>NC_137933.1:19047295-19647295 GCF_963969265.1 Rhamphochromis sp. 'chilingali'
CTGACAGACAATTGACATGAAAAACACAGGAATATCAGAAATCACCTCAGAAGGAAGCATTATAAAAACTTTCTGTCAAATCCAAAGTTCTGTACTGTTTTTACTGAAATTTATTTATTTATTTATTTATTTATTTATTTATTTTACTAATGTTTATTCAGTTACTAAATCTATGCATCTTATGGCTTTATTTTTTATACAAATTCGTTGTATTTGTGTTATGGCCAATAGATGGCGACATGATGTCTCATCTGAGAAAGGCATGTGTCACATTTGCTGTACATGTTATTTACACATTTTGGGTTGCTGATTTAAAAAATAATGTCAGTTTTTCTTTCTCATTTTGTTGTTTCACAAGTGGCAATTAGAAACACGATCCAGATATTTTTATTATTATATTTTTCTATATCTTTGAATGTTTCACTACATCCAGTGATGGAGGCTGTTCCTTGTCTGTACAAATGCCAGTCTAAAAGGTGTCCTACTTAAAAGCGGCAATTACTCTGCATCCGTGGGAACTGTTCATTCTGTCCAGTTAACAGAAATACATGAGAATATGGAAATTGTGTTGGAGAAGCTGAAATATGATGAGAACAAGCTGGACTTAATTTTTAAAAACTAAGTATTTGTGACTAACTGTATGTGATTTTTTTCCATTTGTGTTTTAAACATCATTCAGTTACATAATATCAGCTATTTTCTGGAAAAGAGTATAAATCCAGGGTGGTGTAGTGATGGTTTGTTTTTTCAGGGTGGTGTGAACTAAACTATACTTGATTATGTAATGTTGAAAGATTTAGTTTCTTTAATAGTGAAACAGTGGAAAAATGCAAACATCAGCAGAAGTAATACTTAAGTAATACTTAAGTCACACTCATTGTGCAGTATTATAATATTAAACACCTGGCACACTATAGTCGAGTTCAAAAGGTTCAACTGTAATGCCTGCACGTAACCACAAGAGGGCAGAAACGCACCATTCAGAGTTTACAATATCCACTTGAACGTGACACTTAACAATATCACTACCAGCCGTGCCGTCATGCTGTTGGCCTGATATTCAGCCAAATAATTATGCAGAATATGCTGGATCCATATTTAGCATATCAATACATCCAGACGTGAAATATAGAAAACTAAGGCTTTCTGTGTTTCTCCTTTAGCACTAGAAATAGTCTCCACACACACCATTTAAAGCCTTTTGCACAGTCAAACAGTATAACCAGAATAACGGATAAAGATTAGACCTGGCTGCTTAAGAGGAGGCGTCTACAAATTCAAGGACGGTTTTGATGATTGCATCATTTATTTCATCGTGGAAAGACCAAGGTGGTGGGATATATGGAGTATAATCCACCACCTACAGTGTATTAAAATTTTATGCATTTATAGCACCGTTTAAAAATGCTCCGAAAATTTAATTTAAATGTGGTTGTATGAAGCCCTTGTCTAATTACAAATATTTAGCTTTTTATAGAAAGTATGTATTATATTATATTATATTATATTATATTATATTATATTATATTATATTATATTATATTATATTATATTATATTATATTATAACAACATATCATTCTCATGATATTACATACATGTAGCATTGACCACCGCGCTGTGGCCACTGCTCATAGATCAGATCAGTTGGATCCAGACAACACATTTCGTTAAGATAATTTAGTGTGTGAACCTGAACACACTTGCATCGTGACGATGTGAGGCTATAACATCCCACCTAGAACCATCTCCTAGATATATATCAAATATTTATACTCCAGCTTTAAGTGGGTTTCCCCTCTTCAAAGTCTCGAGACTTCTCTGGCCGCCCCCTCAGAAGTAAGCTCCATTTGAGGATGCGGAAGGGAGATTCCTCAGCTCTTCCAATCATACACCCCCTCCGCAGCATGATGTTACCATTACGCACCACTACAATAAACGGAGACGCGAGTCTCCGGGGCGAATCCCTACTACGTCACTCTACTCCTGTATAAATAACCCGAGCAGCGACTCTGATCAGACTCGAGCAAAAACCGCTTTTCGGCTACAGCAACTTTTTATACCAAGGATTACTGGATTGCCTTCGTTGGATTTAATTTTCAGCACCGAGTAAGTGTTTTTAAGGGGCCGCTGGGGAGAGATTTCAAGCTTTGGTTAGATTTTGACCTTTTTTTGTGAATAAACATGTGGGCAGGTCAGGTCGACCATTTTTATATATATTTACTTTAAATGTGGGATAACAGCTTTTATTTTACAATATGACTTACAATGGTAAACATATTTGTAAAATGATCTCCCACTGTATTTCTGTGCAGATCTTGATAGCGCTTCTTTCTTTAAATGTGGCTGAAATGATCGCAAATTTACGCATGGCACATCTATCCACAGATCCTCGATAGAAGCACAATGACTTTGAACAAGGGTGACAAATTGAGGAACATGGACAAGAGGAGAGGAAGCGTGCCCTTCCCAATGAATTTACCCAATCTACACAGGAGAAGCATGCCCGTGGACGACCGCGACCTGCGCGCCTCGACGCCACAGACGGGACAGACCGACGAGCTGTCCAATTTACTGCGGTGCACGTCCTACTCCCCAAGCGAGCAGCACCGTGGCAGCTACGCCTCAGACTCCTCCGACTCGGTGATCTCCACCAGCAGCGAAGCGGACTCCCAGGTGTACAAAGTGGTTCTCCTCGGGGAGCACGGTGTCGGCAAGTCCAGCCTGGCGCGCGTCTTTGGAGGAGTTGAGGATGCTAGTCACGACTGCGATGAAGCAGGTAAATGGTGATGCTGGGGATGAGTCATCAACCATAGCAACCCACACTCTCAGACACACACAATGAAGATGTTTCATTGTCTGTGAAGATATGTAATAAATGGACATGCCAACGGCTGCTTTATTTAATTTTATACAATACTGAACAAACACTAAAATATATAGAAGGACGGTTATAACATATTTTAAAGTAATATTACTTTTTAAGTGCACTATTACAATTTACATCACCACACTTATTTCCAGTAGATTTAAAACAAATGCTGCAGTTTTTTAAATTACAGAAAGGCTGCACTAAAGCTGTACAATTCAGTATTATATGAGGACTGTGCATGCATTGATTATTGCTATTTCCACATACAGTGCGGCACCAGCTGTCAGAAGCACACCCAATAGCACTATGTGAAGGGAACCTACAAAAGGCCAGTGATGGCGTGATCACAAACTGTGATCTGGTTTAATGAGTAGACTCAGAAAGAAAAAAAAGTGCCAAAAATCAGAGTGGAAAAAAAAATAGCAGCAACACACTTTGACAGCAAACATGATTGCTCAGATAAAAGACACTTTGCTCTCCCTGCCAGTGTGTAACACAATATTTATTTTTCCTCCCTTAGGAAACACTTACGATAGATCTATGTTGGTGGATGAAGAAGAGGCATCCATCGTGTTGTATGACATCTGGGAACAGGTGAGACTTATATATTATTAATGAAGTGTTTGTCCATTTGCATTGATTCAGGGATTTTGAAATTGTAAAAGGTGCATTCAGCCATGTATGATGTTAAATTTAGTCTCTGTTTCTTTCCTGAAGGATAACAGCCAGTGGTTGAAGGACCAGTGCATGAGAATGGGAGACGCCTACATCATTGTGTATTCAGTGACAGACAAATCAAGCTTTGAGAAGGCATCGGAGCTCCGCATTCAGCTGCGCCGTGCCAGACAGTCAGAGAACATTCCCATAATCCTTGTGGGCAACAAGAGTGACCTGGTGCGGTCCAGAGAGGTGTCCGTAGATGGTAAGTGAGATTAATAAACTCGATCTTAAAATGTGCAGTCAGGGGAGATAGATTTGAATCCACTTGACTAAAGCCTTGCTTGAGGCATTTCAAGACAGAATCTGACAGATGGTTGAGCTTCACTGATTTTGCTAGGGTCAATCCACTTTTCACAGCTGACTGCTCAGGTTGATTCAGGTTCCTCTGCAGCTCAAGCAATCTGCCAGAGATTTGCCGCTTTCATGACTTAGGGCTAATTCGTCATCTCTAAGCTTACAGTTTTCCATTTCAGTGTGAACTTTCTCAGGGTTTTAATCTTCTTTCCTGTGTTCTGCATTACAGAAGGAAGTGCCTGTGCAGTGGTATTCGACTGCAAGTTTATCGAGACGTCTGCATCACTTCACCACAATGTGCAGGACCTGTTTGAGGGCATCGTCAGACAGATCCGTTTGAGAAAAGACAGCAAGGAGGAGAACGCCCGGCGCATGGCCAACTGCAGACGCAGAGAGAGCATCGGCAAGAAGGCTAAAAGGTTTTTGGGTCGCATGGTCGCACGCAAGAACAAGAAAATGGCTTTCAGGCAGAAGTCAAAGTCCTGCCATGACCTAACAGTTCTCTGAGTGACAGATGGGACAGAAGGACAATTTTTTCCCCCTTGGCCTCTGAAGACCAGATGCTGTGTGTTTTAACACTAACCCAAAAGGACTAACAGAACTGTACTGAAATATATTTTTGTTTTCTAGACATCAACCAAAAGCAAAAAGAAGCTATTGTTAATGAAATGACTGATGTTGTTTGAGTTATATCATGGTGATAACCTGCATTTATTTTATTGTCTGCCTTAAACACATTGTCATCAGTATGTATGAAAAAAAAAATCCACAAAGGCTTGTTATTTCTATGTGCTGCGAAATTGCCTTGCGGTTAGGTTAATGTTGTGCCCTTTAACTAAATGGGTAGGGGGTGGGGGGTGATGTATATACTAATATTTGAGTCACGCTGAAGGCAACATACATCTCATTGTATTGTAAGACAAGGCAAAGGATAATGATGATAGGTATTCTGGAGTCATATTTTACTTGAAGTGTGGTACGCAGGTTCGTGCCTCGGCAGAGTTACTGAGGACTATTCAAAACATCTGTTATTCTATGTTTTTTTTCCCATAACGCTGAATTCAGGTTGTGAATGTCTGAGTAAAGCAATAAGTTATACTAGTCTTGTGAATTTTGACATGATTTGAAAATTCTTTTTACGTTGAGTTCCTTTTTCAATAAAATATAAAAAACAATCCATAAACTGCCTTCTGTCTTTAATCCCAAGGCACCGAGGCATTCAGCGTAACGCAGCAGAAATTGAGTAAATGTGGACGTACATCCTCATCAATATTCATTTGATCTTATCGGTGCAATGGAACCTCACTGGTCACTGGTTTTGCAGGAAGGAAAACAGGCAGTTAAGCATGTTCCTCGCAAAGTGTTAACCATTAATCCACCAAAAGGAGTACAAGTGCTCAGTTTTTCCACCCAATTTAAACTCCTCTCACACCTCTCAGAGGGAGCACACGCATCATTTGGAGAAGGTAAGATGAAACATTTTTGTTTAGAGAATAGAGTTTGTTTATTAATTTTCTTTATTAATTGCATGTTCCTATCGTAATTACTGTCGAGCTACAGTATACCCACAGCTTATCTTTTGTACTTTGGAGGCTTTAATTGCAGCTAGAGGAGTTTGTAAGTGATTACCATGACCATAATTCAGAGTGATTGGGTACTGCTACACAGCTACAAGATATTTGTCAGGCATTAATGATGAAATACGCTTTGTTTTTAGATTAACCTAAAAAGAAATTTACTTTTGCTTTCCAATCAAAAGTGTCTTTCTTGTTGTCCACTGTGTGGGCTCAAATGTGGCATTTAGTGGTTTCATAGGTGGTTGTGCATTTGAGTGCACGCTGTTGCTCATTTAAAAACTGCGAAATCCTCTCGTAAGTGGTGCCTCTTTAACAAAGTGTTTGTCGTGCTAAGACCAGTTGGTCTGAAATGCTATGATTATACATTTATCCCGTTTGCAAGGGGGAACATGGCCGAGAGAGGAGCTACACCAATGCTCTTCACAGCTCTCATAGTAAGCAGATTTTTTTGTATTACATTAACCTTTCATACTAAGATAACATTATTGCATGAACCTTTAGCTGCTACCAAGACAATATTTTGTTTCACAGTGGGCAGTACTTTATACATCTGCACCATGTGCTGGAACGAATGTTAAAATTGGTGTCCCTGAAAACTACGATGGTATTTTCCCATGGTATCTAACCAAGGTAAGGCACTTAAAACTTCTTGTACTTCTTGTGCTCATTTTCCAAGAAAGCAGATGTGTTTCTCTAAACGTAACCTTTTTAATCATGGCGATTAGGTAATTATATATCTAAGCAGAAATACAAGCTGATTTGATTTCAAATGCACTTTAGTAAGAATTCTGTGTTGTAAGCGTGACCTTTCACTATTTAAAAGTCAGAAATGCAAAATTTAATCAAGATTTAACATTTAAAATCATCATTCGGTAATCAGTAACATGTTGAAAAATAAACTGATAGAAAAGGAAATTATGCTGCAAACCAAAGCTGGATCTGTGTGTTTTCCTGCACTCAGACCTGAAAGTGTATAAACCTGGTAATTGGCATGTTCACAATGCTTGTCAGGTGTCAGCCTCAGTCTCTGCATATAGTCCATCTGGGTGGCAGACAGGATGTTTAATTCATACTTGTCAGTCAGACCTCCTCTGGGTTATGCAACAGCATGAATGTTGGCATTTTATTGGGCTGGACTGTGGTGTCGTCACGTCTTGTATGAAACATAGGAATATATTTAGGCTTTGATGTCAGTCTGGGTGTCATTTTGACTCACACACAAATAGCCTGTTAATGGCCACAATGGAGGATAATAACCCCACTTTGTGTTATAAATGGAATAGACATAATAATTGCTTCACATTCGTTTAAGGCAAAAACCTTTTCATGAAGTTGCGTTCGTCAGAGAGGGCTAAACTCGCAGATTACTGTAAATACGCAGTTTCAGCGTCTGCTCTAAAGTAGATTTTTCAGACGCTGCTATATTTTTTCTTCAAAGCATCCATGAGCGTCCTCTCATTAAGCACTGCAACATTGTATGGATTTTTTGTAATCAAGTAATTTCGTCATTGGGGAAGTTGAATGGCAGGAGGCTGGTAAATAGAAATTCTGAAGCATATTTTACTGTCAATAAAACACTTATAAAAGCTCAAACAAATCAGCCTGTTGGTCCATTCCTGCTTTGGTAATGCCCTTTCATCCACCCAGAAGACCTCAAAATAAATCATAAATGCAGTGAAGGATGATGTGAGAGCTGGGACGGGGTGAGATGGAGGCAGATGATCTGTTGTGGTGGCCCCTGAAGGGAGGTGTCTAAAGAAGGCGAAGAAGAAGTAAAGATGTCCTACTCAGTCTAACTCAAACTCTATCTTATTCAAACATAAGTACACTTTGTGGCTCTTTTGGGGCTATTTTAAGCAGATTAGCACACTTTTAACTAACAAAGTGAATAAAGAGAGACAAACGCGTAGCCTCCAGATGAAGACATCGGATTTAGATTCAACTTTGAGAATTTCCTTTATCTTTTATTCAAGTATTTGAATGTTATTTTTTTCACAAGAAGCCCAAAGGAATGTTGCTGCTTGTTGGCAAACCACAGCTCTGCTTTCTCATAAGGCACATGGAACAAATGGTGGTCAGCTATTGTGGGAGCTCAATTATTGTCTCTTAGTGAACACGGCAGAGAGTAAAAAAAGCTCAATTTTAACCAACTTACCAGAAAAGGATAAAACGTGAAGAGCAGATTATCGCTTGCACTTTAATCATGCTGCATTTGTTGCAATGTCATCTAGTTTAAATGCAGGTGCATCTGTGTAGTTGCTTGTAGTGCATGTTTTTTCATTAACCATTAACCAGGATGACAAACTGATTGTTTTCATGCATACTTTTTGTCTTCATCCCCACAGCTTCAAAGCCTGCCATCTAATTATAGTGACCTGGTGGTAACAGGAGATGATGAGGGCATATTTGGAGTCGATGCTCAGTTTCTGTACGCCCTAAAACCACTGGACAGGGAAAAGCAGCCATCTTACTCTCTGCAGGTATAAAAACATTTCTTTTCTGATCATAGTGCACCGAAAGCAATTTTCAGTCATGTTTCGGCTAATGAATGACTTTCTCCAATGTGCCATACAGATAGTTCACATAGAAAATACATTTTTATACTCTTGTTCATCATCTTGTTCATAATGATCACGTGCTGTTGTTCAAAGCAGTTTGGGGCTGCTAAACGATTCGCATGAACAGGGTGGACGTGGGCTCCAGCGTGTGTTTCTTACAGAACATGTTTGTGTTCGCGTCACAGGTGTCCTTCAGAACGTCAGTGCATCATCAGAGCTTCAATGTTGAAGTGTGTGTCATCGACAAGAATGACAACGTGCCTACGTTCATAGAGGAGAGCATGAGAGGCAGCGTGCAGCTCGGGCTTCTCAAGGGTACGAGAACCTTGCACTCAGATGTGAACGTATTACACAGCCAATTTAAGGCTGGGTCACATTCGTCAGTCCTGATTTATGAAATATGCTGAATGTCGTCAACAGTGAAAAAACATGCCTCATATCTCCGTGGAAACGGCAGTTTAACCTTAACATCAGTATAAATAGATTTAATAACGTTGCAAACAGCATCATTTCAATCACACACACACAAAAAGACTTTGTCATGGGTTTTGGTGATCACATTTATTTGATACAAAGGCCCCAGTGTATTCCATCTGAAGTCCTTTCGATATACACATGGTCTAGCTCATAGTATTAACTCAATTATGTTTTTATGTATTTCTCATTTAAGAAAACCATGATGGTACATACACCTTTGTGTTGATCAGCTTTCTGTTTGAATTTCCCACAAAGGTCAACTCACTGAAGCTAATTCTGTTACTGTTTTACTCTGTCTGTGCAGACTAGGCATTTTGTAGAGTTTTCATCTTTTAACTTTTAAGATTTGCTGTTACACAACCCATGTTTTTGTTCTTTTGCCTTCACATCAGCATGTTTTCTTGGTATAGTTAGGATGGAAATTGAGACATTTTGTCCCACTCTTTAATTCTGTGTCACCCGTATCTCTCAGGAATACCATTCATGCAAGTGGAAGCGCTAGATCGCGATGACCGCAACAGTCCCCACGCTGATCTGCGCTTCAGCCTGATGGAACAAACACCCAGGATTCCCTCCAGCCAAATGTTCTCCATCCATGCCGTCTCTGGGGAGGTTTCACTCACTGAGGAAGGTCAGTCTCAACCAGCCGCTGAAAGGAAATAGTCAAGATAATTTTGTGGGGAGTGTTTTATCCATAAAGGGAATCTTCAACATATATTTTCCCAACAAATCAGCGTGGAGGGTCACCTAGAGTGCAGCGTTACAATGTAGGTTTAACTTTCTGCAATTTGAGAGGCCAACTCTTTACATTTATTAAAAATTGCTTTCTTATTTCTTAGGAGCTTATCATGTAGACAGTTTGTCCTCTTGAATGATGAAATGGCATGCAGTGAATTCTAATGGACCGGATGCTCCTCTACCTCATTCATTCATCCCGTTGCTCCATTCAGCAATGAAATCAGATGCACTAGCAGTCACGCATGCCAAAGCAACAAAAGGAAGCAGCTCTGTGTTGGTATGCTGTGGGTCATGAGCAGTTCTTTTCTTTACTTTCACTTCATTTCACAAGGCCACAAAACCATTACACAACCTTACTGTTTTCTGTTAAGGCTTTAGAGACCCTTAATCTGGCTTTTCAGTTTTTGCTTGCATCTTGAAACAGAGAGGGAAACATGCTCACCATCATCAATGTCGAGCATTCTTGACTTGATTTGCAGTCATAAACAGGTTTATCTTCACCATCATGCACAAGACTTGCACTGATTGGTCTACTATGTTGCCAGCAATTGTCTAGATTTCATGTGCATGCATAGTTTTTGCTTGAAAAAAAAATCCAGATATTGACTATGGCAAACTATTTTTATATCTCTTTGACAGTGAACCTCATTATTATCTTCTTCATTGTCACAATGGAATCTAAATTGTAGCCCATGTATGAGCTGCTGTGAGCTCTTTTCTGCAGATATCAACACTGAAACGATGCACTTCAGTCCACCAGTGATTTAGCATCCAAGTGTCCAATAACCTTTAAACATCTAGTGTGTGTAAACGTTTCTAAAACACAATTCTTTTATTTAAATAAGTGATTTAAATAATTCCATATTAAAATCAAAAAGTAAATTCTCTGTAATATCTCATTTATTTCCACATGAATGTGCTTAAGTAAAGGAAATCTGTTATTGTCCAAATATGTTGTCTGCAAGAGCACAATACTCACACCAAGTAATCCTTTTCCCCCATAAAACAAAACAAAGAATATCAGGAAATATTTTTATTATTGATATTTTCCTGAAAAAGCTGTTGGTGGTCAGTTTCTAATCATAGAGGCAGACATATGTACAGAACCTTTAAAACACTTCTGAGAAACGCAAGTTGAAGTTGTTAAAACAGGATCAAAATGTGAACATAATGAAAAGTCTTGGAAAAGCCTGACATCACAAAAAAGCCAGTAATGTATAAATATTTGATACAAAAGTATTACAATAACATTATTCAGTGATATCGCTTCTAGTCCAGCGGACACACATGCGAGAAATTCTTGTGTGCCAGTGCTATTTCTGTAGCTTTGGAATTGCCCTTTGCTACGATTTGGCAGGAGCTGGATGACTTTCACACTTGCCGGTCCTTTCTGGCCCACGCTGCTGATGATTTCCACAAGATGAGCAGCAGTGAAAATTGCCTCCTTGATTTTTGCACCTTTTCTTTAGGCTACCTGGTCACAATTACACTTCAAGTCGGCTGTTTATGTTATTTTGCTTCCATTTAACAAAGAAATTGCAAAAGAACGGATAGAAGGAGCACTCAGACATGTGAGGACATGTTAATGCTTTGATTATTGGAGTGTCTTTATGTTATTATGGTGTGTTTGCTTGTTTAGCTTTCAGGACTTTTGCCTTTTTGCACTCTGGAAAGTAAAACATATGTTCCAATAAAGTGCTGTCTTGTAGAAAGTCTTGTAGGCTTTCTTGTATAATTTATGCCTCTGTCACCACCAGGAGCCTCTACTCTGGACCCAGAGATGTGTGGTCGTTACAAGCTCTCAGTGATGGTGAAGGATATGGCTGGGAGGGCAGATGCCTTCTTCTCCGCTGGCATTGTTACTGTTGAGGTGACAGGAAACACCTGGGCATCACCTGACCCTGTACGGCTTCAGGAAAATCTTCCGGGCCCTTACCCCATACCCATCTCACAGGTCAGACAGCAAAACACCAAAAAGATTGTATTGACTCAGCAACAGTTCAACACAAATGCACCATGTTAGCACTGTATGCACCATCTAAAGTAAAGCCCTTTGTACATGATTAAAAAAAAAAAAACAATTAAATGGTGCGGCATTATTAATGTAGTAAAAAGATGTTATCATGTTGCAATCAAGCAAACGCTGTCAGTAGTGTGGTCTGAGTAAAGTGGCCTCACATTGCTTGTTGCTGTTTTTAGTGTTTCCTTCTAAGTGACCAAATACTAAATTATTGAGGCTGTTCAAATGCCATGGATCCTTTCAGGCCACCTCCTGACTGAGTCACTTTAACTCCCATATTTACTCACTCACTGCTGCCCGCCCACAAACCTACCATCACTCTGAGGGGTATTACACAAATCTTACAGCTTTAAGCCAAAATCTAAACTCAAATACACAGAACATATGGAGTGCAATTTTAATCGTATTGTACGGCTTACTACAAATATTTGAATATCTTGTATAATCTAAAGAAATGTCCAGTTCCATAGAAAGTCATTCCTATTATTTTTTGGCACATTTCTCTTCTTCTTGCTGCTGTGATGTAACCTTAAAAACTACTGTGTAAGTATTTCTATCCAACTGAGACTTATTGTAAATTGAATATCTTTGAGTTTTAACACCTTTAGTTGTCCACAACAAAATATCCAAAGCCATCAGCTTGTAAAGAGACATTTGTGATTTCATGACATTTCTGATTAAATTAAGTAAATACTAATTAAAAAGCAATGAAAGATGAATTGATAAAGAAATCTAAGTGTTGCAGCCTCACAAAGGAGTGTTGAAATCAAAAGTAAACTTTGGTGATTGCATGAAGATATGAGTACGATTTCATGTCTGAAACTTGAAATACCATGGAAAATTTTTGATTGCCATCTTTTCTTCAAAAAAAGCCAACAATCCCACAGAGCCGGTCCCTTTTTCACACTGGATTAACTCCAAAAAGCATCTCATGGTATCTATGTAATTTCTATTTATAGGTTGGTGTCTGAGCCTGGTCTTTTCTAACCCTTTGCTTTTTATAATGTTGCCATATCTACTACATGTCTATTAATAACTCAATAATGTAACACATGGCAAAAAAATCTGCTTGCGGTGGTAGTTACCCTTTGTCAGGAAATCTTTTAAATCTACACCTGCATTTAAAAAAAAAACTAATCTTAGTTATTCACTTCCGAGAACTGTGGAAACAATGGGGCCTGCAGAGCTGAATATAAAGCTCAATCAAATTGTGAGAATCGCTTTGGCCAGCAGGTACACCGCAATACCTCCCCCTCCTCTGGTTTTCTCCCACCTCCCCCTCACACTCGCCCTCAGTCTCTCTTCTCTCCTGTTCCAACGTCCCCTGCCACCCACAGAAAATGTGTGGATTCACAAGCGTGGGCTGATTTGATTTCTTTTTTGTCATATTTTCAAAAGCCAGTTCAAATCAGCTGCAAAGTCTACAGTTTTATCTTAAAGGTTTAGTAGTTATTTATAATGTAATACTCCGGCTCGGTGACCTTTTTATTATTTAATATCAACACATAGCATCTGTGTCTCTATATGTAAACAAGGCTGTCTGGAAATCTCTCAATGAGCAGATTTCCTGTGTGTTTCTCTTTTAATTCCTAATGAAAAATGTGTTAGTAGAGTGTGAAATGAGCCCTCTTGTTTCTTTACTGAATCATCTATGTGAACAGTAACTAAAATCACACAAAACCGGATTAGATTAACATGGTGTTTAGTTGGGGGAAGCCTTATTGCACCCACGCGGTGTTCTAATACTGCTGTGCTCAGTAGGTGGTGGGGCTAACTGCTGTTATGACACATACATAGAGAATCGTGTCCAAGAACCCACTCTATACATCCCACCTCCCCTACTGTCTCAGATAAATGAAGCAGTCATGTCGGCATCTACTCAACTGTGACAAATCTTGTGTTTTACATGCTGACACCGTCCTTGGTGTGACAGATGCCGAAATCAACCTGCTGCTTAGCATGCGCTCTGCCATTGTCCTTCCCTGGGTAATAGTCAGTTATAAAAGTAAGTGTTGACTGGTGTTATGATTAAATTTTCTGAGTCTGCAATCAGCAAGCTTCGACTGGATATTAAAATATGCAATCCAGACATATGAATTCGATTGCATCACCAGGGCTATGGGGATTCATTTTAATTTGTTATCTATTGCATGTTTTTCATTGCCTAAAAACTTAGATTGTGTAACGCAACCACTGAAACTACTTGAACTCAGGACTGTAATCTATTGAGACTCAAGTGGGAGTGAGGGCCCCAGTAGCTGCGAATGAATCAAAGCTCTTAAATACTTCGAACTGTTAGCGTTCACACTGGCATGAAATTTCAGTATTTATTGTGGAATTAGTTTGAGCCCCACTCGAACTCTGTCATGGCCTCATGATCAGTGAGTAATATTACAGATGATACTTGTACTTGTGGTGCCTCATCAAACATTAGTCATTAGAAACCTGATTGTGTTAAGAATAGATTTTATGGAGAAAAGTTTTTAAATAACTTTTCTCCAATTGACAATTGAATGAACTGCAGCACACCTTGCTACCACCTCAGTATCACATATCAGAGAAGGCTATCAGCAGGGTGGGGAGTGTCCATGCTCCCTCAGGTGTTCATGATAAAATTTAGCTCAAAGTAGGCAAAATGCAAGGTGGTTGGGTGCCCATGTCAGTATTGTAAAGTGATGGCTTTAGTGTTGTAAAAATAACAAAAATAAAACAGTGTTACAGGCATAGAATGGTGTTTTTCCATCAGCAAAGTTATTCCCAAAGAACTATTAACAATAAACTTTACATATCACCACACGCTGTGTAATCTTGAAAAACTGTGAAGAAATTGAACAAATGAAGAACAAATGTCATGCAGGTGTTAGACCTGAAAAGACTATCTACAGTAGATGAACAGTTTCTGGAAGTCATGTCCTTGAGAAATAGGAAAAAAAATCAGTAGAGATGTGACACAGGCCCTGAAAGAGGTATCTGGCTCTGCAGCTGCTCCATCTATAGTTCACTGAAGCCTTACCAGAAATTGTCCACTCATGGGCCAGCACAGGACCACCAGTGTCTATCCAACTGGCCTTGTGCTGGCCCATGTGTGGGCCACCCCTGGCAAACCAGGTCTGGGCCACCAAAGGGCCATCATTCTTTGCGGTATGTGGGCCACGTGTAATTTGTGTGCAGCCATGAGCCATGAGTTGTAGACAGACTGCTGGCCCTGTGCGGGCCCAGAACAGTTTCAGCTCTGGCCCAGGTGTCAGCCTAATGTGTACCTTAATCAAGCCATGTAATAACAACATGTGCCAGAACATGCAAAACTGTGCAAAAGTAACATAACTCCGTTCAGACAGTGAACGGACTGATTCTTATATAGCGCTTTTCTAGTCTCCCACGAAAAGTGCTCTATACAACATGCCACAGTCACCAGTCACACACTTTCTCTTAACTGAGTGCTTCCTAACTACATTCATACACATTCACACTCTTGACATACAGACTGAAGGAGCCAGGGATCGAACCACTAACCTTCCAATCAGTAGGTGACCTGCTCTACCTCCTGAGCTACAGCCAGCTACTATAGTAGTATAGTATTGCAACATGGCATTTGGGTCTTCTAACTAAAACAGGAAAATAGGAACATAAATAGTGCCATCATTGCCAGACCTGGCGCACATCTGGTTGACATACACTCTGCCAGCTTGAAGCCCAGATCCGGGCCAGACCTGTTTTCTATGGGCCTGGGCCACATAAACCCAACCACAATTGAGCCAGATATGGCATGCCATCACATAAACAGTGCCATCTATGCCAGGCCTGGCCCATATCTGGATGACATCCGTCTTATCATGCCAGAAGTCAGCCAGCAGTGCCGGCCTGATACCAGATCCGAGCCAGACCTGGTTGCTATGTGGGAAGGTGGCCGTACCAAATATTGATTCATAGCTTGGTTTTGCATTATTTACTGAATTTCAATGTTTGCACATTTCAAGAAATCACTGCAACTATTTTGCATTTTTGTATATAAAACATCAAGGAATGAGGGGTGTCTCAAGACTTTTGCACAACACTTATCTTCTGTCAGCTTATTAAATAATGAGAAACTAGCTTCAGCTTTATTATTATAACATTGCCTGATTTGGGAGGTTTACTTGACGTTATTCAAGTACTGATTAGCATCATGCCCCAAGTGCTGCCAAGAGGCGCACAGCCACTCTTGACCAAGCTCAAACACAAGATATCACAGAGACAGCACGTGCTTGGAAAACTGAAACATGGATGGAGGCAAAACAGATGATTTCATAGATGATTTGTATATAACTCTATACAAAAGAGTCAGTGCTCATCAATCACATGTCTTTAAAGTTGCAAGGTCTCAAAGCACACAATAACACTGAAAGGCGGCCAGCTGTGTGAAGTGGCTTTGTGTATACAGAAGCATTGCACATGGGCAGTTATATCCAAAACAAGGGACGAGTGTCTGACAGTGAGCTGAGGAGATGCACATGCCCTGGGTTTGCATCAGCTGTGATACAACTGGGCTCTTGTCCTTGTTGGGTGCTGTTTGATTGCTACTAGGGCCCTTTCAGCCCATCTGCACAGCCCTCTGTTAGGGGGTTGTAAAGCAGAGTGGAAAATCCCCTTCAGCCTTCATCGTTAGTTTTGGCTGTGCTCTCTGTTCCCCATCAGTGTCAGCGCATTTAACTGGCTCCGTATCATATAAACAAATGGTAGCTTAGCTCGGTATTTATACATCTTACACGCTCGGTCGCAAAGCTTTCTATGTTTACAGTTTTTCGCTCAATTTTCCTGCTACGCCCAGATAAGAAACCATATTCGCGTTTAATTCACTTGCAGATATGTAAAACTGAATACTCATAAAATGTTTGTATACATTTGTCTGTGCTAATTTAGGTCAAATGGAGTGGCAGTCAGGCAGAGTATGGTCTGGAGGGGGAGTTTCCAGAGATGCTCTTCACCATCAGCAGAGAAGGAGTCATTTATCTCAATGCCCCGCTGGACAGAGAGACACAAGACCAGGTCTGTACTTTGAGCCAAACATCTCCAGCACCTCATAATAAATGACATTTCACGATTAGAGTCAAAAATTCCTCTATTAAAGATTGAGCCCTTTATTTCAATTTCTGAACCCACAGTACGTGAAAACTTTGATATCAAAGATGATGTGTGTTTGTCAGCTGATGTGTTTATAAAGACTGCCCTGATTTAAAAACTCTTCATACAGGTGCATTTCATTTATGTTTAAACTAGCAGGATGATTCACAAGTATTTTCACCATCTGATGACAAAATTATTAATTCAAAAGCTGAACAATGAGAAGTGCCAGGCTTATTGTCCCTAAAAGGGTTCTTATGTTGTTCATTGGAAGAAAGTCCCTGTTTTTAATTAACTCTCCTATTACTTACAACTTAATGGCTTTTTTATTGTAGGAACCCTGGTACACATTACTTCAGCAAAGCTGAGCACTGAGTCACAGCCTAATTACAAACCAAAACCTGAAAAGTGCTCTATTCATTAAACATATTCTGCCTGTGACAAGAAGATTGTTGTATAATGGCTTTAAAGATCGCGAATCTAAAACTCTTCATTGCAAATCTGTCTCACTTTAGATCAAAGGAAAGATCATCCTTTGTATCAGAATTACAAATTAAAGTCCATGTGTTTGCATTTTGCTCTCAAGCTTTGCAGACAACCTAAACTCCTGTGAGCTTTGAATGACTCAGTGAGCAGAATATTCTGGCACAGATGCACCAAAGAAAAGCACAGAAAGACTGAGCTACAATTGGGTGATGTGATTATTGTTAAAACGCAGTGTTCTAGCACATTACCCTGTCTTTTTCTTCACTGACCTTTCAGTGGAAGTTTGAAAATGATAATGAAAGTTTAAACTGGTGTCTCATGGGTTTAATACAGTCTCTCACAAACAGGAAGCTCAAACTGATATGATGACTTCCCCTTATATTTATTCAAGACTTTTTTTACACGTTTTTTAAGGTTATATATATTAAAGTATTTACGGAAAACCAACAAGGCTTTGAAAAAACGTAAAATTTTGTTTGGTGTACTGCTACCACTGGTAAAATAAGTTAGAAAAGATACATTTGTATATTTGATTTTAAGAGTTGTGAAAAGTGCTTAAGAACCACAAAATGCCAGAAGACTCTTAATCTGAATACAGCTTTGCGCTATTATTTAATAGTAAATAGTATTTTCTTCATTTTTGTCACTAAGTTGTTGAAATCTATTCTACATACTTTTATACATACTAAATACCATTCAGGAATTGCAGTGTGCAGTTTTTTTTTTTATCAGTGTGTGCTACAATATGGGACTTTGCACAAATGCTGAACATTTAATATTTATCTAGCCAATACTTAAGACATTTTTGAATGAATCTGTCCCAAATTCCATATTCTGGTTCATTTTGATGATAAGAAAGATCAGTGAAAATTTCATGTTTTTGTCTTTAAAAGTTTTTGAGATATTCATGTTGAAACATTGTTTCCAAAACAGTCTGAAAGTGAAAGAATTTTTCAAAAAAAACCAAAAAGCTAGTTGAATGAGAATCAGAATCATCTTTTATTTGTGCACGCAGACATTGAATGTGACTTCAGTTCCCTTTGCTTTCTTCAAGCAAGAAAAAAAAATTCATAGCACTCATTGTATATGTTCACTGGACCATAACATTCTTACACAAATCTGAAATGGTTGAGCTGGAAATGTGCAAAAATTGGCTGATATGAGATGAGACAGAAACTAGGAAACCAGAATCTCAACAAAATCCGTGAGTATAACCAGGATCAAAAAGTAAATGTTTACTCGTATTGCAGAAATGTATCCTATCATGCTCTGCACAGAGGAAGACTTTACAGTCGTTAGTAGTCTACTGGGCATGTAATCCCTTTTTTTTGGTCTGCTGCTAGAAAGTTGATGGGAGCGTGGGTTGCGTGACTCGTAACCCACAGTGTTAAGGGTACCACATGTGACCAGATATTTCCCTCTCTGCTTTTTCTTCTTTTTTCACCTTTTCTGCTTACTTAGTTTCATATCAGCATTGTGGTTGAGCGTCCCGACGGCAGGGAGATTGCCAAACCTGTGGAGCTGAGGGTGATGGTGGGTGACGCTAATGATAACAGGCCCACATTTCCACAGGCACAGTACCATACTGTGGTGAAAGAACTGGCTGCTCGAGGTAACATATAGGTTTTGGATGATTTTTTTTGTTTGTTTGTTTGTTTTCACTCATGCAAGTCCTACTAATCAGATTACAGTGGAATATTTAGATACTGCATCACACAGGCTGTGTGCTTTGAGACCACACACCAAGGAAGAACAATACTATTTCTTTGGCCAAAATACAATCTTGCATGTAAAACATCTTTAAAAGAAACTCGTCTTACAAATTATGATGATAATAAAGCAACACAGTGAATTTGAATAGTCATTTTCTAGAATTATTTTATACTGTTTCACAGCTTAGTGCAAAAACACAGCCTGGATGCAATGTTGTTGTGATGAAAGGGTGGAGAGCGCCAGATACATTTTGTGAAAGCAGATTGGGATCTTTGCCAGGACACAGGGGAAGCACCAACACCCCTCCTGTGCTCCTAAAAAGCACACGGTGGGTTGTAACGTATCAGGTCCTTGGCATAAAAGCTTTTGTTGGTGCTTTAAAACATTCTGATTCGGGGAAATGAATTACACAGGGCAATCTGTTAATCTAAATGGAATCACTGAGTGAGGATTATATGAGAAAGCTATTGTTGTACTCTCTCCCTATTTTAAATCAGTGTGCTGTGAGACTTGTCATTTTAGCTTCTCTTGTTATTACTTGACAAAAGAGTTAAAAGAGAGAAAAGGAGAAGTCAAACTTGAAAAAGATTTGAAATTTGCCAAAGAAAAAGAGCATGTACATAATAATGTATATATTGTATATGCATTATACATATTTTTTAAACATAAAATGTAAAGATAATTTTCAAAATGGTCAAATGGTCAAATTCTATTTGTGGTTAAAAAAACAAAACAAAACAAACATGGATTTTTTTGTTTCTTTTTTTTTTACATTTTTTAAACAGTGTAGAAAACCCTTTTTTATAGAGCTAACTGAAAATATCTTCTGATGATAAATCAGAAAGCCTCCTCCTCCTCTTTATTCATATATTTTTTCCTGCAGGGACAGAAATCCTGACAGTGCAAGCGGCTGATAATGATGACCCTAAGACAGACAATGTACGAATCTTCTACCGCTTAGTCGGACAAATTCCAGAGAGTCCTCGTGCCCTCTTCAGAGTGGACCGTGACTCAGGGGTCATCTCGGTCCAAGCGGATAGTATGGAGGGCACGGCACCGCAGTACACTCTAACCATCACTGCTGAGGATGCCAAAGGTGACTATGTATAAGGCAAAATACAACCTTAGCTATAACGCAATTTTCATGAAAAGGTGGTGTTTATCTTGTACTTTAGGGAGTTAAAGAGAGGCAGTATAGCAGTGATACAAACAGGTGCATCAGAGACAATTATATATAAAACATTTCATCTTTCATAATGACTATAATAGGCAAAAGTTAATTACTTTTGTGAGCAAGTGTGTCAGTAGCCTCCCTTGAGATTTCCAGGAGATGTATATATGTTAGCCTCTAGGGTGACAGATGATGTGATCTGCATGACTCATGGACTCAGGGTGTGACGAAGGCTAACATGAGGTACTTGCTGTTCCTTCAGCATTCTTAATTTGTGAGAAGGGCTGACCTGAGTCACTAACAGAAGCTGTGATCCTGTCCCTGGCAGGTCTGAACAGTTCCTGCACTGTGGTTGTGACGGTGCAGGATGAGAATAACAACCCACCGGTGTTCTCCCAACACGAGGTACGAGAACACGTGTTCAAACAGTTACTTGCGCACAGAGATTAGGACGCCTTTCACGCATTGATCTGTTTGGGGCAATATAAACAATAGCTTTGGAAAAATAGCAGGCTAAACATCATCTGTGGATTTTGGACTGTGAACGCGCTTCGCAGGTCACTGATCTAATTTTCCTGGCGGGGAACTAGATATGATACTAATCTCAGGCTTATATAGATGGCATTATGTTATTGGAAGACTTTTATTTGGCTCTCTGTACTCCAAGTGGACAGTGTTTTTAGAGTTTAATCTGATAAAGCTTTCTTTAGAGACAAATTTCCACTCATTTATTTATAGGTCAATCTACAGCAGGCTACATCACGATTACACAGCTCCATCCAGTGTCGTTAACATGGCAGAAATTGTATAAGAAGCAGTGTTATCTTAGCCATTACAATCTCACAGAAAGTTCTGTGAGGATGGCATCATAAATAATGCAGCTCCAGGCCCACTGTGTAATTGGCCAGTGGTTTTTTATGAAAGAAGGTTTAATTTTGGTCAAGGACAGAAACCAATCGACTGCAGAGCTTTGACATCAATGTCCAGATCAATCAAAGATTTGACATAACACCTGACACCGTGTTATTCTTTACATCCACGCCCAGTGTAATGGACACTTAGGGATTTTAATCAAACAGCTTTCAAACATTGTTGGATGATCATTACAATGCTGTTAAAAACAAATGCACACTTGCTTAGATAATCGCTACCACAGACACACAAACACAGAGGTGGAAAATGCTCTTGAACAGGTCACGCCTGAGTAGTGCAGCTTTTTCCATGGCAGTGCAGCCCTATAGGAGGTGATGTGGGAGGTGAGTGGTGACAGGACTGGGTTCAGCAACCCTGTGGATGGGGCAGCCAGATCACAGGCATGGTTGCTTCTCTAGAGGACATCCAGGAGTGGCAGATTAAACGGCTGTCTAAACACAGAGAGGTTCACAAATAAAGGTCAGCTCACACCAGGGGGGCAAGAGGGGGCAAATGTATATTGTCACATGCAGTCACCCATCGTCTCAATAGAAAATTGGGCAATCGGTCATCACTGGCATTTATTGGTGACCGCACAATCTTAACATCAACAACTTGCTGGCAAAAGCTGCAGTGGCCTTGACAAGAAATAAATAATCATTATCATTATTTAGCATTCGCTGGGGCTGTTATTGCAAAGCCAGATTCATTTATGTAACACCAATTCACAACAACTGGTGCCTCAATACTAGAGAAAAAAAACCCAACAATCTGTATGTCCCTCATGATTTCCCGTCGTCACCCCCTTCGTTGCGCCCCTGTCAAAGTTCTGTTTTTGGTGTGCCACCATATTTTTATATGGCCGCCCCTATAAAACTATTCTAGAGGCACTCCTGCAGGGGAGGTTTTCCTTAAAGAGGGTCAGGTCAGTGAAAACTAGTGTGAGCTGAGACATTTGAGATCTGCTTTTTTTTAAAAATGCAAAATGCTTCCATACACTTTTTCACTTTTTTAAAAGATAGTCTTTTTCTTCTTAGTGATCATTCACTCTGTGTTTTCTCGCCATCAGTACGGACCCTTTCACATCCCAGAGGATGCCCTGGTGGGTACGACAGTGACAGCTGTGCTGGCGAGGGATGCAGATGTTCGAGGTGGAGACAGCTGGCAGGTGGACTACCGTTTAGAGTCTGGAGATGAAGAGGACGTCTTTTCATTAGTGACAGATAAGCAGACCAATGAGGTCACACTTGTCCTGTCGAAGGTGAACAACACCAACTACACTGAAGCTCTACACTCATACATTTGACTACCAAGATCAGCTAAAAACATGATATAAGGTCCATCAGTCTGAATGAAACTTCTTTTTTTTTTTTTTTTCTGTTTTGAGAGGAGAGACAATACAAAGATCATTTCCTCTTAGGGACACAGATATTAATGCCAAGGACAATTTTTGGCATAGCTGCTTGTATCTGTCCTTGCAGCATGTGCATGTCCTAAGAGATTATTCACTCACAGTCACAGAAAACTAACCTCATTTTATAAATGCATGATTTTAATATCACCCTATGTAGATATTATGCATTGAAAGACAGTTGGAAAAGGATTTTCAGAAATGTCAAAATTCTAGTCCTGCATGCCTATAATAAAAAGAGTCCTGCACGACATTGGCGTAATCTCTCCTGTCCCCAGGGTGCATCACCCTTCGCCTGCCTCCTATAATCCTACAGGGCATTTTAGGGAGGCATGTGGTGTCTGTGTGTGTCTATACTCTAATGGTCTGCACTCTGTGAGTGGCCAGGCAGGCGACAGTCTATTATTTTCAACCTCTTGTGGGAGTTGATGAATGTGATTGAACTGTGAGCTGCACAGGCCCCTCTGAGATAAAGCAGAGCATTTCCAAAAGCTAAAAATGGATCTCGATCTATTATTTCAGTTTAACAGACAATGGCTTGTTTTCAAAAGTGATGTCATGCAGTTTAAATTCCTGTCTCTATGAGTAGCTCTTACGTTGACCTTGTGAGATATCACTATAGCGAACGCTGCATCACCAGAAAGGATACTGTAGATTAGTTAGCTTACCGTAGTAAAAATTAAAGCTTAAATCTTCCACAAGTAAAGCCCCAGTGGATTAAAATGCACTTAAGCAAATCCTTTAATTCACCAGATTACAGGGTGAGGTCAGCACTAGAAAGCAGAGCGATTTCATTATTAGAAATTGCAAAGCCAAATGAATAATTAGATTATGTGAGCAGATACTAATGGCATTTTACCACACAGGCTGGAGAGTGAACGAACTAAACAAAAGGGATGGGATCAAATCAGTGTGGAAAAAATTGGTGACATCGCATTGAATTAAAAAATGAATCATAAAAAGTCTGTAAAAGAAACTGGAACTTCTGTTGAAATTAACGTGAGACTGGGCTATCAGAGGTTTGAGTTATTGGTTTCATAAATATATACACTCACTGGCCACATCATTAGCTAATACCTGGTTGGACCTTCTTTGACCTTCAGGATTGTCTTAATTCTTCACGACAAAGATTCAACAAGGCACTGAAAGCATTCCTTAAGTATGATTTTGGTTCATATTGACATGACAGCATCACACAGTTGCAGCAAATTTGTTGGTACTGCATCCATGATGTAAGATCTGGTGACTGTGGGGGCCAATTGAGTAAAGGGAAGTCGACGCTATGTTCAAGAAACCAGTGGCCATAAAAGGGCAAACATTTTCAGCAGCGATACTCAGGTAGGCTGTAGCACTGAAGTACTAAGGGGCCCAAATTGTGCCAAGAAAATATCACCACACACCATTACATCACCACCGGCAGCCTGAACTGTTGATACAAAATAGGATGGAGCCATGCTTTCATGTTCATGTTCAGTCGAATGGTACAGCAGAAACCCAAACTCATCAGACCAGGCAATGTTTTCTCATTTTCTACAGCATATCCAGTTGAGCCTGTGGGGATTGTAGCCTCAGTTTCCTCGTCTCAGCTGACACAGTTGGCATTCACTGTGATCTGCTGCTGTAGCCCATCTGCTTCAAGGTTTAACAAAATACTCTTCCGTATACCTTGGTTATAACGAGTGGGTATCTGAGTTACTCTTGTCTTCCTATCAGCTCAAAACAGTTTGCCCATTTTTTTCTGACCTCTGGCATCAACAAGTCATTTTCACTCAGAGAGCTCACTGGATTTTTCTCTTTTCCAGACCATTCCCTGTAAACATTACAGTTGGTCGCATGGGAAAATCCCAGTAGATCCGCAGCTACTGGTTTACTCAGACCAGCCCATCTTACACCAACAATCATGCCACATTCAAAGTCACTAAACTGCCTTTCTTTCCCATTCCGATGCTCAGTTTGAACTTCAGCAGGTCGTCTTAACTATGTCTACATGCTCAAATACACTGAGTTGCTGCAAAGTTTTTGGTTGATTTATTTCTGTGAATGAGCAGTTGGACAGACGTCTCTATTAGGTGTACCTAGTAAAGTGACCGGGCATTGTATAGGTATGTATGTGTGCAAAACAGTTCATTCTGACCAGCCTCACTATTTTTCTTACACCAAGAGAGACTAAAAATCTATCTCGCTATCTGCATAGCATCAAAACTATCTAGTAAACATTGTTATCCCTTCAAGAGTTTAGCCTGTAAAGACAGAAGAAATAAACGGATGTGTAAATGTGTAGTTAAATGGTGATACCCATCACGTTTTGAAGAGAGATACACTACTGTTGCTTTTACAGTTTTATGTATATCAATATGTGTATCAAATTATTACAAATACACAAATGTGGTAGACATTGATGTTTTTATGAAACATATGAGGATATTTATTTTGGTGGTGTTTAAATATTGTGTATTACTGTAATTTAAGCTAATAACTATTTACAGCAAGAACATGATGCTACTGTAAAGGCACTTAATTCAAAAAAGAGTAGCATCATCAGGTGAGTAACGCCAGGGTCCATACACATGCTCTCATGCGCTGACACACACTGAGCAGTTTGGTGTGTCACTTCCAGTTAACAGCAGTACTCATCTATTCTCCAAGGTGTGCGTTTTTTTTCTCCCTGGTAACAAAGACACGTGTACTCAGCAGGATGATGTCAGGCAGTGCCAGTTTGCCGATGTCTTGTTTTATGGGGAAAAAAGAAAACATGTTTACTGGCAAATCCTGACAACAAAAACAAGCTTCAGGGCAGGATTCAAAAGATTACACCGAATGAAATCAGTTGTGCCCAGTTGTAATAAAGACTGAGGGATGGGATTCGTTTTTCCTTCAGCTGGGTTGTTTTGCCTCTAAAATCTGTAAAATCACAGTCTTTTCCCATCTTTTCATCATCCCACTGTGAAACTATTTTTTGAATCCTACAATCAGAGTCAGAAGGTTCAAGTTACTATTTTAGTGCACAGATTATGGTAATCCTATCACTGTGAAACTGCTACTTCCAATATTTGGACCTATAAATAGCACATGCTGTCACCCCAGAGGATAAAACAAAGTTGTTAATATTCATGGCTAGGTTTTTTGGTTTTTTTAAAATTATTATTAAATTAATTTTATCCCCTTTCATAAATTTAGAGAATGAAAGTCTTAACTTCAACAATAAAGCAGTGTGTTCAGTTTATAATGTACTATCTTTTCCACTGTCATGCCCTAGTTGCTCAAACAGCATCATGGAAAATCTTTCACTGGTGGCTCACTGAATCAATTGTTTTTTTTCCCTCTGTATCTACACTGTCTAGAAATATAGTAACACTGCCAGTAAATCCAGTTTCCTTGGGCCTAAGATAAGGGGACTAGACACACAAGGGGGGTGTACTGTGTCCCTCTCCTGCTGGCAAAAAGGACATGCTGTTTTTTGACTCTCTGTTTAGTGTGGTTACACTTGAACCTTCAAAAATAAATCTACTTTTATCACATTTAGGCTCATATGAAAGAGTAATGTAGGGCACAGCATCAACAGTGCCTGTTTTAACTCAAGGACCAACCTGGAACTGAAAAAAAACCCCACTTAATACCAGAGGTGTGGACTCGAGTCACATGACTTGGACTCGAGTCAGACTCGAGTCATTAATTTTATGACTTTAGACTTGACTTGAAAAAATGTTCTAAGACTTGTGACTTGACTTGGACTTTTACACCAATGACTTGGGACTTGAATTGGACTTGAACCGGTTTACTTGAAAAGACTTGATATTTTACCCCAAATATAAAATCTAACATGCATATTATATAGAGATTGAAAATGTGACGTCATTCACGGGTAGAACCGCAAAGGATTCTGGGAACTCGTGGCAAGCGGTACTAGCGCACGCAGGCTTTCAATTAAAATCAGTCAAACAGCGATAAAAAGAAACACAAAAATGTCAAGAAGCCGTTGTATGATTAACTGCAATAGCCGGTCGCATGACAGCCACGGGAAGCCGACGGGTAAAGAGATCGGTTGTTATCGGATTACGTCGTTGAAGAGAAATTGTTCGAGCCATGTTTCCGAAGTAACAAAGACGCGACTGGATTGCAGCCATTCAAAGATCAAATATAACGTCCTAGAACACTCCAGCTCACAGGTTAGTCTGCTCCAAGCATTTACACGAAGGTCAGTGGTTTTTAGTAGTTAATACGTCATTTTCATAACATAATTGGTGATATAGGTTACAAGCAAGTCTGGCGCTGAACAGAAATTGTCGCGCTATGCTCCTTTATTTATTGTGCATAAATAGTGAATTGTCCTGACACAATATTGCGTTTCGCTTCTGTTATTATGGTACATTGACAAAAACATATACTTTTATTCACAGGATAAAACAGGTTTTTTGTATCACTAATTGCCCAGTACGATTACAGCATACAATATTGTTGTCACTGCTACATTTCTGTGATGCTACCAGAAATTATTTCCACTACTAATTAATTACCGTTGAGCTCAAAGGTCCTATTAATAAACGGTTAAGGAATGTGTATTTATGAAGACGATTTGTGAGACTGGTAAACTTATGATACGTACGATGGTCTTTCGTTCTACACGGTGCATTTCAAGGTCCTGTACCCATCCGTCGGTAAACTGTACCTGGGCTTGTTGCAGTGACCTGAAGTTACTAAACTTCATGAGTGTATGCACTCACTCCAAGAACCGTATGATTATAAATATGCATATAAATATGCTACGATGAGATAGCTGACTTCATCTAACTAGCAAATGTTGTCCAGGCTACGTTGGTGATACAGTTTTTTTTTTTTAATGTGTGTGATATTTTTGTCATGCGATTTTAAAGCTGGTCCTACAACCGCATCCAAGAATAACATGCAGCTTATCTCAGAACTGTCGGTGAAAATTATTCTTGGAGCTAGGTTTAATTGAGCTGCATTTTAAAGAGGTGCAATTTCACAATTTGTGTATATTTTCTAAGTTCACTATTTTGTCATGTGTTGAGAAAAACACAGATTTTAAAATTACATGGTCTAATATTTACATTTAGCATATAACTGCAACATTTTTTCGTTGTTTTTTTTTTTAAAGACTCGAAAGGACTTGAAATTCAAAGTTTCAGACTTGTGACTTGACTCGGACTTTTACACCAGTGACTTGAGACTCGACTCTGACTTGCCTGACATTACTTGAGACTTGACTTGAGACTTGAGGATAAAGACTTGAGACTTACTTGAGACTTGCAAAACAATGACTTGGTCCCACCTCTGCTTAATACTTTTAAAATATATCAATGCCTGCGTCACACCATACGACACTTAGGCCTGGCTCCAGCACCCCCAGCGACCCTGAACTGGATAAGCTGAAGAAAAGCAGAAGAAAATGGATGGATGAACGGCATGTAGCTTATTAAACAGAAAAGTTATTATAAAAGTGACTGAGAAACTTGGGCTTGAGTGACGCAGCTGCAGTGAACAAACACCTTAACAGAGAGTCCTCGTTACTGATTTGTTTCATGTAAATCAATACAGAAAAGGATAGACCACACAAATATGTCTATCTCTTCTTTCTCCTTGCATTTACCTGTATTGCTGCCATGCTTCATCCAGTAATCAATATTCTTGATTTCTTTCTTAATGATCTGAAATTGGCTTTCTGCTCACTCTGAATGTGATTGTGTTTATTGCTTTCTCTTTCTGTGAAGTTTTGCTTACGCAGTACTTTGCAAATTCTGCTTCTTCTATTGTGTAGGTAGTTGTCTAATGCAATGTTGTGAGTTAAATTAAGTAATACTTAAATAACACTTTGTGAAACTTGTTGTGTGCACGCATCTTTTCACAGGTGTTGGACTTTGAGCGCGAGAGTGAGTACATTCTCGTGCTCAGTGCCCAGAATCCAGTTGCCTTAGTCCGTGGCCGGTACGGCCCCGCATCCACAGCAACGGTCTCCATTTATGTTGACGATGTGAACGAGGGTCCGATCTTGTCTCAAAGCCATTATGAGGTGACTGTGAGAGAAGGGGAAGAACCAGGACGGGTTATTGCCACCATCCGAGGTTACGACCCCGATTCTCACCCAATAAGGTAACTAATTTAAGCTGGGAGGGGTGTGAAATTCCATGTTTTCAATTTTACAGAGCTATGGATGTTTCCTGGTACAGATATTCTCTTCAAGGGGACACCAAGAAATACTTTTCAATTGGGAAGTATTCTGGTGAGCTAAAGACTGTGCAGGCCTTGGACAGGGAGGAGAACAGCACGTACACCATGGAGGTCATTGCAGTGGATGGACGTAAGATCATTTCCATCATTGAGTATGCAACACAACGGTTTGATTAAAGGCAGACTCAGTTTCCAAGGCATAGATATAGTCAATTATTTTTTTCTTTAAGGCTTACTTCATGTCTGGGGAAACCTGATGTTCATATGTTAAAAAGTCTAGTGTACAACAGTTTGGTTTTTTAGCATCTTTTTACATCTTAGGAAACTCCTCCCTGTCTGCGTCCACCCTGGTGACTGTCTATATCCTGGATGTGAATGACAACAGTCCAGTGCTGGTAGGAGATTACTCCTGGAAGTACCTGTGTACACCTCGCTTAGAGGACCAAGCTTTGGTGCTTGCATCACGGGACAGTGATGGACCGCAGCATGGAGGACGACTTAATTTCTCCCTCCGCAGCGATGTCACAGTTCGACGTAACTGGAAGCTAACACCTATTAATGGTAGGGTGAACACAAACTGTGTAAAGGTCCAGTCAACGCACAGCATACAATGTGATTCACAGTGAAAAGACAGGCGGAATAAATAATGTACTACTGCTAGAAGAAACTCCCCTAAGCGGCTTCTGATAAATTGTATGTAACCAAAAATACTCAAAAAAATTTAAATAGTTTTTTTCTACCTTCCAAACTTGGACTGAAAGTTGTTCTGTTATCTTTTTTTTTCAGAAAGGTGAAGTCAGATGATTTTAGTTGCCAACATGGTCTGAAAGTGAGCCAGAGTGGATGTAACAGTGAGCTCAAATAGGCCCACAAATCATAACTGAAAAGAGTCTTCACTAAGTGAAATGAATCACCACTAAACCCCCTTTCCAAAAGTAACAAGTCAGATTACCAGCCTTGAAAAAGCTCTATCTAGTAACAGTAGACGATGTGAGCCAAAGCTGCTGACCTGAGTTCTGTAACATGGAAAAATTAGACCCTATCAGGCAGTTTGTGAAGGTGTACGTGAATGGTGTGTCTTTCTTGTCTGTGTAAATTGATAATCTGCTCTGATTAATGTCGAGCATAAGGAAGTTAATTTGTTGGAGAGGACAAGTTATTGCCTTCCAGCCAAATGGATCTTGTGAAGGGGATAAATCGAATTTTGAATACAGCCAGTGGACATCTAATTTTCCACAGTGTGCCAAATGTTTTGCATTATTTTTCTTACATGAATCAAAATCAGTGAATTGCCATCAAGAGTAGAGATGTGCAAAATGCCCTGATTTATTTTCTGCCTGAAAAACATCTCCAGTCTTATATGAGATGCTAGGTATAATATATTATAATTATCCTTTTTTTTGTAACTGCTTGTGTTGTGCTCACTGAATACAAACTATTTACTGCAATGACGTCTGTCATTAAGTCATTCACACAGCTCAACCGCTTCCCTCTCAGTTTTTTTTTAGCCTTTTCACTCCCCTGTTCCTGTTGGTATTGATTGAGCCCAGCTGTAATTATATCTTGTCTGTAATTTCTTTCACGTCACCGCTGGTTTCCTGCCAACTAATGGAGCCTAAAATAGGAATTTCCCAGAATGCTTTGCACCTGGTCATAGTCAGTAATGGTTTTAGCAATAAATGTGTGCTTTTGTCTGTCTGATTTTGCAGCAAACTTGTCTATTTTTTTTATTTTCTTTTAAATTACAATTACATCAACCTCCAGTGAATGAAAGAGCAGATCTGTGTGTGCATGAGTAGTACAGCCATTCATCTCAAGTCTTTTGGGAAGCTGAGTGACAGTTCTTTTCACCGAAGACATTCAGTTAATCAAACGGCATGTTCATGTTCCTTTTTCGCATGCTCTTAATGGCTGTTCATAGCTGTAAGGGGAAATGCTTTTTCATCACAAGCTTTCAGAATAGCTCTGGTCGGGGTAGGTGGCTGGTCACACTTCGAACTTATAAAATGTCACGTCAGATTTGACACAGTGCAGGCAGAGGATAAATAGATCGACATTAACAGCCTCTGCAGAGGTGCTGCACAGGTCATGTTTCCCTACCTGACAAATGGAACATGAAGGGGGATGATGCTAAGGTGCAATTGGACAGTTTAAGACTATCAGATAAGAGTTCAAACAGTTTGATAATATGCTTCTCTTTACAGGACAGGGTTCTTACGTCATGCAGCCAGGCTTGTGTTTTAGCCTGATTTACAGAGATAAGATAAAGAGTCACAGGCTCCAGACCACTCCATACAGAGCCCCATCAGAGTCTTTCTGCTTGCTCTTTATTCATACAGTTGTATGGATGTGTTTGGCCTGGGTTTTTCTTCCTTCGGTTATTAGAACTTAAAAAGTACTTGTATACTTGTTGTATGTGATCATTTTTTTCATAAAAATAGTTGTTGTTGACCACTTTTGGATGCAACAGAAAAATAAGGCTTTTAAATTGAACAGATTTTCACAGCTGACAAGTACCAGGTTCATTTGTTATTTTGTTAAGTCATCATAAATGTGATGTATAAAACAGTCTCTATCACTTTTCTGCACCAACTAACAAGTGTTTTGTCCTTCAGATACTCACACCAACCTGTCCTTAAATATCCCATACCTGCCCCCTGATGTCTACATCGTGCCCTTCACCATCTCTGACAGCAGCTCTCCTCCCAGGAGCACCTTCATACACTTGCCAGGTAATGCTGACACCTCTGCTGATAAGCTAAAGCGAGTACATAGAGGTTCTGGGACAAGAGTGCTGGAACAATCAATAGAGATCAACCCCAGTGTGCCAGCTTGTCCTAGCGCTGCTCTTGTTTATTAATGATGCAATGGTGCTTTACAAATGATTTTTCCAGGCTCGTGATTACACAGCTCTCTTAAGATTGTGTTCTGCCTAATATAACCATTCTGACATTTCATAACACAGCATCACACATCTTGCACACTGGTTAGGATAAACTACAGTCACATGAAAAAGAAATTTTTCACATGAGCCTATGCAGTACTGTGGAAAGCTAAGTACATCTCCATAGTGCTGCTACTCAAATGCACTTAACTGATCATCAACACATCTGCGCACCGTTATAAAAGCACAGGTTTTGCCTGCTTGCTGGTCTGGAGAGATTACATGTGTGTTAATACAATGACACACACGTACCAGCAAATTCCTCCCATGGTCAGACTGTGCAACGTTATGAGAAACTCCAACAAAACGCAAGAGCTAAAACTCTTCTAAATATTGATGTTCATGACAGTACAATTCTCTTATCTCTAAAAAGAACATAGCTCAGCTTATGTTTGCAGCACTTCGTTTGAGTAAACTCCAAGACTTATGGAACTGTGTACTTTGGAGAAATGAGCCCAAAGTGAAGCTGTTTGGCCATAATACACAGTGCCACATTTGGTAAACACTAAGTACAGCATATCAGCACAAACATCTCATACCAGCTGTCTAGCAAAGTGGTGGAGGGATGATGATGTCAAGGCTCAGACTCAGACCTGGACTCAAACAGAAAGGTAAAAGTTCAGCAGGATTATTGCTGGTTTCCAAGTAAACAGGGATTTATGCAAGGTAGTTATGTCTGAGTTGAGCTGGTGGAGGGGCAAACAAAGATAGCCACAGATTTCTCCTCGTGGGTAAAAACCACTCGAGGCTCATCACAGGGAGTCTCAGGACTGGGAGCATCTGCACAAGGGACGACCAAAAGAGTCAAACACCATGGTAAGCGCAATGATTTGGCAATGACTGAGGGATTTCTTCAGCCTTGAGTATTAGGAAAGCAACAGCCAGTTGCATACAGAGGAGGGAAGCACGGCAGAGCCTCCCCTTTAAAACAAACTGATAGAGTTAAGCCATACACACAATACACACAGAAAGGAGAGAGAGGGAGAAAAAACAGGACACAACAGAGAGGAAATGGCAGGTTGGCAGAGGAGGACCAGGGGATTCACAACAGATGAAGCATTCTAGGGTCATATGTGACTAAAACTTGGTCACAAGACAGTGATCCCAAGCACTTGTCTTGTGACCCAAGTCCAGACTGTAACCCAACTGAAATAGTGTACATAATATGTGTAGCAATGCGAGAGACTGTTAAAGTCATACAGAAAATGGTTATTTCAAGTTATTGCTGCTGTGATTCTACAAGCTGTTGAATAATTTCTTTCCCCACAGGACTACATGGAGACCTGTGAAATCTTTCTTTTTCACACACAATATAACTGGAGAAGAAAATTTGGTTTATAATGGGTTGTTTTGAAATTATCAAGTGACTCCAAAACTTTATGCTCCTCACAAGCAACTAGATAAATTTACTGCATCTTCAATATGTGCTAACATAGTTCTTTTCTTTCTCAAATGGCCAGTCAGCCTTTAAATATGATAGGTCGGGATTAGGAACTTGAGTAATGGTTGCTGAAAATGAGCCTTTAAATCCCTATGAAGATATTACATTAATACACCTGCACTATTTTTAATGAATGCCATATGTGATTCCTTGCTTGATATTTGACTATCTAAATCCACTGGTTATAACATCCAGTATTTGTATTTATAGTAAAAACGTTATGCATAACCTAAATTTTGTCAAGGAATCACAAGACGACACATCAATCCTGAATCAAACCCTGTTTTGATGTGTTAAAAATCCCTGATTTGTGAGTTGTGTGTTTGCTATCTCTCCTGTTAGTGACTGTGTGCCCCTGCAATGTCAGAGGAAACTGCAAAATGGCTGCCAAGCAGCTGGAGGGCATGCCAACTATACAGTCTGCAGTCGGCATTTTGCTTGGCACCTTTGCAGTCATAGGTAAGCAGGACAAAAGCTGTTTGATTACTATTAAAGTCTATTTAAAAATAAGTGGGAATGTAATATATGCCTTATTATAAAATCTAGAAAAGTAGGATTTAATCATCTTTGAGAGGTCTTGGAGTTGCATCTAAATTAGCAATAAAACTGTGATGTAAATGCAGTGTTGATTTTTTGCCCTTCCAGGAGTGATCCTCATTGTTGTATTTGTGAGACTGTCCTACCAGAACCCCAAAGAGCCAAGCAAGACTAACCAGGAGAGAGTTCCCCTTAAGATGTCAATCTAACTACACTGTATTGTCCTACTTATGGGACAAACATGACAATCTTGTTTCAGGGCAATAAATTCATTACGTGACCGTGAATGTCTTTAAAATGAATGTACACTTCACTTGCAGTTTTAAGTTCATATGTATGCAAACTATGTTTTAGTTTAGTCTAGAGCTCTGATGTATGTTACGTGCTTAGGTCTGTGCTTGCACATGATGTGAGTTTATCTTCTAAGTTTGTCTGTCTTTTGTTATTGCTGTAGAGCGGTTAATATCTCTTAAAATGGTGCCCAGTTACTGTAACAAGAAAAGTTACTAATTGTGCTGGAAAATCTCTCTAAAACATAAGAAGTAAAAGATAATGTTACATGAAAGAGTAACATTTTTCTAAAAGGGATTATTTTGTAACATTGATCTTACGCTTTTGTAATTTGTAACACGTTACTCATTATGTTAAACACATCTGATCATAAAACTATGATGCCATTTCTTTGAATCTTATAAAAAAAATTGCTGGAAATACAAAAGTGTGGGGAAAGTGTGCCTCTCAATGCTGACATGTGATTTTATGTTACTTAACACATGAGTAGAAATAAAAAATGTTTTAAGTGCTGTATATCTGCATAATTTATTTACACCCCAATCCAGAATGCAATCATTTGCAGATCTTATAAATACAACTTTTATTCACAATACCACAAAGAAAACATAACAAATCTTTAAACTGAGACTTTTTACTATTGCATGAAAAATATTAGCTCATTTTGAATTTGATGGCAGCAACATGTCTCAAAAATGTTGGGGCAGGACAATGAAAGTCTGCAAAAAGAGTGTAAATACGTAACTAAAAAGCAAAAACAGCAATCAGTTACATGATTGGGCATTTCAGAGAGGCAAAAAACTGCATCTACAAATTGTGGAACAATTTCAGAATAATGTTCCTCAATGTAAAATTGTGATGACACTGAACATCTCATCATATCTACTGTACATAACATCATCAAAAGATTTAAATATTCTGGAAAATTCTCTGTGTGCAAACAACAAGGCTGAAAATCAGCATTGGATGCCTGTTATCCTTGTGCCCTTAGGCAACACAGCATTAAAAATAGGCGTGATTCTGTCATGGCAATAACTGCATGGGCTCAGGAACAACAGTTCAGTGTACCATCCAGAAAGGCAGTTGAAGCTCCATCATGCAAAGAAGAAGCCATATGTGATCATGATCCATAAACACCTTTGAGCCAAAGCACATTTAAAATGGGATGAAGCAGAGTGGAAAGCTATCGGATGAATCTGACCACAGAACAGTGAATTTATTAAATTAATGGAATTCTAAAATGAAAATTCTTTTTTCAGTTCAATTCATTTTTATTCATACAGCACCAAATCACAACAACATTCCCCTAAAGCAGACCCTACAGTAATACATACAGACAAAATAACCCCTATGATCAAGCACTTTGGCAATAGTCCAAAGGAAAAACTCCCTTTTAACAGGAAAAAACCTGCAGCAGAACCAGTCTCAGGGAGGGGTGGACCTGTGTCGCGACCAGCTGGGTTGAGAACATGGATACCACATCCTCTAGACCAGGGGTGGGAGACTCCAGGCCTCAAGGGCCGGTGTCCTGCAGGTTTTAGGTATCACCCTGGGTCAACACACCTGAATCAAACGATTCATCCATTTCCAGGCCTATGGAAAACTTCATGACATGTTGAGCAGGTAATTTAGCCATTTAAATCAGCTGTGTTGGCTCAAGGACACATCTAAAACCTGCAGGACATCGGCCCTCGAGGCCTGCTCTAGACTAAAGAACAGAGGGAGCACCTGGCTTGTTAACAGTGCTTAGTTCAAAAGTCTGCGTGGGTGTAACTATGGAACAGGAAGTTTGCACATCTGGAGAGGCACCATCTTAGCACCATTTTAGAGGAACATGTGCCCTCATCCAGAAGACGTCTTTTTTCAGAGACAATCTTGTTACATTACTTGTTATATTACAGCAAGACAACGCTAGACAACCCGATAAACAACAGGGCTTTGTAATAGAAGACTCTAGGACAGGGGTGGGCAATCTCAGTCCACGAGGGCCCGTGTCCCTGCAGGTTTTAGATCTCACCTTGGGTCAACACACCTGAATCACATGATTAGTTCGTTACCAGGCCTCTGGAGAACTTCAGGACACGTTGAGGAGCTAATTTAGCCATTTAAATCGGCTGTGTTGGTTCGAGGACACATCTAAAACCTGTAGGGACACCGGCCCTCGTGGACTGAGATTGCCCACCCCTGCTCTAGGAGCTGAACTGGCCCACCTGCAGGCCAGACCTTTTACCAACTGAAAAAAAAAAAATACCGCAAAGAAAAAAGAAAATCAAGCAAAGGACCGTTAAGCAGTTAGAGTCCGATATCACACAAAAATCAGACAACATTTGTCTCTAAAAAGTTGAGCAACTGCTCACCTCATCAGTTCCTAGATTTTTATTTACAATTTCCACAGTGTCCCAAGTTTTTTGCAGTTAGGATTGTATGTATTTAGCTCTATTAGTATGATATTATATTATTCACATATACGAGCCTCTTATACCTGAATGAATCATCAGCCAGTTCCTGTGGCAACATACTGTCTTCCAAGTTATAAACCAAACCACTTTTCATCTCATGAGACAGCCTAAATTTGACCTGTGACTGTAACTGCATTAGCAGCATGCTCCAGTTTCTGTAATTGAGGCTTTTCAAATGCTGACCTAGACGAACAAACCGGCAAGCAAAGCTATATTCAGACCATAGTGCTGCTATGAATAGCTCAGCAAGGTCCACTGTATGACATTCATGCAGGAGAGTCCAGTGAAGTCACCCAGCTTTCATTCACAAAAGACAAAGCTTTACATCTTTAAAAAGATGCTGCACTGCTTATTTAGACGTGACCAAATATTCCATCAAACTGATTAAGAACTGCGTTATTAATCTTGTGAGTCACTTTCAGCTGGAAAATATATATGTTTTAGGTACACATACCTGAAAATACAGTTATTTTCTCACTAAATGAAATGTGTATATTGGAATTTAAAAATGACAGAAAATAAAAATGGAATACACATTTCTACAGTAGCAGTTGTTTTCGTTTTAAATTTGTTTCCCAGGTTAGATGGTAGACTATTGTGAACTAAATTGCACACATTTAGTATTCTGGGCATCATGAAATTTAAAGACAATACAGCAACAATAGAAAAAAAACTTGATAATAAATCCAAAAATTACATATTCTCCATCAAAACACGAGTATAAAAACTGAATGCTCGCCTAACTAAACATTTTCAATGTGCACTGACTCACCAGATACACAGACGATGCTTACGATGGCCTACGCACACACTGCGCGTTTATATTAGTCTGTTTATATCTCTGGCTAACTGTTCCAATCAAAGTAAGCTCAAAGTTAAAAAAGAAAACAAAAAACTGACAACCACCCTGAGGCAGATGAGAAAGAAGTGGGGTAGGGATTAGCTTGTGACATGGGGTCAAACGTTAGGTGGTAATAGCCTTCAACTTTAGCCTTGATGTGTTCCCGTAAATCTTCAGATGTCAGGGATGGCTCAGCTGGATGATTTGGAGTGCAAGGCCACGGAAAGATGTGGGGTGAGATTTCAAATTACTTCAAGCAATCTTGGGAAACGAGAGATAACTCACTGCATACAAACAGACAGGAAAGCACAGAAAGAGTGCAGAGCAGTGGACGGTTTTCCCCAAGTGGCTGGCCGGTTTTCCATTGCTCAGTTACCGACACAGTCGAGTGTTTTTCCTAATCCCTCCTCCCTCTGGTCTGAGTTTCCCCACAGCTTTGGCTATTTTAAGCTTGTTTTAAGATCACTGTAGTTCACTTTGGATCCAAACTTAACAGTTTCCCCATCTGTAGCTGTTAGACATGCTATGTGTGTATCAGTCTTCTATTATTATAATTTTGATGCAATATGTTTGTGCTCTTGCTGAAGAGGTCTTTGTGAAGAGGCTTCACATATTGGCTACAAACAAACACCTCTGCAGTTAGGCTAAGGTTAGTTAATTAATTAGAAATCTGTCATCTCATTATTTTAGCGTTATTGCCACAGTTTTACGCTTTTAGTTAGCTCTGACAGTCTGATGGGGGAGCTAGGTGCTTAAGAGCCCTCTATTTCCCACAGCCAAACATCTCATGAGAGATCCTTCTTTTATGAGAAGGAGACAAACACAAGTCCAAGTACAACTATTCCTGCAACAAATACACACAACTAGGCATAACCACTATCAGCTGTTCTTGTGGACTCTTCCTTTGAAGCTTCAAGTTTGGCAATTTGGCTTTCACCATCTCATTTTTTTCTTTTCTATTATGGTTCTGCAGCCAAAAAAAAGAAAAAAACAGAGGACACTGCAGGCTCAAAGGCAACTCATCAAACACAAGGTTGCTAAACCTCAAATTAGACCCTGATTTATTGTCTTTATTTTATGCTGCACAATACAATAATTTACAAATTAACATGATACTGTAGTAAGGCATGAAACTAACAACTGAAACTAAACTGTCTAATCAGCTAGTTAATTTAAAAAGGTTTTGTTGTTGTTGTTTTCTTTATAATGTGCAGACAGAGCAGTCGCCCTCTGCTGGACACTAAGAAAGAATGCAGGTTTCACACATTTCCGCACTGGCTTTAGTTTCTCTCAGGCTTGGGCAATATAGCCCCCAAAAATGACTTCACCATATTTCAAAAATATTAGGGTTGACTATATTGCTAACGATATAGAATAGAATAAAAAAATACTGAACAATGTTTTATTGATGCTTTCAGATTGCAGGCAGCAGCATTCATAAGTCTAACCTGAGTATTTTGCATCCTTCTTTTCCAGTCAGCATCTGTCACTGATGGCATTTACTAATACAAAGTGTGAATCTGTTGAAAAAAGGTGCCAGCACCATTACAGTGAAGTAGCAGTGACACAGCATGAAAGTAGCCTAGGTGTTTTCCCCAGAAATTTAAAATAATAGTATAACATCAATGCTTAACACTTTAACCAAAGTAACTTAACTTATTTCTACCTGGGTTGTTGTATTTTGGGTCGAGTTTTTTAACCAGTGGAGCTTTGTTTATTGTTGGGCCGCAGGTTGTCGAAATAGTTCCTTTGATTACCAGGAGCTATTACCTTTACCATGTCTGACATCTTGCTCTTGCTCTCAGACATGTCTGAGCTTGTGTAGTGCACATCCGGGAACATAAGCATGGCATTGCTATAGCAATGCCAAAGGATACTTTTTTCACAGAATATTCAGTAAAAGGACTAAATGTTATAATCCCTGGTGTAATTGTATACTGTAAGATAATGCATGGCCTTAGTTTCTGTGTACACTTTTTATAACTGAAAAGGGGTTTAACCATTCAAAGCAACACAATACAGCTTTTAATATTACAGCGTTGTCGTGTCATGCTGCAACAGGCTAGTTACTGTTACATTTATTTAGCTGGATAAAATAACAACTTCATTTATTTTGCACTTTTCACTCTTCTTAATTTTAGGATATTTATAGCATGGTCATAACAAGAAAATAATAATGTTTCGATAATAATAAACATTTTTTTTAAAGCTGCCATTCATCTTATTGAAAATAATTTGAAAGATGTTAAAGTTAGATAGTTACAAATTTATATCTTTTGTTTTATTGACATGTCCCTTAAGCAGAGATCAGCCAAAGGTCAATTAACAAGAAATCCTCTATTTTTCATCTATTTCTATTATAAGCCTAAAATGTCTGTATCTGATGCACATTTAATCAATTTAAACATCTCAGTCTCCTGTGGATTTGAGAAGATTTAGGCATGAAATCCAATTTGTATTTGCTGTGATGCAGCTATAGTTTAATAATAGTTTAATATTTTAATTATTTATATAGCACATTTAATTACAACAGGAGCGTTGACCAAAGTGCTGTACAAGAATACAACATACATAATAAAACATCTTAGAGTATTAAAAGCCTATACTCAGAGGCTGTGGAAAAAGAGACCAGTTCATGTTTATCCGAGTGATTCATGATACCGTCACACACCGCTGAAGTATGGAGATCCTACTCCTATAATGTGCTCATTTGAATTTTGATTGCAGTATGATTGCATTTCACCTGGAGGGTAACACTTTTGCCTTCTTTATTTTTTAATCATTGACACCACTGACTGCATTGCACTCTTCCTTTTAAATACCTCTGGAATAGAAAAAACTTCCACCAATCTGGAAAAAGGAGCATGTTCAACATCTGCATCCTGTTGGCACTGTTCTAATGGAAACTCCAAAATGTCAAAAACACTGACTTTCTCCCTGCAAAATGACTTCAATAAATGTGACAATAAATGGTCTGCAGAGTGTGGGAATAAACTTGCAGCCAGTTGTGTCAGCATCTCTGTGCACTTTCAGCTAATTATGTTTGACCAATATAAACTGCCTGCAATTAAGGGGCAGTTGAGAAAGGTTAGAGGTTTTCCATTTGGACAGGGAATTGATTCACTGACAAGAATTGTGCTGCATAACAGCAACACAATCATTGGTGTGTTACGGCACATCACTGTGACCGATGTGCTCCAGCTGTCCACTTTTATGGTAACCCCACTTTAACAGCTGCTTTGGCAGAGCTTTGGGACTCACTGTGGCACTTTAACGAACAGGACTGCATGTTCCAGCCTTCGCCTTTAAAACTGGGGTGAGTGGAGACGACCTGTGATTGTAAGAGGTTGCAAGGCTGTGTTGTTTCACATAACACTGTCACTGGGCAGCGTGAGAAACTCTTAATCCTGTTTGTTACAGCTCTGCTCATGCAGTGGTGGAATGCAAATAAATACAATTACTTAAGTACTGTAGTTATGAAAGAATTCAGTGTTTATTTTCTGTCACTTTTTTTCTTTACAACAGCTTGGATGGAAACATTGCATTTTTTTCTATGATACATATTTAACTGGTTACTTTGTATCTAAACAATGGGACTGTCTTCCATGAGACTATAATTTGCACATGGAGCACTTCTTGCTTCATTTTCCATTTACAAATTCAAGGCAGAACTGAAAGGCGATGTAACCCCACCTTTTGCACATTTGTTGCCATTTATGGCAACCTACGCAACGCCCACCCGCTGAACACAGGCAACCCAGTATATGACAGTGTCATAACTTGATATGAAGGATCGGATGTTGGTGGTACTTTAGTGGTATAAAACTGGATAAATTACATTCACCTTACAACAAAGATGTCACAGCTGATAGCAAGGCTGGACTCAAATGTTGGACTAGGAAAGTAAAAGTTCAGTGTGTTTTATTTACAGTGAAGTCAATAGCAGTTAACACTATGCAGATACTGCCTAACAGGATTCAACCCCCGGGATTTTTGCTATAACCACTTTCCCTCTTAAATTATAGTAATTCCAGCAGCTACATTTGCCAGCTTCAGGATGTTAATAGATGGTTTATTTACACTAAGTTGCATAAACAGGGTTTTTTAACCATAGAAAAAGGATTTTTAAGAAGTGGTGTTGTCAGCAGCTTTTTTTCTTAGTAGTTTTTAATTTTTTGTATTAATGTTATTTTAATAACTTGATTTTAATCTTCTTCTCTGTTTAAACCCTTTATCGTTCTACTCTAACTACTGTAGATCAGTATCTCACTATCTTTAAAAGCACCATTTCCACAATGAATGGGAAATGCTGATTCAGTCTGCATGCATGTGTCCTGAATTCTGTTTTTTGTGTTTGGGATTCTTTGTGGGAATGATGCTGTATTCTCCAAATTAACTTTTCATTCTGAAGTGCTTGAAACTGATTTTTGGTCATTTTTGGTCATGATGGCTCATTGCTAGCTAAACTTAACATTGCTCTTTACCACACAGAGCAACAACAGCAATCATCAAAGCTGAGACACAAAACAACCAAAATGGCCATCACAACACTGCCAAGCCAGTACATTGCTGTTTAACATCTCCTATAATTTTACAGCACTCAGTTATATGTATAATAAGTAATATAACCATAAAGGTGAAAACCTTTCCTGATAGATATGTTGTTGGTCAGTAGAAACAGTAGAAATTATCCATCCATCCATTCACTTCCGCTTATCCTTTTCAGGGTCGCGGGGGGCACTGGAGCCTATCCCAGCTGTCATAGGGGGAAAGGCAGGGTACACCCTGGTCGCCAATCTGTCGCAGGGCTAACACATAGGGACAGACAACCACTCACACTCACTCGCACATTCACACCTAGTGGCAATTTGGATTATCCAATTAACCTATCCCCACAAGCTGCATGTCTTTGGACGGTGGGAGGAAGCCGGAGTACCCGAAGGAAACCCACGCAGACACGGGGAGAACATGCAAACTCCACACAGAAAGACCCCGGCCTGATGGTGGAATTGAACTCAGGACCTTCTTGCTGTGAGGCAACAGTGCTAACCACCGTGCCACCGTGCTGCCTCAGTAGAAATTACTGAAGGTAAATTGAAAATCACACTAAAAATCAAATAGTTGCTCGAGTGCTCTCTTCGTATTTGAGTAGTAAACTGTAAAGTGGACACTGGAGATTTAAATTGTTGTCTTACATTTTCTAAAATGTTTACACTTTTACTTCAGCAAGGTCGCCTGGGCTTTTAATACTGCGTAATAGCATAATGTTGTCAGTGTTGTAACCTCAGAATAGTGTTTTGTTTTTTCTTTTAAATGAGGATTGAAATGTTTACCAAAAAAAAGGCCCTAAAGGAGGAAGGTCATAGTACTGGGCTCTGTTTTCTTTTATCCATTCATACGATAATTTGATGTTCTGAACAGGAAAATAATTTAAGTTGCTTGTCACATGAAACAGACATTTGACAGAGCGTGTGCGTCACTCCTGCTATTTATGGCATTTCAGACTGCAATCACTCTTACATTTTAGTTTATCAAGGCAGGAAGCTGAAAATCATCAGTCTTTTTCAAGAAGCAGCTGGAACACACACATGAGCAATACAGAATCAATAGCACAGACGGTGTAAGTGTTGCCTGTGGGCTTGAGTTTGAAAACCTGTAGAGGAGCTCTGCAGTAAAGAAACTGTAGATTTGCTGGTTGTGCCTGGCTTGTTGAAGCAGTCTGATTTGTTTCACTTTATTTCGTCACTGTTATTTTTTTCTTGTATATTCATTTGCTGGCTTACTAGCATATTATGCATTTAGCAGCAGGATTGTAACTCGTGTTAAAATAGGTAAACAAACATCACTAACAAATGAAATCAAAAATATGTGATCATGTCCTCCATACATGTATTCTGTGTGTAGAATTATAAATATCCAAATGATTGAAGGTTAAAACTTCTAATATTCTGCAAATCTATAAACTCAAAAAACAAAAAGACCACAAGCAGTGAGCTGCATATTTTTAGACTTCCCTACACTCCTGTGTTTTTCAACCGGAAGCCCCAATATTTGTGTTCATATTTAAGGAGTATCTAAAAATTTCCTTAAACAGCTGGTACTTTCTAGCAAATGTTTAGAAAATGTGCATGCTGGGGTTATTTTCAGCCCCAGATTAAAGCACAAGTGAGTGTTTACAACAGCAGGATGAGATCACTGTGTTCTTTGTAGTGAGGTAATATGCCACTGAGTTCAACTGTTTGGCTTACTGGTGCGTACTCGGGCAGCAACTGAGTCTTTTTTTTAAATGTATATCATGTATAATCTATTCACCAAGAAAATATAATTATATACCAGAAGGATTCTATTTTAAGTAATTAAACCAAACACCGCTCATCAGACTTCATAACAGCAGATAAACAGATAATGTATTAATTCTTTGTAAGCTATTACTGTATGTAAGACTTTTAAGTGGAGTCACAGTATAAAATGTGCTCTGCAACTAAAGAGCAAAGAGTGAAAGTTTTCTTCAAAAATAAAGTAAGACTGAATAAACTTGAGAAGAATCGTTTTAATATTGTAGACTATTGTAAACTGACACACATATCTTTGGGGAGGAAGCCAGAATACTCAAAAAGATCCTACAGAGGCACAGTGAGAACATGCTCACAGACTAATAACTAAGTGCACACAGAAAGGTGCCGGCTGGCCAGTGGAGCTTCTTCTTGTGAGGTAACAGTGCTAACCACTGCAGCACTGTGCTGTCCTGCCTGTTGTTTGGTTTTTCCAATGTTCCGACGTGTATGTTTCTGCAAACTTTATGCCTAATGTTCACTCACGAAGTTAAAGTTCTCAATCTAAAATATATATGTGTACTTTTATTTGCATTTTATCATTTATACATACGCATCAGTGTATGTAATTTAATTATATTACAACTTGCTTTGTCAATAATAGATAGTTACTGGCACTATTCTGCATAACACAGATATTGTAGTGCAATACTCAATATATAATATAAATTATACTATATTACTGCTTCAATAGCCCCCTTGACTTGTATTCCTAAATGTGATGTACTTTAGTAAAAAATTTAATGTATACTATAGATTTAATATATACAATAGAGTATTATTACATATTATTTATAATCAATTAAATGATTGAAATAGTCATCAAAATATTGCTACTATTTATCAGCGATACAATTTATTTACTCTCCTGGATATTCCTGCCATACAAAAAAAAAAAAAACAGATCAACTTGAGGTAAAATTTGAGATTTCCAGTTAACTCTAATGAGGGAGTGATCCTGACATAAAAAAGAATTACACATAATTTTGTGTGTTTTATATCTGAACAGTAACATCCACAGATTTACTTATTCACTTATTGAAATTTACTCTCAATAAGTGACAGCAGCCAAAAACAGCAGCAAAAATAATTTCATGAAAATGTTCCAATCATTCATTCCTCTCAGACTCACTCATCCCACACATATCATCTACAAGCACTGACACATCTCCTTCTTGGCACAGACATTTACATGATTGCTCTCCTCAGACTCAACATAGATAGATGCAAGGCAATAAGGCATTTTATATATAGAAATAATGTCAGCTTATTTGCTCCACGGTTGAAATAATTATTTAATAAGAGACACAAGAAGAGCAAAAGACACTCACATTGCTGCCCTAACATTTGAAAGGTCTAAGACGCTGGCATAACAGTGGCACAATCTCGGAGATGCAGACATGGATGCAGACACACATACACACTGTCCACCTACACCATCTTTGTTCACAGCGAATGTGGCCATCAGTCATGAACTGAAGCTTGAGTGGGATGAGACCTACTGTCTTTGTGTGGGCAAACTTGCTCTGAACTATTCTTGATAAAACACGAGAGATGAGTTAGAAGGAGAGAAAGAAGAGAAAAGACTGGAGTGGAGTAGTAAGATGCTCTGTTTTTTCCACTGGAAATCTTGAAGACACTTTGTTCCTCTCTTTTAATGTGAAGTGCACAGGACTGACCGATGTCCTGAAAGAGTCTGACTTTTAGCAGATGTAGTCTAAACTGTACTGTCACAGCTAAGATTGCTAGATCACAATTTTATTCCTTTACATTTAAATACTGTGTTGCACTGATGTTTGACCTGTTACTTTATTCATTTCCATACATATAGATGTGTCTTAATGACATGTTTTTATCCCAGGAAGTTAGTTGAAATATTAACTTCTTTAACCCAGAGTTCCATATTCTTATAGCTTTTACTATTTGATGAATTGACCAAGGACTTCTAAAAGCACTCATAATCATATTTCCTACAGATACATCCTACAGGCGCACGCGCACACACACACACACACACACACACACACACACACACACACACACACACACACACACACACAGATGGTGAAATACATTGAGTGGCTCATCTAACCTGTTGGCAATTTGCAGTCTGTTTTGATCTGTGTTATATCTTTTCATTATTTTTATAAATATGTTTGTAATGATCCCGGGTGCTTTTTGAGGCTCTGTATCAGATGACTTTCAAAACGCCAAGATCCGGGTATAACCAAAAGGCATTCAGCAAAATATAATTGACTTACTGCAGTATAATAAAGCCACGGTTAATGGGGCTTTCTATTTTTACAATTGTTCTTGTCGTGTGACCGTTGTAAACGTGCCAATCCTCAATTCACAATAGTGGACATGCTTATCTGTCATCAGAAGAGAGCTCCATAAACACTAAGTAGATGGAAAGAATCTGAGGCCAAGAATCATCAAGCCGTTAACTCAGCAGCTGTTAGGCGGCTTGTTTCTGTAAGGGATGCAGGCTGCCCAGTGCCGTGGGCTTTCTGATTACCCTCGGCGGTGCTTTCCAACATCAGACCTGGGTCCCAGCACACATGTGACCTATTGAACAGTGACTGGAAAGCTTTGCAAGTGGCGCTGTCAACACCAGGACATAAATAAAGCTAAAGATAGGGTTATGTCGCTTCAGCCGAGGTTTCTGGTCAGCCAAATGCTTTTTATAGACACACTCAGATTTATAAAAGGCTAACTGAGCCTATTTTTGACTCAGTGGACATGGGGAGGTTGGAATCTTGGAAACTTGTGATGATCCTGGGTGCATGACTGACCCCTCTGACTTGAACGTGTCAGTGGTTGTTGTTTGTGGGAGTCGCAGCAGATAGCAGATGCGGCAGGGATGAAACTGGCACAGGGCCTGTGATGTTTTTGGAGACAATCCAGAGAAAATGACAGAGGGATGATCACATCGGCCTATCCCTGTCAGACCTGGGAAATATATAAATATAAATGAATGTATGCATGTATGTTTCTGCCAAACATACTGTTTAGTTTTTGTCTCATCAGACCAAAGAACCTTTTTCCAATCAATGTTGGAGTCTCACACAAACCTTTGGGAGAATTCCAGGTGAGATTTAATAGAAGCTTTTTTCAGCAGTGCCTTTCTCTTTGTTGCACTCCCATACAGCTTTCACAGCCTCAGCCAGTTGCATGTCCAACAAGATTTTTCCACTCAACTACGTATATCTTTAAATAATTTATATTAGTTTGAAAACCTCTGTTTTCACTTTGACATGCAATAGGCCTTTTTAGCACATTTTTTGTCAAAAAACAGACTAATTATATTGACCATGTTTTCCTTTATTAAAGCAATAAAAGGGTGAACCATTGAAGAATTATGAATATTTTTTATAGGCATTCTAGTTTAATCAGTTATGGTGACTCATCCAGGTCCTGAAGCAGCAAAGCTGACCATCAAACTGCCACCTGTTGGTATGATGATATTTTATAAAATGCTTTGTGAGTTTTACTTTTTCAATTTGATTTTTTTTTTTAAATACAGGGCCTTGTAGGTTTAGATACATTTTTTCTTAATAAAAGAAATCATTATTTAAAAGCTGCATTTTGTATTTACTCAGGTTATCTTTGTTAATTATGAACATTTGTTTGATGATCTGAAACATACAACTGTGACTAAATATGCATGTGGATGAGCAAGACTCTCCACTTGTCCCAGAATTATTGACTTTTTGCACATTATTCTCTTTCTATATTTATTTGCTATGATTTGCTATTGTCAAAGTAACATTGCCGCACATACTATCCCGGGTTTGTTTGTGTAAGCGTACTGATGCTGGCAAAACAAACATTTAGCAAATCAAAGAAAATACTCAAGTTCTTGTAGCTTTATATTTTACTATGTTGAAAATTAAGTCATTTGTGCATACTTACACTGTTTTTTGTTTTCAGTCTTCATGTAGGTCAGGTGTGGAGAAAGGCCCGCCCAGCATTTCCTGATTTTAAAGTACTGCTGATGTCATGTCTGACATCAGCAGGTGAAACCAAGAGAAGGGGTTTCTTTTACTTCTTGTTTGTTTCGGGATACAAAGGGATTTGTTGAATATGTTTTCATATGTAGAGCCATTTAGTTGTGTAAATGTGTTAATCAGAAGAGTGGGGAGCTTTATGTAATTCTCAGTCATTTGTGTTAAGTTTAAAATTCCTCAGCTTGAGCTAGTGGTACGCTAGACTGATTGAAGGGAAATTGATAGTCAACCTTTGCTTGATTCAGATGAGGGAAGAGAGTAGAGTTGTGTTACCAAATCCATGTGCTTTTGAGTTTTGTTAATTAAGTTAATTTGGGGGAGTTCTCTAAAGTTTCACATGGAGGTCACTCTAAATAAATTACTCATCTCTGGGAACACAAATGTCTGATGAGTCTCCCTACCTACCACCTTCACTGACGCTCCAGTCAGACTACCTCACAATGCAAAATAATAAGGAATTGGGAAGGGGGCAAATACTTTTTTGCAAATACAGTACTGGATTCTTCTATCTCCCAGCACCAAATAACTTCCTTGCTGTATTTAGCAGTTTCCATAGATTTACTACAGATTTTAGACAACTTGAGTAAAACTGTGTTCGTGTGGTTTAAAGTGATAGTTTTCTCCATATTTTGATCAATCATAAACTATTTGCATAGCTATTAAAGCATTACATTCAGTACAGCCTCACAGATATATTAAAAAAAATACTGATTGCCTTACTAATACTCAAAGTTATCAGTGAAGATAGTAGCACTGAGTCACAAAACTTAACTGATGCGCAAAAGAAGTTCTGTGGATCGATGGATCAAACCAAATCGCAGTAACATCAATTTACAGTGCTAATGGACCCACCATCTTCGTATTTCCATGAGCTTTAAAGGTAATAATAGAGCAGGGGTATTCAAATATCAGTTAATTCAATTCATAAGCAATCTTACCAGATTTATCTTTAATCTATGTGCAGTTATATTGAGATAAACGCACGTCCAGGCCAAAAGGATGGCGTTACATAGATTCCTAGTGTGTCCAGTGGATTGACAGGTGACAGGAAAATGTACATTGAATGTTAGTGTGTCAGAAAGAGTTATCTTAACCCAAATATTTTTACCTTGTATCTCACCTGCCATGAGTAGCAATCTTAAATTCACCCTCCACGGATATTTGAAGCTGTAGAGACTTTGCAGATGAAACCAACAACCAGTCTGTTGTGTTTACATACACTGCTAAGATGGTGAAGGGTTGCTTACAAGGGGGACTGAATATGAACATATACTCAGTTACCAGTAGGGGGCTCTGTGACTAAGGATGATGGAAGGAGAGAAGAAGTGAAGTGTATGGTGAGATGTAAAATGGCGAACTACTGCTGAATATATACGTTCCATTACAAACCAAGCCGTCTCCGTTCTTCTGTCGAAACACCACACAGTCCTGTTAATAGTGGACGACCCACTCCACCAGCTCTATCATCCACAACCACCCAGCATATATTATGAAAACATGATGTCTGACAATAAATCTGGGGCCATTTTTAAATGAGAAGCTTCTCTTACCATATTTGTTATTTTAGTACCTGCAACTAGCAACAAGGAAATACATAAAAAAAACTCTTTACAATAAAAACAGCTTTCAGCTGCTGTCTGTTCATTACAGGATTTCCACAGCTGGTAGCTCTGCATGTTTGTTTTGGCAGATTTTTACACTGGATGCCCTTCCAGCTGCCCCCAAAGGGATTTGTGTCTCCTCCTGAAACAGAGCCAGGGAATTTTCACTTCTTAGGTACTGTATTAACCACTCTCTACAATCCAACCTGGAAAACGGCTCGGCCCATTAATATTTCCATCTCATGAACCAAAAGCCTCTCTAGATAATTTTTTATTAATATTTAATAAATTTTGTGGCAACTTATAATAACTCTTTGACTAAAATATCTCCGGATGTAAAGCTCTGATGCTGAAGTGTACTGGTTTTACATATCTACCCGGCCAGCCAAATGTCTGTGACACTGATTTTAAACAGGAGTGCAGGAAATGAATAAGGGTTGACTGAGCTCTGAATTAGCTGTGACTCTGTGTTGCTATAGAAACTCTTGACAAACACTGGGTCTTACATTGACAAAAGGGGCTTTACTAAGAGCTACTGAGTAAAGTAATTTCCCTGAAGAGCATTTAGGTGTCTGTCACCCACTGAGAATTTGTCATGACCCCCTCCTGAGCAGCCCCACACTGTCAAGATCAGATGTCAGACTAGGGTCAGAGCATGACTGCCACTCAGTCACCCCAGCTCACATAATAAAAATTTGTTTATAAGTCAACTTAGGCATACTGATTAACCAAGTTATGAAGAGACATAATGCTGTTTTCTGAAAGTGGTGTAGAAGCTGACAGCCAAGTATTGAATTACATTACGTGACCTCTCCCCGTGACAGCAACACTCTGTTTTCTTTAAATATCATAACAGACCACCAACAGTCTGACCCAGAGAGGGAACTTCATCTCTTCTCCTGCTATGATTTATAACACGCTCAGCAAACCAAGGCCACTGCCCGACAACCTTAATGTTTTTGGTGTGTATCTACAACCCATTAAATGTGTATGTTGTTTGGCAAGTTGCTATGACCGTGACCGTGAACCAGAATAGGTGTAGGCCAGATATTAGTATCTGGGAAAGACAGGTGCTGTGTGTGGCTGGAATAAGCGGGGAACCACTAACAATCCACACAAAATAATCCCAGATAACACGCAGCTAAATAAAGCTAAATACAGAAACACACACGTGTCACCAGGAGTGAGGTGGTGGTGGTGGTGGTGGAGGGAGGGGGGGGTGTCATAAGGGGAAAGAAGCGTTAGATATTTTTGTAGTATGGTTTTATTTTCTGACAGGGTGATGGCGATGGATCACTGGCTCATACACAAGTAGGGGAGATATAAGCTGGCCAAGCGTTTGTGTTGTGCTACATGTGCTGTTTGTATCCATGGAAACTGCACTGTGACTGTGTCCCCTGATTGCCAGATAGAGACACTGTCCTTAAAGTGATTTAGGAGTGGAGCATCTCAGGTTTAGTTTTACTGCTCAGAAAAAGTGACTCGGTGTGCATCATAAGAAAAAGGTTAGAGAAAATGCTTAGAAGGTTAGATCTACTGTAGTAGTTTGGTTTGGATGGGGTACATATTAGGTTTGCTACAGACTGAATTAATTTATATCATAACACAGCTGTGTAACAGTGCAACAAGACTGGTTCATTTTAAAAAGGGCTATATAGCAATTTATAGCAATATAGCAATTTAGAATTAGAAAGAGGTTAATAAATTAAAAAGAAAGTCTGTATAAAAAACAAGCTAGAGCAGCAGAAGCCTTTACCCTCTAATATCAGCCAGGCTCCAAAAACACTGGATGCTTCACTCACCATTGTCCAAAATGATAACATCCTCTGTTTATCCCTTACTCTCTTTCTGCTTCTCTCAAACTGCTGTGCGACCCTTAAGTTTTGGTGAAACATACACATTCATTATGTACACATTCATGCATTCATTTGTTCTTGAGTCTTTACATTTTAATGCTTCACTTAATAGAAAATACTCCATCTGTTTTTATGCTTTACACTTTTTGGACAAGCAACATAGTGTTTTACAGATTCTCTTATGAGCTTTTGAAAATAGTGTATTGTTAAAGATTTTAAGTGTATATAAAATGTTTCTCATGCATGTTTGAAAACAGTTGCATAATAAATCATGATGTAAGATTAGATGAGAAATACTTTATTTACCTGAGGACTCTGGAAATTCCTGTGTTACCGCAGCCAAAACACTAAACCAGATACATAATGTACTTCCATGTATATAGCACATATAACACATTTAACCATATGTTCATGAAGCACTTTATTCAATACACTTAAGTACAAGCACACCGACAAGGCCACTTTTACCACATTTACCTTTAGTTTTTGTGTACATTTTATTACTAGTACCACTTTTTAACAAAGCAGTATGTGTCAACATACTTTTGGCACTGATAAAACAATATTGATGATTGGCCCCAGCACCGCACATTTCTCTGTACTCCACAAATACATGGACTGTCACGACACTCTCCAGACAACTTTCTTCTTTTGCCTGAACAACAACTTTTTATCCCGCGGGTTTGTATTTCACAGTGTTGCAAAGATGTTGCTCTGTCTGGCAAAATAATCACTATGACAAGCAAGTAGATATCCTGGTGCTAAAAATACATGTGATCGACTATTTCTGAGGTCTGACTGTAGTATTTTATTACATGGCATATCGATCGTGGCTGAAGATGATGTGCCCGCTCAGGTATTCTCAGTCCCAATAAAGCTCACTGATGCTATTTTTGAGGGATTACTTGAGAATATGTGTCAGATATACTTCATACGCCTACTCTCATTTTTTATTCATTAGCCAGGAGGCAGAATTTTTCCATAGACATCAGGTGGAAATGAAACCAGGTGAGGTAATGCAACCTCTTGAACACCTACACAGTGACAAAGGACAGCAATGACAAGGTCAAGTGTTATCGAAGTTATTTTCTCCGATGTAAGATAAAATATGCCATTGATGACAATGTTGTATTTTTCCTACCAGTAATGCATCACTTAATTTACTTAACCATTGGTTTCTATGCACTGTTGTAAATTATTTATTTTCTGTGAATTTTTTTATCACGTTCAGTGTAAAACAAATCAGTAGCTACTGGATTTGATACAAATGAGAGCAGACACTGCCACCTGCAGGACGATAAACACAAGCTGAATATGCTAGAGATCAAATAAATGGGTAACTAAAATCTGAATGAGAATAAAATAAATCTGACAAAGAAAATAACAATTTAAGAATGTAGAAACAAGGTGCAGGAGAGAAAAAAAAGCATTTATTTAATGATACATTAAATTAAATAAAGCAGTATTTGAACAGCTACATATTTTAAATAACCATTTAAATGTTTAAACAGACATGTAAATATAAATTTCATTTTATGAAAATATTTTTGATGAATAGCAGAAAAATAAGAATTCAGTCTAGAACTTTAATAAAACAGCCAAACCTGCCATCTGCTGGACAAATATTGTAGCTAAACTCTAGGGACCATAGATATATGTCGATAAATATACGACAGCAAAACAAATCGGCTCTGTATTCTAAAATGTTACTGGACTTCTCCAAGTATGGTGGTTATCACGTTTATGTATTGCTGTACTATATTTTCAGTCTGGTAGTAATACATACTGAAACATATATTACAGTTTTCTGACATTAAGTCCTTCTCCTTACAAAATATTTGCTAATACATTGATTCTTAACATTTTAACATTATAGTATTTAACATTTTGTATTTTTAGTTGTTCAAAGCAGTGTATTCTTAGACATCTTCAACACAGGTGGTAAATATTTAACCAATCACAGCCCAGATTTCCCACTGCTCTTCAACCTAGCTACTAATTACCTTGAACTCTTGCCTCTTCTAATCAATGATAGAGTTTAAACATTTGCTTTAATTACTCCACCTAATTCTGGATAACAGGTAAAAGGTTACAGTCACGCAACTGTTACAGCAACTCAAATGGTGAACACGAACACAGATTTTAGGTGAAAACTCTATAACTTTTTTCCCCCTGTTGCTGGTTCATAGATGTAATAATAATAATAATAATAATAATAATAATAATACATCCTGCACAATAATAACCATCGTGTGATGCTGCCGACAGAATTAATAATGATCTGATCATCACAGAACGCTTCAAAGATTTTAAATAGGGCCTTGTTTGGACTCCTGAAGTTTAATAAGACCTTAACATTTACCATGTTTTGGGATTAATAGCATTTGTGGACTGTAAACAGCCTGACTTTCATGCACTCAATTATGGTCCACGGAGCAGTTGAGATAAAAGCATCACTGGCCCTACTGGAAGGAATCTATAGCCACAAGGACTGGGAATCCAGGCTGGATTAACAAGGAATCAATGGCAATCAGTACGGGGGGTTTAGATCTGCAGACAGCAAAGGGATATGGCATTAGTCTGGAAACAGCTACAGACTACAACGATATGGGATTAGCAGGTATATATGATAAAAGGAGTGAAAAGGTTTTGTGCTTGTTGTTGTGCCCTCTTGTTTTCCTTAATCGTTGGTTCAAGTATTGGTGCAACCTATTAAACTTACAGTTTGTGATTGTGATAATGATAATAATGACTGTAAATGCTGGTTTTATTCTACTTCCTAGTAAACTTAACAAAATCCTTTTTTTTGGCCCCTAAAATAATTCCCTCTACTGCCATTAAAGTTTCACATGGGTGGGGGGTACACCACCAGGGATGACAATTATTGCAACGTTTTACTTCTGTTTTACCTACAATCACAAACCCTTCAAGATAAGCTATCGTGAGGTGAAAGTATTCTCGTGTTATTGCAGTTACTGTTGTCTAAAAACAGCGTTGGTTATTTATGACTTCAGACCTCCAGAGGTCATATTAATTGGAGGAACGCACTCTCCTCCCTTTGATAGGCTGGGGAGGCCTGAAGTTGTTTTCCATCCGCATCTTCTGATCGTCGTCCTCTTCGGTGAACAGAAGCATTCTGAACATCCCCAGCTGCATTCAGAGGGACAGAAACATGAACTTTGGAAAAGACATTCATTTCCTGCACAACCCTTCCTCCATATTAGATGCTATAATAAGACAAATATGCAGAGTATAACTTAACAAATCCCATGAAAGGTCCAATAATCAACAACATATGCTCATCTCTAAAGCAAACCTGGCTTCCCATCTCCAAGCACACTTATACTGTAGTCATAATTCAAAAACAGATTTCTGTAAACAATTGCCTACAGCATTTGGGCAGTTTTCTGCAATAATTACTCAAACAGCAGCAGGTTTAGCAAATTTTTTAGAGGCAGTTTGATGCTGCACTGACAGCAGAACACACGTAGGATCAGCTTAGATCAATTTAGAACTTTCTAATGACCTTCTAGTGTTTCTCACTGCAAAGCTGTGGCTCACTGATGAGTTTTAATACAGCTCCATGGCACAGATAAAACAGCTTCCTAAACTTACAAGTACCCACAAAACCAAGTTAGAGTTTGGCACTTCCTCTCTAACTCTGTGTCTACCATTATGTAGGGAAATGAAAAACAGTAATTCCTACAGGAGTAATTCCTTATTATATAAAGGCTTTTCCCTGCTGGGTCTCCATGTAAGCAGTTTTCAATTAAATCCCTGTACCCATCCAGTCACCCATCAGGATAATCAGCTGGAGGGGATCAAAGGCTTGAGGAATGGAGTTATAGTCTGTGGGGCCAGTTGCCTGTCTTACATTCACCCCAAGCAATGCTACAGATATGGGTTTATAGATAGTTCATGACCAACACCCACAGTGCCTCCACCAATAAAACCTCTGGTTCCTCATGTACAATTATAGATTTGCAAAACAGGCAACTAGAGAAAATAAAGGGAAAAAAAAATCAACAAATTAATAGAATAATCCTGAGACTGGCCAGCAGTGGCTACAAGAGACTCACAGGGGGACCTGGAAGGCGTGTGCAGGCATCCAGTTAGTTAATTTTGACATCCTGCAGTTATCAGACCTTAACTTTCTGATTAAATTCTGTGCTAAGAGGCGTGGATAAAAAAAAAAAAAAAAAAGATCTTTATGAACTGTGGTTTGAAAACAAAGGAAACCTTGACTGGTGCAAAGATGGCAGCACATATGGACGTATGCAGCGGCACAGCGCTCCCAACTATTGTGCACCTTTTATGTTTTTACACCTTTTCATTGAGTCTTCCTGCAATCTACTGATCACTTTCATTCTTCAGGAACTAACAGACATCTGTCTCAGCTTTGAACCTGGACTTTACTTCGGATTGGACCAACAGTATCCCACCTGAGATTGCAAGACCACTGTGTCCTCTGTGGTTTACTGTCGGGAACAGCAAGCAATGCAGACGGCACAGGGAGAGGAAACGCAAGAGAAAAGTAGGGATGGAGCGCTTGCTATCGCTCCAGCTGCGAAAACAACACAAATCACCCCTTCCATCCTCTTCATTACCAATGCCAGATTTACTACAACCACTTTGTCCGGAGGTGTTGTCTGCTGACTGTAAGTCCTGGCTTCATCCAAACATCCACTGCCTCATTGGAGTTACCAGGTCAGACCCTACACCGCCAGGACCGCAAAACAAAGACTCTGATAAGGCTCTGTGCTTATGTGCTAGACCACCCCTCCCCCTAAAGGCTATTTTTTTCTTTCTATACACTCCCTGAAGACCAGTGGAGCATAGCCAACCATAATACAGACGAAGACTCGTGGCTGTCACAACTGAGTGATCAACTGGCGCTTCAATGCCTCAAGCTATACTGGCTTACAGATGAATGTAGGTCACAATTTCTGACAGTTTCACGGTTCTGTTTAATACGTTCATTTTTTAACTAAACGCTATGAAAAAACGATCACACCTGATATTCTTCTTCTGAAGCAACGATTGTAGATCTTCTACTTTAGTAAAACAGAGCTTTTGCCAGAGTCATTACCCACTGCTGAGTACTACTTAATGATGTCTCTGAGTGGCTGTATAACAGAACGTGGAATAATCATTATCTATTACAGATAAGATTATTGGTGGAGTATAGACTCATTTACTGTTAATGATTCATCCCCAACACAATCATGTCATGACAATATAGCCACACTTCTCCGTCTCCATTTTGTAGAACAGAAAACGTTTCTAATGCAAAACAAAAGCACTGCCTAAGTTAGAAACTGGGTGTGTAAAGTGGTCACAATTGCAGCACTCACCTGCTTTTCAGACACTTCGATTGGCTCCTTCAGGATGATCCAGATAACACTCTCGTGTAGCGGAGGTGTGGTTAGAGAGCCGAGGTAGGTCCAGTAGTGAAGACTGCTGGGAAGCAGGCAGTTGGGGTTGAAACCTTTGAAATCTGTGATACTGCCCTGAAACATAAAGACAATATAGCTGCAACACTGCAAAAATGCAACTCACAGACCATTCTTTTTTTTATATATGCAATAAAATAAGTCAACAATCACAGCTAGGCTACTCACTTTATACTTCACCATGTACAGAACATCCGTTATCATGTGGAGCCATCTGTGGTCATCACCTGTCTTACATAACAGATAGATATATTTTTACACACACATGCATGCGCCACGTTTCTCACATATTATTAACTTCCACTAAGATGGTTTCATACTATCATTATCGGGCATGAGGACAGAAGATGGGATTGAGAGAAATGTCTTACTTCTAAAAAGATACCAAGAACGGCAAGACCATCGGGCGCAGTTGATGCCTCTCCATACGTTTTGTACTTGACAGCATTCCAGTGAACTAAATGAAGCTACAAGCGAGGAAACAAAAAGAATAAGAAAAATAAGGTAAATAAATGAAGTCATGCATACCACATTGCAGCCCTTTCTGTGTGCTATGAAATAAGAGAATATCAGTATCTTTTTATGAGTATAAATATCTTTTTATAGCAAAGTCTGCACCACCACCTGTTACCATATACATTTTTACCAGTACACACACCCTATTATAATTATATAAGTTTTCTTAACCTGCATTTGGCCATCAGATACTGAGATAAAGGATTTAAACTCAACAGAAACCTACCTCAGATGCAAAGCCTTCTCCTGAAACAGTGTGTTCAGAGCCTCCATGTCCTTTTCCACCCCAGTGGAAATGAAATTGTTTCAGTCTGTAGGGGTTATCGAGTGGGCCTCCCTTGATCACTGTGGGAGATACAGAGAGATGTACTGTAGAGGTAAACAAAAAAAAAAAGTGTTGGTGTTTCCGTGCAAGCACTTCCCCATACCTTTTGTTGTTTGATTTCTCTTCGCAGGTCTCTGCCTCACAAAATTTAGAGCCCTAAAATGTTCTTCTTTGCATGCTCTTTTCAGGAGTCGCTACAGCAGAGGCTCTGCTTCTCTCTGCTCTACTTACATCTTGTCTCCTCTTTTACGACATTCATGAACCACCTCTAAGGTCTCTTCCTCCTGCCTGGCAGTCCCATATTCAACATCTTTGGTCCAATAGAACCACTATCCCTCCTCTTAACATGCCCAAACCATCTCAGTCTTCCTTTAACTTGGTCTCCAAAATGCTCAACCTGAGCTTTCCTTCTGATGTACTCATTTCTGATTCTCATATGGTATAATCTCAGTGAAAATCTTAACATCTTCCATACTTCCACCTCCAGCTCTGAGTCCTGTTTTTTGTCACCAAAGATCACAATGTAATCTGTGAACTGTGCAAATATCACAGTTCACAGAGACTCCTGTCTGACCTCATCTGTCAACCTGTCATCAGTGTAGAAAACAAGAAGGGGTTTGGAGACAATCCATGATGTGATCTCACATCTACCTTGAATCCATCTGTGACTCCTAGCAGACGCCTCACCGCTGCCTTGTTGTCCTCATACATGTTCTATGCTTTCTCTAGAACCATGAAGACTTAGTTCAGCTCCATCTAACCTTCTCTATGTCACTCCATAGTGCCCTAAAATGACTTGTTGCATGCATAAATAAAAATAAAAGTGAATTTGAATATCTGCGAAGGCATTAGAAAATGTCATTTCATGAGAACACATCACAAACTATCCTTTGTGTAGCATCACACGAACGTCTGACATCATTAGTCAACACCCAGGAGTAGGGATGGGTATCGTTTAGGTTTTAACCGATACCAGTACCAAACCGGTACTTTTGAAACGGTGCCGGTGCTTAAACGGTGCTCGAACCGGTGCTTAAAGAATGAAGAACACAAACTTTGTCCAAAAACCTCTCATGTTTAGCTGTTTTTTTGTAAAAAGGCAACAATGTCAGCCTTTTCTGCAGCTATAGGGGATTTATGGTATCACTGTTGACTGGAAGCAGTGCTTAATCAATGGGGGAAAAAACCACCAACTTTGTCCAAAAACCTCTCATGTTTAACTGTTTCCCACTTTTTCTTTGGTCATTTTAGCCTTTTTGGCCAGGGTGAAGGGAGTATCTGCCATCAAACAAGAAGACAGCCGCATGTAGCTATGATGATGTTTGCTAGTTCACCTTACGTGCATTCATTTAATAACGTGGTTAGCCTACTCAATGTAAATTACACACGAACAACATTAAGCTACTCACGCAGAGAAGAACGGCTGCTGCTGCCATCATCATCCGTCATCATTTCTGCTACACTGGCAGGGCTAGGGGCCAGGACTCTCCTCTTCGGGTTCTTGGGGGATGTTGCAAACTCCAGGACCGATAACAGGCAGTAGATGTGTGAGGAGTGTGGTCTCGCAGCAAGCTATCAAATACGGTGCATTTCTCTGCTTTTAAAAAAACACTATGTGTCGCCAGGTGTTTCATCAGATTCGAGGTGTTACCTCCTTTGCACAGCATCACCTTAAAGCACTTGTTGCAGGCTGCTGAGTTTGCATCTTTTGCTGTGAAGTACAGCCATACTTTTGACCGCTTCACCTTGGGCGTTTCCATCTGTAGCTCTACTCTAAAAGAACGTACGCACCTGGGCCCGCCTACTACGCTTGCAAAGGTTAAATGATTGGCTGGAATCCAAAGCGTATGACATCTCAGGAAAAAAAAAGCACCAAAATAAAGCACCGAGATGTGCGCTGCTTTTCGGTCTCCATCATGGCACCGGATACCGGTACCCATCCCTACCCAGGAGGTTTCAAATCATCGAATTTTGCAGTCAAAGCTGATATAGAAGCAAAGTCTCCAATGTCACGTTTCACAGACCTCTGTGGGCACCAGCTTAAGCTTCAGATGCAAATTGCCAGTCTCATGCAAAATCAAGATTAGGATATTTTGAACTTGTTTTTCAGTTTTAACAAGGGTAAATAGTAACTTTAATCTATGCCACGATGAGAACAGGAGACCCTGCAGACTGCTTTGTGGCTGTGGTATGCATTGCTGGATGTGGACTTTTTCCACTGTTATGATGATTGTTATTCATTGTGATGCTGCTGACATCGTTGTGACAAAAAGGATCAGATGATTCAAGGTCACATTAGCTGTGTAGGAGTGGCACAAAATGTGAAACAATGATCAACAATATGATATTAATGTTAATAATATGTAGATATCATTTTACACCATCTACATTGTAGTGATAAATATGTATAAATGAATAATGTGCAGAGTCAGGTAGCAATGTTGTAAATCCTGACCTTCGTAACGCTACTGTTAATATCTGTCTGAGGAAAGAAGAGCATAAACCACCTGCACTTATGAATCATGTTAGCTATTATAATTCTGTTTTATTATAACAACTTTAACAGTGTGCACCTGTCTCAGTATAACTGTTTTTGGCATTCCCAAAATGTTGATTCTGTTCACCTGGATGTGGCGTTTTCAGTGCGACAAAAGTTTTGTCACTCATCCAAGTGAGTTCTGAGGAAGACGTGTAATGGCAAACAAACAACGGGTTTAGAGGATTTGTGCAGAACATTTGAAATACAGAGAAATCGTGCTAAGGTTGTAGTTGATGGCAGTTTTTTTGAGGGTGTTTTATTTCATCGTTATTATCGATATTTCAGCAAACAGCCATTTGGCTGTTTTGTGATAACCGTCAGAGCAAAACAGCCTACTTTTCCGAGCTTATCATTCATGCTAATGTCTGGCTGGTTAACACAGATCTACCCAGTGATAAAGACAAATATTGTCATCATAACCACTGAGATCATCCAACATCATTATATTTCTTGTCCAGCAGACAGACAGTCATGCAGATAAGTGCTGCTTACGCTTTCCTGCAGCATAATAAGAGGCTTATTTGCAAACTGTGATAATAATCAGCTTTACACGTGGTTTTGCTTTCGAGAAATCAAGGGAAGGATTACTGGAAGTAAACTTTTAGCACAGATTTCCCCCTCATGTAACTGGCAGCAGATGTCAGACTGAAGATCAAGTTTGTCTTCGGCTGCTATTATAGTTGCACGGCAGTTATATAAACTTCTAAAACAGATATGGGCATGTTTGTAACACATATAATACATATATAACACATATAATATAACTACAACAGGTAAAGTGGAACGAGAATATCATTGAAGTGAATTTAAAACAAACAAACAAACAAACAAAACAAAAGCACTATTTTCTCACCTGAACGATCATCTGAGTCATTGAACTCCACAACTACGGAGTGTCCATTGTTGGAGATGTTAATGGAGGTGCAGTGGTCATAATTTGTCATTATAGGGCCTAGATCGCGGTCATGTGAGGCCTCATTGGGGACGATATCAATTGGTGATTGCCGGTTCCCCTCCGCAACAGGGTAGTTTTTATACCATGAAGAGGGACCTATGGGAGAAACAAATATAATCAAAAACAAACACATTTACAACACACACAATTCTGCAACTACAATGATCTGCACCAGATCTGTTAGTGTGTCACCTAACAATAAACCTGCAACTAAACTAATGAAGCTTTCTCCCTCCAGGCCACAACTAAAGGCTGGTGGCATAATCTAAAACTTTGGTCCTAAACAGGTATCGGGGAATTCAGATAGACTTTCTCAATAACATTAAGGCAATGTAGCACAGCACAGAATAAGTCTGCTTAAGAACATTAGACAGAGCAAAATTAAAAATATTACACTCTCTGTAACTCAGGGCAAATTCGACTGGACTGTCAGGTTGAGGTGAAACCGTTTATCCCATTAAGCGTAGGGCTAATCGGGATTTAAAGGCTGTCTTTAACGTCTGAGTAAAACACGAAGCACCGCAAACAGGCCGTTTATTCCAGTTAAATTGCTAATTGCCTCCACGCAGGAAAACAGTGCCTGGAGCTTGCAGGTTGGAACATCTCACCGTCCTCCTTCCCGTATCCCCAGTGATGTCCCGTCATTGTCCCTGTCTGCAGGTTCCAGTCGGACCAAGCGGCACTTCGTTGCGCACGTGAAGGACAGGTAGGGACATCAGCGGGTACAGCTGTTCAACAAGTTTACTGGCAATGGGGAAGGTACCTCTTTTTGCCACGCCCACACGTGTGGGCGCGCGCACGACCATTGAACGCTAAAATAGACACCTCGTTGAAAAAAAGAAAAATAAGCGAAATCAAGAATGTGATCTACTAAAAGGTTCCCTTTGAGAAATCTTCCTCGCACTGCTTCCATGATGTAGACATGCCAAATCAATATTATTTAGTTTGTGCAATATTTTTTTTGTTAATTGCTGCTGCTTGTAGGTTTGGGATCTTTATTAAATTTAAAAAAAAATTGTCAAATTCTTAATTAGATGTATTATTATTCATCCGAAACCTTGGCCCCGTAGAAGTTTAATGTCACATTTGAGTATTTTACTAACATACAGATGTACTGTAATCCCCCTTTTTTCTTTAGGTATTTCTTTCTGCTTCAGCTTTATACTCTAAGCTATATACTATATTTTGTAATAATCTATTATATAGAAGAATACTTTATACTCCATACCACTTATTTTAAAGCTTTAGTTACTTTTTTTTTTAATTGTTATAGATCCCAGGAAGACCCAAGCAATTACAATCATAAACACCTGCAGTGATATAATCTGTATGATTCTTACAGAAGCCATTTTATATGAGTGAGGTATTAGGTATTGAAAATATATTTTGATTTTTACACAGGTTGCACTAATAATAAGTTTACTTAAGTTAAAAGACTAAAAGACTATTTAACTGTGCAAATAATTATGTTTAAACTCCTCTGTAGCATTACTTTTCAGGTAATAAAACTAACTGTTTTTTGTGAGTAACATCATCTCTAAACCATTCATCACAGCAAGTCTCACTGCCATCTTGTAATCCTTCATTTTCACTCTTTCTGCTATCCTTCTGTCATAAATCACCCCAACACTCGTCTCCAGCCACTCCACCCAGCCTGCGCTCTCTTCTTCACCTCTCTTGTGCACTTGTTTGGTACCTTGGTTGACCCCGGGTATTTAAACTCTGGGTATTTAAACTCATGTAACTTCACTACTCTTTACATATGCAAAGTCTCCCTCTCATTCACACACACACACATGTATTCGGTCTTGCTTCTACTGAGTTTAATTCCTCTTCTCTCCACACCTCTACCTCTCCAGGCTCTCATCCACCATCTCCCTGCTCTCACCACAGATCACAATGTCATCTGAAAACAGCATAGTCCACAGAGACTCCTGCCTGACCTCATCTGTCAACCTGCTCATCACCATAGTAAACAAAAAGGGCTTCAGAGGTGTAATGTGTCATCTGTAACTACTACATTTAAACAGACAAATTCATTAAAATCCCTGATAGCTAACCGAAATCAAAGGGGAAAAAACAAAACAGAAAATAGTGAGAAGAAAGATAAAAAGATAAAAGGCGGTCTGCTGAATATGCACAATATAAATATACAAATATAAAAGTGAATAAAATTCAGATTTGGAATCATTAAATGTGTTATTTCTAACACAATATTAATTATAACGCTGTTGATCTGTGTCGAAAGTGCAAGAGCGGATTTTCGAGCGGGCACTTTTGTGTCGAATCTGGCGCTGAGGAAGTCAATTTACGTTCGTTAACGTCACTCAACACATAGCTATCATGGCATCCACCAAAGCCTCGAAAGAGCAAAAATACGACCGGCAGCTCAGGTTAGTTTAAACAGCAGCGTAGTTTTCACAAAGAAATAATATCCCTCTCGCTAAGTGTGTGAAAACATGAGAGGTCACAGCAGCAACGCTGTTGGGGCAAAAGTGCTGAAGCTAGCTAGCGTTAGCTTGCTATGAGAGTTGCAGTTGAAATAAGCACCGGCGAGCTAATGCATTAGTAAGCCGTAAGAGTGATGTGACTGATGTGATGTTATGCTCTTTGTTTCTGTGAGGGCTCAGGTGTCACCCTGTTTGAACGTATTTATGAACAGCTCTTGATGGTTTAACAGGTGTAATAATACAGGGCTGTCGATGAGGGTGAATCTTTCTTACCAGCAGCCGAGTCATTCTGGGAAAAGTAGCTCACTGTGTTTGTATAGCAAGTGATGATAAATGGCAACAAATGTCCGTGTTGTGCTGTGTGCTTTCAGGCTGTGGGGTGACCACGGCCAGGAAACACTGGAAAATGCACACGTGTGTCTCATCAACGCCACGGCGACGGGAACGGAGATACTGAAGAACCTCGTACTTCCAGGTGAACAGATTTTCCTCAGTGTTAGTGACCTTGCTGCAGGTGATGGTGAAAACATCTGACTGAATGAATTGTTCTGTGTGTCAGGTATTGGAGCATTCACTATAGTAGATGGGCACACAGTCACAGGTGAAGATGTTGGAAACAAGTAAGTGGTCATGTTTAGCTTAAAAGTATTTTTATTCTATCAGTTTTACTTGCCTGCTTGCAGCTGACCTCTCCTTTTGCAGCTTTTTCCTCAGCAAAGACAGCATAGGAAAGGTATGCGTTGCTGGCAGTTTCCATTTTCTCCCAACCTTCTCTTTTGTTGAAGTAAGCAGTGTATTTCCATATTTGTTTGAGTTCTTATCGTACTTTTTGTGCTGCAGAACAGAGCACAGGCTGCCACCGAACTGCTGCAAGAGCTGAACAGTGATGTCTCTGGAAACTTTGTCGAGGAGGTTGGTGTTGCTTCCCTTCCAAGGCAGTCTTGGCTGTCTGTAATCACGTGTACTGTCTGTAATCACATGGCAGCATGATTACACACACAAAAAAAACTACCAAAATGAATTTCATGTAACTTATCACTATGGCTGTATCCAGCTATTTTTATTTAAATGTGTTGCACAGCTATTTTGTTTTCAGCTAAAGATCATGAGATCATAACAAGATTTACCAACTTGGTCAATGTCTGAGCAATAGTTAAGTGTATGGTGAAATTATTTGACAACATGCCACATTAACTTTTCCAGCTGTTTTCAAAACCTTAATAATGTTTCAGTAGAAATTTTAAGCATTCGCAGTGTTTGTGATGTTGAAATGAAGATCTTTCTCCACCATTACACCAAGACAAATTCCACAAACTTGACAATAAACCTAACTCTGATTCAGATGAATGAAACATATGGTTTGTGAATTTATGACTTTTGCCACTCTGAAGCCTCTTGTAATTTCTGTCACACCTGCAGGGTCCAGATAAGCTTTTGGACAACGATTCAGAATTTTTCCACAGGTTTACCATAGTCATTGGTGTCCAGCTACCAGAAAGGTATGAGATCATCTTAATCCTTGCATTCATTTACAGTGCTGTGCTAAAATCTTGACCCACCTGTCATTTCTTTATACTGTGCTGGGAAAATAGAAAATTGGTGCAGTGTTTTGAGACAATGTACAAACATACACAGAAATGCAATGTATAAGGAAAAAACAGTTTGTGCAATTCTAACAAGCTTGAAACTCAACATTTGGTATGACCACCTTTATTCTTTAACACAGCCTGAACTTTCTTAAGTAAGCTTTCTTGTCATTTCTTTAAGTAGTTGAGGAATAGTTCTCCAGGCTTCTTGAAGCACATTAAAAAAATTTCATGGTGATGAAGAGCTTTGAATGATGAAGATGATCCCACACTGCTTCAATAATGAGGTCGGGGCTTGGGGTAAGCCAGTCCCCAACTGATAGTGTTTCATTGTGTGTTTTGCTTTTACTACAGTTCAGTGTGTTTGGGATCATTGTCACACTGAAATATGAGGAACGGAAGCTGATGCTAATTTTCCCTATTTCCTAAGGATATGACTTTCAGATACTGTTTATCTGCTGTCACAGTCACTTCTTGCCTTCTTCCACCTGGACATATTCGGCACTTTTCAAGGACTCTTAGGCACTTTTGAAGTCACTTTGGTGGTTCAAAAACATTTTTTTATGTTGGTCAAACTGTGTACTCTTTGGCATTTCATAGGTCCAACTACAATGATTTGGAAATTGTTTAAGAAAGATACAAGAAAGTCTGATTCCTTGGAAGAAGAATGATTCAAGCCTTTTCCACTGTACTGTAATACTGTAAAAAAGAGCTGATGAAGAAAACTACGGCAGGCCATAAGTCATTTATTCTTAGAGAACGTTCATACATATCTATTGCAAGATTTTCCAATCAAATTAAACATCATTGTCGGGCTGCTTTTAACATATGCTTTTTCCTTTTATGTAAAATGTTAAGTCTTTTTGCAGAAAGTTTCAGGACTGACTTAATTTTCTTGCTGGTTTTATTTTCTGTCCAAATATCTTTTCAATCCAACAGCACGTGTTTGAGGCTTGGCTCAGTTCTTTGCAGTGCCTCTGTACCTTTCCTAGTCTGTAAGACCTACGGCCTCATTGGCTACATGAGACTGGTGGTGCAGGAGCATACAGGTAAGTTGCTCTTAGCAGCAGTTTTCTTCTTTAAATCCTTTTTATAGTCTTGGCATTCTACAGTTGGTATGTCTAACCCAATAAGTTCACTTTTCGTGAACAGTGAACTTGGTAGGAACATAGCCTATTTATGTATTAATATTTCACAAGTTACACAGTATATTTAAGAGTACTGACATGACACTAATATTGAATTTTTCTGCATCTCTCTTCAGTGATTGAATCTCACCCAGACAATGCCTTGGAGGATCTAAGGTTGGACCAACCCTATGCTGAATTTCAGAACCACATTAAGTCATATGATCTTGACAGCATGGAGAAGAAGGTATGCGTTTCATTTGTGCATGCACATTATTCAAATGATGCCAGGGTTACACATCCAATCATCTTCCTTTCTGTTCTTTATTTAATCCGTAGGATCACAGTCACACACCGTGGATAATCATTGTTGCTAAATACCTGGAGAAATGGCTCAGTGAGGTGCAGTATTACATTTTTCTTTTGCTTCTCTAGTGCCAAAATGTCTGACAGCTTCTTTAGCATTTCTGTTGCTGTGCAGAAGAATATAATTCTGCTTTTGCTGTTTGTCATTGTAGCATAATGGTCAGCCACCAAAAAACTACAAGGAGAAGGAGGCCTTCAGACAGCTCATTCGGGAAGGTACTTGTGGACCTGTGAAGATAATTGTGGACTTTTTCTCTTCATTTTATGTATACTATTTCTTTTTTCTTTTTTTTCAGGGATCAGGAAGAATGAGAATGGTGTCCCAGAGGATGAGGAAAACTTTGAGGAAGCTATTAAGAATGTCAATACTGCTTTAAATCCTACCAAGGTGACAAAATTTAAAAGCTCTTGGCTTCCTTAAGAGCTATCTTGTGTCCCACACAGCATATCTCACTTTTAACCCCCAACCCTCCATAGTTTAGTCTATTAAGACTTGTGAAATCTCTTGCTTCTGCAGATTCCTAGCGCTGTTGAAGACATCTTCAATAGTGAGCAGTGTAAAAACATCACAGCACAGGTTGTAATTTTTGCCAATCTTTCCTATAAAAAAAATACATATTTTAAGTTGTTTGCTTTTAATCTGTGAAGTATTTCTTGAATGTGTTTGTTTAGAGTCCATCCTTCTGGGTGATGCTGCGAGCTGTCAAAGAATTTGTTCACAACGAGGGAAATGGAAGCCTACCCGTACGAGGAACCATACCTGACATGATTGCAGATTCTCAGAAGTTTATCAACCTTCAAAATGTGTAAGTGGGGAAATATGTGGGTGCTCACTGTTTAATTAAACAAGAGCAACAGAGGTCAACTCAACAGTTCTGCATTTATTGATACATACTTGCCATTTGTGGGTGGTTTGACTTCTTATTTGTGTTTTGTTACAGTTACAGGGAAAAGGCCATGCAGGATGCAGCAGCTGTTTCTAAACATGTAGAATCTCTGTTACAGTCTGTTGGAAAGGTATGGCGCAAAGCTGTGGAGTCAGTATAAAGCTTATATTTCTAAATTTAATGCATAATTAAGAACTGTGGACTCAGTAGCTGTTTTAAAAAAAAAAAAAAAAACGACTCAAAACTCACCTTTTTAAAACTGCTTTTGGTTAAGTTTTTGCCTGTTTTATTTTCTCTTTTTTAACCCTTTTTATGACTTGTAATCTTACGTGCAGCACTTTGTGATTCTGTCTTGAAAGGTGCTATATAAATAAAAATGTAATTTAATAATGAAATTAACATCTAGTGTGCTGAAAACAGTGCAGCAATCAGACTAGTGTGCTAGTCTGGAGAAGTATATGGTACAGTTTTTTAAAAAGTCATATCACAGCACGTGTTTATCACAGGTACATTTGTAGATCCTTCATCTCCATCCAAATAAGTTTAATTCATCAGCAAAGCCAAGAGTGATGAAGTTAATGCTTTTTCTACTAGAACCTAATATCTCCATCATGTGTCTTTTCTCTTTAGTCGGGCAGGGAGTCATGATATGATTGAGCTATAGAATTCTATAGAGTTTGCCCTCACATGCTCAGTATGGCAGTTTCATCATTTAATTTGACTAAAAACTGGATTCCTACAGTACTTAATTCTGCTTACGTTTTTTCCACTAGCCAGCAGAAAGCATTCCTGAGAAGGACATCAAACTGTTCTGTAAGCACTATGTTCTTTTATCAACAACCATTCACTCTGTGTGTGCGTGCGTGTGCGCGTGCGTGCGTGTCAAGAGGGATAAATACTGTGTGTTTTTGAGGGGGCCCAGTTTTTATTGCTGTTCAGCTGGGCCCCGTTTAATTGTGTTGTGTAAAACCTGGAAGTTGGTTATAATTGATGAACTTCAAATAACATGGCTTTCAGATATGACTATTAATGGTAATTTAATTATTATTGATTTTACTAATGCCCTCCAGTGAGCTTTATTAACATCATATGACATTAACATATGTGAAACAAAGCTGCACAGTGCCATACATTCATTTGTAAAAATGAAAGTCTGTCATGTGTTGCTTTACTGATATTTTCTCTGATATATATTTTCTATATATCAGAGTCTCTATTTCCTCTGAGCCTGGCCATTTTCAGCACGTTATTCTGTTACTTTTTCCTCTCTAAGGACTCATTGGAAGTGAACCGTGATATGATCTCTTTGTGACACCTGCTTCATGTGAGGCTAATCATTTCCTAACTGTAGATATTTGTGTTTAGGTAAGAATGCATCCTTTCTGCGGGTGGTGCGCTGCAGGTCTCTGGCTGAAGAATATAGTGTGGATACAGTAAACAAAGATGAAATCAGTAAGTTGGGGATTCATTTTCTCTTAGAGTAAACTCTTTTATGTTGGAGTCACGTCATGTTCTTGTTGCAACAAAGCCTACTTTTGTATTAACATCAGCTGTCTCCCCACAGCCTCCTGCATGGACAGTCCGGATAGTGAGATGGTCTTCTACCTCATGCTTCGAGCTGTTGATCGTTTCTATCAGCAGCACTCTCGCTACCCAGGTATGAAGTGCTTTAAGCTTTCCTCAACGAGGAAAGGTATATTGATCAAGCTTTGGATATGTAAATACATACTAATGTGGCCACTGACCATTAAGAAAAGAATAGCTGCTGCAACATTAAGAATCTCATCCAGTTTGTATACAGTCAGCATCTAAGCTATAGTCTTAAAAAGAGGGGGGGGGAGGCTTGCAGGGTTTATCGAGAATACTTCTCGTCTTTTGTTAAACCATGCTTTCACCAGGTTGGACAATTCTTTTGCCTTCAGAAATGTCTTCATTCTTCATGGCACAGATTCAAAATGGTGCTGGAAACATTCCTCAGATATTTTTGATCATATTGACATGATGGCCCAGAGTGTGCCAAAGAAAATATCCCCCACATCCTTACACTACCACCACTAGTCTGAACTGTTGAAACGGGGCAGAATGGATTCATGCTAGCATGTTGTTTGCTAGATTCAAAATTTGGTGCGATCAAATGGTGCAAGAGAAGTCAAGATTCATCAGACCAGGAAACATGTTAGAACCACTTCAGTTGTCCCTGGTTGGAGAGCCCGTGTGAAGCTGACAGGAGTGGCACCTGCTGTGGTTTCTGCTGCTGTAGCCAATCTGCTGCAAGCATTGAAGTTTTGTGTATTCAGAAATGCTTCTCTGCATACCTCGGTTGCAACTAATGGTTATTTGAGTTACCATTGCCTTTCTATTAGCTTTAAGCCGTCTGGCCATTCTCCTCAGACTTCTCACATCAGCAGCCTACTGCCCACTGAATATTTCTTTTTTTAAAACCATTATTTGTAACCCTCTATGATGATTGTGCAGGAAAATCCAAGTAAATCAGCAGCTGACACACCCTTTTAAAGTTAAAGCCCCTTTGTTTTTCCCCATTCTGATGCTCAGTTTGGACTTCAGCAATTCACTTTGACCATATCTATATGCTTGAATGCACTGAATTGCTGCCATGTGACTGGTTGGTTAGATATTTGTATTAATGAGCAGTTGAACAGCTGTACCTAACAAAGTGGGCAGTAAGTGCATGCTACAGTCTGATTTTACTTCCTGCTGATGCCAGAATACAGAAACAGAACTGATTTCTTTATTCTCATGTCTTTTTCCCCCTGTGTTTACTCTCTTTAGGCGTTTATAACTACCAGGTGGAGGAAGACATTAGCAAACTGAAGGTCTGTGTGAACAGCCTACTGCAGGAGTACAGCCTCAATGTCAACATCAAAGACGACTATATCCATGAGTTGTAAGTCGAGGCCAAAGCTGGATGTGCTGTTTTGAGTAATTGTTTCAAAAATACATAAGTAAATATTTGCTTTCTGTTTATACATCTGCAGCTGTCGATATGGAGCGGCAGAGCCACACACAGTTTCTGCATTTTTGGGAGGTAAAGTTTTGATTGATTCCTACAGCATTTCTTTGTGAAACAGTGCTGATGAGTAAGATATATCTGTTCAAATCTTTCATTACGTTTTATTTTAGGATCAGCTGCTCAAGAGGCCATAAAGATTATCAGCCACCAGTTTGTGCCATTTAACAACACTTTCCTTTACAATGCAATGTCACAGACGTCAGCCACGTTGCGTTTGTGAGTACGATTACTGAAGCTGCTTACGGAAAAAATGAGAGAAAAATGGCACAAGGATAAACAGGAGTGTAAGAGATCAAACTGTAAAACTGGACATTGGGATTTGATTTTTACAAACATGCATATACTTAAACCTAGAAGTGCTTCTCACTGAGAAGAAGCATTTTAGACTGAACTGTCAGTTCATAGTGTTTCAGCTTCTTCTCAAAGTTCGGGAAATCAAGAGATCACCCATCACACACTTTCTGTTAAGCGGACCTTTAAGCCAGAAATAAAACTGTCAGATTCCAAACCTCAATGTAGTATTTTCATTTGAAATTCAACATTTATGGATGATGTATTACAGTGTAGTGGCACTTTGTATACATTAGTCACAACTGTCTTATTGTATTTGGAACAAGCTATGTAAAACTTTAGCGTTGAACTGTCTTGTATTGCGATAAAACATTAAACATTTTATTTGATGTGTTTTGGGGGTTTTTGTGTGTTTTTTTTTTTTTTTTTTTTTGTGTGTTTTTTTTTTTATTATCAGTAAACCTAAGTCACATATGGGTTCACTTCTGGAAAACACTTAAAGTGACTTTTTGATTTGTTTTGCAATGATTTCAGTTCTTCATCCTGAATAAATGTTTGATGACTAACATGTGAGCTTCTTGAGGCCTGTAATGTGACCCCTGGAAAGATCCACATGAAACCGCCGTGGTATATTTATGAGGGTTTGTTAACATTATCTTTACTCAACACTAGATGGCACTCCTCTTTTTTTTCTTTTTTTTTACCATTTGTTGGTCATCATGTAGTTGCAAGTTTATTTAACATTCCTACACAGTGACCAGTACCTGGATGCTGACCTTTGGATACAGACTGAGTTTGACTTAATCAGAGGTAGGATGTTAACAAAAAACCTTTAGTGTTAATGATTAACCAGTGTGTTGTTTCTCACCAGCTCTTTTTACCTACTGTGCAGTGTGGAGCACACTGGTCTTTCTTTTGAGAGCGATCTAATATGTAGCACAGCCTTGAGAGGTGGTTATGTGATATAACTGGTGCACAGGGTAAGGTTTGCTTTTTTTCTTTTTCCAGACTTGAGCTGGATGGAAATTTAACCTTAGCAGACCTCTTCTCCTCTCCAAATCTCCCCATGTAGATATCTGTCAGAGACTCTCACTCTCATACCCCCCGTCACCGTCTGTCTGAGAAGGATAGAGCAGGTTGCCAAGAACTACTCTGGCCATTTTCTAAATCAAGAATTTGTCCGTTGCCTCTTAGAGATTATCACAGCTCCATCCATCCGCTGCCTCTAAGAGTACCACGCTGTAACAGTCCCCTGTACAGTGAAATTCTTTCTTTGCTGTCCACAGATGCCACGCAGAATACATAAGTAGAGTAAATGATAATTTCAAAACAATAGAAACAGCTATAAACTACACTAAGTACAATAAAAGACAATAGAAATATAAGATATGCAAAATATATACAAATAAATTCAGTTTATTCACAGGTATCCATCCGAACATGTTCAGCGCTGGTTATACTAGGATGTCTTCGTTTCTGCTACATACTGTCGGAGTGACAACAGTAACTCATGTGTCTTCTTGTAACCCAAGGCCCCCACTCATGTAAGGATGTCGACTGATAAGAGATTACAGAAACGAATAAGCAAAGAAGAGCTTTTTATCTGACGCAACAGACCAGCCGTTTGTCTTTTTTAAACCTATTTTTTTCTCTATTGAAGGACTCAGAGTATAAAAAAAATCAAGTATTCAAGTAAAAATTGCAGGACATTATGCTATGATAAAGGGAAGGGTATCATGTAAAGCCGCTTTAAAATCCAACTAAATACTTCTACCTAAATAAATATTAGAAACAAAATGACAAAAAGTCAACTTCAGTCAAAGTAGTACTTTGTCCTGTAAGAAATATCACCTTTGCTTCATCACGAGATCCCTAAAAAATGTTGATTATACAGTTTTGTTAACAGTGGTGCAGATTGTAATTGTGTCATTGTTTACCACTGACACACACACAGCAAGCAGCCCTCCTTCTGCAGTGGTTGTAGGCAAACTAACATGTTTGCTTTTCAGTTGCCAGTGATTTGTTTGGTAAATTGACGGCTTTGAAAAGAACCGAAACTGCATTATTTAAATATGGTTGAGTGAAACAAGTGCAAACGCACATTAGTCTTGAAACACATATTAAGCACAACATAAACCCAGGGGTAGAGCGACCCCTCACACTGTAGCAAACAAATATGTGATCACAAGATCAGAAGTTAATCACATCTGTTGCACATACTGATTACTGGACCTCAGCTTGCAAGTGCTTTATCTTGAAGCTACAGCAGAGGCCCCACACTGGAGACGTGAGTGTGTTAGGGGCCGTGGGTCAAAGGAGGTGGTCGTTAACGCTAAAACCAATCTGTAAATGAGTGGCAAAGTCTGCAGAATGGCCGCACTGCCAATGAGGATTCTGGCTGAAAGCTTCTAGCAACAAATGGAGAGCAAGGGCGGAGGGAACTGTATGAGTCAGCGTAAGGAAATGAAGAAAACTGCACAGTAAAGATGGCAGATTTACGGGCACATCCCCCACACGGACGAGGGACCAGTGTCCCCTTTGTCACATAATATGTCACTGGATAAAAGGTTGCATTTAGCACACACGTCACTAACAAAGTCAGAGTGAAGAGTGAAGGCGGTGAAAGAAAAAACCTGCAGCACTCGAGAATAATGTTCTCTGATGGTTCAGGGCTGTTACTTTGAATGATTTACCTGGCAGATATCCAATTTGTTCACCTCCTGAATTAAAAACAGTGCAGAGCGGAGTGTTGAATGTGTTTGCAGGAGGACTGCAGGAGGCCGGCATGCTTTAAACCTCCTAGAGGTCTGCCAAGGGTTCTCTCCATTCTTCCTCTAAACAGAAGGAGCTGCATGCTTGGATTTAACACCTTTGCTTTCTTAAGAATGTACCTAACTTATATTTCAGTATTGTGTTGATTTGACTGGTGTAAACGGCTCCTTTTTGACGAAGGAGCTGTAAAGCCTGTTCATTTGAGTAAAGCAAGCTTGCAATTGTGTTCCTGGAAACAGCCAGCTGGTTTGTTACACAGAACCACCTGCAGTGTGTTCCTTCAAAGGTTTTAGGAAAAGGGCAACCATTAGTCTATCTGTGTGTACTAGCTAACTTAAGGAACCACAGAAAGTGAAAAATGGGAAAGAGAAATGGGAGGTTTGAAAGATAGAAAGTTGGCATCAGTACAGGAAACATGTCTACTTTATTGTCACTGTAGCTGTGACCTTATTGGTCAGTAGTTCCTGAGAGGACACAGATTGGTCCCTCACGAGGTAGACTATTTTATTGTGATGTTGCACGAAATAAGCTGCCTCACAAAGTAAAGTGGAGGACTCGGAAGAAGTCTCCTTGCATGACGTGTGATCAGGATGTTTAGCACAGTTTCCCAATGGCAGAAATGTTCCTGGTTCAAACATCATGGTCAGCCGTGGCCTTTCTTTTTGAAGAACCTCTTTAGGTTCTCTTTGAGCACTCTGGTTCCTCCCACAGCCCAAAAACACGTTTGTTATGTCAACTGGTGATTATATCAGGATCAGAATAAAAGGTGACAAGCATGTATGGGTGTGTGTGGTTGTCCTGTGTTCACTCTGTAATGGATGGACCATCTGTCCAAAGTACCCATTTCTTACCTATGACACTTCTAATAGGCCTCATCCTACCCAGAACATTGAGTTGGATAAGTGGTTAAGAAAGTGGATGAATGGGGTTCAAAACAGTTTCAAGATTCACAAATGCATCTTTAGAGAATACATTTGCCATCTACAAAACCTACTAGGAAATCCAAAGCTCTGCAATTTGATTTTGCTGACCACTTTTTGAACTTAAAATGCAAACCTAAGAGAGCATGTGGTGAGTGATCACACCAGCTGGTATGCCAGTGAGTTACACAGATTTTCCAAACTTTGCCTTTAGTTTGCTCTCAACCGCAGTAGGAACGCTTTCTGTCTTTATTTCATACGGTAGTGACACTGTTGTGATCACAAAATGAGTCCACAGACAGGCAGACGTATAAACATTCAATCTTGTGTGTTAGTCTTTGTGTTGTAGGAGTTTGCAGAACAATATTTTACCATGAAGATACACAAACACAGGCTACACAAATTCACAGGTGCAAGCAAACACTAGTATTAAATATTATATGTTAAGATAAGGATATCTGACATTGGGAGTTACAAACGCATTAATCTGAAAAAATGTGCGATAAGAGTAGAGCTCACTGGATAATTTCTTTTTCGAACCATTCTCTGTAAACTCTAGAGATGCTTGTGTGGGAAAATCCCAGTAGATCAGCAGTTTCTGGTCTGAAGCCCTCAGACGTGTCTGTTTGGCCCCAACAACCATGCTACATTCAAACACACTTGAATCACCTTTATTCCTCATTCTGATATTCGATTTGAACTTTACGGGTCATCTCGGCCATGTCTGCATGCCTATGAGTTGCTGTCATGTAATTGGCTCTGACTATTTACATTAAAAAGACCAAGCAGCGTGTTTGTATTACTTTCCCAGCTTTGCAATCTAAAACGGTAAACTCTAATTAAGGGAGGTTTTTATATTTATTATGATCTAAATATTGCTATCAGCATGTCCTGATTTAGATTTGATTTTTATTATTTAAAGACTGGTGGACATTATCAATTAAGAGGAGCTAAGCTGAGAAAACTCCCAGTGTGCATCCTCAAGTATAATACAGATCAACGGTATCATCGGATGTGTCTGTTATGATTTAGTACACTGGAATGAAATCATAACAAACATCCTGACGAGACTTCCACATAACTTAAACATGCGGTCATTGATGTTTCTAAGATGTTCATCTGTGTGTTAAAGAAGGGCAACATTACAATATGCCAAACTGAACCTTACAACACATCTGATATGCAGCTGACTGTTGTGGCTGTACAATCTTGATAAACTTGGTACAGGTCAGAAGCCCCAGTTGTCACTAGCGATCTGAGATTTGTAACACTGTCAGATTACCAGTGATTTTAACTCAACTTGACTTGTCATAGTAAGAAAATCACAGGTCTAGCAAGACTGAAAATGACCTCCACGCAATACCTAAATTGAGCCCCTGAATTCTGAAGGATATCTGGATAATAGAATAGTCTTTGATATTTAACTAACTAACTGATCAAATCCAGGATGTGGATCCACTACTTTGAAAGTTAATCACTTCTCTTCCGAGCACCTTCTAGTAAAATTTGGGTTATCCTTCTAGCAAACAGGCAAATTATGAAACAGAAGAACTAAACCTATTACATAAACTTCTTGGTGGAGATGGTAATAATAGAAACTATCTTGTGACCACATCAGCAGATGAGTTCTGAGACCACACTCATCCTAATAACTGTGATAATGATAATTCATACAGGGAGTTACAAATGCAAAAGGCACTGACCAGTGGGGAAAAGCAACAACTATACATCTGTAAAGACGTTTGAATACTGTGCACATTTGTTGACATAGGCTGTGAGTATAACCACAGAGAAACAGATGGACATATAAACACTTGTCACAGTTACCATCCATCCATACATCCACTTTCTTCTGGTAGTCCAATTCAGGGTCATTGGGCAGCTGGAGCCTTTCCCAGCTGTCACTTGCCGAGAGCTGGGATACAGCCTGGAGAGTTTGACAGCCCACTGCATGGTTAACAATTATCACAACTACCTTTGGTAAAGATTAATAGGAGGGTGGGTATGTTTGTTTATTGTCTGTCCTCTTCTACCATCTATTCATCTGGATTTATGTTCCATTACTGGGTAGGACTTCAGGGAGTCTGGAAATAGGCATATCCAGATGGAGTCAGAGATTCAGCCCCCACCCCCTATGTAAGACCTGGGTGTCACCTTACACTTCTAAAATGCATAAACAAATGGGGAGGCACACACACATACACACACACACACACACAGCCAGCTTGATAACTGTTATACACGATGGATGGTTAATCATCCTGTTTTAAATTGATCAAGTGCACAGATGTCTTTGCATTTGTCCTCCTAACAGTTACTGACATGCTTGCGTGTAAATATCTTAGATTCTTGAACGTACGACAGCGTTTGCAGACAGTTTACTTCAGAGGTACATGAAACGTGCTCCAGAGTGCATTCTCCAAGAGCCATTCTTATCTCTGTCGTCGTACTCTGACATTCTCCTCATCGCTGAGATCAGACGGAAACGAGGCAGCCTGAATTCCACGCTGGTATAAAAACAGTGTTACTCTATGCAGTCATATCTATGTGTGTTTTATGTTTTATCAGAAGGGGATCTGTCATAGTGAGGTAAAGACAAAAAATGTCTTACCTCAACAGACCCTTATCGGTTTCTGGGAATACCGACAAAGGGGTGAGATGAGATGTGGCTTGGTGGGCAAAGAGATTAGCGCTGCTTTGTAAGGAATTTCGACAGATATTATTCCTTTCTCATGAGTTGGTATGTAAAGAAAGACATTAAGTCATTCTTTGTTGTGACTCATGCTTTTTAAGTCGGTTTCAATAAATAAAGTAGGTCTGGTAACATTAACAACAGAAAAACAAAGATCTATTCCAGCATCTACTTCTAAAATACTGCAAGTAGAGAAAAAAAATAAAACTACACTTCATGTTTTGTTCATTTAGGACACAGCTGGAGCTTTTATTTGGATTTGTCCTGGGATTTTTATGTGTTATATTTCAATAAAAATGATTTCATGCATTTTCAATGTGATTTCCAGGAAAAAGATGAAAGAATATTAATAATAACCAGAGCAGTTTTAAGGGAGTAACTCACAGGGGCTTAAAATCTTTCTCTCACAGTTATTCATGTTGACGTGTTTAAACGTTTAACTTTATCAAGTAAGCAAGAGAAATTAAACACAATTTTCTTACACGGTGCACCGTTGTGTAGAATATTAAACTCAAAGCAAGATCAACAAGGCTCCGCGGCTAGATATATGGTCATCTTGGCTAGAAGAGGAGTTTTTACAGTGAGGAAGTCTCAGGTGGCATGCATGACTTGGATGATGGGTATTGTTTCTGTTCCACAGCCTCTTGCATAGATTTTGGTTTCATTTACTTCTAAAGTAAACTGGTAGCACACCATGTGAATTCAGAGTGATGTGTGTGTGTGAAAGCAAGAGACCGAGAAGGAGTAGCGTCTGCCACAGGGTAGTGTTTATGAAGAGGACATGTTCAGGATGAATTTCTCAGATACGTGACATAGCTTCTTGCATACATGTAGCGGTGCATATGGTTAGTATACACCGCTAACCATATGCATGGATTACATACAAGTCCTTTATTGCAAGATCAGCTTTATAATAAGTAGCCTTCTGCTGTTGGAGGATGCTTAGGAGAATGCAAAAGGTGGTAGCAGTAGCACCAAAGTAAAAATCCCCGCAGTACAATACCCCAAGATGCACACACACACACACACACACACACATAGACATGCTCTTTAAGTGAGTAAGTACGCTGCATGGGAGCCTGTACATGGTGTCATCCACAGTTCAGATCACAGCATTACTCAGATTCCTCTCTGTAATTATACTGGCAGGCCTGATTCAGCTTTATATAAAATGGGGGTATGGTTTAGATCATCCTAAAATCCTCCTAAAAAAAACTCCATCGCATACACACACACATGCAATCATATACAGAATCAAAAGATACAATAGAGAATAATCAGCTTGTAAAATTTAAAAAAAAACCTCTCAGCCTTGTGTATGTGTACACATTAACTTCTGTGCCCACGTGTACGGGTGTTTGTTGGTGTTTAGAGACTGTAGGGGGGTTTGGGGGGCGTTTTATGTACGTGAATGCTTGCGCCTTTCATGTGTCAGCAGTCCAGGATACACTCCAGCCGCAGAGAAACTACAGAGACCCATAAATGCAGCAGTGTGCCCTGGCGGGGTGGAGGAGGAGGAGACAGAAAGAGGGAGAGGAAGGGGTAACCTCAACAGGGGATTGCAGCAAATATGTAGAGTCTAATCCTCTCATTAGACAGCAGGGGGTGCGTGGTGCAATCAGATTCAAGCAGGGAGTGGGGAGAGCCTTGTCGGGAGTCTGTGGCCTGGCAGAACACTGGGGAAGATGTCTGCAGCTGTAAGAATATTATCTAATCACAGGAGCAGACATACTCGTGCACGCAAATTCACGTTTAATCACCAAATTCTGATTAAAATTCAAAGTTAAAAACAGAACTACTCAGGCAGAGAGCTGTGGATGCTGATCTACTGGTATTTTTTTAAAAGCTTCTCCCCCTGTGTATATGACTTTCTCCTTCCATCTCGAGGCTGAAAAACAACACTTGTTTCACACTGCAAACATCCACAATCGTCTACAGACATTTTGCTGCCTCAGCTCTTGCTTGCTGTACTTGTTCTACTTCCTCTGCTGTGTGGGATTTTTTTTTTCCGAGCAGTTGGTTTTTAGATTTTCATTTTGAAGGGGTGAAATTTTGAAATAAGTTGTGGCAAGAACGTGAAAAAGAACATTTCTGAAACTAGAGCTATTTATTTGAAGAGATTGAATTTAGTTTAAAGTCTCCAAAGGGGAGACTTCTGTTGTTTTGTGAGTTTCCAGCACAGCAAATCACCAAGTATCAGTTCCAGGGTGCTCTGTCCGCCGCTGCTCACTCTGTAGTCTCTGTCTCCCCTTAACGTCACACTACAAGCCTCCCCCTCCCATCCACCGCCAGGAACGCTTTGAAGAAAAACAGAGTCTCATCTCAAAGGAGAGTTTTACATTCCATTTTCTGGAGAAGCTGCTTTGAGCAGTTTTTTTAGTTGTCTACATTAAGATGTTATGAACAGTTAACAAAGTAAATTAGCTGTAATCTCGTAATTTGATCTATTATTGCAGATGCATCTGTCTAATGTTATCGTTCTCTCTAAGCCTGCATGCTCAATTAGCACAGCATCGGGGTCAAACAAAAGTCATTTGCTTGCATTTGGAGCCATACGGCTGCTATATGAAAGTTAAACCATTGTTATTTTTTGGAAAGAAGGTTATTGGGTTTTTTGTGGGAGGTTACCTCTTCAGAGTTACATGAACTGAACACATGCAGCGCAGCTTTCCTTCGACCCCACTCCCTCTCTGCTTTCCTTTGAGCATTAGCTGAGTTTGCTTTCTTGTTAAATAATGCCAGGGGAGCTGTTCCTTCCTTTACTCTGAGTGGCAGTAATACTTTGGAGTGATGGCAGATCCTGACTTGCACTGCCTGACACTTCTCGATCAGAAACACACAGCAGTTTTGGATCTGGGTCACGTCCCATTGCCCAATGCTGAGTCACTGTGCTATCAACGACTGGTCAGGCTTTGTCAGAAGACAGAGCGCCCCCGTGAAGGGGAGATAAATCCATCTTCATTGTTTATTTAATCCGGACTTTCCACCTACAGTTGTGGTCAGAAGTAATGCACTAACCATGGTTATGTTATGTTATGTTATGTTATGGTAATTTGGGGATTTTAATGATTTTTTTTCAACGTTGAATGATTACACAGCATACATCTTTAATGACATTAAAAAACAAGCATTGGGTGCACACGCCTTAATTTATCTTGGATTTTCTCTAATTTACATTTAAAATTATTTGTACGGGCACAAATATATACATATCCTGACATCTTTTAATAAGTTGTGCCGAAGGTTCTACTTTACCTTGTCCTTTATCTTGACAAGCCCAAGACCTATTAACTCATTAGTTCTCATGACTGACAACAACTAGTCCATTTTCTTTGGCAGTATAAAAAGGATTTGACAACACTGGATTAACCAATACTCAGAACAATGGGAAAAATCAAAAGGAACCAATGAAGCTCTAAGAACGAGGACTGTAGATTCACAAGTTGGGCAAGTCTCTTCTATCCTTTCCTAAACAAATGCAGATTCCAGGGTCATCAGTTCAAACAGCAGAATAACAAAATTTGGCACCACTATACCAAAGTCTGCCAAGGTCCAAGCTGTCAACCTCGAATGAGAGGAAATTATTTTGAATGTTCATGTACAACCCAGGAACCACCAAGGCTCCAGCCTGCCATGAACTGGAAACTGGAAGCCCCTGTTTCAAAAGTGACACCTTTAAACTCAACTGAAATTTGCAGCTGCCTGTGTTAAAAAGCAAAATGAGGTGTTTTGGAGGAGTAGAGGTGAGGCTTTCAAACCTAAGAACACTGTACCAACACTGTGAGCCATGGTGGTGGTAGCATCATGCTCTATGGTTGTTTTTCTGCCAGTGGTACTGATACATTGCACAAATTGGATGGAATAACGAAGAAGAAGAAATAGTTCCAAAGTCTTCAACTTCACCTTAAATGCATAACTATGTGGTTGAAACTAGAACACAGCTGGGTTTTCCAACAGGCCAGTTATCCCAAATATATATATCAGCTGGGTTTGCAGTGGATAAAAAAGGCAAACGTTAAGCTTCTGGAATAACCTTCTCAAAGTCCCAACCTCGAGGGCTGTTGAAAATTTCTGTGATATGCTTAAAAGCTGGGTAGCAACCAAACCTTCCAACACACCAATTTAAATTAACTCTGCCAATTCTGCCAAGAAGAGTGGTCAAATATCGAACCAGATTAATGGCTGAAGCCTGTCTCTTTATTTGACTTGACCATTTCAGCTCATCTGTCAAAATACTCACAGCTTCTCAGTTCAAATCTTCTTAATGAGAAACCAAAGCTGAGAGTTGTCCAACTGTTTCATAACCTGTTCTCTGCTGCAATATGTCAGTACTTTAAATAATTAATTAGGTTAATGTAGTCAGTCTGATTCAAGGCGTTCAGAACTTTTTTTTTGTCTATCAATATCTAGTTAAAATGTGACCATTTTACCAAATCTGAAAAAAATCAAAGCTCCAATGTACAACATGAAATATTTCTTTTCCACACTTAGTTTGACAAATTTTACTAATCAACAATAAATGTCACTCTTAAAAGCCATGCAACACAAATTGTTCTGCAAGTAAAGGTGTTACAGTTAGTTACGAAGCTGTCATGGTGTGCAACTATCTAACTATTAACAATCAATCCTCAGCTGACCCTGAGACAAGGTTGCTGATGACAACATACGTCACTGAATGCCTGTCAATGGTTGACTATGACCTGCATGATAGAAAATCAGCTCCGTCAAATGATTACCTGTCTTTCCACTGCGTTTGGAAACCATGGAAGGCCTTTGGGGAGTTTATTTTTCACTTATTTGGTAAAAAAAAAGAAATGTGTATGAAATATGTCAGCCTCACAGGATGCAGTGTGAATCCAACTGTGACATGTAAGATTTAACTGGATCAGGGAGGGGTAAAAGGTTAGGATCAAATTTGCAGTCCTCATACAAATCCAGTTTTGTCATTTCCTTTACACACAACTACAGCAAGAGGCATGAAAAGTTATATATTAATCTTTAAGAAATCTTAGATGGGCATGAATACTTTGCGCTGTCAAATAAAATGTTAGGGTGACTCTTGGTTTTCAATGCAATTTGTTTGTGTTGTCTAAAATGTTTAAAGGAAACAGACACTGCTTGGAAAACATGTGTAGAAACCCCAGAATGAAATAGTTGATCCATAAACTCATGTTCTCAAACCCACCATGACACTTTCGATTCTTAGTGGGCAACACTGTTACATCAGATGGCTCTAGGTTATGTCAAAACCAAACCAACTGTCTCAACAGTGGGATCAAAAGCCTGAGGTGTTGTGGATGCCTTGCAGTCATTGTGCAGGGTCTTAGATTTAAATGTGTGTGCTGAGTACAAAGTAGTGCAAAGCTGCCAGTGCCTGGTCGATGGACATATGGCAACTACATGGGCCTGGGGCATTATGAGGGGGGTGGAGGCACGGGGCATTTTTGTAGCGTGTGTGTGTGTGTGAGTGAGTGTGTGTTGGGATGGATCTATGACAGAGTTTAGAGGTTTAATGAGGCATGCACGGGGTCAGTGATAAAAGGAGGTCCCAACACTTGCTCAGTGAGCCTCTGTTAAGGAGGCGCCAGTGCGAAGCTGTTGTTTCTCTAATACAATAAAACCCCACCCTATCTACTCTGTGCATCTTAGATCCTTTTTTTCCTCCATTGCAGGCAGAAAAAATACCTATTTAAGCAAGTACACATGCAATTGACAATTTAAAATGTTGAGTAATAACAACGGTGAGCACTGGGAGGCTGAACTGAAAGACTCTGACCTCAGATTTACTGTCTACATTGGAGTAAGTGTTTATACATGTATCCAGGCTGGATGGATTCCTTTTTATTGAGTCTATCCGTCTCACTCTGAAAAAATAGATGAGCTGGAATTTAGTTGTGTATACACAATGAGAATAGACTGAAAACCCATTCTCAGCAAATGAAAAACTAAACGAATACTAGGAAATTGTTGTAATGGAGTATAATTTTTATATTATACCACGGAGTATTACTGAGCTGGAGTAATAATTGGTTTTGGAAATTATTTTTGATTTTTTAGGAAATACATTTCTCTGTAGTATTCCTGTTTCTGTTAGCCTTCGTGCTCAAACACTGATGGAACTGGGTTTGAAATTCTCACTTTTCCGTTATTTGAATAGAAATGAATCTTTCTTCTCTCTGTCTCATTCTTCCTTTGCCTCTTTGTTGACAGAGCTGGATGAGAAAAGATGGGCTGATAATCTGCCATGTCATTTTAGACTTCTCCACACTTAAACCCATGATGACAGGCCAAAACAAAAGGGAATACAAAGAACACTTTATGGCTGATGTAAAACAATATTCAGCTTATTTAGGATGTGCAAGTATTTGGTGTACAAGATACTGAGTCATGCATGCCTTTCGCTAATTCAATTGTAACTTTTCAGGAATGCATTTATGGAGCCATTCTGGAGCCTTTCTCTATAGTGCAAACTCTTCTCAACCACTGTGGTGAAACACCATTGTGCAACTGAGTGGAGTCAGTTTTAATGTGCCACTGCTAATTGTGCCAGAACTGTAAAAAAAAAAAAAAGCTTGCAAATAAAAGAAAAACAAACCATTTTAATTAGCACCTTTTGTCATGTTCCTTTAGGACTGTGAAAACTGGCTGTAGGTGATAGATGCTTTAAGCTGGTATTTCCAGCTGACTGCTTTAACAGCTACCTGCCACAAAACAATCCCCAGTACCCGATATACTAACCTACTGGAGAAGAACATAGGGTGTAGTACACTGAGGCTGGTATATATCAAAAAAACACTGGAAATGTTTTCTTTTATACTTTTTCACGTTGAGAAATAAAGTAAAGTTGATATACAGTTCTGTGTAAAAGTCTTGAGCCTTCCTTAGTTTGTCTATATTTTGAAAGGAAAATAGGTGCAGTGATTTACATTATTAAAAGCAAAAACAGAGTTTGTGCAATTCTAACAAGCCACTAAGTCAATATTTGGTATGACCTCCTTTATTCTTCAACACAGGATGAACGCTCGCAGGTAAGCTTTCTTGTAATGTTTTCAAATAGTCTTCAGGAATATTTCTCCAGGCTTCTTGAAGGACATTCAGAGGTCTTCTTTGTGATAATTGTGTTTTGGGATCATCGCCATGCAGAAAATTAAAGCCAATGCCAGTCAAGCACTTTTCATATGGTATTGCATGCTGGATCACTATTGTTACATGTAACATACTTCTATCAGTTTTGAAAAGATGCCACCATTGGCTGAAATGAAGCCCCAAAGCATCACAGAGCATCAGTTTGGTACAGATAGATATTTCTTGCATTCATCCCTCCACAAGATCTGATTTCTAGTCCACTTCTTGTGTAATTGTACAAGATGAATCTCTCAGGTACTGGATTTTATTCCTATTTCTTTAAGACGTGACTTTTGTTTGGTGTAGAGATTGTATACCTGACATTTCTTGTTTTGTCCTCCACATGTCCAGATTACTTGTGAAGGTCACACTGCACATCATGCTAAGATCTGCCAAGTTTTTGGATAATAGTTAACACAAGGACAGGCACAAGGACTGGACTGAAAATGAATGACAAAATAGATCTACTGCTAACAACCACTAAAGATCACAAGAAATTTTGGCTCATTGGAGAGAAATAAGTAGAAATGGGTTATTTCTAAAAAATGAAATGAATTAATGTTACCTTATTTTTGAGACCTTTTAAATTTGTGTGTACATGTGAGTTATAAGTATGTTTTGGAGAAGAATGCTGCCTGTCATGTTGCCCTACGTGCCAATCAGTCTCCTTATAGTCACCATGTAAAAATGTTGCCCTACATCCCCTTGTCATGTTTCCTTCCTGTTACATTCTGTGCCTTTTGTGTTCTTCACCTTTATCTGACCTGAAAAACCACTTACATGTGAAACAATGACTAAAATGGCAAAACAACAAGATTACTTACAAAACAGAGGTAACGTGTCAGATTTAGATAAGTGTACGCCATCAGGATTCTATAAAATGACCTCAGGCTTTATTTAAAAAGTAATGGAGCCATAAAAACACAAATATCAAATTAATGCCATGAGAAAATGGTGCCGTGATTCAAACTAATGACCTTTGATTAAATGTTTAAATACCTAAATGAACAATATCAATATAACTTCTTTTGACAGCGTTGGTAAATTAAAGTAATCTGTATTTTTGCAAAGATGGAAATTTGTCCTAATTCATTATGAAATGTACCGCAGGTACATGTGAAACCGAGATATTCGGGTTAAAAAAAGAGCAAACCATATTCAGTTCCGGCTGGATCTCTTTGCTTTTCCAGCCCTACAACAATATAAAAGCAAATGAGAGGACGAAGAGGAGGTGTATAAGATTTATTAAACAACATTTAGGGTGTTCGTGATCTGCATCACCCAGTTATTTTTAAAATGGTTATGAATACCACGTGTCCAAAGTCTGAAACCACAAGGTTACTGTGAGGGGAATATCATGTTCAGGAGGAAATGATAAGTGTCAATACTGATTAATAGTATGAGAGAAAAACACAGGCATCTGGAGCCAAAGGCAATCGTACCCATGGATCTGAGCTGTCAGCTCAATTTTACTGAGAAGCCTGAACTTTCAGCACTGCCGTTGACTCATTTCTTGCATTTAGTCTTAATCACTTCTAAATAATTTAATTTTTACTAAAGGAATCTGCAGGAGAGTGTGCTGGTGTGTGTCATGTCTGCTTGACAAGCACTCAGATGGATGTTATTAAAGTTGACTATACTACGTGTAAGTACGTTAGATTTTACCAGTCAGACACACACTTGTATACTTACATATACGGCATACAGACTATAGTTCTCTGTACTCTCAGCTATCACATTTGCTGGACTCATCTCTTACTGTTACAACTTATCTAAAACAAAACTAACTTTTAACCTTCAAATATTCATGTAAAGAACAAAACAAAACTGGGGATAATGCTGCCATTCTAAAAACAGGTGCAAAAGTTTTATTTCAAAGTTGTATATCCACAAGCCTATAAACATACACAGCCTGCACAAGCAAACCTCCAGCAGGTTTGAAAATAACTCCATTAACCATTAACTCTTACTTGCTTCTCCTAAGGGCTGAGCATTCACTTTATTTCTCTATTTTCTTTCTCCTTTTTTTTTTTTAGCATATATATGTATATATATATATATATATATATATATATATATATATATATATATATGAACATACAGCAAAACCCATCTTTGTCCCTGCACTTCACTCTCTCTGCCTGCCCCTGCACTTTTCTCCTCTGATTTATCCTTGCTGTATTTATATAAACAATCGTACACTGGCCATAGAGCCAGTGCACTTTCTCTGTGTTAAACAGCTGCTTTGATTTTGCTTTGGTTTTCACCAAAAGAACAGTGAAGGTCATGTCTTCCCAGCGGACACTCCTCTGCAGCCATGGCGGCTGTTTCTGAAACAATTTACGATTGAAATGTTATTACAAGGGCACAAACACTGTGTTAGTACTTGACTTTTCTATAAAAATAGAACTGCAAAAGCTTCCTGCCACCTCGATATTTTTATACGCTTGTCAAAATTTAACGATGAACACTAATGTGAGCATTTAAGTAAAGAGGAGAATTTCCAACAGGGTAAAGTGTACCTTACACCAGGGGAAGGTTAGAGAAGCAAAAACAATGAATGAACTCTTCACTTTGTGTTTCCTTGGAACTTGCAGGGCCTAGAGGCATCAAGGTGAATGCACACAGAAGAAGTTTCCATCTCTAATCTAAAACACACACTGTGTACACTCCTTGTATGCAAACTCTCTTTCGATGACTAAGAGAGATAAGTGGTGGAAGAGTGGTCAGTTTAAAGCTCTGTTCCTGTGTTTTGACAAGGATTTCAGGAGAAGTCACACATGTGACTCTTATGTAAAGCATGTATGTATTTAACCCTTTAAGACCTACCATAGAACCAAGTCCGCCAGAGCTTATATTATATTTTTACATGCTGTGGAGCCATTTTTGGGAGCATTTCAAGTTGCTATACATCAATACAACTGTTATAGCCCAAATTTTAATAATATGTATGCATTATGTCCATAGTAATTACATAAATTGCAAAAAAGTGCAATAAACTACCAAAAAATTGAAAATTGTTTTTGTTTTTTTAACATATATTTCTACTTAGAGAAATTTAAGAGGCTTATCCCTCAAAACTTTAAATACATAGTTTTGTCTTCATAGTTTTATTTTTCAGATACACCAATTTTATATACTGCAGAAAAAACAAAAAACGATCCGATGATGCAAATTTACAAAGAAAACAGCATGTGCATCAAAATAAACTATTTAAAGCAGAGCAATTTGAGTTCTCAGCATTCCAGCAACTATTCAAAAAAGCATAAAGTCAAACATGACTTTTAAAAACACCCGTATAGGCTTATAAGGCCTATAAGTAAAAAAACTACATTTTCCGCGAAAATGACATCACTTCCGGTTTTGGGTAGGTAATGGCAGACATGCGATAGTTCACACTGAAGTCTATTTCAATGTAGGAAGTGTTATGAACAGCTGATCGGAATCAGCAAAGCCTGTTTCTGGAATATTATGTTTCTGTTCCTGCAAGCGCTTTTTATGCAATTTTTGCAAAGCTATATGTGGAAGGAAACCGTGACCGAGGACAAGCTGATGGCATAAGATGTAAGTACAACTCCTCTGGTTTCATATGAAAAAAAAAATGATTGCCCTAGCTTGCGTGGTTCTGCTTCTACTGGGATTTAAAAATAGTTATGCAAAACAGAGCGTGCTGCTCCAACTGGCTTTAAAGGGTTAAAAGGCAATTAGGGAAATATAACAGACCACATAAAACGCTTTTTTTTTTTTTTTTTTTACCAACAACTGGTATCAAAGATCAGAAATGTTATATATATATATTACATTGGGTGGTGGTTAATTTTCATCTTACTGGAAACTAAATGGGTGGCACAGGGATGTGATAGTGTGATAGTTAGAACTGTTGTTTCAGGTTCTGGGTTCAAATCTATTCTGGGGTGTTTCTGAGGTTTGCATGTTTTCTCCTTTAACTCAGCTTTCTTCCACAGTCCAAAGACATGCATCTTGTTAACCTGTGGTGTGAATGCTTCTGCATCTGTGTGTTGCCGCTACGACAGTTCGGCGACCCACCAATGACCCTGAATTAAAAAAGCAGAAGAAAATGGATGGAAAATAAATAAGCTTACAGTTGTTGTTGTTGTTGTTGTTTTCATAAGAACACATATTTATCTTTTTATTTGTATTTTCATGACTTACGTCAAAGTTATGACTTTGTTATTTAAAAGCAAGTTGATATTGAGATTTGTTTTACAGCACAAAACTTAAAACATAATTAAGATCACCTCATGCTGAAGTGCTTCTTCTACAGCAGCTGAATTCAAACTGAGTTATAAATGCAGATCTTAAAATTTGTGTTATCACCTAAATATAGAGATCCATACTGCCATGATAGCAACACACGATGCTACCGATGCTGGCTGCACAGTCATGATGCAAATCTCCCTTTCCAGCACATCTCAAAGCTGATCTGTTGAACTGAGATCTGGTGACTGTGGAGGCCATTTGAGTACAGTGAGCTCATTGTCATGTTGAAGAAACCAGTCTGAGATTCAGTTCAATTCAATTTTATTTATATAGCTCTAAATCAAAGTAACAGTCAGCTCAGGGCTCTTGGTGACATGATCTGAGCTTTGTGGCAAGGTGTCACAAAGCTCAGATCTTCTTCACCATCTTCTGATATCTGGTATCTTCTGTTGCAAGGCACTGTCGTAATAAAGATTCTTACATGGTCTGCAAAAACACTTGGGTGGGTGTGGTGTTTAAATGCTAAATGGATATGTGCTTATACAGTACCTTTCTACTTTTGCACTCAGAACTTCCTTCTACAAGTCTCATTCACTCACACACACATTCATGAAGCACTTTTATCTTCTATCTATGCTTAAGGGCTTTTATCTAACATTCACACTCCAATGGTTGCATCAGGTGCAACTCGTGGTTCAGTATTTTGCCAAAGAATACCTCAACATGCGGACTGGATTATCCGAGGATCAATCCACCAACCTTCAACTGGTGGACAACCCACTTTACCACCGGAACGAGTGATACCACCCAAATTTTAATTTTGGTGCTGTCCAGCAAGCACGGCAGCCCTGAGTAGTTGCTGATTCAACAGCCTGAGCAGTAAAAACTTCAGCAGAGGTTGAGCCAAAATGAAAATTGAGATGGCATTGATGCTGATGCCTGCTTTATTTTGTGATGTCATAGCCTAAATAGGTTTCTGTTTTTGTGCTGGTTTTAGTTCTTGTCAAACTATGCGTGGTACTAGAGCAGCTTTTCCACATGGGGCTCTAAATCTTCCGGTTGTTATTGTCTCAAAGGTCTGAAATGTTTGTTAAAAGGAAATAAATTTAGATACAGCTGAAAAACCACATGCCCTTATATGTTTATGTAGCTAGGGTTTACATAAATCTTTATGGTCAGTTTTACTCCTCAAACATGCACACACACTCACAGGCAGAAATGGGCAGCTGTAAAGTGCTCATTCAGCGCAGCAGCTGCATCAGCAGAGTAGAATAGAAAGCAGCGTTTTTGTCTGTGTGCATGGTTGAGAGAGAGGAAGAGAAAGTGTGCATGTGTGAGGAGTTAGGGGTGATGGGATCTCTGAGCAGACAGAGGGGAATCACTGGTGCTCTCAGTGCCCATTAGACTAACCTCATGGATCAATATTGATCCTTACTACCACCAAGCTCTGTCTAATAGGCTTCTGGCCGCCCTGATACAATGACAGCATTAGGGCACATGTCCAGATGGATGGATTTGGGGGTAGGAGGATGAACCAGAGACAGAACAAGAGAGAGAGAGTGTGTGATGAGAAGGCTAAAAGGATTTGCAGGTCCAGAGGAGAAAGGAGAGGAGACAGTAATGCCGATTATTTGCACAAGACATACAGTGAGAGTAAAAGAGAGAACAAGAGAGCAGCAGAAAAATGGACATACTGTATCATAGCTCGCTTATGTCAGCAGAGTCTGAAGCAAGCTGCATTTTCAGTTAGTGCATGTTTTCCTGACTGACTGTTTTTAGAGAACATAAAGGGAAAGTGAGGAAGTCTCTGTACAGCCATAATTGTAAAAGCAGTAGACAACAGTATTTGTGTGCATTTGTGTGTGTGTGTGTGTGTGTGTGTGTGTGTGTGTGTGTGTGTGTGTGTGTGTGTGTGTGTGTGTGTGTGTGTGTGTGTGTGTGTGTGTGTGTGTGTTCCTGTTATTGTGTATTGTGTTAGTTTTTCCATGAATTGTATTTTTTGAAAAACTGTTTGGAAAAGAAAAAATGTGTAATTGTGTGTAAACAAATCTTATCTCTTCCTATTTTGATTAAAAAATATAATTTCCATAAAGCTTTGAGATGAGCAATGAACTGAATAATGTGAAATTCCAGCTGCTCCCTGCTTTCTAGTATAAGGTAGGAAGATCACCACCAAAAAGCAATTACAATACTCATACTGATATTTCTGTCCAAAAGTCAGAAAAAACATTCCAAACACACACACACACACACACACACACACACACACACACACACACACACACACACACACACACACACACACACACACACACACACACACATGGGATGAGAGATAGTGAAAAGGGAAGAGTGAACTGTTTGTCTTGTGTATGTTTTCCCGTCTGTACTTCTGCTCTGATGCCCTGGTGTTTGAATAATAAATAGTGATCAGCTGTCGCTGTAATTTGGCCACCTGACTCATGTTATCTCTGAGCCAGCTGAGTGAATGGAATGAGGAAAAGAATATCTCTCAGACACAAAGTATTTCAGAAGTCTGAGTTGTCTTCCGTCACACTCTCACATCCTCTTTCTGGTAATTAAAAGACAGATTGTGTCTCAGAAGCACACAGAACAGCACACAGTGCACACAGTGGAGTCATTAAATATATCTGCCCTCTAGATAGGAACAGGAGTGGAAACTGTTAAATATTGCCTCAGGCAAATTTGTCGTGAGTGACAGTCTGTGAAGAGTCAGACATGTTTGTATGCAAAGTAAAGGCTCTGAAATATATTAATCACAGCCATATATTACCAGGGTTTGAGGTGATATAAGCTACATAGATTTATAGGTTAACATACATTTAGATAGATACTTATATCTGGCATTATATTTCCTCAACTATACTTATGTATAGTTTTGTATTATTTCACAGGATTCATTCTGTTTTACTACATTTGAGAGATACTGTACCACACTGTAGCTTTGGTTACACACAAACAAATGAGAAGATCACACATTGCCATGTACTGTTTAAACCAGTGCGTAAGTGCTTAGCCTTCAGTAAAATACTTTTGTGATTATAAGTATTATAAGTATGAGCTCATCATTCATCATTAGTTCATGGAACCAGCTTTAAAAAAAACTCAGCAGTAATGGCAGTAATGGCCTATAATACCAAATGTTGCTACCACGATGAACTAAACATAACTTCCTTGTGGTTTCATGTTTGTGGCCTTTCAGATAAAGTGGTGACTTGGTTCTTGCTTCTTGTCTCTGAAGCTTAGCGTATAGCATGGATATCAACGAGGGTTAAACAGTCAAAATCAACACGTCTTTTCATGTATTTATTCTTTTTGCCATTTTTGGATCATGGGGGGAAAGAGTATAGTTTTCAAGGTCTTTTACATCTTTGAGTTTTTTATGATATAATAATAATGCCATCTTCATTTATTTCAGTCTTCTTCTAATGAACTCCTGCTGATAACACTAAGTAGCCAAGTTTTAAACAAAAATCTGGACGCCGCTTTATCTGAAGGGTCACAGCCACAATAAAGTCATGAGGAAGTTATGCTAATTGTTGTATAGTTAATGCTGGCCTTCCTCCATCAATTTGATGTAACAACAAAACATCCATTAAAATAAAGTATATGGGTGCATGCAACAACACTTAAACCTGGTAGTTTGGTGCTTCATGGAAATCCTTATAATATAGCCTTTGGACTAGGCCTTTTTAGTTAGTTTGTTTCCTTCTTCCTTTTGCATCTCAGCTGGGGATAGATAAAGCCTGGAGGCTAGTCTTCACACCAGGAAAAAAGAAGCTGAGACACAGTCCGAGCTTTGTGCAGGACCTTGCGTATAGAGACCATAGTGTTTGGGTAACTAGGCAGTGCAGCTGGCCTTTCACGGCTATGCAACTTTAAGGCAGTGTTTAAATCAACATGCAAAGGACAAGTACCCTGTTCTTCAACACAAACACACACACGAGAAAAGGAAAGTGAACTGCAGGGAAATGTGGAAGTGATGAGGCTTTGGGATAATGTTTCAAACATGAAATCTGGTAAATCCTTAGTCATACTAATTAATATGCAGTAATAGAAGTCTAAATTTTGCTGTTACCATTCTCTTTGTCAGCCTCCCCCAAACCTTTATCCATGGAGGTTAGCAGGGGTCAGTCATGGTCCTGCCAAACTGTCTTTTTAGGAAATACATCATGAGTTGTACTAATTACTTTAAAAGTCATAAATATTATAAATGGTATTTTGACCTGATTTTTCCACAAGGAAGACAAAAAACCTGCCAGCAAATTCCAATTTATACCCCCAAACCCACTCCACAGCATTCCTATCATAAATTTGCTGCCTTGGAGTATACTGGATTTGTTTTCTAACAGTCTAGAGACATCTGGGATGGACACTTGAAGGAGCTGCTTTTATGGGAAGCTTCTGTTATCAGATCTCTTCTCATGCTCTGACCCACAGTCCATTAGTTATTCCAAGGTTGGATCACTATACTCCACTAATGCTCCCCTCCGCACGCACAGAACACATACTCGCCCTCCTCCTCACTTTACATGCATGTACTGACAGATGCACAGAAACGCTAATTTCATTTTGCTGCCTCATGTTAATGTATGTGCGTTAACACCTGCACGGCAACAACTGTCTGGTGTGACAGTGTGAGCAGCAGGAGAGGGCAGCTTTCTACAAGAAGGCCTCCGATAAGTGTCAAAGCACGTTTATCCCTGCCCTGAATTTATTGTTTTGGTCATTTTAATATGTGAACTACAAACTGAAAAAGCAGAGAATGCCATTTTTTTCCCTTCATGATAGCAATGGCTTTCATCCCACAACACTCTTCCCCTTCCCCCTCTTCCCTTTCTCTGCCTCCTGCAAGTATCCCTGCCCATCCCCCCTTCTTTAGTTCCCCTTTTGCCGGTATGGATCTGTGAAATGTTAGCCGGGTGTGCTGGTATGGCCTCAGCAAAAGCCATGGTGACATCAGAGAGATAGAGGCAACAGTTAACTCAGAAGATAGACCGTGTGCGGTGATATCATTTTATTTGCTCAGTTGTGACGTGCCGGTTGCATACAATAACTGAAAATATTCCACCAGCTAGTGACCTAAAGGACATTGCCCTGTGTGGACATAAATAATCGACTGAGCTCTAACCCACTGACCTGTAGAGGCGGAGCCTAAATAAACGGACCCTTTTGATGTTGTGTAAATATTGATGCTCTGCCGCTCTTGCAAATGCAGCAAAACTACAATTCAAATATAGATTTTTATAGAGCTGGTTGGGTCAGTGCCTTGCTCAACCCTAAAAGAAATTTAGAAATCAGCTGCAAATTACAACATTTCCACCAGGCCAGAGTGAATGTTTTTTAAAAAAAAATGCATGAAATTATGTAATGGATGTCTAGAACATTTCCATTTGAGGCAAATGATTCATAAAAAGTCTTTGAATTGAATTCGAAGTAGATTTTGTGACACACAAACCAAATGGGCTCGTATCCACAAGCGTAATATTTGTTATCTAACTCTCTTTTTTTTAAAGTAAAAGAAAGAAGAATGACGGATGATCTGAGTCACAGCTTAAAGTACTATTAATATTAGTAACCCAAGGCTTCAGATGCGTTTGATGCTGAGAGAACGTTTGAAAGAAAAAGAAGATCACTGTAGACTAAAACAGTCTCTTTTTATTCTCTATTCTGAACAATTGGTTTTAATTAAACAATCCTTACAGGTACCATTACTATAAAAGGCCAAAACACATCACGTCTTTGCATATAGTAATAGAAAGGATATTTGAGTTTCTAAAATCAAATAATATACTAATAATGACAGATTTTCCATTAAGCCACTTTGTAATATTCATCGGCCTCACACACACAGACACATTCCTTTATTTTACTGAACAATGTCGTTTTTGCTGTCCAGTATTTTTTTTTTTTTTGCCAAGCTGTCCAGCTTCACTGCCTTTCAGTACTCGAATTCCAAACTTCAGTCTCTTCACGGCACTTCCATCTCACTATAAATATCTCCCTGTGTCCCTCTATCCTCAAGTGGTTGGGCTTCGTTTTTGGTTACTCAAGAGAAAGCATCCTTTTTGCCTGAGTTGCCACTAAAGAGATTGCAGTGATTACAGCATTTCAGAAAGCATAGCTGTGTTTGTGATACCTCGACGGCTTTCTTGCACCACGGGGGGGATTATACTTGATTTGAATGATGCTTCCTGCTTTTAAGCTTCTTGAGTGACCTCAGTGCTCAGGCCATCCACCATGTCTGAGACTGCATCAGGAAATTCTGGACCATCCCCACTCAGGTTCAAGTCCTTTTTCAGTTCAAGGTCACTCGGCTCCTTGATAGGGATCTCCTCTGGCATTTCACCCCCATTAACACATTCCTCTACCTGTGTGGCCATGGCAGTGTCAGGATCTCTACACTCCCCATTCACAGATGGAATTGCATCCTCGGTAACAGAGGGGCTCTTTAAATCTCCATTTTCCAACTTCTTTTCCACCTCCGGCTCTGCTTGAGGCACTGCTTCCACGGAGGGCTCAGCTGCCTTTTCAGATTCGACAGCAGCTTCGCACGCAGAGGCGATGACAACCTCAGATACAAGTTCTGCTTCCTTGAGCTCATCTGGCACCTCAGTGCTGGGAGCTTCTGGTGTAAAAGATTCCTCTTTTGCAGCTTGATCAGTGAGGGTATCCTCTGCAGTAGCCTCCGTGACATCAGAAGAGTCTCCTCCCACAGTCGCCACTTCACTCACGTCAGAAGTGGCTACAGCCGGCTCAGCTTCAGTTTCTTCCATTTGATCCTCTGTTGCAGCTTTCAAAGCCTCAGCCTCTTGCTCAGGTCCTGGCTGTGATGTTTGTTCCAGCTCTGCCTCTGGGGCTTGTTCTGTTTCAGGCTCAGGTTCTGTTGTCTCCACAATCTCTGGCTCTGGTTCCTGTTTTAGTTCTGGCTCCAGTACTTGCTCAGGCTCTTCTTCTTTCTCTGGCTCCGCCTCTGGCTCTGCTGCTTGCTCTGGCTCTTGCTTGGGCTCTTCCTCTGGTTCTGTGGCTGACTCCAGCACTGGTTCAGCTGCTGGCTCAGCCACCAGTTCAGGCTCAGGGACAGCTGCAGAGACCACGGTCTCCTCCACAGTAGCTTCAGGCTCAGTCTCTGGGATGGGCTCTGGCTCTTTGGTGGCCTCTGACACAGATTCAGCGACTGCAACAGGTTCTTCTTCATGGACCTCTTCAGACTTGGGTTCAGCTTCGACTGGCACAGATTCTTCTGATGTTGGGGCAGAAGGTTTCTCTGCTACAGCAGCCACTGCAAGGTCTTCTGGAGCTTGCTCTTGTACTGCTGCACTTTGTTCCAATACTACAGTTGCTTCTTCTTTTTCTGGAGCTGGCCCCTTTGATTCTGCACTTGGTTCTTCTTTCACTGGAGCTACTTCCTCCACTGCCACAACTGGTTCTTCTACAACTGGAGCTGCTTTATCCGCTCCCGCAACTGGTTCTTTTGCTACTGTAGCGGCTTCATCTGCTGCCACGACTGGTTCCTCTACAACTGGAGCTACATCCTCTGGCGCTGCTGCTGCAACTGGTTCCTTAACAGTGGATGCTACTGGTTCTTCCACAGCTGGGGGATCTGATTGTGCTGCTGGTTCCTTCTCAGATGTTTCAGGTGCTTCGGACTCTTGAGGTACCGCTGCCTCTGCTGTCACAGCCTTTTCGTCTTCTACGTTGCCTGCCTCTGCTGTTGTCTCTTCTCCTGTAGGCGGGGCTCCACCTTCCCCTTTAGCAGAGTTGTCTGCACTTGCAACTGTTGCAGGGGATTCATCCTTCTTGTCTTTTGGATCGCTCACATCATATCCTTTTCTTTTTTTGCTCAGCTTGCCTCCCATGATGTTTCCTAGAGGAAAAAATAAGAAATTGATTGGTTTTTGGCCTTTTTATTTAGTCGTAAATGTTAAGTTCATGTTCAGGGGGAGTCTAATATATGTTCATGTTCCCAGTACCCCAGATGTGACCCCATCCCTGGGTTGTGGATCAAAAGTCCTTGCACACACAAGGAAACCATACAAACTAAAACATTCCACTAAATGGATGAAAATAATCTAGTATGTCTAGACTAAATACACGGAAAGCAGAAATGCCATAGTTTTGAAGCTTTTCTTAGATCTAATAGAAGCATATAATGTTCTATAATGTTCTAAATTTAATGAAATTACATTTAAATGACTAGAGGGAATATAAGGAGAACTAAATGAAGAAGTGCTTTCATTTCAGTAAAGAAGTGTCTTATGTTAAAGTAAACCAGAAGTTCAATTAGGAAATGATGTCTGCCATTTGCAATTTGTCTGGAAAACCAATGTCAGCGCATGGGAACCTCAGTGAGATCAGGCAACCAAGCAGACCCACTACCCTTTAAGGAATGCGTGGTGAGGATCAGCGCCAAGTGAACCCACAAGTCTGAGTTGAACATCTATGATGTAGATGCACAACTATTTCTCCCTCAGTAGCGTCATAAGTTTCCCAGAATGCAGGCAGCGATCACCCAGAGTTTGTAGTTATATCCATTCATCTAAACTAGCTGAAAAATGTGGATTTTCAGCACAAACCACAACTGTCATTCTGCCAGTACAGAAAATATGTTACAGACACGTACTTCCGTGTGATCATGCTTTGACTGTGGAGGAAGTGAAGTGTAATGATTGCCACATAAGTTCCTTAAAGCAAAACTGGGAGCTCAGTTTCATCCCTGCAATTGGTTTTCAGCGAACCTTGCAGACTTTCTGAATACAGGCCTAAATTATTCATAAGAGTGGAGTACTTAAACACCCTGATTCCCACTAAAGATACAGACAGATTTTTTTTTTACATGGAACATTTTCATTTAATAAGGCAGAAATACTGTTCAGCGTTCTTGTTTGTTTGTTTGATTGATTGATTTTTTTTTTCCTGCAAAACTGCCACATGCTGGAGTTTTCACCTGCAGTGAAGCATGTTGGCACAGGTACGAACAACCATAGTGGAACTGTCCATAGTGCTGCAGGAGGGCATTAATGACAGGATGCGACACATACCGGAGAGCCAACCCAATATAGCAATTTGGATTCTATAAACCTTCCAATTAAAACAATAAAAAATAAAAAGTGCATTTATTTTTTTTTTAATTCTATTCTATTCCACTCGCTTCTATCTTACTTGTATTATGTGCCTGATCGTGTTCGTGAGGATATTTATTTATTTATTTATTTTTAATTCGCCCATTCATGTTCCCAGTGTCACGGGGCCTCCCAGTCAGACAAAGCAAAATTTTATAATGTGGGAAGACTTCATATTTCAGACCACTGAAATAATCCAATGTAACAGTTTATTACTGTGTAAAGCCGATTTTCCAGTTGGTCAAAAAGTAGATAAAATTCTTCACGCTAAAACACCGGGAAGATAAAGGAGGCGTGCATGTAACCGGCAGCATGTGCCGGCCGGTAACAAAGGACTGTGATTCCTCGCTAGGCGTTACATCCCGATAAAAGTAACGGTTTGGACAAAGTTGACAGGGGAAAAAAAGACGACCCCAGGCTCGGGACCTACTTTAGTGCGGACTTCAATTAGTCGCTATAACCAGGTGGATTTAACGTTATGCTGGAAGATTTGAAGGATAAAAGCTATAGAGGGGTATCCATCCCCCCTTTTCAAAGCCACCCACCCACCCACCGCTTCCCTCAGCTGCTCTGCCCTTCTTCTTTTTTTGTGTGTCCAGCTGCTTTGAAAATGCCTCTCGCGCACATAAGCGTGCAAAAAAATACGAAATTCTCTACAACAATGTGTTGACTGCGTCCACACTAACAACTTTGTTCTGCGGTTTCGTTATAATGGCAGAAGGATTTCAAGCGCCTGGCCTACTTTTTAAAAAGCGCTTCTTGCCTGGAAGACGCTGATTCAACAACTGAGAACAAAAAAAGTCTTCCCTTTATTAAACACATTTTCAGCTGCAGTCTATAAAAATAAAGAAAAAAGCAGCACAGCGGGAATGATAAAAGCAGATAAACTAGATTCATCACAGGTAGGAAGACCTTTCTTTCTTTCTTTTTTACAACATCGCACTGCTCGAAATTCAATATAAAACATTTTAAAAAATGAAATCATTTTTTAAAAAAATCATTGTGACGACACTTACCTGTATTTCTAGTGCGTAACCAGCTCGGCTTCTTTTGCAATCTGTGGCTGGATGTGGTAATGGAGGTAAGGCTTTTTGGAGTGACAGCTGCAGATTCCGCCCCTGCTCTCCGAGGTGCAGCCTGGGGTCCGTGTGTTGTAGACTATCCGACGAGTGCCCCTCACACAATTTTCTAGACATCTGTCGATATCACAATCCAGCCAACCCCACTACCGCTCTGTCTGCAATCTACACCCTCCCAGTCTTTAACCCCTCCTCCCTCGCACACCCACTCTGGCGAATTTGTTGTAGAAAGCCATCTGGGAAGTTAAGAATGATTATTAACGGACCATCGCTTATTACACTTTAAGAAACTGCATCTGTGTGAGTGTGCGTGTGTCCTCTGCTTTTCCTCAGCCAAAAAAGTAATTCTAAAAAATCAAGTTAGTGCCCACCTCCCCTCACAGAAGTATGGGTGTAATATAAATTATGCATGAGAAAGCTTTGTGTCAGTAAAACCACTTAAGCGCAACACACACACACACACACACTCACACACACTTCATGGAAAAGGACTCTTTCATGTTTTTCCCCGTCTTTTTGTCAGCAAGAATCCTCCCTGCTCTTCTTTTGCCAGTTTGTCAGCAAATTATACTGCACATCACAGAAATAAGCACAACTTTTAGGGCTACACGGTCAGGATTCTATAAAACTCTGTGTTTTTGAGTTGCGCTGCAATTTTGATACATGATTATTCACGTATGTCACTGTGGGCTAAATCCATCCACCAATCCATCCATCCATAAAGTGGGGACATAGAGAGTACGAGAATCCACTCCACACTTTGTAATATACACTGAAGCACTGAGTCTGTTAGCTATCTTTCTTCTAAGTGTTAATGGGACAAGCCTGGTGTGACTGACTTTAACAAATTCATCAAATGACCCGTTCAGATAAACATGTTGTCAGCCACTGACACGCTGGTATGCTGACGCAGGTGACAGGTGAAATTGGGGCTTAAGAATGAAGTTTAATTTTTCTAAAACAACATCAATCAAAAGCTGTGGACTGAATCACTATTAGCAGTTTTAAAAAGTACTGTATCTAATTAAACTGCTTAAGCATGCTTGGCCAAACAGTCTCATCTTTTGGTGCTGTAGGAATTACATGTAGAAAAACTTGATTTGTTCTTTTTATGACAAACACGTTTATCTTTACTTTTTCTTTCCCTGAAACTGAAAGAAAGGGATTACCACTCATATGCGAAATGCGGCTGCCATGTTGATTGTATCATCCAAAAGTCCCCAAACTGCTATTTAATCACAAATCATCTGAAAAGCAGCCAGGCGGGTTAGTAGGTCCTGTTTAGGCTATACCGAGGCTGAATTTCCCTTCATTTAAACTAATTCATGCACGTGGCATCAACCCATGTATCAATGGGCTTTTTCTATTGCCACAACATCCAAAAATCCGTCAGCATTTATTCAGTGATGCATGTGATGTATCCCAGATATGTTTTTCTGCCCTTTTACTCTTATTTTATTCTCACAGCACAAATTATATATAAAGCAATAAATAACCTGCTTCCTGACAATATTCTAAAAATGTTTTCTAAAAGGGAACGGGGATACAATTTGAGGGGGGAATTAAATTTAAAACATCCTCGTATCCGTACAACATTAAAAAGTTTTTGCATCTCTGTGTGTGGAGTGAAGCTGTGGAACAGACTAAGTAAAGATATGAAGCAATGTCCAAGCATGGCGCAGTTTAAAAAGCGGTTTAAGGATATGGTTTTTACAGGGTACAGGGAAAAGGTAGAGATTTGATAGGGTGTTCTTGTCTAATATTATCATGTGTGTGCGCATGCACGGGTTTGTTGGTATGGGTATATATGTATGTGTATGTATATGTATGTATGTATGTATGTATGTATGTATATATATATATGTGTATGTGTATGTGTATATATATATATATATATATATATATATATATATATATATATATATATATATATATATATATATATATATATATATATATATATATATATATATATATAAAATTGTAGGTTGTGTATCCTTCAGGTGTTAATGGGGTTATTGAAAATGTGTATAGGTGCGTATGTGTGTATATACGTAGGTATGGATAGATAGAAACATATATGTGTATATATTAAAAAAAAAAAAAAAAAAATTACACATAACATATAATGTAATTACAAGGAGGTATTTCTGTAGTCTATTGATACTAGATAGTGGGAAAGGGGTGGGATTAAATAAGCTTATGCTTCTTCCTGCTCCTTTTTGAACATGGACGTTATTTGGAGTTGTGGTTGCTCGTTTTCCTTTTGTTTGCTTTGTTCATTTGTCTCTTTTAATTCTATTTTTTTTATACTTTTTCAACATGTTCAAAATAAAGATTCAATCAATCAATCAATCAATTTTAATCCTTTAATTCAATACAGAAACGGCTTTCTAAATAAATAGATTTACGTAGATTTTCAAAGGACAGACCACATTATTGAGGAGACAGCGCCCTCTCCTGGCATAAAAGCTGATAGCACAAGGCAGCATCTCTGCAGCCACAGACACATTGTTGCGCATGAAAATAATATTTAATGCAGATATTTATAAAGCTATTTGCTCATTTATGAGATTTTAATAGAATTTATAACAAATTCAATAGACGTTCAACAGATTTATAAAATTAAATTAAACATATGCGACTGTCAGAAATATACCTAGCAAATCTATCTTCTGTACTCAATCTTCTCAGACATTTGAGTATTTTACAAGTTGTTCAAAGAGATGACAGAACAATTTGTAAAATATATCCTGCCACTGATCCCGGGAGGAGACACAAATCTCTTTGGGGTTTGGTCAGGAAGGGCATCAGCTGTAAAAAGAAAAAGAAAATCTGGCAAATAAAACACGCAGAGCTATCTGTGGTGACCCCTTATGAATACAGGAGCAGTTGAAAATAGCTTCTGTCCCATACTTGTTCCAAATAGGACGAAGTTGTGCTTTCAAGCTTTACAAAAATAAAATCAATCTTGTTTGTTTTTCCTCCTGGCAGCAAAGCTAAACAGTGACAAAGGGGCAGCAAAGGCTGACTTTCACATGATGCAAAAGCTCTGGAATGCACTCCCTGGAGAATAACCACCATCCCAGCCAACCACTCTACTCCACATAGCCAGGACTCAAAGACATATGGGAAAATCCCCCAGACTTTCTGTGTTAATGTCCAGAGCTCATCTGTCTGCAACTCCTGCTTCAGCTGAGCTAGACTGAAAAAATGAAAGAAACACAGAGAAATAAAGAAACAGGTGTTTGGAAGCTACAACATGATACGGGTCAATAGCTCTCCACTCAAGAGTGCAAAAAGCCACAGTTCAGTAAGAGAGGGAAAACTCTGGACATGTTTTCATTATATTAGATTTTCATTCCTATGCATAAATTAACAGTCAATACTCTGACCTGTAAAACAAACAAAAACATATTTGTTCATTTCAGAATAGTCAAGTGTCCTTGTATGTTGAGCACTTCAACTCTCAAAACCTGAAACTCTCCAAACATACCTGAGAGAAAGTTCACCTTGTAATGAGAGCTATCGAGCAGAGGGTGTGGCACACAGACATAATGACACCCTATAGTGTCTCGCCAATAAGGAACTAGATTCTTTTACCAAAGTGAGGTGACACCTGTGCTGCACATGTTCACACTGTGCTTTTTTCTTTCAAAGGTGTGTTGTTGTGCTCTGCCAAGTGAAAATGTCATCAGTGTTGTTGTTACTGGTTAAACGTTGTCCCAGGTAATTTTCTTCCTGTAAGTAAAGGGTATAGTTTGAGTGATACAGTAACACAAATGTCACAGTATGCGGCGGCACACTATAGGAATTTGTAAAGAGGACCCAAAATGCAGACACAAAAGGAACGTGGAACCAAAACTTGGGTATTAACAAAAAGCAAGCCGTTTAATGAGGCTGGTAAAAAGGGTACAAACAAAGGGCAAGGCAAACTGAAGCAAAACTAACATTAACCTAAAGTGGGTGAAGTAAACAAACAACATGAAAAACATGAAACAAAGGAAGCAAAGGAAGCAAAGCTGACTACACTGACATAGGACAGAGACTATCAAAATAAAACAGGAAACAGAATGGAAAGCACACATGACAATACAATTTCACAACATCAATCAATCAATCAATCTTTATTTATAAAGCACTTTTCATACAGAAAAAATGTAGCACAAAGTGCTTTACATAGTTAAAAGCAGCCCACCCCACCCTCCAACTCACTCCCCACACTCTCAATACGCATATATCCCCCCACCCCCACCCACACACACATACACACACGCGCACACTTAAAGAGTAAAAATTGGGCTGGGTTCGCATGAGCCAAGTGAGGAAACATTATAACAGAGAGCCGTCTGCACCGGGAGCCCGTCACAGACCGCAGCCTCCGGGCTGGGCACACAGCAGGAGGGAGGCAAAGGAGCCCCCCAACCAGGCTGAGAGGACCCCAGAGACCCAGCAGCCACGGTCAATAACAGCCCCGGTGCAGAGAGCGCCATCCGAGGAAACACTGGAGATATGACGCAATACGATGTATACAGGGTAAAATGATAAAATAAATAAGAACAGGATACAATATAAATATAAATAGAGTAAGAAGATTAAAAAATGAATAAGAATAAAATCAAGAAATATTAGGTAAATCCTAAATTAATAATAGAATAACAGGATAGAATAAATAAGCATAAAAAATAAATAAACGCTAAGTAAAAGCTAAATTAAAAAGGTGGGTCTTGAGCCTGTTCTTAAAAACATGTACGTTCTCTGCGGCCCTGAGCTCCTCCGGCAGGCTGTTCCACAGACGAGGACCATACCACTGAAAAGCTGCCTCTCCGTGAGTATGTGTCCTGACTTTAGGGACAATCAAAAGGCCAGTACCAGAGGACCTCAGGGTCCGCGAGGGTTCGTATGGTAAAAGCAGATCTGAGAGATAAGAAGGCCCAAGACCATTAAGACATTTAAAAACCAATAAAAGAACTTTAAAATCGATCCTGAAACACACGGGGAGCCAGTGCAGCGATTCTAAAACCGGTGTAATGTGGGCCCGCCCTCTGGTCTTCGTCAGCACACGAGCTGCCGAGTTTTGCAAGAGTTGTAAAGTTGAAATATTCTTCTTAGGAAGACCAGAGAGCAGGGCATTACAGTAATCAATGCGACTGGTAATAAAAGCATGCATCAGCATCTCCGTGTTGGCCCGAGAGAGAATAGGGCGGACTCTGGCTATATTTTTTAGATGATAAAATCCAATTTTGGTTACATGTTTAACATGTGGGATAAAACCAAGCTCAGAGTCAAAAATAACACCCAGGTTTTTCACTTGTAGCGAAGGACATAGTGAAAATGCCTCTAATTTAGACAAGAGTTTCTCTCTCTGAGCCTCAGGACCGACAATTAAAACTTCAGTTTTGTCCTGGTTAAGCTGTAAAAAGTGTTCTGCCATCCAAGATCTTATATCCAAGATACAGTTAAAAAGGGCATCCATTGGTCTGGTGTCATCAGGAGACACGGAGATGTACAGCTGCGTGTCATCAGCGTAACTGTGGAAGTTCACTCCATGCCTCCTGATGACACTGCCGAGAGGCAACATATACAAATTAAAAAGTACAGGGCCTAGAACCGACCCTTGAGGCACGCCACATGTCATTTTATGGATCTTAGAGGAGCATGTATCCATACTCACCATAAAAGATCTGTCAGAGAGATAGGAAGTGAACCAGTTGTGTACAGCACCAGAGAGGCCTACCATGTGTTTCAGTCTGTTTAAAATAATAGCGTGGTCTACTGTATCAAAGGCTGCGCTTAGATCCAGTAGCACCAGGACTGAGAGCTTTTGGGCGTCCCAGTTACATCTAAGATCATTTAAAACCTTTAGGAGAGCAGTCTCTGTGCTGTGGTTCACCCTAAATCCAGACTGGAATATCTCCAGGATCTGTCTATCATTGAGAAAATCAGTAATCTGAGTAAAAACAAGTTTTTCTAAGACTTTACTTAAAAATGGTAAGTTGGATACAGGTCTGTAGTTATTAAAATCATTACAATCCAAATTGCTCTTCTTCAGAAGGGGCCTCACCACCGCCGTTTTAAAGGCAGCAGGGAAGACACCCAACTGAAGAGAGCAATTCATCATGTATAAAAGCTCAGCCTCAAAAAATCCATAAAGTGTTTTAAAGAGTGAAGAAGGAATTGGATCTAAAAGATATGTGGTGGGTCTCACTGTGGAGAAAACCTTCTGAAAGTTCTCAGCATTAACCAGGACAAAGCTGTCCAGTGTCTCCTCAGGTACAATCGAGCCCTCAGATGTGTTTACAATCATATCGCGATTAGATAAAATATCAGATCTGATGGCGCTGATCTTTCCCCTGAAGTGGTCTGCAAACTGCTCACAGAGCGAGTCTGTGGGGGTTCTTTTGGAGCTTTTAAAATCAGGGTTAAATAAATGATCTATGGTGGAAAAGAGGACCTTGGGATTATTTTTGTTAATACTGATTATTTTGGCGAAGTATGAATTTCTTGACTTCCTTAATGTATTATTGTACATTTTAAGTTGCTCGGAAAATATTTGATGGTTGATATTATTTTTATTTTTCCTCCATCTCCTTTCTGCTGCCCTGCAATTTCTTTTGAGTTTTTTGACTTCTTCGTTTCTCCAGGGTGATGTATGTTTTACGTTAATCTTTTTGGTGGTGAGTGGAGCAACGGAGTCAAGGCTTTTCTTCAGTTTGCTGTTAAAATAACTAAAAATCAAATCGCAGGGTGCAGGTAAAATTACAGGGGGGCATTTGACTAAAACCCTGGTAAAATTTGCAGCCACTTCAGAGGTTAGATAGCGCCTCCTCACAGTTCGCACCGAGGTCTTCCGCTGAATAAAACCGGTGATGTTAAAAAACACACAGTAGTGGTCAGAGACAGCCAAGTCAACAACAGAGGACACGCTGGTGGACAGCCCATGGGTGATGACCAGGTCCAGAGTGTGTCCTCTGTTGTGAGTCGGCTGCGTGACGTGCTGGATAAAATCCAAACAGTGAAGAATGTTTAAGAATTCTTTTGTTGCAGGGTCAGAAGGATTATCTATGTGCAGGTTAAAATCACCGGTTAAAATTATCATATTATATTTTGAATGTATGTTTGTTAAAAATTCTGAGAATTCCTTGATAAAAGCAGCGCTGTCTTTGGGTGGTCTATAAATTGTGACAGATAAAACTGGAGGGCTGCTGAAAACAATAGCATGGAATTCAAAAGTGGTAAAATGATCAAATAAAATTTGTTTGGTGGTGAGTGTGTTGTTGGCTAAAGATGCAGTCCCACCACCTCTCTTACCACTTCTAATAGAAAAAGAGAAATTAAAATTTGGTGGGGAGGCCTCAGTGAGAACAACTGGTGCATCCGAGCCCAGCCATGTTTCAGTTAAAAATAAACAGTCAAGTTTATTATCTAAAATTAAATCATTGATAATAAAAGACTTGTTCGATAGAGAGCGTACATTTAAAAGTGCCATACTGATTGAGACTGGTGGATTTTTGACAATAGAGTTGGATGGATGTTGATATTTTTGAAGAGGCCGGAGGTTATTAATGTTTTTGGAGTTACTGGATTTATGATAATTCTGTTGCTCTCTGTTTGTGATTATGACGGGTATTGTGTTGACTGTGGGAGAGAAAGGTCCTAGTCCAGAGTTTTGTGTATTACTGTTAAAAGTGGAACAAATATAGGAGCTGGGACCAGGGGAACATCAGTCAGTGGCAGACAGTGGCGATGTGCGGGAGTGCTGTACGCCAAATGCCAAATTGGCGGACAGCAAACGGCGTCCCCAGGCGTTGAGGTGGAGCCCGTCTGCCCCAAAAAGATGCCTCCTCTCCCAGAAGGCATCAAAGTTGTTAAGCCAGGTGTTAAGACTGAGCAGCCGGCTGAAACGGCCTATCCCTCTGCCACAGGTGGGGGTGGGCCCAGGGATAAAAGCACTCACCTGCAACTGACCAAGGAGGCTGAAGAGTTCGAGGAAGTCCAACTTCAGCAGCTCAGATTGCTGTTTGGGGATGTCATTGGTGCCGATGTGGATGATGAGCCGGTTAACCTGTGGGTGGGATGCCAGAATGTTGGGAATTCTGTCCACTATGTCAACAACAGTGGCTCCCGGGAACGACAGCGTGAGCGCCCCCCTCATCCGCACGTTCCTGATGATGGAATCCCCGAGGACCAGCGTGGAGAGAGGAGGTGCCACCGAGGGCTGTTGGCCATCTGAGACGCCCGCGCCGCGACACCGGGGGTGTTCAGATGGAGATGCGCCAGCCGGACTGCGTGAGTGACTCCCAGGTAGCCGCGCCGTGGGTCCTCTTCTCCGAGGAGCCGGGGTAAAGCACAGCTCTCCGCGGTGAGTTTGCACCACAGCGTCGGGTTGCCCGCCGCGGCTCCGGGGGCGTAGTGGTGGAGATGGCGCAGACCTCAGCGACACAGCGGGATGGCGAGGGCTAGCCGTCAGAGGAGGAAAGTCCACAGGATCCAGGACATTGAATTGACATTGAACATGGCCAAGAAGACAAGAAACATGACAGACTATCACAGAAGACCTAAGTGAAACATAAATAAACTAAAGGCAACCAAAAGATAATCCAATTACTCAACATAATAAAGGAATAACTTAAGAACTCAAAACGTAAACTGAAAACGCTGGGCCAGAGACCCAGGACCGTGACAACAAATGGGGTCAGTTATGAGTAAGTGAGTTTTAGTGTTATGCCTCAGCCATTCAGATGAATACAAAGGGGTGCTTTATTCCTCATATGACAAATTCAAACAGGCTACTACTGCGCTTTATGAACAATCATCTATTCTGATACTGAAACATTCTTATTTGGCAATCCTGAATTGCTCATATGTAAGAACTCTAGATAAATACTGTTATTATGTTACTCTGGCATTTTTATTTTCTAAATCATATGTACATGTGAGCTCTATGCCTTAAAGGTAATAGATCTTAAAGGCATAGATCCAGTTATCTCCCTTGATAACAAGTGACCTGTGAAGTATGCGGGCTGAGCTGATTTATGTGGCTTCTTCCTAAACTCCCTTTCTCTAGTCTTTCACAAAGAAAGCCTTGTTGTTCAACATTTTATTAATAAATGGTATTAATCGGAATCTAAACCTGTGTCATGTCCTTCTTTGTGTTCAGCCTTTGCCTTTGCCCAAACCAGTATCTTGTAGTGTGGCTTGAGGCCTGTCAAACCATAAAGCTCTCCTCTGTAGCACCCCCGTTCTGTCAGCTCCAGACTTTTGCACACCATTCAAGCTGTCTGTTGACTCTAGTGGAGTTGGAGTTACTGCTGTTTTGTTACAGGAAGATTCCTTCGGCACTGGTCACCCAGTTTCCTCCTGCTTGGTGTGAGTATAATACAACTGAAAGGGAAGCCCGAGCAGCCCTTTGGGCCTTTCAACATTTCAAGATTTTTAACACCACGGTCATTAATAGTCTTTACAGACCACAACATCAGCTCTGTTTATTGCCTGGTATTTTTAGTGGAAGAGTGGTAACAACTTCATTGGGGTTGTCAGGTAGGTGATGGTCCAATCCTGAGTGTTTTGTTGATTTATTTCCAACAACACCTCTTGAAGGGTGATGTCACCCAACATCCACAAGGATGCCTTGGTAAGCTAATTGTTTCAGCATAGTTTAAGTTTATCTGCCTCTCCAACTATATCTTACAGGAACTATAACATCTTCTGAGAAGACGACCATGACCAGATGCGTGATGGTCCAGGGAATGGGGGAGCGAAGACACTTGTGGTTATTCACTTTCCTTCTAGGATAATCACCAGTTGTTGCAAGACCTGATTGTGTGTACAGGTGTAGCAGCCTCGGGACAGGCTGGTTTTTGTAAAGATGTGCCTCAGAGTTGCAGGAGTTTGGATGAGAGTACACATTGCACAGTACACGGCATCTTCTCCCACCCACTGATTTAAGTTTTGGGATGTCAGATGGATAAATAATGATCAACAAAACCTTCCCAATCTAAGCCTTTGTTGGATCACTCCTTGTGCTGTGGCTGTGGCCTTTAGACCCAATTGTAACCATATAAATCAAACAGAAATGGTAGCAAGTTTGTTTTTTCACTATTAGAATTTCCAAAGCGTTAGTGGAGACAGAGATCTTATTTCATTTAGTTTTTGTTTGTTGTTTCAATTCATTTTAGTTTAAGTTAGTTCCCATAGTGAGTTTCCATGTTTCAGTGTAGCTTAACTGTTTGAAAATGTTTAGTTTTAGTTTCGTTTTTATTAGTTCAGTGTTATTGTAATACCTACTGATACTGGAAAATCGGTATCGGTGTTAAAATCTAAAATATTTTTGAAAGCAGTTAACTCACAGCCTTGGAGACCTTTAAAAACTCAGTAAACATGTCCATCAAAGCCCTTTTTTATAACATATTTTACTAAATTAACAAATCCTATTACTAAATGTTGTTATTTCATTTTGTTAATTTATCACATCGCAAAACCGTTTCAGTTAATTTTATCTGTTAATTTTTCTGAAATTCTAGCGTTTATTTTATTTTAGTTAACTGGAATGCCCGTTTTCCACATCTAGTTTTATTTTTACATTTTGGTTAACCGTAATAACCTCGTGGTGAAGACGGATTTCTGAGCAATAGCATCATCTACTGGAGACCTGCTAAATACCACTATTGTTGGACACAAATGTATTTACAATAATGATAATAATGATAATAAAACCCTGATCAATCAAATAGTATAACTTATATTTTCACTTTTCACTTTAAAACTTCGGTAAAATCAGTAATACTTATATTTTTAAAATATACACTCATTATGCATTTGTTGCTAAAAACGAGGAATTATAGGTTAAATTAACACCGAATAGTAAGTGTAAATGACAGAAACCAGTAAAATGTTTGCCCCGAGTCAATTATTGATATCACAATGTTCTCCATCAGCTGTTTAAAGAAAGAAAAAACTGCCATTACGTCACTTACTGGAACGTGGCCAGAAGGACAACTAGATATTTTGACCCCATGTCAGTGCCATAAAACAGTCTGATCTGTGCAAACTTTTTTACACTCATATATATCAATAAAAGTTTTAGTTTATTCAATAAAGGCGGTCCTCATCAATAATAAATATTAAACAAATGAATAAAAGCACATTACAATAAGTGAAATAGCAGAGGAGAAACACGGGGTTCCGGCGGGCCGCGGCAGACGAAGAATGTAACGCACCCTTGGCCACTCGGATGAAGGCGGTGCTACTGGTGGCCAAGCAGCAGGGCCTTGCCTTTGTGGTTGTAGAAAGAGAAGATGGCTCCCGTTTTGGAGAAACAGCTCCCGGGCGCAGCTGGGACAGGAGACAACAACAACGAAGAGGAAGAAGGGCAAACTCTCTGGCAAGTCCTGCTACTCTTTTAACGACTTCATGCTTCCGCAGGGCCTTCTCAGAACAGCACAGCCGCCATGGTTCTGCTTTGTCACTGCCGGTTTTTCCCTATCAAACACCGGCCCGGCTAGTACCAACGTTAGCACTAACTGAAGATGAGCGGTCAGTCTGTTAGCAGATCAGCTAACATCGGCTAGCAGGTTTGCTGCTGCTCCTCCTGATGTTAAGCTAACACTGCCTTGTAGTTACCTAGCAGAGTTTTACTAATACAGTGAACGTTAGACACTTTCCAGGGCGCCATTCAAATAACTAGTACCTTGATAGTTTATGTCAAGATAAGAGCTAAATACTAGTTAGCGTCTTGATGCAGGATACAGTAAGCTAATAGTAACGTAAACCTTAGAAACCCGTTAACTTAAAGAGAAACGCAAAAAAAAAAAAAAAAAAAAAACATGATAGCGTCTTTAGATAATAGTTGCTCCTCGGTAAATTCATGGATCCAGGATTGAGCTACTTAATTCTGTCGTACCGGTCAATGGAAACGAATTATCATTTCCTGCTTCTGTGCTGTCTTGGAGTCATCATTGGACCGGCTCAAAGAGTCAAAAAGTGATCGTAATCAATGAAGTTAAGGTGTGTCCAACTAGTTACCGGTTAACAGTTTTGACACCACGTTTGACTGCTCTGAGATGAGGAGCTGCTGTCAGTCTGATCACAGTCAGTGTGACTTGTATATAAAAATCTACCTGTCTTTTTCTTATCTGTAGGTCCTCAATACTGAGTGAAGTTTCAACTAGATCGAGTTCAAAATTGCCTTCAGGAAAAAATATCCTGATATTTGGTGAGTATTGGTTACATGTGTGAAAATTGAAGTTTCTGCAGTTTATTTGTGCTGGTCAACCCTGAGAGGTAGAAGAGGGCAAAGCAGCTGCAAAATCTAATGATTGCACGTTTCTGAATTGCACTTTGAGCTGCTTAACCCCCACCCCGGGCTGAGGTTTGAACTAAAGACAGACATAATAAACAGAAGAATATAGGGTATTCTTCTTGGGTGGGGTCATATTTATTCGAACAGGCCCTCTGAAAATGTGAGAAATGCTGCTTCTCATCAGGCAGGTTTGTGTGAGAGAGTGTACATTGTGGAAAGCCTAGACATCCTCCTTGAAAGGAACGGAAATGCATTTGTGCATTTTTTTATGTCATATAATTTGTTGTTTAAAAATAACACGAATATAATCTATTTATCTGTATTATGAATAAAATATTTTGCAGGTGAGGATGGTTCAGGAAAGACGACACTCATGGCCAAACTTCAAGGAGCTGAGCACAACAAGAAGGGGAGGGGACTGGAGTATCTGTACTTAAGTGTCCACGATGAGGACAGGGATGGTGAGATTCACTGATGAACCTTGAATGTGGTCTCTGTCATTAATCTGCAGGAACCTTTATAAAATAATTCCACCTTAAAACTGATTATTATTAGTGCTTGTGTTTAACTAGCATTTTACTTTCTTCTTGCAGACCTTACACGCTGTAATGTGTGGATCCTGGATGGGGACCTATACCACAAAGGCCTTCTTAAGTTTGCTGTTACTGCTCAGTCGCTACCTGACTGTCTAGCTGTGTTTGTTGTGGATATGTCACGACCTTGGACCACTATGGAGTCGCTGCAGAAGTGGGCCAGTGTCCTGCGCGACCATGTGGACAAGCTCAAGATTCCACCTGAGAACATGAGAGAAATGGAGCAGAAGAGTAAGTTACATATACACCAATAATAAATGCATATACAGCAATAATAAACGCAAGGCTTGTATTTAGAACACCCCCCCCCCCCCCCCCCCCCCACACACACACACACACACACACACACACACATACACTCTTGTTGATCTAGCTTTACATTCATACCTGCATTCATGCACGTAGCTTATAGAGTGAAAAACTAACATCCCCTGAAACCTCAGCATTAGAAATGTGTACATTTTGGTCAAGTAGCTGGCATCGGTCATGGTTGAGCATTTCAAAAGACACATTCAGATTGTTAAAATATCAATAACTAGCATATCTCCAAATAGATCTGTTTTGTTGAAGCAGATCCACTTATTGAAATGGCGATTTGTTATAATCTGGTCATTTTCCTTCATATATCAAAGTGCAAAAATCTGACTTGAACTGACTCTTTAAGGCGAAAACGTAAAGGAAAAAAACAAATGTGCCTAAAGCATCCCATGGTGGATGCAATGGTAGTGTTACATAATAACCGCTGGACTCCTTGCTGATTGGTTGCTGTATAGCATCGAAGGCAAGGACTGTATGTTATTACACTTTGCTGAGGTGGATTCCAGGTCATCATCAGAGAGGCCCATGATCCTCAGCTGTGTGCTCTTGCTGGAGGCAAGTTCTGCAGATCAATGACTGTGATGCACTCAGATGTTGTTCTCCTGTTAATTTTAGAATTGGGGCATCTCATGCTTATGAACGCTTCTTTTGTATTTTGAAAGATTGTTGGTATTCAGATAAGTTTATTTCAGCCTCCAGGGTTTGCTCAATGTTCTTGTCAGCTCCCAAACATTGCCTGCTGCTTTTGCTCTTAAAAGTGCCAAAAGAGATTGGACAGAGAAGTAAAACTGGTTATATGCTAGATGAGTTTGACAGCACAGGTTCAGAGAGATTGTCACTGTGTAACATGCCAACACAAGTAGCCTTGTCTGCAGAAAAACGTGTGAAAAAGAAAAGAGAAGCTGCTCAATAACTGATGACTAAAGCGCACTGAATTGCTTTCTGTCATTTTGTCCACTAATAATTGGTTTAATGACTTTCAGTTAGCCCACAAGTTTGCTTTCGCTTTGAGTAGTTGTATTGGAATAAAATTACAATTGGCTGATATAATGTAGCAGAAAGCTTTCCTACCTGGAATGTAGACCTCATACCCTGTGTGGATTGCTGTTTTGTGACTACTGTTGTTGTTGGTGGTGGTGGTGTTGTGTTTACTATTTGGTCCGTTTTGGGTGACTGACTTGTTTGTCAGACTTCTCTTAACATTTCATTTTTGATGATCCCTGTCCAATTTAGCCAAGGCCTCTCAACGAAATAAAGGATCTTCTGGCATGTAAACGATAATGTAAATAGCAGATGGTGAGGACTAGTCAGATTTTAAACGTGTGACCACGAGTGTTTGAGTGAGAGTCAGACCGACAGACTGGAAGTGTGTGAGTGGCTTTTGTCCAGGGAGTCTTGCAGTCATCTTGCATCATGGTTTCCTCCCCTCTTACAGCAGCGTCAGGGACAGGAAGGGACGTAACTCAAAATTCAGTGGGCTGGACGTTCTGACTCGTGCTCTGTTCTGCTGTAAATAAAGTAGGCTGGCTGCTGGAATCATCTCAAACTAAATAACAGGATAAACCTACTGCTTCTCTACCGCTCGTTGAATGGAAAACTATTTGCGTCCATGACTTCTGTTAGTAATAGGCTTGTTTATCTGCAGTTGCAGTAATTATGTTTTGAGGCAGTTTTTGTATATAATAAACAGTTGAAGAGCATTGTAGAAGTTCAGTTTGACTTAACAATAGCATCCAAGACCAAATGTTATTAGGTGAAATTAGTCTGGCCATAAGACTACTTTATTTTTAGCTGAAGTTGAACTTTTACTGACATCAAGTGTATACCTTCGAATTTAGAAAGAATATATACTGATTGGTGCTTTTGCAGTACTTAAAATGTAGTACACACAAAGTATTTGAAAAGTCCTTAATGAAGACCGCTGATGCATTTTGACCTCACCCTTGTTTGTGGAACAGATAAGTAGGTCTTAGTGGGGCAAAGTCTGTCTCTTTAATGTTTTTATTTTAAAGTGACAGTCCACCAATCATCTCTCCTTTCAGCATTAAATGTTGCTGTTTTGAAATCACTGCAAAATGTCATGTTTCTGTACATGCTGCCCAAAGTAATATATTTTTTCTTTCCATTTACTTACAATATTCTCAGCCTTAATCAGTTGTACCAAATAACTTTTAAGGGGTTTTTTGTGTGTGTGTGTTGCAAACAAAGGAAAGTTGAGACGCGGCTCACATTATCTCGGGTGTTGCATGCATGGTTGTCATAAAACTTGAAGCTGCCTTAATTCAGGCTTTTTTTGTCTTTCCTGTGTTCTGATAAAATCAAAATGTTTAGTATTGCTGTCTTTTATTTTGTCTTGTCTTATCTTATCTATGCCTTTAAAACTCAGACTTAAAAAAAACATTGTCTTTATATATGAAAGCATTAGGGGTTTGAGGCTTGAATCTATCTTTTCAAAGTCTTCCAGTATAGGCCAAGCATAATGTGAACAGCATTCATCATTGCTTTGACCAAGTGTGTGATCAGGTCTTTTTCAATAAATTTACTACATTTTGGAATGTTTGGATCCTTTGGTAGTCCCATTTGGCCTATGAACTTTTTGTGCATACGTACTGGATTTGTGCAGCTGTGCATCTTAAGAAGGGTTCTCGTAGCTTTTCAGACCAGTTCTCATCCCCTGTATAAAATTCTTTGCCTGAAAGTAAAGGGCTTGACTCTAAACACCAAGTCAATCTGGCTTTAGCTTTTGAGGAAATAGGCCATGGCTTCCTGCGTAAACCCCCACCCTTCACACTGCAGCTTTGTAAATGTCTGGACAGCTGGGATCAGCACAAGAGGAAAATAAAGGATGTCTTTTTCTGTCTTTGAACAAGGCATGTTATTTAACTGGAAATGTAACATTGTAATTTTCTTTCTGTGATGCTACACAATGTATACACAGCAGTGACTACTTGTGTGAACATTTAAATTTAGACTGTCACTAGGCAGACATAGTCTTATCCTGATATACCACTAAGCTTTATTTGTGTTGACTCTATGATCTAATCTGAGGAACACAGTTTGAGGCCTTGCACAGCAATTAAAACTGCTATAAAACAAAGTTTATAGTGCTGAAGAAGCTGCAAGTGGCTCATTGCTCTTTCCAAAGTTACAAGCAAAGATAATGTGCACCTATAAAATGCTGTCAGTGCTACAGAGTCCCTGAGGTCAGACCACATTTGTCACCTTAGTGTTGTTTATATTTTAGGGCTTTTTTTGTCAGTGCTGAAGTGCTAGATGCCAGGCGAGGAGAATGGAAAGGAAAAAATAAAAACAGTGGGTCGAGACACTGAATACTGAACTAATTTTCTTTATTTCTATAGATCTGGAGCTTTGCGTTCACTAATACACACAATTTACCCTTTTTTCCCCTTTATTTTGTCTTCTAGTGATAAAAGCCTTCCAAGAGTACACAGAACCAGAGGATGCCACCCCATCCTCCCCACAGAGACGAGCCCCAACAGCAGGAGAGGATGAGGACGTTGTGTTACCACTAGGGGAAAACACACTCACGCACAACCTGGGCATTCCAGTGCTAATAGTTTGCACAAAGGTATAAACCGCTTAAACCAACCAGAATGTCACATTTGAAGCCGTTTACAAATGTTGCTATAAAAAGCTTTTTAGAAGTACTTGTTTCTGAGATGTAACAGAGCCAAAACTTGGAATCTTAATGATAATTAATCTTGGTAATGTATTACAACATTGTTTCTTTTACTACACAAGAAGGAACAGCTGCTGGTCATCTAAAAAGCTACTTGTTGCGTCTGTGCCTCTACAGTTTCAGTTTTGGGAGTTAAACTTACCGTACAATCTATTTCCCCAGCGAGGCTTTGATTTCTGTTGAGGGCATGGATGCATTTCATTCAGGAGCTTCTTAACATGCTGATAATTTAACTGTGTCCTCAGAAAAGTCTAAGGATACCTGTTTTAGGTTAAGCTATTTTGGACAATCTCTAGATAATGCCAGAAGCATCCTGTCCTTGGCTGCTGCCATGATTTTTGTTTGTAGCCACCTGTGTTCGTGATCTATAGATTTTCTAAACTGGCTTTTTGTATCACAGCCAGGAGATCAATAGCTCCTTCTATTTAGGACTGAGTCGTCTGCCATAAACGAGCAAAGGAAACCTTCTTTAACACCCTGATATCTGTTCTTCTAGCTGTTCTATGTGATTGAATTCCCACACTAGTGAGCATATTTGGCCTAAAATCCCATGTGGAGACCATCCCCACTGATGCATTTATCTGTGTTCTTACTTTTATGCTGTGCTTTGTGAGGCAGTATTTACTAATAAAAAGTTACCATTATACTTGCCTGTTAATCCTCTAGGCAAAGACGGGTGCTGAAAAGCACAAGGTAGCCATCAGCAGAGCTTCACATGCTAGCTGTGGCTGGAACATGGGGAATGTGCCTTTTTTTTTTTTTTTATATTAATTAATTTTTTTTATCATTGGGGCCTCTGAATAGCTCTTGTCAGAGGAAAAACTACTAAATCTGGATAAAATGTCTGTTCGATATCTCAAAGATATTTCAAAAGACTCAAAATGTCTTTTCTTCTCCAACCCACAACATCTCCAACTCTCAGAGAAAAGGTTATGAAACAAGAAGTTCGCCTACACTCACAGGAGTGTACCACTCTACTCTGCTCAGTTATCTGTCCCTCAGATATCTGTTATCGCAGATTAGACGGCTGGCCAAATGGTTGACTAACTTTAAAAACCAGTGTGTTATTTGGTTTTAATTGTCTGCCACTAAAATCTTCTATTTCTTTCTTTATATCAATAATTTTTGCTTCAATTCTTAAGTGTGATGCAGTCAGCGTACTAGAGAAGGAGCACGACTACAGAGACGAGCATTTCGACTTCATCCAATCCCACATCAGGCGATTTTGCTTACATTGTATCCTTGTTTTTAATGCATGTCTTTTTTTTATTTAATTTTTTTTTTTTTTACTCTTGAGCTCTGCCATACCTTGAATTTCTGTATGTGGCTTAATATCAATTAATATATGACACTAACCCAACAACTGCTGCCTTAACTTAACCGAACAGATGGAGCAGGTCTGATCTATACCTCAGTCAAAGAGGAGAAGAACCTGGATCTGCTTTACAAATATATAGTACATAAACTGTATGACTTTCAGTTCGTCACACCAGCCTTAGTGGTGGAGAAGGATGCAGTGTTCATGTAAGTAAAACTAGTCAACCTTGTCCCAAATATTAAAACCTGTTTGTCATATTTTTAGCAAACAGTTTGTGCTGGCATCTGTCTTCAGATCTTTTTGAACAACAATTTAAAAATCTTTTCCTTCTCTTTTAGTCCATCCGGATGGGATAACGAGAAGAAAATTGGTATTTTGCATGAAAACTTCACAACAGTCAGACCAGAAGATCCATTTGAAGATTTTATCACAAAGCCTCCAGTACGAAAGGTATAAAAATGCAAATATTGACCAAACGTAAAAGTTACAAAAATGCAGAAGTATTCCAGAGCTTTTTGCTCTGTTCTTCTCCTTTTTAATGGCATTCTTGTTTCCTTTGCTCTTCTTAACAGCTGGTTCATGACAAAGAGATAAATGCAGAGGATGAGCAGGTTTTCCTGATGAAGCAGCAGGTAGATGTGGCCTTCTCCCCATTTATCATGATTTCTGTCACCAGCCAGTGAGCTTGATATGCGTTTGTTTGTTGTTAGTTTCTGATTTTGATCTAAGCAGGATCTCAAAATCAGGTCAGATATCTTTCACTGGTAAAAAAAAAAAAAAGGATCAGTCCTTTCTAACATATTTGCAGTGATCTGCTGCTTTCACTGTTAAACAGTGTTTTATACTGCAGCCGTGTTGATATGAAACTGTCACATGATATGAAACATTACCCTCACTTCCTATTTTGTGAGAAAAAAATAAACCAGGAAGACAATTTTAAAAAAACGTAACTGAAGTTGCAGGTTAGTATTGCCCAGTGCTTTAAGTTCCTTCTACTGCACTAAATGCCCCCTTTATTTATTAATTTGTCACAGTTTTCTTGCATACATTTGTCTTTGATATTTTCAGAATGAAAGAAGTTGTATCAAAATATGTTACCTGAAAATAAAGGATAGGGAAAACCTGTTGATATACTAGTAATATAACAGAAATTGCATCTAACTCAAGCTTTTCTTTTCTTTTTTAGTCTTTATTAGCAAAGCAGCCAGCCACACCAACAAGAGGAGCAACGGTAAGTGTCTTAAGGTTCCTCAAATGTGAAATTTAATTCTTTTTTTTTTCTTTTTTTCTCTGGATAGAAAAACGTGAGCTGCTTTTTTTTTGTGGCCACGCTTTTATTCTGGTGCCTGTGTTTTAGGAGTCTCCAGGACGGACAGCCTCAGGGTCTCCACGGCCTGCAGGCCGTGCCGGACAGACAGCCGTAGCCAGTGGCTCACCAATGACCTCTGTCAAGAAGCCTGACCCTAACATGAAACGTATGTTTGAAAGGAATACAATTTCAAATGTCAATTAATGAGAATCACACTTTACATTCCAGTACACCCTAATTTCTGATGTTTTGTTATGTAGACTCACTTTTGAGATAGAAAGGGTATTAAAGATTCTCTTTTGTCATCCATATTATTTGAAATCAAAGAAAAAGAACAGATTTTCACTTATGTTTTTGCTGTATGAACATTGAGCAAGTTGTGAAGTACTGCCCTCTAGAGGTAACACTACAAGAATTCCCACAATGGTGGAACTGTTCAGGTCACACATTTCCCATTATTATATATACAGTCAGGGTTTAGTGTATTCTAATTTTTTAATGTCAGTCTATTAACTATATTGAATAGTTTTTTTTTTTCTTGGTTTGTAGGAACATAACTCTTTCAAAATAAAATATTGTAGAATATTTTGTTTGAAAAGAAAGATAAATAGTTCCCATATTGGTGCCAAACACCACTCAGTGATGGGCAGTGAGGAGCTTTTGTCTTCAATTACACAAGACTTATTTTGGGGGGAAAAACAAAGTGGATTATATGTGTATATTTATAAACAAGTTCCCTTACCACCACCACCACCATTTCATTTCTCCTACAGCGGGAGCTGCCAATGAGGGAGTGCTGGCTAACTTCTTCAACAGTCTGTTGAGTAAAAAGACTGGAGCCCCTGGGAGCCCAGGAGCTGGAGCAGTGGGAGCTGGAGTGCAAGGCTCTGCCAAGAAAACAGGTACAACCTCTAATTCCAGTGCTTTCACCTCTGATCTCAGTGAAAAACAGAAGTTGGCGATTATTTAACCCCTTCTCTCTCATAGGTTAGCAGTTGATCTCTTACCAAAGCAGTAAGGATTATAGGATGCTGTGTGTTACAGAGTGCGTGCACTCTAAATTACAAACACTTGTTAGAGACTGTGGACCATTTTGCTGTCTGGAGATTTATCTCTACAGCCTGAGTGAGAAGGTTAAAGCAGGAGAAAAAAGTTGTCCTTAGACTGAACTTCTGACAGCTGAGGAAACTTGTGGCAGGCCTGTATTGATCATCCCACCCATCATAACTGCATCTCACTCACACCATGCCTTGTCCTGCCGCTTTTGAGCTCTATTAATTAATCTTTTTTTTTAACTTGGGTAACATTTTTTTCTTTGTTATATTAAATGTAACAAAGTCAAATATTGGCTGTGCGATAGCTTGATTGTACCCCGTGAAACATGAGAGAAATGATTGCATAACTCATCTCTGCCTGAGAACACTAACATGTACTCTTTGTTCCAGCGCTGAGCAGTGTTAACATCTCTGCAACAGGATAATGCATGTTCCTTTTGTCTGATGATTAGTTTTGCATGTGTGCGTGTTAACTGTGGCAGCAAGCCACCAACCTCCAGCATGGGAACGCATCACCATTCAAACCGCATCCATCCATCCATCTGCTTGCCATAGAAAGCTGTTTTTATGAGTAGGCGCAGAAGCTACAGGAGATTACTTTTGGGCTTTGTCTCCTGTCTTTTTTTCCAAGGGCAGAAGCCGGGTTTGACTGATGTCCAGGCTGAGTTGGACCGGATGACTCGCAAGCAAGACTCCATGGTTTCAGCTAACAATATACCACCGCAGACAGAGAACGAAGCGTGAAGGCAACAAAAACAGCTGCATCGTCCAGTTAATACTCTGGAAAAATATATGTACATGTGAGCATAAAAAAACAAAACAAAAAAAAATTGACCAAATTCCTAACGCCTGTATCAGTCAGCACACAGTGGTTTCACTGAATGAGATTCAAAGGCTATCAGAAGGTTGGAGAGGGAGTGGAGATGAGAAGAGAAAGAGAACATAAATGGAGGTATTAATGAAATAAGTGCTGAAGGCTTGGCTTTTTCTATCCTCTCTTCCACTGTAAATGTTATTTTGTAAGTTTAGGGAAATGTGTGCACACTCCCTGGCAGTCAGCCTGACCTGCTGGGCTGAAGGCCCCCCAGATTCTGGGCTCATACACTCTACTCATAGGTTTAAGAGTGGCAATATACTGGTTCCTCTGGTTTCGCTTGTCATACTGAAGGAATTTGGTTGCATTTGGAAAAGTATTTAAATATATTCATTAATAAATTCAAATACTTGCAAGCATATGTAATATTTACAAAACAATGTTGGATATGATACTGATGTATTTATACAAACCTCCTCCTTTTTTATTTCATGTTGTGCACCATTTATCGGTTTAAAGAAAAGGCTCATCGTAACATGTAAAAATGCCACTGACACCATGACACTAATATGACATGTTCAGTTAGCGGATAGCATATCAGTCGCCCTAGTCATCTCGAAGGATTCTGTAAATACGAATACAAAAAAAATTATTCAGGTTAACTTGATTTTGTATAAAGCGCTTTTTTTGTCCAAATTCTTAAGATAGCTTCTTTGAATAAAATGGTTTGACAAGAAGTTAGAGGTCGCAGCAGAATTGCTTCTTTAGCTACAGGTGGGTATATTTGGGGGAGGGGATGGGGCAGCATCTTTCCTACTATAACTCCTAAGTGCCTCGCACAGTTAGCTGTTTGTGTCATAGTAGAGGTGCTTGTCTGTACAGGAGGAAACGCACTTGTAGCACCATCGGTTCAAAGGTTTTTTTATCAATTTCTCGTCATCCAAATAATTTATTTCGTTTTACTTTTTTTTTTTTTTTTTTTAAATGTACAACAAGCCTGTGGTCGCTTCTATTCTTCAGAAATACGATTTCTGTGGCCTAGTTCATAATGTTTAGAGATTGAATGCCTTCATAAAAACTGTAAGGCTGCTGATACTGAGAAGGAACCACACGATGGAACCTTTGGGTCCCCCAGACTTACTGTGGTTGAAACCACTCATTTGCAGCCAAAGCACACAGGCACACACACAAAATTACCTGCTGTGGTTTGAACAAAATGAGATTTTCTAACATTCAGTGTTAGACACCACTGTCGTCCTCTGGTCTCACATGTTTTGCTCTCGCTGTGTTTTGCATGTCAGTTTAAACATTCCCAGTTTCTACGTGAAGTAGCTGTAGAAGCTCATCCCTGTAGAAAACCTGTTGTTGTTTTGGTTCGGGGTTTTTGTTTTGTTTTTCAGATCAGGTCTTTTGTTTTTTCCGGCCCTTTTTAGTGCCCATTTAAGATGACAACCTTTGCCTTCAATGTACAGCTAACAGTTTATCACAACAGGCACCCTGCCTTCACGGGAAAGCTCCTAATTAATTTGTGTGTCCTTAAGGGGTTGCTTAAATGTCTTGTGTCATTTCTATGCTTTTTTTTTTTTTTTTATCAAAAATTATACTGTACCATATCAAATTGTCTGTATAATATTTATGGTTTCATGATACCATAATCAAAATGAAATGTACATTTTCATTCTTAAATCTCTATACAAGGCCCTACTTAATCCCATGGATGGTGTATTTCAGTAACTTTTGCAGAATGAATGGCAAGTGATAGGAGAGCAGCTATTTGCTACAAATAGCCAAAAAAGAAAAATGAAAACTGGAGTGAATTGGAACAGAACCAAAGATGCATATTATCTGCATTTGTAGTCATCCATAAGATTAACCAGCGGCCTTTTTTTTGTTTGTTTCTTTTGTCCAACTCTTGCATAGAGCCCTTGCATTCCAAACCTCAGACTGGCCTATAACATTTTTTTAAGTAACACCCTGTAAAATGGTAGAAATGTCTTTCTCTATTAAGCCGTGTCTGGAGTTTCAGCAGACAGAAGGGGGCGTACCATAATTGTGTTTTGGCTGTTGAAACTGGTCTTTGAACAGTCAGCAGGTTTTTTGTTCAAACATTCGCTCTGTAAGGGAATAGCAGTGTACCGTCTGCTTCGTGCATTGTCACAGTGATTCAACACAGCAGTTCTGGGTTTACTTTGAACAAAATGAAGCTCTTATTGTTTTTACTTTGCTTTGTTTTTGTGACTGGTTGGGGGGAAACGTGCACTCGAGGGCCCGTTGCCGACGTGGATGAAGCACAATTTCGGAACAGCCAGGAGCAGCATGGCCGCATTTTGGAATAAGCACTTTTCTTTGGACACTGTTGCTACAGCTGCAGATGCAGAGTGCATCTTTTTCTTTTTGCCTTGCCTCATTTCAGAATGAAACAAGATGTTAACAGAGAAATTGCCATTTTGCTGCTGAGGTTGTTAAATGGGCCCCTTGTGGTTAACTATGGAATAACACATTTCTGCTGGCAATATTGTAACTAATACAAATCCTCTAACAATTGCTGCCAGTACAGCTTTCACTGTAGCTAAACTACGGATAAACCCCCATTTGTTTGCACATTTGGCATTTTTGGTCAGGATTTTTCATTTTGTTTCAGAATACAGAGATTCGTCATATCACACTTATGTTTAAAAGAAGTTTGAACTGTAATTTGTCAACAATATGGCCACACTTGTTAAATTTGGCATTTAGCTGAGTGGAATGAAGTGCTCTCTTGCTGCTTGTGCTTGAAAGTTGGACTTGGATTACTTTTTGCTCCCAAGATGGATTTTTGTTTTCTTCTGGTACACAAATTCAGTGGAAAGCAACTTCCTCTTCTCATCCTAACTGAATTGCCTTCGACCACTATCGACAGTCTACATCTATACGAGACTATGAGCTTCTGCTTCCAGTCCTTTTGTATTCAGGATATCAAAACATTGTAAGCACATGGCTGGCTGCACTTTTGTGCCCTGGGATAATTCAGAAGCTTGATTGTATGTCTGTAACACAAATTCTGTAGCCTTCAAGCTGCCATGCGGATTCTAGCTTATTATGCCGACAAAGATAAGGAAAATGTTTATCAGACCCCTGGCTTCAATAAAACCAAGAATCCAAACTTTTGTTGGCTTCCGTGTGTGTGTGTGTGTGTGTGTGTGTGTGTGTGTGTGTGTGTGTGTGTGTGTGTACAACATTTGATTAGAGTTGTGTGTGATGAGAAAGCAACGGTTACAACTTTAAGTCACACACATCAACCTGTGAGATCTACATACCCCTAATCCTAACCCTATATTATAAGAATGTTTTTTTTTTATTTATTTATTTTTTTGGCATTGGAAATTTTTCTTTCTTGATCCTCGACAATAAGGGGACAAAAATAAATCAATATTTCAGATTTTATTTCGCTCTTTTTTTTTTGAAGTGCTTCATTTATCTCTAAAACATTGTGATAACTTCTCACCATGTTCAGGGTTACAACACATTTATACTGTAGTTGTAATTCAATGTATTACACCAGTCACATGCATAGTGTCGGGGTTTTTTATGTTTTATTCCAAATGTTATTTCCAGCATCTTTGGACTTCTGCAATTACCTAGGCAACCTTTAATGCTGCTTAGCGCCACGAGAGAGCAGTAAAGTACGGGGGGGGGGGCTCTACAGCACAGCTTATGCCCCTGAAAAAAAATTAGGCCTATCCTTTCATTTGTTGAAGTTAGACTAACTTTACATATATGGTACGATTTCTAACCTGCATTGACTTCTTTAATAACTCGGTGAAACCAACCTGCTTTATACGCAGAGAATTGGCAACATGTAATTTGAAATATGTCTGTATTTTGTATTAGACATGTTCACATATAAAACGTAAGAGGAAAAAAAAGCTATGTGGATCATGATGGTGATATTCAGTGGGTTTTAAACTCCATATACAGACAAGCAGCCATACACTGTAATCCCCTTGGGAAAATAGAAATCGTGTCACCAGGCCTGGCTGGTGTTCAAATGCTGCACGGTCACACCGACGAATGTGAGTGTGTGAGAAGGGCTCGGTACTGTCGGCGTGGTTCCGGCTGGATTCGTTTTGCAGGCTGTTTGGGAGCACTTAAACCGGGCGCAGAGCCTACTCTGAAGAATGTGCAGTTTTCAGGAGGGCGGAGACAAGCCTGCTTTCCATCCACAGCGAGGGACAGCGGCGTCCGTACGCAGCCGTACTGCGCGCTGCTGCTGCTGCTGCTGCTGTGGAGGCTGCATAATTAAGTTTACAACAGGAGACAGCGCGGATCTCTCTCGCTTCTTCTGGGCCACAATGGGTGAATGTTTTTCGGTCTCACAGCACGGCAGGCATTTCCCCCCGATCTGCCGAACTAACCGGAGTCGTCCGTGGTAAAGTGAGTGGCACAAGGACTCGAACAAGTGACCCACCTAACATAGTTCTAAGTGCGGCTGTTTTAGAGAGGCGCAACACTGGAACCGGGAGGAACCGCCTGGAGGTGGAGGGGGTGGCTGCACTGATCCTATACCAGTCCTGCACGCGATGTTAAAGAGCAACTACCGTTGCGGTTTCACCTCGGGGTGGCTACGAGAAGTGGACTGTCCGGTTTGTTTTCCCCATCTGCTCCCAGCTTGCGTGGAACAAAGTGTGCTCTCTGTCACATAAGCCGCGCAGTGAGGTAGATCCAGGAGGACTGGCAGCGTCGGTTTCCATTTGTCTCTCTCTCTCTTAAAAAAAAAAAGAGTTCAGCTTCTCCAGAAATCATGAGGACCACCGAGGAGACGGAGGGCTTTGACGGCGAGGCCTCCAACACTTCCATGATCTCCGGGGCCAGCAGTCCCTACCAGCCCACCACCGAGCCCGTCCATTCGCGGAACGTTTTTGGGGGGATAGTGTGCGACATGGAGTACCTCAAGTCATACTTGGGGATTTTAAAGGTGGTTGAAGTGGTAAGTCAAAGCATGGCGACATCGTTGCAGTAATACTCAGAGATGTCCAGCCTTCCTGTAAGTGGCCAAGCTGTGACGCACCGTTGGTGCATAACTTCTACTGATCAGCAACTAACATGTGGAGGAAAACTCAACTTCCAGGGGGCAAAACACGATAAAGTGCAGCTATAGTTAAACTCGCTGTATGCTAAGCATTAATACCTTACTTATTATTTATGTGCAATAATAACCCCGAGGTTTCATTCTAAAGTTAGCCACACCGGTCCTGGCTTAACCTTCACTGCATCCCTACTAGAGGTCACTTCAACAGTATGCCCACCCCATGACTAGTGAATGTATAGAGGCGAGCTTGTTTTTGAATGGATAATGGCTCCTACATAATAGGGTACTATTCCAGAGGGATTTATAGTGTTTAATAATGTCTGCCATTTGCCACTTGCACTCCTTGAACGTCTTGATAACTTTTAGTTACCACTTGCATATTTGCAAGTAGTTCCATTTTTTCACTGTGTGGCTGTTTGCTGCTCCAGACCACTTAAACACGTGTGCAAATACGGCTGTACTCGGTGAGGCACCTGGGAAAACCTGTATGTGTTACCCATTCAGTTGCTGTTGAGGATAAAAAGTGTTATCACCATTTCTTTTCACGCTGTAGTCAGTGGAAAACACATTTCTGATGGAATTTTTGAATCAGTTCACCCAAACCAGATGTCTGAACTGGTATAAGAGGCAACAACAAAGCACAATGAAAGGGTCCCAAAGATCTGATAACTCACCAGAGGAGGAAACATCTATCAAACTGGGACCATTTCTCTTCTTCCTCTGCCAAGAAAAATTCACTACGGGGCTACACTCATACACATGTTGGAGTGTATCCCCAACAACACGGAGGAGAACAATGTATGTGGGAGGCAGTTTCTCTGCAATACTTTAAAAACTTATGCAGAAAAAGTTTTAAGGTTGTTTTTTTTTTTAGCTTGTGGGTGGCTGAGTGTCCCAGTGGTCTGAGAGAAGCTCACAGTCTGTTGCACACCTGTGATGTTTACCTGTATGTGGGAAGGAAGGCTAGGAATCCTTCTGTCATCAGCGTGGGAGAAGTTTGGAGCAGGCGGTAACTTAAAAGTATTAGATTTATAATCTTCACGCATTTCATAGCAAACCGGAAATGTTTGAGTATTGTCTTAGACTTTGCTGGTTAATTAATTTCTTTTGGTTTTTTTACTTTTAGCCACAGAGCCACATCCTCTGCCCAGACATAAGACACCATAAAATTACATTCTCCACCTGTGCAAACATCCAGGTGCTTGGTTTTGTGGTTTTAATGTAATTGCATATATGTATATATATATATATATGATTCTGCTCCTGCAAAGTGAAAAATGCTATGTATGTTTTTTGGGAGGTGTGCCTGTAGATTACCTGAATAGCAGTTTCTTTCTCATTTAACAATTTAAGCCAAACTCCTTATGTCTTAAGTTTTGTCTAAACACAAGCATCTGTGCAAAGACTTTGCCCTAAAAATAATTCTAGATTTGTTTACAAAAATATCTGTGATACTTCAAAGTCTCATTTTGCTCTATTCCAGAAAAAGTACTTAGTTGTGATACCCCAAAATAGGCCAAGTCATGAATAGCGCATAAATAACTCATTAAAAAAATCAGTTGAGGTATTTGAAGTAGAATCTGTATTACAGGCATTGTGGGTACAAGAGAACAAGCGTCATCTCATATCTATTAATAATCTTCAGTTTGTACTTTGGACTTCAGAAGCGTGGGAGTACTTTTGCAGTTTCAGATAGCCACATTTCTCCTCTGTGAACAAGGAGAGGACCAGTCAAAGTCATCCAAGTTTATATTCAGTGCCTTAGAGGAGGCCTTGAGAGAAGAGGCCTTTAAAGGCATCCTGCCAAGCATTAATGGCTTCATCGGCTTTCATTTTTACTGCTCTCTCCTCTAATTGTTTCACTCTGTGCCAGCCAAGGAGCAGTGATGATCTTTCAGAGCTGGAAAAACAAGCAAAACAATGTGGAGGAGATGCACTGCAAAAGGGCATCATGTAGCAAATGGCAGCAGTCTACTGTCAGCAGTACACTCGATGCTCCAGTTTATGGTTGGGACGTCTGTATCGACTAGGTATTTATTCGTTATCTGCCATCTGTTTATTGGCAAGTAAGAATAGATTTGCTGACGGCAGCCTTTATCTGTTATGTCCAATCAACCTAAAGGGCTTTATAAGTGGAATCCTGTTTTATAAATTTGTTTGACTGAATTCTGTGTTAAACAGTTGAATAAATGGCTGAAAGACACTAAAGTAGTTGGGTTTAATCCCCTCAAACCTTCCTTTTTTCATACGTCCTTTTTTTCACAAATATGCATTTGCCAAAGCTTTAAGGGGGCCAGTCACCTGTCATATCTTGGGTGAATTGATACATGTGATGCTGCTGCTGTTGGCCCTGCACTGAGCAGTACAAACTCTCAGTGGCAGGTAACCTGATCGAGGTGCGCCCATCCTGACAGCAGGTTTGTCTTTGTCTCTTTGTGACCGGGTCAACAAAGTCCAGCTGATATTCACATCATGCACGTCGACATAGTGACAGGAATTTGATACCTTGTTGGGCCTTATAGTACACCTATCAATCACACTGTTTCCCAGCAAGGCTCATGCCTTCATGATAAATAACAGCTTTTCTGTTATGGTGTGTATCCTGCCCTTTTTTTAAAGTAATATTCTAACAAGTGGAGGTTAAATATTAAGGAGAGGTGTTCTTTCTCCAAATCTTGTGTAATGAAGTTACCATATGCTCCCAAATGTCAGCACACGCTTAACCGAGAGAGACGCCATGTGCTTTACTCTCGTGTGGTTGAAACACGACTTATTTGGATCTTGCAGGATGGCATAAAGACAACAGGAATGTTGTGCAGGCACGAGGGGAGACATGTATGCTGTTGCATATGTGCAGCAACACACTTTTCCTCTGGGGTGAAATTTAACCAGCATTCAGGGTAAATTTTCCATCTCATACCCGACTGTGAGCTCCTGCTAAAGCACATTCAATCTTTTGGGTCGTTTTTAAGGTGTTTTTTTTGCATGAAGTAGTACAGTGTGGAAGTCCTGCACATAGTGTTGCAAAGTTTCAACAATAAAGCCTCCCATTCTCCTCCTTTAATTATCTGTTCACAACAGATGGCGTATAAGAAGGGGATCGGCATCCAAGATGTCCTTAAGGCAACTAATAATGTGCTAAATCCCTGAGATAAGGACTTGTTTGCATGTAGGAGAAAGAAGGGAAAGAAAGCTGACACATTTGTTCCTGCACATACGATGCGTGATGAATAGACTGAACAAGAGAGAAGGTTGACGTATAATCAATACTTACAAAATTATCCAGTGTGGTGCTTGCAATTCTCCGCCTCCTCCCCTGTGACTGCCTGACACCTGCTACACAGGGGCATGGAGGAAGTAATATGCTTTCTTTGAGAGACATTACATCATCTCCCAGTGCAGTGCACTTCATTCCTGTTTGGGTGTGACCCTTTCAGTTGTATTTCAGTCAAAGACAGGCTGCTATCCAGCTACACACTCTAATGAGGCTTCGGCAACTGCACACAATTCAACTGTTGTCCTAACGATAGTCTGCCCAGTCGACTTATTTTCTCTTCCTTTCGGTTTCCTGTGAGGTAATGTCACAGACAGAGATTTAAATGATCAGACTGGAGTTTGACAAACTGTGGAGGGTTTTCCCCTTATGCTTTACCAGTGCCAGTCATCCAACAGCTCTGCTCACTGAACAGGATAAACAGGGTTGAATAAATGATCGTTTTCTGAGATAAAATCTGCTAGACTTGCTCTTTGTTAGTTATGCTAGTGTAGAAACATACATGTTTGAGCATTTAGAAGTTTATTCTTTGCTTCTTTGTAACATAACACCCACCCACCAGGCCGGCCCGTGACACTGAATTAGATAAGCAGTTAAGAGGATGGATGGATGGATGGATGGATGGATGGGTGGCCAACAAGGTGTAGGAGTGTAGTGGTAGAGATAGTTCTTTTATTTCAGCTTCATCTCACTGATTAACCAACACTTATCTACAATCGAGAGTCCAAGAAACTGGCTGTGTCAGAAGGGAGGGTAGATTGTCCGCTAATCGCGTGTTCGGTAGTTTGACCCTCTGCTCCTCCAGCCCACATGGGGGAAGATACTGAATCCGAATTGACCCCATATTGCACTTGGTGTGGGATAGTCGAGAATAAAATGCTGTCTAAATGAATGAAGTTCTTTGAATGCTCAGTATCCTACATGCACATATTTACCATGGACCTTACTTAATTAGTCCCACAAGTTAGCTAAGCTCTAGCTTTGTGCTACAAGCGCCGTGCATGTCAGGTTAGATGACGGTTCTAAAGTTTAAATGGTCTTTGCATTAGCAGGATACTGGAGTAGACTCCCTGTGACCCTGCGATGGATAAGCAGTTAAAATAAAATGGATGGCTGTTTAAATTAATGTGCCTGAACTGACTGGGTGTGCCAGCACAAGCACAATGTGGGTAAATTTATTAAATGTTGTGGGATTTAATAAGCTATTCATGTGACCCGCACAACACTGTGAAGCTGCAATTGTGACTCAGAGATTACAGTACTTTGCAAAAGTCTTGAGCAATCCCTCCTTCTTTTATATTTTGCCAGCAAAATGGGAAATAGATGCAGTGATTTCTAGAAGCACGTGAAAACATACGTGGAAGTACAGGTATATAAGGAGAAAAAGAGTTGGTGCAATTCTAATGAGCTTGAAAGTCAATATTTGGTATGACCACCTTTATTGTATCCTGATATATTTTTACTGCATTAGATGAGTGTGTTTGTTCACTGTCAAGCTGGAAAATTAGGCCATTCCCAATGAGACATTTTCAAGATGATATTGCATGGTGAATGAAAATCTGATGGTGCTTTTCTGCGTTCATTCGTCCATCAGTTTTTAAAGATCTTTTAAAAGTTTTTAAAGATCTTTTAGATCTTTTTAAAGATCTAAAATCCAACCCCAAACCACGATAGAGCCTCCACTGTGTCTTACAGATGGCTGCAGACACTCACTGTTGTACCCCTTTTCTGACCCGTGCACTCGCACTCGCCACTTTATAAGACCGGATGTTCAGGTCAGATCCTGTTTGATTTGGCTTTCCTCAGCCTTTCCTACCTGCGTTCCTTCTTTAAGAATGGCTTTTTGACACTCATCCTTCCCCAGACCGGGACAGGGGCGTCTCTCAGGTCGCGTGTCAGGTCTCTGTTGGATTTTTTCTGTTGTGTGTTTCCTAAGGATGTAACGTTCAGATACTAATACGGATACTGATACACTCCACATCATACTGAGATGCTGAGAGATACCAAATTGACAGGCTATCACAAAAGTGGCTAAAAATACAATTTAAAATAGGTTCTTTGCTAAGTGGTCTGTTATGTGCAGACACAGCACTGGTTCATCAGCTGGAGTAGGTAAACAAACAAACAACAACAACAAAATTCCTCCAAAAATGGAAATCCCAAGTGCCTGGCTCCTTGGAAGAAAAATAAATACGAGTTAGCTCAATACTCGTATAAACTACTGTACATGATGTTATTTTGATAAATGTTTTGTTTTAATGTAAAATGTAGTTAAAGGACAAATATCTGCTGTTAAAGTGATCATTTTTCTTTTGCAACAGAAGACACAGAGACAGTTGAGTAGCTAAAATAAGCCAGAGCCAAAGAAAAGGGGATGCTGTTTGCGCTTAAACTGCTTAGATTTGTTAGTAATGACAAGTAGTGAAATAAAAAAAATACCTGCCTCAAACTTGACCCAGTTTCTTCAGTAACTTTCTTTGAAAAGCAAAAAATGATCTTACCTTTCAAGCTTTGCTACTTGAGCGCAGCTCCTTGTTTAATGTTTTAACAACTTGGACAAAAAGCCATTCCTGCATGGAATATTACAATAATCCGAAATCATCTTAACAGAAACTGTTTAGCACGAAAGTTAGTATTTATTTTTCCATGTTCAAATATGGGCTTTGTGATTCACAACCAACCCGCATACAGTAAATGAAGCACAGATCCTGCAAGCCATTGTGCTTCTTAGATCTTTTTTTGAATAGGTCTTGTTTGCTAAAACACAGATGCAAACAGTAGGCGACGGCTCTTATTATATCTCAATACATCAAAATTCATTTTTGCTTCAATGATGGAAAACCATCCAGGCCAAGAGGCAGTAAAGCAGCACCAACTAACGATACTCAGCTATGCCGCTGCGCTTTGCTGCTGGGTTGATGCTTGCAAGCTGATGTTTTATCAGCTCAAAGGATATCTTCCAAGTAACACTGAGGAGTGGGAAGCTGTTCCTTGGCAAAGTTTTGGTTTTTTTTGAGTGCATTTTGTTGAGTGTGGATGAGATGACTGTGTGTGAATTATTAGTCAAACAGATTGTGTTCGATCTGTAAATTGCATATGTCTGATATGTGATTGCTGTTGTTTTGCATTAAATGACCTTGAGTGAAGTTTCACTAACATTGCGTAGACTTTCAGGGGTAACATTTGTAAATGAAAGAGAAAGGAAAACTGGAGTCTCTTATCACATCCTTCACGTCTGCTCATGCAAAACTGGCCTTTGCAGTTTGCATAAAATTAGAAAACTGATTCTTAGCTACTTCAGGTCGGTATTATGTTGCATTTTCATGGTTTTGCTATGCCTCTTGGTTTTGGACTGCTCCTAGGCAGTTGGCAATCTGTGTGTGGTTTTGTCGGGGTCTAGATGGCAGAAGAACACCTAAGTAGCAGAATTCTTCCCATACTGTGGTTTGTTGATGGCTGTTGGCTGGAAGCGGGCATCTTCACAAACTGCCAGGAGCAGAACTCATGGGATCACAGACTCTGGTCTATTCATAGGACAATCGCTTTATGAACTGGAAAGTTTGACATTTCAATCCCATAATCTTACAGAAATAACTTACAGTATTCTTTATGCTTATATTCAATATACTGACTAGGCATGTATATATTTTAAGTTTTTATATACTTTGTATTTAATGTGCTGGCGTATCATTTGTTAACTGGCGTCGCTGGTAAGACTCACTGTCAGATTTGTCCAAGCTTCAGAAATGAAGGTCAGACATATTTTGTCAAAGGTCTGACGGATCCCACAGTTATTCAGAAAAGAGACTGAATAATGAACTCCATTCTAGGATAATGAATGCAGACTGCTCATGCTGACCTAGTTTTTAGTTTTTAGAGATGATTCACTAATCAGCCAGTGAATTATCTAACCTGTTGTTGGCATAATATACTCAATATATCCCTGCACTATTAGCACCACACTCATGCTTCCTGGACAGTGTGACTGTACCTGGCTGCAGGATTTTTTTCAGAGTGGTAAATGTGATATAGTAGCACTCAAAGTGCTTGAGACTACATTTAAACATAAATTTGTGCAGTGCTTTATCATATATGAGCACTTTATCTACCTGTCATCCATAGCCAAATTTAGAACCAGCAGTTGTCTTTGGCGTGCAGAAACGATGGATTATAAAGTGAAGTCTTAACATATAAATGCTGGTATTTTGGTAAAGAACTTGCAAATTACACATAAACCCCAGCTGTGCTTTGAATTAGAAGCTTTCTTGCAATAAGGTGACAATGCTAACCAAAGCACCTCCTTGCTGCACATAATAAGATAAAATGTGCAATCAGTGTACCAGTTATAAGTAAAGACGGCGTAGTCCTGTGCAGTACTGTAAAGGAGTTTGTCTATGGCCTGAATACTGAACTTCTAGCTTTGGGATTGTGTCCATATCGCTTGTCGGGGGAATTTTCTCCCATCGTTACAGTTCTTGTTTGGATCCAGTTTGAATCAATACAGTATTTGGATTCCCCAGTTAACAATGCAGAGGTCATCAGCATGACTGTGGCTGTGGTGAACGGATGTTGATAGATCCTGACCACCCTCTGCACCAGCTAAAGACCTCCTCTAACATCTGGTTCAGCTTTGCTGCCACAAGGACATATACAGAAAATCTTTACCATCTCACACCACGATACCTGCATTTCTCTGTTAGATGTCTCTTATTAAGCTCATTTGAACACTGCACTTTTTCAGTTTTCTGTTAAGTTTTTCCATTCGTTATCTTTCCAGGCTATTTGATTTTGTGATATTGTATTTATTTTATTGAGATAAGCTGTTCCCAACCTGTGGAATAAACAAAGTGTATCTTATTTGTATCTTATTTTAACTCTTGTCTCTCCTGTCGTCTTCCCTCTCACTTCAGGTCCTTTCACTCATCGGCTTCATCTGCATAGAAACTATCATGATGTGTTCCCCCTGTGGAGGGGTCTACTTCTTTGAGTTTGTCAGCTGCAGTGCTCTTGTGGTGACAGGAGTCCTCCTCCTGATCTTCTGCCTCAACATCCACACCAAGGTGCCCCACGTAAACTGGAGCCTCACGGTACGTCCACACTACAGAGTGTTAACATAGCTCATGTACACTAATGTACTGCTGAACCTCTAAATAAAGAACAGGATGACTAATGTTAATGCAGTTTATGATGATACTTGGATTGCCGTTGAGGAGAGATAATTCCTCAGGAGATACAGATGAATAGTACAGCATTTAGATAAATTCACTATGAAATTTCATCTTCATGCACGCATTACAGCCGGCATCGGCATCCGGTTTTAAAGTTCTAATCTCACACATGAACCCCCTTACTCTCCAGATATGGAAAGATGTTATGTCTGTTCACTATCTACAATCGGTTGTCATGTCCTTGTGGCTGATAGCAGAGTCAAAACACTCCTCAGCATCAGAGGTCATCGTACTCCTGAAGACTCCCCTGAGGCTTGTGCATTTTCAGGCCTTCCCAAATATAGAAGTTAATCCTGAAAAAAATCAATTTAAAATCAGGCAACATGACATTTTAGAAGAGTAGGGTTTAAATTTGCCCTCTGAAACCTTACTGGTTTACACAGCAGTAATTTTGCATTATTCTCGTCATATTTAGCGACAGTCTGGCTTATAATTTAATGCTTAGCTGCATGTGTAAATCTATCGATATGCTCACCTTATGATAATAATGCAGTGGTCCAGGTAAAGGTTTACATGGCATTAAATTTATAAGCTTTGGGTTTTTACTCTTCTTGAGACCAGTGACCAGTACAGTTATTAATTTTATCTACATTAGCAGCAGTAAAGACTCCCTGTACGTTTTTTTTTTTTTTTTTAGCTCTATTTAAGGAGCTGTTATCATTTTAAGAGGCTTGTTAGCATTTAACTCAGTTTAGCTGTTAAGCAGCAGTAAAATACAGCGAGGCTGGCATGGCTTGATGTGTCTCTTGTTATTATGTTTACTTTCACTAGAACCTGACAGATATATGATTCACCGATACTGATATTTGTTTTTAAAAGTCTGATATAGCAGCTGATATTTCTTTCTTTCAGACACAGAACACAAACATTTCTTAAAAGTTGTTAAGTGCAGTCTTTACTACAATGATATGGCAGTGTGGGTTAAAAATGATCCTGTTTTATTATAACGACAAGTCGTGGATTACTGGTTTAGATGCTAGGATCAGACGGTTGTTGTGCTTCTGGTAATCCAAACATGACTTGCTGAGTTCCCTCTGGTGGACAAACTACAACAACAGTAACACTCACACCATTGTTGGAGGGTGTTTCTCCCATCTCTACTTTTTTAATTAGAAATGTTATTTAGAAATGCACATTCCAGTATATTGGTAAATAGTGGGTATCAGCTGATTTACTCAGCCTGCTCAACCAATAAATGATAATAAAAACTATACAGAGCAAATCATACTATTAAAACAAGATTCGTTTTTAAACAGGATTCTTGTGTAATCTTAGTAAGGACTCACAAATAGATACACATAGCAAATATTAGTGAAATCTGTTTCTGTTTTGTTTCCTAAGAGAAAAAAATATCAGCTGATAAATCACATTTTTTTGCTTGACTGAAAATAAACATGCATAATAATAAAAATACACAAACGCATGGTGGCTGTCTGCCATCAATATCAGTTTAAAAAACCTTACATCAGTCAGGCTCTACCAATAGCTGATATCAGGAAGGTTAGCTAATATCAGCCAGGTTAGCTAATATTAGCCAGGTTAGCTAATATTAGCCAGGCAGTGATTTTCCTTTTTGCCTTTTTTTTATCTTCTTCTTCTTCTTTTTTTTGCCTGTCCCGTTTAGTTCTTTTGCCATCAGAATTGTTGTCTAAAGCCAAAGAAAGATGCCCAACGGATTTACTTTTTTTTTTATCTTCTTGATGATTGTTCTGTTTTAGCATTTATGCAAGGAGATTTAAGCTTATTATTTAAACAAAGCATTTAAACTTAGTTTCTTTCTAAAGTAAGAAATTGAAACAAGCTTTACTTGAACTTCTGTTTGTTGAATATTGTTCTGTATTTAGCACTAGAATAAAATCTAGCACAAAGTCATTACAGTTTCCATGTTGCTACCAGGATGTGCACTGTCAGCTGTAAGAAAATGAGCTGGTGGGTATTCTCCAGGAGATACTGGCTGCCTCTCACTGTTTGCCTGACAAGCAGTTGGTGGTGAGTTCTGATCTGCAGCCAAGTGTCTTTTACAGACACGTGTAGAAGAAACTTCTTTGACCATACTTCCAGCTTACAGTACATACTGTAGTAAAGATGTGGATGCTAAGCCAGATGTTCAGATCTAACCACAGCTATCAGATTGCTCTACGGTATCCTTAGTACAGTATTCCACCTCAAACATGAAGAGAGGGTGTGCCTTTGGCGTCTGCTTTTGGCAGAGTAACACCGAATGAAAGCGTTTTACAGTCCCATAGAGGCCAGGGCTAATTTAAGAGTGCTGATTTAGGAACTTTTACCAGATACCTGTAACCATTACTGTCCATATAATCCAAAATCCTTCTGTTTGCTCTTTTCAAGACTGCCTGTTCTTTTTCGTCTTAAGCCCGCTGGCGTTTCTCCTGTCACTTCTGCCTGGTTATTATTTTTCCATTTAGGAGATTAATGGTTAAATAATGAAATGTTTAATTAGCATGTACACTGTGTGTTTGTGTGCTTAAGCCTGAGCTCAGGAGTTGGCATTGGGTTCACACAAAGAGGTTGGAGTTTGATGGCCTGTGGTTTGGCACACTGGTGTTGCTGGACTTTATGCTGTTATGCAAAAGAATAAAGGTGAATTTGTCAAATATGAAGGACTTTTTTGGTTAGCAAAATGTTGCAAACAAAGGTTTACCGAACGTGTTACTTTGCAGATTTAACAGTGTTTGCTCTCACTCCAAACTGCTTAGCTGACGAGCCCACGTTCCTTGGGCGCACTCCACGGTGTGGGCTCAGCCACACGCTGTTTATGTCTATCGTAGTCAAAGCTGCTCCGGTCACATTGGTCCCCTGGGAATTTTACCACGAGTGAGCATTTCACAGTATTAACCAACTGTTAAACCTTATGCTGACTTTTCTGTTTCCCAACTACAAACTCTCAGTAGAAGGGTTCTTAATCTAACAATTACGTGCTATACGATCCCATCTCCTCCACTTCCCCCTCTGTGATGACTTTGGCAGCACAGAGGGGGAAACACAGGCCTTGACCCTATTCCCCTTCTTCCAAATGGAAATGAATGCAGTCCTAGGACTCTTTTGTAAAGCTACTCTGTAACTTTAGGTGATTAAACTCGAGGATTTAGTTTTTGAAGGCAGATAATTCGGTCCATTGTTTTCCTCATTCACAGCCAAATAGCTGTGGGTCATGCTAGGGGGATTCTGGGACAGAAATGAGGCAAAACTAAAGACACAAAGGGAGAGACAGATAATAGTGTTGTTATTCTCTCGTTGGAGGGAGAGTGGCCGTTCGATTGCCCTGCCAGTATTTTCTGGTTGTTTTGTTCTGAGAACAGAGAGTATCTCATCACAGTTAATACATGAATGAAGTAAGTAGTTCAGGGTGGAAGCCCACAACTGGATGCTGAGTTGTTCCACTACAGTAAGCTGTTAAACAGCATTTCCAAACAGCACTGTAGAGACAACAGTCACTTAGAATCCCACTTTATTCTTTTCCTTTCATGGTAAAATGTTTGCATTCAGGCAATTACCATTATTGCTGGTCAGATAGAGCGCAACTTTCGAGATGGAGACTTTAAATTTTTCATAGGCTGTGAAATTCCATGCTAGTTGTTTACATGCACATTTTTCTATTGGACCTATATGGTAAAATTCAGGAAAGAATATAATCACATGTGTGATCTGTGACTTTTGGGCGAAGGTAAAGCAGAGAGGTTGAGAAACAACTGAACTGACTGTGGGATTGAAGTGGCATCATGAAAACGCGCAAAATCGTTTGTGCACATGAAAGAGCACAATGGAACAGGAATATCTGGTTGGCTGTGTCTCGTTTAACCAGTTTGACAAGCTGGATGGGAGTGCATGAGTAATGCGAGCAGTGTTTGCAGTACGCTGAGTGTGCACCTTTGAAGTGGGTTTAAGATTACGGTCGAAGGTTAAGATCATAACTGTGGTGTTCATTGACTTTCCCAGTTAACATGTAGAGATATGGTTCTGTATTTATGTTACTGATTAAACCACGAGATCAGTGGCACATTATCTCACTTTTTATGCCCTGCTGAGGTATGTGCATGCACATATGTGTAAGTCTGCGACCAGCTAGCCTTTTTGACTTTGCTATTGTATGGTCCATGCGTGTCATATGAGAGACCATGTCTGCAATGATTATAATCACGCCTCTGATCACGAGGGCCGTGCCCCAGCCACGCTGAGCCCTTCAATATTAACCCCCTCCCCACAGTTTGGCGTGCCAAGAACAGGAGAGCGGTACTTGAAAAGCAACTGTCTCTTTCACATTACTTCCTATGTGTAAAAACGTGGGGGATGGAGTTAGTTACATGTGTGGACTGAGTGTTTGTTTGAATTGAATGAATGAGGTGCTAGGTGGCTTTTAAAAAAATATGTGCTGTTGGCTTCTTTGCTCTCCTGTGGTTTTTGGATATGGAGCACCTGGATGCAGTCTGGCTGGTTAGAAGAGTGCAAACAAGCTCTGTTTGTTCAGTATACAACATCAGCCACAATGTGCTCAGTCCTTAGACTAATAGGAGGCTACATTGTGCCAGTTTTTTTTTAATTAGTCTTGTGGGGTTTAACTAATGCACATCACTGGCAGCAGCTTTCAGACAGCTCAGTTTTATCTTGAGCTCACATTACATTAGTTTGTTATTTCAGTGGTGTGCTTTGGGGTAACAAACATGTTGTGCTGTGATTTAAAATGTATTTTTGTTGTTTTAAAAGTTATTTAAATGTAAAAGCAAGAGGCAGCTGTAGGATATTTGTTGCCGTGAGTGCTTTAAGTAGATTAAATTGAAGTTTTATGTTAAAACACCAGGAGTGGATATTTTTTATTTGTTATTATAACCCAAGGTTGGTCTAAGAGGAAGGATGTCAAGAGGGAAGTTCAGGAATTCTGCCTTCTTATTACCAAGTCTAGAAATAGCCAAAATAACAAGTATCCTAATGATGTTGTGTAGAAATAAATAGCAGGTACAATTATGGTGAAAGAAAGAACACACTATTTTAATTCTAAGGTTTTATCTATCAAGATTACACTGAGTCATTATTTATTAAACAAAAAAACTGAGCCAAATGCAGAAGCAGCATGTAAACAAACTAAAACAAAACAAAACAAAACTAGGCACACCCTTTCCATGGGGATTAAGAGGGTCTATAAAAGCAGTGGTTTTGGCAGTTTGCTGGCCTGGAGCGTTCAGGGGGAAAGAGATCAGCAATGATCTCAGAGAAGCTGCCCAGCAATCTGGAAAGGCCAAATAATCCAACAAATTTAAAGTCCATCATTCACAATGACAAAGATTATTCACAAGTGGTAACAGGTAAGACAGCCGATGGTCTTCCCAGAAGTGGACATCCAGGCAAATTCATCCCAAAGTCAGACTGTGCCATTCTCAGAGAAATTGCAAAAAAAAAGTCAAGACTCAAATGCTGTGGCTGGACCATAAGAGAGCCGTCGCATAAACAAATGCCCACAAACCTCAATGAAATGAAGCAAAGGAGAGCAGGCCAGAATTCTTCCACAACGATGTGAGAGACTGATGAAGTCATGCAGAAAATGATTACTTCAAGTTATTGCTGCTAAAACTGGTTCTACAAGCTACTGAATCATGGCTTGGTTTCTGCTAAATAAGTAATGACATGATGATGTAGTGTGTCATGTGCTGTCATTCAGCTCAGGTTGTATTCAAGACATGGAAAGAAAGAAATATGTCCTGATATGTAAAACCTTAGAACTGATAGGGGGTGTACTTTCTTTTTACCACGACCGTACAATTCTTCCCAACAGGAGGTTAAAAAACAAACAAGAAGACAAGGAGCACCAAAGAATAACTCCAAATGAATCATCAACTACTCTTGGAAAAACAAGGGAGTTTTGGATCAATGGTTTTCTGTCACGAACTTTGAATTCTTGTTATTATTTAACGTTCTGTTGGTTCGCAGGTTGTTCATTGTTGTTTATTCTTGTTTTCCATGTTTCTAAATATCTTGAGTCCTAATTCTTTTCTTTTAGTTTCTGGTTATTTTCATGATTATTCTGTTTCAGGTTTATTTTGTATAGTCTATTCTTTTATTAGTCTTGCCCTTGTGCCTCTCTGTGTCAAATTTGTAGAACTGAGCCTGTCATCTGTCAGTGAGGGGAAAATAGATGGGAAACACAGGAGGAACAAATCAGGATGATGAGACAAGGGAAGTAGAACTCAATGTAAAAGCACAGGTTACAAAAGACTACCAAAAAAAACCGGGAAGTAACTACACAGAGATGACCGACTTGACATAAAGGGCCACAAGGGAAGGATTAACAGAACAAAAAACTAATGCAGAATATGTCTGTGAAGGTTCTCAGTCATCCAGGTCATCGTAGTCTAAGGAGCTTGAAACTCGGGCGAGTTCTCCAAGCATGACATCCCAGTGTACTTTAGGCCCAGCCACACACTCAGACAAAACCTGGTTCATCTCAAAGATAAAACTCCTAAACACAAACTTAGCAACTTAGTGTATGATGTACAGTGTAGCGGGAAATGCTCAGACTTAAATTAGATTAGATAGATTAGATGAAACTTTATTAATCCCTCGGGTGGGTTCCTCCGGGAAATTCAGTGAAGAGTGGAGAGACCAAACAGCCACTTCATAAACATATGGCACAACATAGAAGAGCCACCTTGAAGGGACAAGACTCGGCGGTCCATCTGCATCTTAAGGACAAAGGTCACTCTTTTGAGGATGCTAATGTTCACATTTTGGACAGAGAAGACAGATGGTTTGAAAGAGGAGTGAAAGAAGCCATTTATGTCCACTGTGAGCGACCATCTTTGAACAGAGGCGGGGGTTTATGACACCAACTGTCTGTCATCTATAATCCAGTTTTGAGATCCCTTCCCAGATGCCTTAACGCCCACTCACATCCTGGGCCATCTGACCTCAGGAAATCACATGATAGGGTGGAGCTAGGCTTCACAATGGGTTCACCCGAAACCCTGGCTGATTGTGCACTACACCCGTTTTCACACCTTGGCTCATGTGATTAGGTAGAGGATCATCAAGGGGTCCGTTGTCCCTCTTGGGGACTTAAAATCTGGGACTCTCCACCAGTTGCTCTTAGAACTGAAGAAGCTTCTCGGATAAGAGGTGAAACGTCTTCAAGGAAACTTAAAGAAGTCCCGACGCTTTTCTTTCCAAGCTCCTTAGACTAATGCAGAATACTCATGAAAATACTTATAAACTGAAACAAGGAACTAGTACTCAAAAATAAACAGCAATGAAAACCTGAGAACCAACAGAACGCTAAAAAACAACAAGAATTCAAAGTTCGTAACAGAGAAAACCAAAGAGGACCTGTGGAGCCGTAGACCACACGTGAATGCATTCAAATAAATTCAAACAATGGGGAACATACCATGTTAAAATGTACTTTATCAAAATATACATTTACTTCATATGTTATTTTAGTATTGCCCAAAACTGCCAGGTACTGAAAACATCCTGTGTTCAACATTTCATTGTTGTTGATTTAAATCACAGGTGATCCCAGTCTTATATAACATCACTAATTCAGAGCTGTGATCTTTGTTTTTGTCTTCCTGTAGGACCTCGTTAACACAGGTGCCAGCACCCTGTTTTTCTTCTTGTCATCTCTCGTGCTTGCTTGCATCAATCACAACACTGGAGCTGAAATAGCAGCAGTGGTGAGTACTGACTCTTTGAACTTCATCCAGTGGCATCCTGCCTAGATCTATAACAAAGGAAGCATAAACGTGTGTAGATATGGATGCTATTTTTGTGCCTTACTTTACTGCAGCATCACTGACTGATGATGTCCATAGATTTTGTTTCTTACTGACCAGGCTGCTAAATTTCCTACCACTGCACAGTTCTGTATATGTGTTTAATTACACTAATTTATGCACTTGTAGAAGTTTTGATATATCAGACAACCTCATCAGCTTATTGAGCTGTAATCACGTAGCTTTGACATTTGTTGACACGTAAATGGTTCTGCTTCCCGTTTCCACCTGTGTGCAGATTTTTGGCTTCCTGGTGACTGTCGTGTACGGAATAAACACCTTCCTGGCAGTGCGGAAGTGGCGCCGTGGCACTGGGTGTCAGGGGGTGGCTCAGGCCAGCGATTACATTCGGGCACGCACGGCATCGCGTGGCGAGGTGGAGCCACGACCTGAGCTTGCATGAGTGCTGGCAGACAATCAGGAAGACTAAGAGAAAGCCATGCTACCAGCAGCTGACTCTAATGGAAACAGCTCTGCCTTCAGAACAGTATTTCCACTCCAATGAGACAGCCACCTTCGGCTCACCGCACGCTTTTGACTTCTCATCACAACACTTCAGCTGTGAATGAGGCTCCGTGGCTTTGTTCAGCAGCCGTCCTCGCTGCTCCTGCTGATACATAAACACTTAAGTAGAAAACCCTGGTCACATTTGACGGTGTGCTTTGTAAAACCCTTCATCTACATGTTTTTCTGAAGCATTTTGAAGGACAACTTCCCCTGAAAGGCTACAAAAAGAAAGCCTGACTTCTCCCCAGCTGTGCACCTACTCTGGCTCCAGTATATGTGTTGACTTTTGAGCACGCTTTGTCTTTCACTGTGAATGAAGTCCAGTAAAACAAGGTCAGCTTTTGTACAGTCTGCTTATGTCATGCCGCTGAAGTCTGTGGTAATAAATGTGATCATGAAATGAAGAAACCAGCGGACCAGCAACAAACCCTAACCTGCAGTCCAACCATGACTTCATTGTTCTTTCTCACAGCTTTTACCTTCTACCTTTGAGCAAGCCTGACATTTAATTTTTTAATTATACATGCGCTCATGAAAGTCTCCTTGTCCTTGTCTTGGCTAATCTTACACATCTTACTTTTACAGATGACTTTTAGCCACTATTGCCATGCTGCATTTGCTGTCAGCATTTATGGAGTAAGTGCAGATTACATTCACTACATTAGTCCACAACACTTAAAATGGGGAAAAAATAACCAGTCCAGTCCAGTTGGTTTGACACAATAACAGGGACATAATTTTCAGCAGAGCTTAAAAAGTTTTCCTTATAGATGTGTGTTAGGTCTACACTGTGAGCCTGGAGGAGGTTATATCAAGCAATGATAAGGTAATCCGTATCTTAATTTTGCACACGTCCAACACTTCAGGTAACACAAATCTTAAAAGTACATCAGTGAGATTAATTTTAAAGCAAACATCAGTAGATGGCGTGGTTGAGACCAATGTCATTAGCCTAGACACTGCTTCTCAGGTACTGACCCTCCTATATTACAAAAAAAAATCACAGGGTGCCTCGACCTAAACACTGTGTTTCCTAATGCCTTTCTAAATATTAGACTTGATGAGTCTGTGGGGTGGAAACATGGTACATTTAGCAAATCTGTGGTTGATTGAAATGTTTGTATATGTATCTACAATGATATTATCCCACATTTCATGTATTATGATATCCCTATCCTTCATTACCCTTATAGCAGCCTCTGCAAAGCCCATCCATCCAATACTGATTTCTCTTTAATATTTTTCAGTTGGTCAGTGCACCTGAAGTAAACAGGAAGTTAAACCTTTGTCTACTTATTTAGCATCTGATCTTCTTTTAATGTACACTACAGTTAAGACCTGAACCTTATTCGGGCAAGTTGACTATGGCCCCCTCTTCTGGTCTTTATATGAAATGTATCTTTTTGTTGCGTCAGTGGATCGGGTGTATAGTCAGATGATTTTACATTAGTGTGTTTATAAGTGAAGGACCAGAAATGTATTTGACTGTGGATTTTTTTTTTAAATTAAGACTAATAAATGCCCTGAAGATGCTTGATTAACCAGGCATTTCTTAGATTTTAAATAACTTATGTTTTAATGCTGTTTCTCTTGGTTTGGTGATTGACATAGACGTATGAGAAGACAATCTTGTTCGTATTTATGTGTGTGTAACTTACTTTGATGGATTTGTTTTTGAGTAATACTATTACCATGTTCACTTAAGAATTTGTACAGCAACAAAATCACGCTATTGCATTATGCTATTTGGTCATATAAACCGACCATATTTGTCAAACGCTTATCAAGCTGCAGCTCTCTCTGTGTACGACTGTGCTGCAATATGTTACGAAATTTGTATTTATGAGAAAGAAAAGGCTTTCTGCTGGTTTGCAGGTCGTGACATAAACGGCAAACAATGATCCGATCACGAAGAAGTGTGGAGACTTCACACTGGTTTATAATGACATTATTGAAATGAAGACAGGTTTTTATTCAAACTTTTTTTTGCAAAAAAAAATCCAAAACCAAACAAAAACTAAACAAGCAGGCAACATACATCTACACTGGTTTTACAAAGGTACCCGTTTATAAAATGGTACTGTGTGGGGATGTTGTTCGAATGTTTCAAATAAACTGAAGGTTCTCCTACTTCTTGGAAAGAATAAATCATTTAAAACCATTTGGGAATGTTTGAAATGTGCACTTTCACAATGTCTGTACCCGTGTTACCTTTTTAAGCCTGTTTAAAGTTAAGGTTTAGGACAAGGGTGTCAAACATAAGGTCTGGTGGCTGGAATTTGCCCAGCAAAGACCCCAATCAGGCCCGCTGGATGACTTTGGAAAATGTGAAGAAGAACACAGTTTACAGTTTTTCCTACCCATGGCCAGTCACATTACACCAAAGTAATTAAATTACAGATTTCTGTAATTTTACACATTATTTCTTACAATCTAAGCTTGAAGAGTCGTGCTGAACGACTTATTTTATTTAATACAACAGCATTTCTTTACCATGTAGAAAAACTGAGACATAATTTTTAAATTGTTTATGTTTGTGTTGATATTTCAATGAGTGAATCCACAGTTACACTTTTTACACAGAGAAACTGGAATTTCACCGATCCAACCCACATAAGATCAAAGTGAACTCTATGTGGCCCACAATATAAAATGAGTTTGACATTCTTGCTTTTCACAGGGTATAAACGATCTATAACATCATTGCAGACGGGTTCATGGAAATCTTAGCTCTTATTTTGCATAGACCTGCAAGGTCTTTTTCTCATTTTGTTCATTTATTTCCACTCAACTTTAAAACATGAAGCTACAGCTGTAACAGATCCATAAAATTTACCGCACTGAAAAATGCGGGAAATGCCATGGTGGCCAATTCCCAGTCATTTGTTTTTAATTCAGTGCTGCTGTAGCACTCGTGTAGATTTCATTAACAGTCACTGTGGCGTTCTAGTGCATCTAATTTGTCAGTAGTGGCAGTGGATGGAGAGAAATCATACATCACACATGCAAAAAAAAAAAACACATACAATGATTTATATAGCAGATATTTAGAATTTCTCAAAGTAATACTGCATTAAATGGTTTTAATAAACTGCACACACATATGCACATATGAAGAAATAGCACACAAACAACAAAAGAGCAGGAAGTCGACAAAGTGTGTTACCTTAGTAAGTGTGTCAAAGTAGCATGATTTCTAATGTCTTCAAGCACATCACAGAAACTCATATGAGGAAATAAACATAAGATAAACAAAGGTTATCCTCAGATTGTAAAATAGGCTTTTATAAATCTACCACAGTTGGACAGAGGTTGTAACCAGCCAACCATTCTCTTCTTGTAATATAGGCTACAAAATTTTTTATAACTTTGTTTCCTAAAATGTCAAAACACTGTGAAAAATGTGAATCAAATTAGAATGAAACTGATTGTAACTCATTCAAACTCTGAAAAGGAGGAGACACAAACCTTTTGGGGTTACAACAAGAAAAAAACAAAAAGAGACCTACCAAATCAAGCATGCGTTGCTACGTGCTCTGGTAACCACTCTTAAATAAGGCATGAGCCAAAATTAGCTTTATTTAATTTAGATTTTTAATTTAAAAACAACTTTTGTTTTTTTTACATGAGCTCATTTTGAGTTTGATGCCAGTAAAATGTTACAAAGCTGTCATTACAGGGGCAACAATAGACGGCAAAATGTTGTAAATTTGTGCAATCCAGAAAGAAATTTGGTGCTCAACACATTAGGAGCATCTCTGGAAACCTGTATCGAATGTTTGTGATCCTTAGTTCTATAATGGAAATCGATGCATGGGCTTTGGGTAGACACTAATAATCAAAAATTTAGCACACAAAGCAAGAAAAAAACATTCAAACAAGCGGCAAAAAATGTTTCTGCATTCTATAAGCATAGTTCATTTAATATAGACTCAAGTCAATCGGAAAAATAAAGTCAAAAGGGAGCCTGGGGCAGGCCTATGGGCTCCCCTAGTGGTATAGTTGCACATCTGTGAAGGCATCATTTATGCTGAACGATAAATCAGGTTTTGGAGTAACACATTCTTACATCCAGCTGTGTCAGGTATTGCCGTGCATTACTAAGCGAGACTAGGCTAAAACACATTCTGTACATACATATTAAATTAGGGGCAACCTAATGGCTCAGGGGGTTGGGAAGCACATCTGTAACCGGAAGGTCGCCGGTTCGTTCCCCGGGCCTCTGTCAGTCTACAACTGTAGCTGCCTCCACCAGTGTGAGAGTGAATGAATAGTGGAATTGTAAAGCGCTTTGGGTGCCTTGAAAAGCGCTATATAAATGCAATCCATTATTAAAAGACTTTGGTTGGTGAACTGGCCTGCTTGTAAACCAGATCTGACATCTATTAAAAACATTTGGAGCACTAGAAAACAAAAATACAACAAAGGAGTTGTTAAGCTTCTGAAAGTAACAAAGGGAAAGCAATTTATCTCCAAAAGCATAGCAAGTTGACTCCTTAGGTCCCTTTTAACAGACTACAGAGCAGATGCAACGCAGCTGAGTTGTAAACACGCCCCCTTTACAGTTTTTTTAGGAAAAGCTTTGCTGTAATCAATCTCTAAATGAGCCTACTGCTTTCAAGTAAATAAGAAGAATTCTGAAAGCAGCATCTGATGCTTAAAATTAAATATAGGGTTTAAATGATTTGTATATCTTTGCATTTTACACAGTGTGCAAACTTTATAGGAAACAGGGTTATAAACATGCTGTCAATTTAATAAAGGATAATTAAGCAGGCCTCCTGGTCTGAATTCCTGTTACAGCATCATTACATTATTAGTACATTGGTAAACATTTATTCAATAAGGCATTTTGCAGTGTTCTAGTGTGCAAACATGTAAACAGGGCTAGAGCATTTTCCCCTGATTTAGACATAATGCATGCACATTTTGATGTTAATAACTGCTTCTCCATAACATGAGCAGAAACAGTTTCACAGCTTCAGGAAAGTGTTGGAGTGATAGTAGCTCTTACATTTGTGGCAAATGATCTAAGACACTGGAAGTAAACTTGAACATGAAAAAAGAAAAGAACATGTTTTATAAACTTTGTGTAACAACCAATAAAACAGAAGGCTGGCGTGTTTGATGCATCAGTTTAAAAAGTATTTTTTCTAATGTGTGAATTGCACTAAAACCTTCTTTGTTCGTGTTCGGCGACCTGAAACTGACCAACAATGAGTCTGACCTTGATACACAGTGTCCTTCTGTAACTCTATTGCACAAAACCAGGCAGGTGTTTGCAAATATCTGCTCGGCAGTGTTGATTTTTACTACAAAGGTTGAGACTGCATGATCACACATCTTCTGCCAAAGATCCCCACAGTTTCAGTCTGAGTCAGAGTCTGAAAATTCATCTACAAAACAAAAAAAGAGAAGAAAACTCTGCGTCAGACGGAGTATCACTTCTCTGGGTGCACTTTCTGTGGACGAGCTACATCAATAAGGAAGAAAATAACAAGCGCACAAAACGTGGTGCACTTGGAGAAAGGCATTTTTTATCTTTTGAACATAGAGAACTGTCTAAGGGTGCCAGTTTTGTTTTCATTAACAGAGTGCACGCTTTAAGGAATGAAATGAAACTTTTTTGTTGAAAGGGTTGGTTCATGCTTTGCACAAAATGCTTTGCACAGTGGGATCAGACATCAAAGTGAAGTTTATAAATGATCCATCTCTGAATGTGTGCTGCCACCTCAGTGTGGAAACAAAATACTTCAGTTATGGCACTGAAAGCATGCAATTAAAAACATGTTTACCTGAACAGTTTACAGGTCCAGGTGTGTCATTCAATTCAATTCAGTTTTATTTATTTAGTGGCAAATCGCAATAATAATCACTCCAAGGCACATACTCTCACTGGCCACTTTATTAGGTACACCTGTTCAATCACATGGGGGCAGCCCGCTGTCAAGGTGACCTGCTAACCTTCACAGTGAGGTGGAAGTTGATTTAAGTGACTCTGAATGTGCTATGGTTGTTGGTATTTATTTAGATCATCCCTAGGTTTCACAGAAAATTGTTCAAAAAAAGAGAAAATATCCTTTGGCTGAAAATGCCTTGTTGATGCCAAAGGTCAGGCGACCACACTGGGTATCACTCCTGTCAGCTAAGAACTGGAAACTGATGCTACAGTTGACACCAGACCACCAAAATTGTACAATATAAGATTAGAGAAATGCTGGCTGGTCTGATAAGTCTCTACACAACATGAAAGCATGGACTCATCCTGCCTGGAATCAACGATTTAGGCTGGTGCTGGATCTGTAATGGTGAGGGAGATATTTTCTTGGCACAATTAGCAGCAAGTTCATTATAGTTTACTAAAACTAAACTAAAAACTAAAACTAGATGTGAAAAAATGAAAAATCAAAGTTTTTGTTTTAGCTTAGTTTAGTTTAGTTTAGTTTAGTTTAGTTTAGTTTAGTTTAGTTTAGTTTAGTTAAAAACTTCATAACGACTTGGCTGATGAGGCGATGATGGATATGTTCACTGAGATTCAGGTTGTCTACAAGACTGTGAGTCAACTGCTTTCAAACCGTTAAGTGTTTTCATTATTTTATAACAATAAAAGCTAAACTGAAACAAGAAGTTCAACTCTGGAAAGTAACTGGATTGAGACTGGACTGAGACAAGCAAAAAGTCAAAATGAAATGAAATAAAGACTAACTAGAAAATGTAACTATAATAACTCTGCTTGGAATTACAAATATTATCAAGTATTATTGCTGATCATTTCCATCCCTTTATAACTACAGTGTCCATCATCTGATGGATGCTTCAAGCATTTGCCACAAAGAAGAAAGAAGAGGGTCCAAAACACAACTACCAAGGTGTAACTAATAAAGTGACCAGTGAATGGACCTGTACTCAGAGCCTGCATAAAAACTAATTTTATTTTTACCTTTTTCTCTCCTATTATGAAACTACATTAAACATGTACTTATATGTACATGAGGTGACTTTGTTACCTTGCTGTCTTGACGGTTCCTCGTTGGACTCCCCTCCTTGCTTCAAGAAACTGGCCAGCTCATTAAAAATGAAATAAAAATCTACGGCAAAAACAATGGTGGCGATGAACCCAAATATCTGCAAAAAGAGGCAAATACATTGTGAATACAATGCCAAATGTATTCAGTTATGGACTATGCTGATGATGATGACAGCGTTACCCCAGCAGCCTTTGAGGAACCGTCTGAGTATCTGGACACTGCCATTATTGAGATGATGAAAAAGATAATGGAGGCAGTCACGCATCTAATGAAATCCTTTGAGAGAAAAACACCGGAGCTGATTCAGAGACACAATCAAACACTACACGACTAATTTCTTCATTTAGCGCCGCAAGATCATGCGGGGCAAAGTTTCAAGGTTCTTTCTGAAACAGCTGCTCTCACCGTTAGAGGCCAGCAGAAACCTTTAAACCTCTCGTTGAATTTGGTGGAGTAACCAAACAGCAAGAAGAGAGAAGCCAGGAATGCCAGCAGGGGGACGGTCACAAATGCTGCTGCCGAGGATCCAGCGAAGCACACGAATGATATAAAGGACAGACCCTAAAAAGAGCAAGACAAAACAAAGAGAAATAGAAAATAAGACAACTCTTTGGCATTTGAAATAAAAAGTTTAAGACGCCAGATGGTGTGGAGTTATTTCCAAGTAGGATTCTCCAAGTCAGATCTAAATAATGAACTGTAGCAGTGCCCCGAAGCTGTTAGTCTGTGTGAATTACAGCTTCAGGCCCACTTCCTGTAAGGAGATACAGCTGTTAAAAGCTATTCACACAGGCTTCTACTCCGTCACCCTTCTCTGTATGCCTCCCACATGTATGCTTGTGCAAACATCCACAAAACAAACGCAGCTAAAATAAAGGAAAATGTTTTATTGGTTTTTATTAATCATAAAGACGAGACGGCCGAGCCCGCCTTGTCTTTGAAGCTCCCCACAGGAAGAGCTGGACACACCACATCAGCACAAATGAAGGCGAGCCCAGACGCTGTAATCTCAAACAGCCACGGCCATCTTGTCTTTGTCTCAGTCAGTTTTCCCACACTAGCCTGATCGTAGGAACTCTAAACCCAAACTCCTGCAGCTATAAAAATGCTGCTACCGAGCGATGTAAAACTTTCCTGTAAGGCAACACTTAACAGTAAAGTTTTGAATATATTCTGTTACAGTGTGGCTGGACTCGTGTCAGTAAAAAAGAAAAAAATTATTGTTTCGATTATAATTATGTAAAACTAATTAAAAAGAAACGTTACAGTTAAATTAAAAAGAATCACTGGGAAAAAGACACTGATTAATAGATTATCAATTAACAAATCTTTTCCAACCTATACTGGCCAGTTTCATTCTAAACACTGACAACATCCAAGAAGAAAAATTATTCAAATATGCCATGAGATATTTATGGAAGACATTTATTTCCTGTGAGTGTGAATCTGTAACCTCTCAAAAACATCCATCATGCATTACGTACCGAGCTGAGAAGCCTCACAATCTTTAGGTGGCACGCTTTGCCTCAACATGTGCCTCTTATTAACAGCTTGTTTGCATTTTGGAAACATGTCAAACACTACACAGTCCTGTCTTTTACTGCACATTAAATGTAGACCCTGTGGTTACACAGAAAGACACAGTGGTCTGACACACTATGTACAGTATTGCATGCTCAGCAGATGCATATATGAGCCTGCCTGATATGTCCAAGCAGCGCAACAGTGGTATTATGGTATGATCTATTTTCTTTAGAAGCCTCGTGTGTAACATTTGAGTTCAGCGACTGTGGACTTGTGTCGTATTATTTGAAATCTTTTTAATCAGAAAGACAATCGCACACAGATGTGTGAGTTCATTCAAAGGTTTCCCAACTACTGCAAGGACGTTTAGCTTACACAGCAACTTAAAGCAAATGAATTTAGCTTCATACCTCGTATCATACCTTTACCACTGAGATAAAAACGTAACATTTGAAAAGGCCACCCTTCATTCAGACTTGGCCCTCATTTTTATACCGGTGGATTATTGTTTGTGGTGCTGAGGTGAAGGAGAAAACATTTTTAACTGTTTGGCATTTAAACAGTTGCTTCAAAAATCAAATAAGCAAAGAGTTGGAAAGTATAAGAAACAGATTTTAAAATCTTGAAAATCCTGCAAAGCATACCACTCACATACAGCGAGATGCACTGACATGCTTCACTTGTGAAAAGTTTAGGAATGGACTCACTGAACAGAAGTGCTGCATAGTATATCACAAATCTCCTAAAATAAGCCTAAACCAGGCGTGGTATCTCACCTACAGTCCAAGTAGGACACACTTCTGACTTCTACTGTTGACAAAAGTCTTGTGTTGCCCTTGATTTCTTTATATTTTGCTAGCAAAATGTGATTTAGATGGAAATACAGTATGTAAGGCAAAAACAGTTTGTGCAGTTCGAACAAGCCTGAAGGTTAATATTTGATATGGCCACCTTTACTCTAAGAACAGGCTGAACTCTCTTAGGCAAGCTTTCTTGTCATTTCTTTAAGTCTTTGGATGTTGGCTGGCTTTTTTTCTGTTCTCTGTCAAGATGATCCCACACGGCTTCAAAAATGTCGAGATCAAGGCTCTGCGAGGCCAATCCAGGACTGATAGTGTCTCATTGTCTGTTTTTCTATCCAGGTATGATTTTACTGCACTGTGTTTTGGGGTGATCGTCATGCTGAACAATGAAGGTGTTGCCAGTCACATGCTTTGCAGATGGTGGATCAAAATCTAATGGTACTTTTCTCTCTTCATAATTCCACCAATTTGGCCAGGTTCTCCAACATCAGCCCCAAACCATGACAGAGCCTCCACTTTGTTTCACAGACACTCACTGTTGTACCTCTCTCCTCCCCACTTCCATTTAAACAACCAAAAATATCAAGTTTGGTATTAACACTACATCAGGCCTGTTGCCACTGATTTTCAGTCCACCTCTTGCATGATTTGGCATACCTCACTCTTTTCATTTGTCCACCACTTGTCCAGTTTTCTGAGATTTTTTTTAAGGACACACTGCACATCATGCTGAGATATGCCAAGCTTTCAGCCAATAGTTCTGTGAGAATCACCTTGTTTGTGCAAAAATTTAATTTTATCTCTATCAAGCTGTCTTATCGTTGGCATTATTAAAGATTCGACCACAGAAATCGAAACAATGTATTTTTGCGACAGGCTGCTAATAACAAAGAGGCTAAAGATACAACTGTTTCTTGGCTGAGTATTATGTGGTTTAAGTAAAATAAATCTGAAAATGTTTAACTACTGGGGCTGTCCAAAGAAAAACTTTTAACAAGCCTGGCACTACTGGTCACAACAAATTCTGGCTCCTTCAAGAATATAGGAAATATAAAGATATTAGGGTTGGCTAAAGACTTTTGCACACTACTATCTGGGTCTTGTTTAACGTGGGTTACAGGCCATTCCACGCTGTGAAGCAGCAGTAAAGAGACTGCGCTTTGTGTGGGAGTGTAGAGCTGTGCTCCAGGCGACATACAGAAAAGGATGTGACTGCGGGGAAGATAACTGCTCACTCACAGCCCAGCATGAGCCGAATGTCACATGACACAGTTTGAGGGTTTGCAGCGAGAAGACCCTTCCCACAAATAACTCGCGATGCTGGTAATCTCACACTAACACCATGGCGCAAGTTTTTTTTCAGTATTTGGTTTGTTGAAATCGACAATAAAAACCCAAGTTCTTCTCAATATATTTGAACTTGAAATGAATTGTGCACAAAAGAGAGCCTGGAATTACACCGTGGTTTACTTGGATCATTGACAGCGTGGACAACAGTGGTTACCTCAGGCTTTTCACCGCGTGTCCATCCAAACCAGTACGATCCAGTATAAAGTCAGTCAGAGTTTCCTAAGCTTGTCTCACGGCTGCTTTAAACTTACTGTTCTTTCCGTTTCTAAAGGAGACCTAACGGAAACCGAGTGAACCTAAAATGACAGTTAACCAAGCTTTTAAAGTTATTTCTGAATGTGCGCTGAAATCAACACAGTGCAGTGTCTGCAAAAACTGCCAGAAACTACCCACAACTCTGCGCCTTTGGTGAAACAACGGTCCACTGGCGCTCAGATTTGCTGGCCTGGCTCATCGGGTCATTTCTTACCACTTCAGCAATAAGCAGCATTCCTTTCCTGGATGTGACGAACTCTTTGCTGGGAAGAATGGACTTCAGGACAGCCTGGGGCGGCCGGTTCGAGCTGGGAGCCTCGATGTCCCCCATTGTTATGAAAAGAAAAACTCTCCTCGAGCTCCGGGCTGCTCAAACTACAAGTACTGCAGCGATTTTAGTGCAAAATAAACACACACACACACACACACACACACACACACACTCAAATGAGATATGAGGAGGCGTGAGGCTTCTCTGAGGTGGAAGCGGAAACAATGACAAGCTCGGAAATGCAGCGCGAGCGCCAGAAAAAAAGAAGTGCAACATCTGCTTTCTCCAGATGTGAAATGCGATGCCCCCAGCTGCACACAACGGCGGAAATATACAACTCATGATGTCACAAAGAAAAAAATCTTTATTGATATTTTTTTTTTCTCTTTCCCTTTACAATTTAGAAATCTTAAACAGCCACACCATGCTTAGTTACAGAATCAAATATGCCTGTGAATAAACTAACAAACACTTCTACAGCTAAACCTTTAAACTACGCACAGAATGCAAAAGCAGTTAGCGGGTTGGGGTCATTCATGCGCACACGTTGTCGTTAGTTTGCTGCAGTTCGTCTGTTTTATGTATTCTGCGTTTCAGTCCTCGGCCTGTTGAATGTGATGATACTGAACAGAATGTAGCTCTCAGCGCACAGCAGCACAGCTAAGAGGAAACACATGATCTGCAAAAAGAGGGTACATCTCAGCATACATCCATTGCATTCCACATGTGTGTGTTCGTGTGTATGTAGGCTACTCATATTGGGAGTGTTTTTACGTTTTTTACACAGTCAAACTTTAAGGACTCGCCTCTCTTTGAGAAACAAGAAAACAAGTCATTCAGGGGTAAAGGCTTGTTTAAACTTAGAGTAGTGCTCCAGAAGTGAATCTATGCCAATGCATGAAGGTTTAATGTTACTGAGCATACTGTATATACACTTAAATACATCTCACCCCTCCAATCAGCATGCCTGTGTTAATGTAAGAAGTCATAGCCATCAAGCTCAAGGTGATGAAGTAAACGCTTGCAAAGACTGAATTCAATACATCCTGAAGAAGGAGAACAAAAAGAAAAGAACAAGAGCTTGAACATGCAACAGGCAGTCACACTTTTTTTTCACTCTCTCTCACTATGTCCAAAGCTGTAACACATCACTTACAACTAGAGGCCAAAAGAAGAAGGTCAGCCTCTTGTTGAGTTTGAGCAGGTAGAGCACCAGCAGAAGCGAGGTGATGAAAAACTCCAACGCTGTGGCTGCGATGTACTTGGGTGTCGAGGCTACAGCAAAACACACAAAAGCCACAAACAGAGTCACCTACAGCAGAGAGGGGGAGATTGCAAAGAGAAACTGTCACTGAGATAACAGAGCCAAGAAAAAAACACTGTGATGTTTGATAACAGCTTATTTTAAAACTGCATTGTGTACTGTGAGGTCTCCTTCCTTCTCGTCCACTGGTTGCTTCGCAATTTTTTTTTTTTTGCAACGTGTTGCACCTCTCAGTTTAGAGAGAAAAACAGGAACTGTCATTTTGAGAAGCTTTCCTCATGACATTTAAAAAGATTAAACAGGTCATGATCCACTTCAGCAACAGCCTTTAAATCACATACTAACATTTACCAGCTAAAGCATATAGCATTGTGAAGCTATTGCGCCATGTTCTGTTTCTGTTCCCCCTTTTTAACAGGCACAAGGCAGCGAAACGGCATGTATCAGCTGTTTTACACCACATTACGCCAAATGTCCAAAGTTAGGATATAAGCAAATATCTCACCATCTCTGTCACCTTCACAATCCCCCTCCTGGATTTGAGAAAAGCAGTGTCCACTTCCATTGCTGTCTGTTTTGTTGTCATTCTACAGCATGATGATCTGATTTCAACAGAGAACTCGCTCAGTCTGTTTCCTGAAACATGCAATTTCCTTTGATAGAAATAGAAAATGACTGATCACAAGAATAGACACTGTATTTTCACACTTACTGCTACTTATAACTGCTCAGGGGGAAAAAACACAAGTAAAAATGAGCTCTGGCTCCAACAGAAACCTTACACTTACCTTACACTGTGGGTAACACATCATATTTGCTTTTAGGATGGATAAGATTATAATTAACATCTTCATCAACTTCAGTAAATGTTGAACATCAACAGGAAATAACTGAAGATTTCTGTTTCAGCAGTTAAATGCAGAGTCAAACCATGACCTAATAAGCCTACACCCTGACTACTCTGATACTCATACTTGGACTATGGTTGTGCTACCAGTTGGCTAATCCATTTTAAAAAGCTATGTCTTCCTCTTATTTATTCTCAGCCAGATTGGTACATAAGTGTCTGTGAAGCTTCTCAGTCATCCAGGTCATCCTAGTCTAAAGATGTTTCACCTCTCATCTGAGAAGCTTCTTCAGTTCTAAGAGCAACTGGTGGAGAATCCCGGATTCTAGGTCTTATGGGAGTGTCCCCAAGCTGTCCGCAAGCTGCCATATGTTTATGAAGTGGCTGTACAGGCACTTCATAAACATATGGCACAACATAGAAGAGCCACCTTGACGGGACAAGACTTGGCTGTCCATCTGCATCTAAAGGACAAAGGTCACTCTTCCAAGGATGCTAATGTTCACATTTTGGACAGAGAAGACAGATGGTTTGAAAGAGGAGTGAAAGAAGACATCTATGTCCACTGTGAACAACCGTCTTTGAACAGAGGTGGTGGCTTACAACACCAACTGTCTGTCATCTATAATCCATTTTTGAGATCCCTTCCCAGATGCCTTAACGCCCAATCACATCCTGGGCAATTTGAAGTCAGTAAATCACATGATAGGGTGAAGCTGGGCTTCACAGTGGGTTCACCCGAAACCTCGGCTGACTGTGACCTACACCTTGGCTTGTGGGATTAGGTAGAGGGGATGAGAGGTGAAACGTCTTCAAGGAAACTTAAAGAAGTCCAGACGCTTTTCTTTCCAAGCTCCTTAGAATTGGTGCATAAGCATTTCACTGCAGATTTTACTTGTATAATTATGTATGTGAGAAATACAGCTAATCTTGACTCTTGAAATTACCATCAGATATTTTTGGCTACAGGAACAAATCCTTTATGAGCACATAGTGTATGAAGCCCTTTCCCCTTATGCCACCAAAACAGTTCTGCCCTACTGGGACACAGACTCTGGACTGGGCTGTGACACTACCTTTGGATTCTGCATGCTGTGAAGTGCAATAGGCTTGCTCTGGTGGATCTCACTGCATGTATGTGGCTGGACCGATTAGGGAGACCATCAGGGCGCGGTATGTATTATACCTGAACAAAAAGGTCACCCAGCAAGATGACGCTGTGTTCAATTTGGATTCCTGTGTTTGAGTAGTATACAATAATGACAATGACCCACCATCTACAGCAAAGGTGTCAAACACAAGGCCCGGGGGCCAGAATCACCCCGGCAGAGACTCTAATCCGGCCTAACTGAAAAGCATTTAAAAATGTGAAGGAAAGTGCAATTGTTGCCCTTTTAACTATATGTTTATAGGTGTTACAGCTTTATTTTGACTGATGATGACCTGACACATAAGTTAAACATACATAAAAAATGAAATAATGAAAATATAGTATAGGAATTTCTTTGTGTGTGTGTGTGTTTTACAGTGGATTCACAAGATACCCTGTGTATCCACTAAACCTATGCACTGTACACATAAATACACCTTTTCTTTTTACACCCAATTTTACATCTTTATTTCTCACAATTTAAGCCCATACAATTTATTTCTTACAGTGTAAGAGTGCTGACAGACTTGTTTCATTAACTTGAGCAGCATTTCTTTACCACGTAGAAAAAAACCTGATAAATGCAGCTGAAATTGCACTTCTATTGCTCATATTAAGATATCTCAAGGATTAAATGTGTAATTAAAGACAGAAAGGGAAGTTTCACTGGTATGGCCCACTTCAAATTAAAGTGGGATGTATGTGGCTCACAATGTAAAATGAGTTTGGCATCCTTGATCTACACCAATAAAATCTGTTTTATCCATTCCATAGCAAGTTGAAATAGAATTGGCAGATTAAAACACACAGATGTAAAAATAACTGCAATCATAGTTTGCAAACACGTTTCCCTGATTTGACCGAATGCTCTTTTCTTCAAACATTGTACAAAAACACAAAGAGTTTAAAAATACATTCCTTTACACACAGAGGCTGTGTCCTATTCTATGGCTTGGCACATCTTCAGGTTTTAGTTCCTCATGTTGGCATCCAGTACTTTTGCTCTCAGTGTGGCCAGTCGCACTTCCAGGGGTTAGACTCGGGCGGTTTCAGACACTTTCCCAACTTCTCACAGCCAGCGGGGGCCCAGTTCTATAAAACAGAGAGGTCCACACAGTAAGTACAGCAAAATGAAAGTATCAAATATATGATTGCTCTGCAGTACAATGCATTGCTGCTTTTTAAAGTCGTAACTGATCTTCACTAGGCTGAAAGCAGCAGATAATATTTGTTTCCTGTCCTGTGTCATAGTTTAACATTTTTTAAATGTTAAACTATGAATTCATATTATCCCTGTGTAACATTTTTCATCAAAAAACTTAACTGATTGAAAAACTGATTATTCTTTCCCAATACATACCATGCATAAAGTGTATTTTTCAAATACTGAAGTGGTGCCATGAAATTTTAATGTCTTCTTACTTCAAATTTACCAGTTTGACCTTGAGCGGTCGTATTACCTACTAGGTTGTGCACATTTTCTTGTGCACCATTACTCTAAAAGTAAGTCCTCATGACAAAACCATGTTAAAAAGATAAAAAAATGTACTTTTCCTTATGAAAAATGCAGAATAAAAAGATGCAAAAATTCAGGCTTTTAAGCATTTAAATTATCACACTTCTATCAAAGACAGGAATTGGACGCAATGTAGCATGTTTATTTGAATGACCACCAGGGGGCAGTGCCATGCCACAAATAAGGTGGGCGCTTGGGGAGACAAAGCCAGGCTGCTTTTTAAATAATACAGTTACAATAACACTGAAAGAGAAAGTTCCAGACAGAAGGGGAGGATGTCATCAAATCGGTACACACTGATATGTAAAGTTAGCACACAAACAACAAAATAAAAGCTACGATTGATTCAAAGCAAGGCCAGGAGCCTTCTCTATTTTAGCTTGTTCTCCCATAGACTTTTAATTCTTTCTGGCCCTTAAAGGGTTTATCATTGTCACTTACATATGAATTTATCTGATGTATACAGCTGAGAAGAGCACCTGATCTAGTAGTCGGATTTACAACATGACAACTGATCTTAAACATGACTGTAAGAGATATATTTAGTTATATTGTGTCTCACCATCACTGCACTGTCACACATGTTGAGCTGGGGAATGCCGGGCGCCAGAGTGTCTTTATGCTGCTGCACAACTGCAGATATCCTGCTCAGAGCGTCCTGGTACTCCTTAGAAAGAACACTGCCAACACAATAAACAGCTGGGTATTATCGGCAGAGCACTTTCAAGTGAATGATTATCATTTTAGTTAACCAAAGCTCCAAAACTCCAAAAATGATTCATGTATATTGATGCATGACAAGGAAACATGATAAAAACTAACATGTGAGAAAATTTTGTGCTTTAAATTGAATGATTGTCAACAGAGATGCAAAGTATATTTGACTAATTGATGACATCATCTTGTAGTAATGTTACAAAGAATAAAATCAGATTTTAATATATTTAATACCAAATTTTCTTTAACAGCAATCTGAACAGTTAATCCTGAATGGAACCAGTTGTTTTATGTTCTGGACATATATTAGTACAAATGAGAAAGGCAAGGCTGCTTTTGTGTTTGAAACACACGGAATAAAGATCACCCATTTTTCTGCCTTTCTGTTCATGTATCTAGTGACAAAACATGACTGCAGCCCACGAGCGTTACTCATTATATTGGTGGGGAGACGAGCCGCAGCTTTCGATGACAAAAACAGAAACCTAAACACACACACAGGCTGTCCACTCTTGTACCCTTTGGGAAGGCACGCTCAGCAGGATGAACTATGTAACCCCCATCACATCCCCTGTCTCTCAATTACTGTTGTTGGACACCAGTGAGCCTGGGCACCTCTGTGCATTATTATATTCAGAGTGTAAAACACAGGGGCCCTGAAGGCTTTCAAAGGAACGCTGCTCTCAATAGGACCTGTAGGGTTAATGGGCTCTGTGTGTGTGTGTTGGGGGAGTGAGCGTCTGGTGGCGTGACACAGGGATAGACAAATATCAGCAGTGCAATTACACCCCTGATACACTCGCAGGCAGCACCTGTGCCAGCCTTCCATCCTCCCTCCACTGCAAACGCAATGCTCTGATTGGCCCCTGGGGAACATGTGCATGTGTGTGAGGTGAAGTGTCAATTAGAGTAATAACCCCAGGCCCTGTCCAGCTCACACCTACCCTCCCTCTTAGATCTCCCACAGGGCAGCAAGGCTTCCTCCATCAACCAGCACCTGCTCCTTTCCTTGATACTCACTCTTTACTTCCTCCTGCAATTACTTGACTGGTAGCGCTCGCTGCAATTAGTCTCTCTCCTTGTGCGCTGCGTTTGTCATAAGCTAACTATCTATGCATTGTGACCCTAGCTGATAGGGAAAAACCAGATTGCTCCGCTGCGTTAAACATCCAGCATTCAGATTAAATTGCTTCAGCTATCTGAAATCACAAATTCTGCTTTTTGCTCGATCTCGATCAGCAAGAGGGATATTTCATTCCCCTCCTATCTGTGCCGGCTCCTGATTGTTGCGATTCATTTTGCGATAAGTGATGAAGCAGCTTAACAGAAGTAAATGTAAGGGAGATTTATCAGGCTGCTGTAAGTATTCAATTTCTCCGTGCAAGTGTGCAAAGCAAAGTAAAGCAAAGCGCGAGAAAGTTGCACGAGACGCAAAGTTTTCCATTGTTTTGTCTATGCGCCAAAAATCTTACAGTGCAGAAGCTCTAAATCAAAAGCTAATAATATCATTTGTTTATACCCCCTCTGCAAACAAATAATGAAAAGCCCACAGTCAGCACAGCTCATTATCATGATTATAACCCTTAGCTTACTAGTGTAGAGGCAAAATCTGGAATAATAAGCAGGCTGTATGCAAATGGAGTCTTTTGATTTATAATGTATGGCACCCAAGGGGGATGGGGGCATAGCTCAGGTGTGTCACCGCTCTGATTACTGATTCATAACACTATTGCTGGAACACATACACACAAACAACCACACAGTAGCAGAAGGTGGGGGAATTGAGGAGACAATCAGATACATCTGTCCTGCCTGCCCCTCCCCTCCACCATCTTCTCCACCCCGGTGGAAATTGAGCACTTCAGTGAGGGACTATTGATTGGGGACAGAAGAGCATGGTGGCAGGCAGCAGATGAGGCCAGACTTGAGCAAGGCTGCCTGCAGTGTTAGGGCTGGGGCTTACACCACACATGACCCGGGGGCTCTGGGGACAAAAGCCGAGGTAGGTGGTGAGGAAGTAGGATGTGTTAATCTCAGGGCACTAGGTCACAGGGACGAAGGGTAATGTGGGAGGCAGAGAGAGGCTTTGAGAGTCCAGCGTAGCCATCATCGAGTTAGGCTGATGCAAACCTGGATGGGTCTGTGTTTCATCCTGGACAGAAGGACCACCAACACAGACCCTGTCATCCTCCCCAGGCCCACATTCATTTACAATAGCAGCAAGGCGTTTTTTTTGCTCTCACAAAGCAAAATGGAAACAACTAGAACTTAAAAAAAAAGGAAATAATTCAAAAATCTCCATAATGACATGAAACTGTGCAGGAACAGAAACCGTGTACATGTGTGCGCTCTTTGCTACATCACAGCCTGCGACAGTAGTGAAGGTATGTGCACAGACAGGCCCTACATCATCTTAAGTGGCTCTTTAGGTGCTGACTAAGATTAATGATGGCCAGGCAGCCGGTCCAGCTGGGGGACCTGAGAGCACACGGACAAAACACAAGCATGCACATGTGCAGACAAACACACACACACACACACACACACACACACACACACACACACACACACACACACACACACACACACACACACACACGTGTGGATGGAGGAGCACAGTCCCGGCGGATGCAGAGGGACAGCAGCTGAGAGGCGACAAGTGAGATGAGATGCATAGCAGTAGGTGGAGGGAGAAGGTGCGAGAAAGGAAAACAAGTTTGGCGAAGAAAGAGAATTTATAGTGAAGATTAAAACGGATCGAAGAAGAACGGCGCGTGAACAGTGAAGAGGTCAGGCAGCTTGGCGTTGGCGGGGGCGTGACCTTGGAGACAAACTCACTAACCCCTCTGTGCAGAAGTAAAAGAATAAAATAAATGGGCAGTTTTGGTTTGTGTGGATGTGTGTGTGTGTGCACATCTAGCACTCAGCACAACACATGGCTGCATATTGATTGGTTTCTGCCTTTTTTTTTTTATTCCTCCGAGTGAATAGCAAGGCTAAAAGGTGGGCAAACGAAAAACAGCATTAATGTTTTATCATCCAATCTCGCTCCAGAACAGAGAGGAGCACAAGCAGGAAGCAAATGAGGAGATGAGGCTAGAGCAAAAAAAGTATGAACGGCTAAGCTGCAGAAGGCAGAAAAGAAAGGTCAGTCTAAGAGGGTTTATGACAAGAGGAGCCACAGAAAATTCTCTCCTGAAAGCATTTTGAGATTATCTTAATGTATTAGTCACTCTGTCATTTAAAAAAAAGTCTACATGGTCACATTGAACATCTCGCGCTGTCCAGGCAGAGCAGAAGACGGTGCTCATTCATCTTTTCACCCTTATTTAGTAATAGTTCAACCTCGGCCGTTTGCATCCTGTCTCCGTGATTCTTAACTCTCCTTGGAGAGGAGGCAGACCCACACAAAACACATTAAACAGAACTAGCTCTCAATTTAGACCTGAACAATTTATCTTGCAATTTTAACCTGCAGCGATGTACCAAAGGGTTGAGGGCCCGATAGTGATCTTTAAGGAGCTGTTTGCAATCACAAAGAGAAGGGTGTAATCAGGCGTGCTCTGGCTGAGTGGATCAATCCGCCGCCTTTTTCTTTTTTTCATGCTGCTAAATCTTCATTGATCTTGCACACATTCAGTACCACGGGCAAACAACCTTCTTATTCTTATCCCTGCTTTCTTCCCTTTTTTCCCCCACAGCTTTTTCCCTGTTAGCCTGCTTGACTCCCCTCTTCTCCACACCTCACCCCTGATCCTCTCTGTCCGTTTCCTGGAGATCAGCTAAAAGCAAATTTGAACTTTTTTAAGGTACTGACCTGAGAGGGAACTTTTCTCCAGGATCCCGCCCCAGGTGGAAAATGAGTGGCTGGAGTGTGTGCTCCTTCTGCTCGTGAGTAGTCACATTTGGCACCTCTTCACCCGGACAGAAGTTTATGCCCTGTAAAACATATGACACGTGTTATTAAACACACTGATCTGAGCTACAGGTAAAGTCCTTCACCTAGACTGCCTGTACTTTAATCTACCCCAGAATAAGTATTCTACAATTGATTCCATTTGTTTTAAAATCAACATTTTAAAGCAGTGGAACCTTTCTTCTGTCTATATTTTCCAGTTTATATGCCTGCTGAAGCATCAGTTCACCAAACACAAATCGATACTCGTGTGGCAGCAGCACGGCCGCTGCCGTCTGTGCTTATTCTTGTAGAAGACTAATCTATCACACAAAAAGCAGACCTGCCTGAAATACTATCCTCAATTAAACATGAAACATAATATCTGAAGAAATAGAAGAAATAGAATATTTGCTTTGGCTCGTTTTGCACCACATAAATGACACTTAAGACATCGTGAAAATATGGATCTCAGTAATGTGATTACAATTTGTCTTTAAGTTTGATGGTTAAAGATGTTTTTATGCGCTTCATCATGTCCAATTAAAAAAACAAAAAACACTGCACTAAGCTCGGCAGGAGAGATGTGAGTGTTTAGGTTTAGGCTTGCAGCCACCTGCTGCCAAGAGCTGAATGCTTAATCTCATTGTAGTATGGGTTATATGCATATTGTCTTCCAATCTGCTGTGTTATTTGTGCTCCTGTTGGTACACCGTGAAGGCTTTCTCGCAAAACAGAGAAATTTTGCTGCCTCCTCTTCATCTCTCCACGCCTTCGCTCCTGCTCCCTGACTCTATTTCTCAGGAGCCTGGCAGTGATCGCAGCCTGATTGAGTCACACTCACTCCTCCAGAACCCCCTGGAGATCTGCCTCCTCCTTTAATACACACATAAGCACACGCACGCACAAACAAACTCACACTTTTGGTTTTTTTTTTGATGAGCACAACTAATATTGAAAAAGCATTCATCTGTAAGACACTGTTGCTGCCCCCCCTCTGAGATCACTCAACGGAGCACCTCAAAATACATATAGAAGAGAGAGAAAGAGTGAGAGTGAAGATAGATACCCCCCGCCCTGCAGAGCTTCCACTGATCCAGACTTGTCCTGCCTTTTAAAGTCAACTGCTTAGAAATGCAGAAAAGAATCAGAGGGGCAAAAAAAAACATCCCAGAGGAGCAGCAAGAAAGGCCTGCTGTGTGTATCTGTCTGACTTTTTCTCTTGTAGCCAAGATATTAGAGCAAGAACTCCATATCTCACATGACATTAATGCTATGGATACAGCAAGGCTGCTTTTAAACTGGAGCACCGTGGTTGTCATTACAAGATAAGGTGCAGGAGCATCCATGGGTGGGAGCGTGGATTTTGGGGATGGGAATGAGGAAAAAGTATTTGATTTGGCTGGAATGTTTTATGTAGACTGGACAATGTTTAAATATATTCTTTCTTTCACATACTGAATATTTGACTAATCTGAACAGCAATTTAAAGAACAGAAACAGGTAAAGATAGTAAAATGTATTTGACAAAAAAAACATTTAAAAACTGTTAAAAAAAAAAAATTTTTTCCTTCATACCAATCAAACCTCTCATGAACCCTCAGATCTGTGTTATGGCCATTGTAGTTGGTGATATTAAACAACTTAACTTTAAGTTGACTGGAGTATTTGCATTTGCTCTATCTTAACAAGCATCGAAACTGAGCTAAAACAGGACATTTTTGCATGTATATCAGTTGTGAGTGATTAAGAGAGCTTCAACTAACACAACAGGAGAATTTCTATGCTGGATTCATGTAAATAAATGATTGGACTACAACAAAATCCTAGTTTTACTGTCACAAAATTAATACAATCCCTGTTTAAAGGAAATCCATCCTCTTGCAAGAAGCAGCTTAGTTTTGCTGCTATAGGTGGTTTTACACCTTCTCAATAACATTTTGCTTTCACATTGTTGTGGAGGAATTTTGGTCCACTCTTATTTACAAGGTTGCTTCCATTCACTGAAGTTTGCAGCCATTCATTTATTGATTTATTAAAATTCATATATGTGAATTTATACATTTTACTGAGGTTTGAATTTTGTCTGGGCCATTACGATGCATGCACATTTGACATACTTCGGTATACAGAGGAGTGACTGCAAGGTGTCCAGGTCCAGTGGCTGCAAAACAAACCCAAATCCTCACCCCCTCCACCACCGTGCTTGACAGTTGGTATGAGGTATTTGTAATGGTAATGGCGTGATTGGTTTTCACCAAATGTGGTGCAGTGCATTATGGGTAAACATCTCCACTTTGGCGCTGTCTGTTTAATTGACATTATTCCAAACATCTTGTGGTTTGTTCAGGTTTAACATCTAAGCTGTGTTCCCATGTTCTTTTTACAGAGAAGAGACTTTCTCTCCACGGCAGGCTTTCCAAACAAACCATACTTGTTCAGCCTTTTTGTAATTGTACTGTTATGAACATTTAAGATGCTAACTAAGACCTGTAGAGTCTCAGATGTAGGTTGCAGATTTTTTGGTCTTTGAGCATTGCATGGCCTGACCTTGGGGTGAATCTGCTGGGACGTCCACTGCTGGGAAGATTGGCAGCTGTCTTAAATGTTTTCCACCTGTGAATAATCTTTCTCAGTGCAGATTGATGGACTTCAAATTGTTTGGAAATGTCCTTTTAACCCTTCCCAGATTGATTGGCAGCAATAATTGCTTCTCTATTGCTGATATCTTTCCTCCTTGGCATTGTGTTAACACTCACCAGAATGCTCAAGACGTGCAAACTGGCAAAAGTGTAATATGCTATGTGTTATTTTTCATATGTGGTTGCCTTGCTTTAAGACTTGCTAAGGACCAGATTATTTTTATTATGTCCTGATTTGTAAAACCTTTGAATTTAAAGAGGGTGTGCTTTACTGTTCTCATTCTGCAGAATGAAGGCAAAACATCTAAAAGAAACAACTCCAACCAAAACACGTTACTGACTGGAGGGAAGCTCCAAGTATGATAATTTATTTGTGCTTTTACTTGAATGAACAATAATTTCTGCTGCCTGGGGTTTGTCAGTCAATACAATAACATGATGCTATGAGGAATCACGGGAGTTATTGTCTTTTTCAACATTTCTGATGAAATGATGTGACTTGAGCTGAGTTTATTACAGTTTCATTCACACTATTTTTTATTCTAATAAATCTTTTATTTAATATAGATCAAAAGGCAACAAGTAGCATTAGCTGCAGTAACATTAACTGCTAACCTAGCATCAGATGAGTTGACTGCTTAAGCTGTTACTTGAGCTAATGTTATATCCGATGCTCAGACTAACTTAGTGAATATTTGAATTACTTTAAGCTTATTGTCACCATTATTAACAAGTGTTTACAGGTGTTAGAGTAACCAGAGAGTGTAAAATGATGTGACAGGTTCTTTTTTGAACATTGTTGGAAATATTTGGACACCATCATATGTGCTTTCATTCTTTCATTTATGAATTAGTACTTTTACTAAATTAAAGACTGATTGTGTTTTTTTCACCAGTGTGCATTAAAGTGTGTTAATGTAAAAAAAACAAATTCTAAAACTTATAATTCAAGTTTAAAGTACATCAGCTATGGCACAGCCTAATTCTTGTCAATTTCTTCAGTTTCAGTGATGCCAAGAAAGAGGTATTCCCAGTACACTTGTCTCAAAAAAACTTCCTTTTTCAGTTTTTGCCATATGAAGCATTCAGCAAGGCTACTCACAGTTGCATAGGTTACTCAGCAATCCAGATAAAAGGGAGACACAGTCACGAGAAACTATGTTTCACAATATTAACATCAATACGTTGCCTCAAAAGAATTTGATGAGAGGCATTTAAGCCTGTGAAATTTCTCATTTTCCTCATGGCTGAGCAGCACAGACTCAGCCAGGACAGAGCAACACGTCTCCCAGCCATTAACCTGTAATTTCATTCTTCTTTAGAGACACACATCTTCCTTCCTTGTTTATTTTTCAGCAAGGAGCACAAAAAAAGCCAAATTGTACTGCAGCACATTACTTACAAAGCAGCAATACACGTTTCATTTCAGTGAGGAGTGGATCTCATTGTGTATCACTATCATGAGACGGGTTAATCCTCAGTGTATATGGGGTGGGTTATCTTTAACATGAGTTTAGTAGGAATGATCAATTCCAAAGAAAGTAGAGCATTACCTTTAAAGCAGATGTATGAAAAGTGAATGTGGGCAACACAAGAAGAAACAGTTTAGGAGTTCATAATGACATCGGAGATTTGTCTTGTAGGAGCTCAACCGTCAGTCAGCGAAACAGACTAGACACGCACGTCTGTACAAAGAAGCCCGAACATGTATGTGCATGTTTTTTTTTTCATTCTGTCTTTTCTCTCTCCCATGTGCACACACACACACACACATACCAATCGATAGGCAACTCACAGGCAATCAGACGCCATTATTTGTGAAGTTCCACTTCAGTTCACATGAGTTGATAAAGGAGGCTACTATTGATTCAGCGGCCCTGAAGGAGAGAGCAATTTAAGCAACCGATGGGGCATAAAACAAACTGGATCACAGGAAAGGCATAGCCATGGAGGGAGGACAGAAGGACATGTTTTTATAGATGGGCCCGGGGTAGCCAGGGAAAAAAGAAAAAGAAAAAGAAAACGCACTATACTTTAGCTTCTCAGGTGCCAGATTTCACATTTCTATTGATATTTTTAATCCGCACTGAGTTGATGTAATTATGCCTGAGCGCTATGATGCCAAAAGAACAAGCAGGTAATGACGATATGTAAATTTGGGGGGGGGGGGGGGGGGGGTGTATTTCCACTGGAGTTTGAACAAACAAGTCATCTGGTTGATGAATGATGTACATTCGCTTATGTGGGGGCTCTTCATTAATATTCATTACACTGATGTACACAGCAGTCAACTGATGAGCCGCTCTCAAGATAACACCAGCAACAGCCAAAGTGTTTGTGTGTTTGAGTGCGATTAGGAGAGACAAAGGAGGAGGATGTGGCAGTGCAAATGAAGAACTGAGGAACAGAGTTGAACTGTTCTGAGGGAATCTCACCTGTCTAAACTCCTCCCATGAGTTGCTCCAGGTCCAGTAATGTGCCTTGTATTCTCCAAGCCTCACAGCCATCAGTTCATTCCCACGGTAATAAAATATTGGCCTGAAGATGGCGAGAAGAGGCAGAAATAAAGCTCAGATTTACTTCAACTTGCATATATTAACATCAAATTGCCTTAGAAAATGTGGAGGAACGTAAACTCCCTAAAAATCACTCAGACTGTTGTGAATGTCCGTTTTTGGTCAAAATTAAGAGTCTGTCACTAGAAAAGGAGTGAATAATGGCAAAGAAAGCAAAAGTTGTGGGAGCCACACAGTTTTCAAAAAATATCATCCTGATGGACACATGAACCTTTGTACAGTGTTTTTATGCATATGTATGAAGCCCTCAAATGTCAACATTTTCATAGCATATAGCAAAAAGACATTAAGATTCATTGTAGAGGCAATTACACTCGTCAGCCACTTTATTAGGCGCACCTGCTAATCAGCCAATCACATGGCAGCAATTCAGTGTCTTTAGGCACGTAGACGTGGGCAAGACGACCTGTTCAAGTTCAAACCGGGGATCAGAATGGGGAAGAAAGGTGATTTAAGTGACTATATATTTGGCATGGTTGTTGGGGTCAGATGGTCACCAGTAGATCAGAACCTGCTGATCAACTGGGATTTTCCAACACAACCATCTCAGAATTGAAACATAAGTAATTCAAATAACCACTTGTTATCACTAAATCTGCAACAGACCTTGAAGCAGATGGTCTGCTAAAAAAAGGAAACTGAACAATAGAAGATTTCAAATACGCTGCCTGGTCTTGTGAGTCTCAATTTCTGGTGCAACATTCAGATGCAAGGGTCAGAATTTGGCATAAATAAAAAGAAAGCATTGATTTATCCAACAATTTAGACTGGTGTTGGTGTAATGTTGTAGGGGATATTTTCTTGAGGTGTTAAGGAAGAACAAAAGTGTGTGTGTGTGTGTGTGCTCACCTGTTTTTGAGTGGCTGGGAGCAGTTGAGCAAAACAGGTGTTAGGTCCAGTCCGTCTAGGATTCGATCATCAGGAGGGTTGATGCCAGCGAGAACCAGACTAGTGGTGAACAGGTCCATGACATTGGCCAACTGGAAGTTCACCTATAGACAAGAGAAGAAAATAAACAGGTCTAGTAAAATAAGATGTTCCACACACACACACACACACACAGAAAAGCATGTTTGTTTGAGGACCATCCACAGAGAAACACACTACTAGAGTTTTGTCTTTTGATCGCTTGTTCACATCTTTCACGGGTTCTGAAATGTCCTCCTTGATGACTGAAGTCCTTGAAATCAAGAATGAGCTGTGGCAACATGCTAACAATGCACAGTCATGACAAGCATTCGTTCCATGTGTGGTTGTGTGTACACACGCAGGAAAAGAGATGCATTTCAACAGCCTCCACTCTAACCTCTGCATGCAGGTTTATTATTACAACTCCAAAATGCTTCTCTTTCTAAATTAGTTTTGGGAGGGAAAAAAGGGGGAAAAAAGGAGGAGCAAAAAAAAAAAAGAGGAAAGGAGAGGAAGTAGAGAGAGGACAAGACATTGGCAAGAAGGTGGCTGAAGCTAGAGCGAGCTGGCGTTTTATCTCCTTCTCCCAGTCCCAGTGAAAAGCGTTATTTTATTTATAAACTTTGAACTATTTTGAGATAAAATGCCATTTTTTCGCTGTCATCCTTGATCTTCCGTTCCATTCTCTCCTGAGCGAGCCTTAGAGGGAGACGGCACGCTCACAATCAGATAGCGCTATCAGCCCTCTGCAGCTGCACCGCCATGTGCCGCTGTGCTCCTATCGGCAGCCAGCACACATACAGGCGTACACACAAGCTCCTAAGCACTGAAATGAATTCCCCTTTTCTTCTGTATCCACAGAACTAGCCACAGAAAGGGCTCTGCAATGCACTCCATGATCTATCTGCACATCCAGACGCTCTTTCTCTCTTTCGTGCGCGCGTACACAAACATGGAGAGATTTGGTCCTTTATTTCATTTTTCTTTTTCTTTTTTAAGTCCCTCTAATACAGACACACACAGACCGTTAAAGAAGACAGGACAAAAGGACAAGAGGAGAAGCAGCACTGACATTTAGTTGGGAATAACTTGCGTCTCCAAAAACTGAAAGTTTAAAACTCGGACTGGTCTGACAGAGTTTATCTCACGAGTTGCCATCTTTTATTTCCTCCCTTATTAGCTCTGCTCTCTTTTGCAGTCTAAGCTGGGGGTTTTTTTTTTCAAATCACCCTTTGTTCTTTTCTCTTTTGTCCCACTCTTTGCTCCCTATTAATGTCACATTCTCCTGTTTTCTCCATTGTAAGCAGTGTTTATCTGAGGAGGCAGTGCTTCTATCCCCATCTCTGCCACTCTGCCAGTGTGTCTGCAGCCTGATAACCCACCGAAGGGGATTGCGATGCTCAACGATGTTGTGGCACTGTCAGCCCACCCACCTCCCAATCTCTGTTCCTGTAGCCACCATGCAGCCCCTCACCTGCCCTCAGGCACAAGGAGAATGCTTCAGAGCACCCGTGCGCCCTCATCTCAGATCTGCTCCTTCCATCCTCCAAAATATACAGTAAGTGAATGACTAATCAAAAACATTCACCTGCACTCAGACTCGTGTCAGTTTAATTGAGTCATCACTCATATTCATTCACTGATAACAGGCTTTATTTTCTATTAATAGGCATGGAAATACCAAGCTCATGTAAATGAAGCCAATGGAAAAACCCTACAAAACCTGCGGTTCCGAGTCAATGCCCGTGGACTGCCATATTAACATCTCTAACTTTCTAGCAAAATTTAATATGTGAACAGGCTGATAACTGTATGCAGGATGTGTCTGAACTCGCCTGTTTGAACTGTATCAAGGCCTAAAGCTATGCTCTATCTACAGCCAACCAGTCTGCTGTCTATCTGCTGGGTTTAACCTCCACCAGTTCAACTCACTGAACTGGATCTCTTGACTGTTTTAATGTTTGTGCCATCTGGAGTTTTTAATGTGGTCACCTTAAGGTAACTGTTGTTGTGATTTGGCGCTCTATCAATAAAAATAAATTAAACTAAATTAAAATTCTGGTATCGCATGTTCTTTATAAATAATAATAAATAAATAAACCAAGATGACAGCAGACACAATGCTAACTGTTGAAATAGTATTTTTGTCTCCAATTCCCAAATGCTCCAAAAACTTTCTCCTGTGTTCTGTGTTGGGTCACTACAATAAACCTAATAAATCCCCCCATTTAAGAAAAGCTTGCCAGCTTGGTAATTTGTCTCCAGAATTTTGTTCAGAGGGTTTACAGACTTTTCAAAGCACCCATCAACAGAGATTTGAAAAGACTACAAAATAAAGACAGGGGGACAATCTTGTATCTGTTATCCTTCCTCCCAAGTGACACAAAGTGATAAATCCAGAGCTATAGAGCACAGAAACTCCAGCACAATAGCCTTGTCATCACATCCCTGGATATTTCAGGATCTACAGTCCCCTTTCTACTAAAACTCGAGTCAAGTCATTACAACTACACACACACACACACACACAGGTGTTTTAAGGTTAGAAAGCTCTCTCTCATTCAAACAAACGTGCACATATAGTTGTGTGGGAGCTAACATAAATTACACCGACATGTTCTGCACCCTTGCATGTGCATATAGAGGCACACTGGTCAATTATAACATGGCACAGGTGCAGGCAAAGCCTTACAAACGCTAAAACCATCCTGGCAGTGTGGCAGTGCTGCAATCTTTAGCACTCTTCCCCCTTTTCTCTTTTCTACACCAGCCACCTCTTTTACTTCTTCCTTGCCTCTTTCCCTCCAACCCCCCCACCCCCTCCCGTTCCTTTATCCTGAGCGCCTGGCATATTCAGATACTGAAGTCCTCATTACGGCTCAATCCAACCTCAGCAAACACACAAACAGATTAGCCGCTTAAGACGCTCCCAATCCCCCTCTCCCTCGCTACTCTGCTGTGCTATCAGGCCCCAGCACAACCCTGTGAGATGAGCCAGGGGCAAGGCTTACTGCAGACTGCAGCCTCCGCTTGCTCCTCCACAAAATCCCTCTGCGTCACAGCCCCGTGTCACAGCTGCCCCTAATACAATTAAAAGTCATTTGCAGAACGCACAGGCTTAGGGGATCACAGTGTGGGTGGGGGGTTAAATTGGGGAATGTGAGGAGGGGGGTTTGGGGCATTAATTCCAGAAATATTTTAGGAAACAGTAGAAAAAGGCTCCCACTTGCTTTGTGGCCAAAATCACAGTCTGGCTTTCTGGAGTTCGGCTCTGTTTGACAGAAGCTGGACACAGTCGGGATTAATTGACGCCAGTGGATCAAATTGTGTATGTGTAAATAGCTAATTGATACATAAACAAAAAGCTACAATGATTGTTTGAAAGAGAGAACGAGTAAAATAATTCCTTTATACATAACTTGCTTCACATTTTCAGCTCCTGGTACAATCTGATTGGCAGAAAGTCAGGGAACAACAAAGCATAGAATAATAAGCTGTCCTCTGGGTGCCTGGACTAAGATTAGACTAGCCTCTCGAGAGCACGTGTTGTATTTTATTGTGGGGTTTTTCATGCTTTATTTGGTAAAAGCTCTAATGACTGGGGCTTTCTTACTGAGCCTTCTTTGATGTGCCCAGGCCACCAAGCAATGGCAGGCTCCCTCATGCCTCCCTCAAAGGTGGTCTCCTTCCCACAGAGGAAGGGTCCGTTGCTGCCACCTGAGGAGTCAAAAACCACAAAAACACCTGCATCAATCACACGGGACACAATAAGCGAGTCAGAATTAGATAAAAAAAAGCACTTTCTTTATGAAATAATTGCCTACTTTCATTGGGGCCAGACATAACAGCTGCACCGTTGTCTGAGGTGAAGAAGACAAAGGTATTATTGTCAATACCAAGAGTTCGCAGCCACTTCAAAATCTGACCGATGCTGTAGTCCAGCTCCATCACCGCATCGCCATAGCTGCAGCACAAAGGCAGATCACGTTTTTCACCTTGATACAATCATTTATAACCACTTGCATGACATTGTCTTTGCGTCAATAGGAGAGTCAGCAGGATAAAATGTACCGGCCTCGCTGGCTCTTCCCTAAGAAGCGTTTGGAGGCATAGACGGGTGCGTGAGTGGCATCGACTGCCCAGTAGAGGAAGAAGGGCTGCTGAGCTTTAGTTTGACGAAGTATGAAGTCAAGACCTTCCTGCAGAGGTGGAAGAATACGTCATTACACTGGGAATACAAAAGCCAGGAGACTTACTGCAGCCTCTTTCACAGCATTGCAGTTAAGGTAAGAAGAATTCTCTTTCTCACTCACTAAACACTCAAACAGTGTTTTCAAGTAAAGCAGTGCGTCAGACAAGCCTTCAATAAAACCGCCTCCAAGCAGAGAGCATGGAGTTCAGTTTTTGTTTAAACTGTTTTAGATAGAGACTCATCAGCCTTCTTAGGTATTGTTGTACTAAGGAGTCTCCAACGTGTTGTCTAGCCTGTTGAAATCAATAAAAGCAAACTGAGGAACATCTCTTGATACAATGCAAAACAGTTTCAACAGTTTCAACAAAAACACACATTCTAACTGTCATGTAGGCACAATACTGTATTGTAGTTTTAGCAGTTTATTAACACTGAAACACTGAAAACTGAGCTTGTAACCCAGGAAAAGGATGGTTACAATTAATCTAAAACGCTTTGCTAACTACATTTCAGACACTTACATTTGCATCAATTGTTCTTTATTACAAAAAGAGACAATCGTTTTGCACACAGATAAATATTTTACAGTAGATGACTGCAAATTTGCCAGTTATCCAAACAAAACTTAACAGTTACAAAAAGAAATCTGATTTTTGCTTAATGTTCACCAAGTTTTAAGACATGCTGCCTTTCACAGGACCGCCCTCTTCCAGTGATGACACACCCTTCCAACATGCAGTGTGTCTCTGCATGCTGGTTTTGATCATGTTCCAAACTGAATGGGAAGGACTGCCGCAGCAGAGATAATCAGTGCACTTCCTCTGGTTAAATTACAGTAATTATTAAAGGCCAGAATTAGGCTTTACCTGCATTCATTATTTATTTTCAATTATATGTTTTTAATTTTTTCATATTTGGGTGAGCCAAGGTAAAATTCTGTATTCTGGCAGGCAGTAACATTTTGTCCCCGCCCTATGAGAGCTGGGATAGGCTCCCAGAAGACAAAAGGTGGGTTAACAAGTTGCTAGTTTAACACAGGCAGGACCGTTCTGTCAACTGCTTTACAAAACATTGCATCAAAATGTGATGTACCTGGTATGAGTATGTCACACTGAGACAGCAACAACAGGTGATCCTTTGCTTACCATCAGGTAGATCTGTGTGAGGTTTGACTCTCCAGTCTCTCTGTCAATCTTAAAGTCCTCATAGAATCTGAAAAAAATAACAAATGTATACATTTCATAGACAACACCTTCGTCCCATCTGAATAATAGCTAAGGTCAAGCTGGCCTATTTATCGTCTGTGTTAAAAAAAGATTTAGCAGTAACCTGATTGTGTCATCAGTCTGCCTCCAAACTGACTGAAACTACTGTGGACTATGTGATTAGGAGAAAGGAAGTAAATTTCCCTCCTGTTGAGGGTGTTTGCAGGAAATTTTGGTGAAAGCCATATTTGGGAAGTGTCAGCGAAGCTGAGCAGAGGGAACTGTTATGAGGCGCTGCTGAAGCGTGGCGCAGCAAACAGAGAAGCAGTGACAGGCATCTCTTTCTTACGCTTCACTTCCTCCAGGTGTCCTCGCACACAGCCAACGCAACCTGCCGTCTCTTGAGGGCATGTGTGTGTCTCCCTGTATATGTGCCTACGTGTGTGTGTGCTTCTGTCCAGGGCCCAGGTATGCAGTGCTGATTAAACCCATGGCTAAGCGAAAAACACGCCCGGCTGCCAGTTCCAATGACCCTGAATACACATATGGCTGTTTTGGGGAAAACAAATGGGCGGAAAATGGAATACACAAGCACAGCTGGTACAAAGAAGGAAGAAGGGCGGGGGGGAGAGACACTCAACTCATCCTGAGGAGCAGACAGCCAAACTATTCCACTGAGTCATGGGGAAGGAGATTTGTATATAGATTTTCAGCCTTGCTGTGTGTTTGTGTGTGATATTACCTGCCGAGCATCTCAGAGTTGTTGTAGACAGGGATGTTTGGTATCGACTGGTCGTTATAAGGGCCAAAGTGGCAGTTTGGTGAACCGAACCATTCATCAAAACCATTCTTCAGAGGAAGATACTGTGGTCTGTGGCCCAGGTGCCTATAGCGACAAATAAAGTGCATTCACACACTAAGATCAGTGTAGCTGAAGATCAACCCATATGTTTTTGTATATTTACTCTTAAGCCCTAGCTATAAAGTCAGATATTCTTGCCCTGATATTTTTTTTCTAAAGGCTGAATGCAGTTTTTTTTCTGTTTGGATGCAAATACTTACAGTTCTTCACAGTATACTATGTAGACAAATTTTCACATTTTAGAGGCTTAAAACTTGACACTGTGCATCTGCTTTAATGACTAACAAAATATGATGGTGGCATCAGGAAGACTTTGTTCTCATCTTAGCTGCACAGAAAGTCTATGTAATCTTACTTAAAGAAAAGAAGAAGAAATAAGAAAATAAACACTCTTTTTTGTATATTTGCAAATATACTGCACCATATACTTCCACCAGCACTCCTTCCACAACTGATCACTGCTCTCTAAACCTTCAGAGACTTTAAAACCTGAGAAAAGATAAAGAGCTCACCATTTCCCAACTATCTTGCTGACATAGCCCTTTGTCTTCAGCAGCTGGGGTAACAAAATCTCATCCTTGGATATACCTCCTACTATGTCCTGTGGTGTGTATGCTGCAAAAAATAGATCCAAATTTAAGGTACTGAACTTTCCTTTGCTGCAACTATACTGTAAACTGCACAGTATAGATAATGCAGTGAGAAATCAGCAAGAAATTATTTGCACAATGCAAATGCACTCACTATTCCACTTTCCAAACTTCTAGGGAGACTTTTTAGACAAAAACAAAACAAAACAACTACCTTTCAATATATGTAACTAAATGGTTCTACAACCCAAGTCCCAACATGGGTATAAGACATTTAGAAAAATGTCCCGGAGCACTTTCTTTAGCATATTTGGGCTCCACTGGCACATAAATGTGGAAAGTCTCATCCCACAATGCCTGTGTCCATTTTAGATAGAAGCTTTTTATTGTAGATTTTGAAATAATGACTTAATTATTATTGTTAGTTAATAATTATTACTTCATTATTATTTAATTACTTCAGGTTTTTGTTAATATCTGTGTAAATAAGCTATTTCTTTTGTATACTTTTCGCCCTTGACTTTGTTTCTATTTATTTTATTGAGTTGTTGTTTTTCTTTTGGGATGAATAAATTATTTCTTCTTCCTCTTTGTCTCATTATTATTACATTTTGTCCAAACATGCTGTTGTGTTGTGAAATAATTATCTAAGGACTGCAGCTCAAGATAGGGTGGCTGCAGTGAGCTTGTCTGGGTTTAACACCAAGCTGCAGAACTAAACCAGTGAGCAACAAGGACGAACAGCAAGAGGAAGTGAAGTACAAGTGCTGTCTTACTGTATGATCTATGCTTAAAAACTAAAATATTATATTAACAACCCCACCCGTCGCATATCTTTTAGTCTATTTTATATTGTAACTAAGAAACTCACTACAAAGTAAGCCTTTTTTTTATTATTAATAATAGTTTCATATCGGACTGTATTTAAAAGATGGCTCTACCCCCTATGACATCTGTCCATTTTTGGACTCCTGATTTGAAGCCTCCAAGCTATTGGCTATTTAAACTAATGCAGTGGGCATTGGGGTGGCTCCATGGCTCTGACTGAAAAACCAGGTGATGTAACTGATGTAAGTGGGACTTTAGGCTATAATTAACTTCAATTATTAACATTAATTATTAACATCTTCGGAACATCTGTTTTCAGCAGCAGGAAACGTTGCATCAAAGTGCAGGTCAAGTCTTAGTTCTGAGAATGTTGATATGTTCGCTTTTCTTCATTGCAACCACCACATGCTCAGTCATTCACCACTTAAACATGCAGACACACACATGCACAAATACACATACACTTGAACACACACCTTATCTATCGCATCCAGAAAATACAATACTATCTGAAATCTTTTTACCTCCTACTAATGTAAGAAAGCTGTCCAAGAAGGCAGACCAAAGTTTCAGTTGAGGTTGTGTGTGTACCTTTTTTGTTATTAGAGTATTTGTGATTAGAACTGAAGCTATCATTTTATTTTAGTAATCGAGTAATCTATTGATTATTGTATCGATTAATCAAGTAATTGGATAAGAAATACTTTTGCTTTGTTAATGAGCAATAATAAATTGGAGGGGCTGGAGGCTAGTTTTTTGTGCTTCTCTTAACAGATGTTAATATGGTGCATGATGGTATAATTTTAATGTATTATATAAATATTAATGTATTAATATTAATTAACACAATATTTAATATTATTTCACTATCAATCTGAAAAATGTCACAAAAGTTTTGTAATTAATATGGTCTAGGTCACCTGATGCCCCCCTTTAGACTCACCCCTGTCTGCTGCAGGTATCACTGCATGGAAAATAGGACGGCTGCTGTCAGCCAACAGGAAGCTGTATAATTTAAACAGTCTGGTATCAGGCTAAGTTAACAGTTCATCTGCATATTTTAATACAAATTCTGGAGGCTTACTGCTGATTTTTCGTTGTGAAGAAAAATGGCAGTGGATGTAGCAGGTACAAAGTTTTCTCATCGGGTATTTAATAAAATATTTTCTTTAAAAATTATTTTATTTTAATATAGCGTGTAAATACACTGAATTTTTTGGAATATTTGTTATTTCTCATTAATAAGACAAAACTAGTTATCATCTTATTACCTGATGAATCCATGGAACAGTCAATAATCAATTCAAACTATCAAAAGATGCAGCCCTAGTTTAAAGTTTTTTAATATTCAGAGACCATGTTTTATTTACAGTCTACACATCAGACAAACCTATTATGTGTTTATTTGTTATGCTATGTAAATATACCAATACTGAGGCTTTTTTCTTTCATCTTATCTGGACGCAAACATATATAATAGTTATAAGGCATTAGCAGCAGAGCCTTTTTTTAACCGTGTGTGAGGTACTGGTGAGTAACAATGTGCATTCAGTCTTTTACCACATTTATGGCTTGCTTAATCACATCAAGCTTGCTCTGTCATGGCCTCTGCCACACAGTTGCAAACATTTTGGACATGTTGGCTTCCTGCTCTAAACACAGATAAGAAAAAAAAAATGTTGCTTGCATGATCGAGACAAGTTTTCATGCTCATTTATTTTACACACTTATCCAGACTTTGACACTGCTAAAAATGAAAATCCATAATATTGCACAGTGCTTATGAACCCTGTACAAAGACATTACCGTTTCTGGCACGGGCATTAGTAGTGTAGAAACCATTTCTGATGGGCAGCCTCCCGGTGAGAAGTGCAGCTCGAGCTGTGGAAAAATAATGATGTCATTAGACAAGTTGAGTATGCATTTTACTTTTCTGACACACAGATAGAGTGAAATGTGCTCCAATGGAAATGGCCCACATTGAGATTATAAATGGTTTACTGTCTAGCTAGTATTTTGGATAAACTCTTAAATGCAATAAACAAATACAGTTGCCATTATAAAATGGTGCCTCCAGCGTGATGTGTACATTAGTTTATTGCGAATTTGTTTTGTGCAACTACTGACGTCCTCTTTTAGTTAATATTAACAATGCTCAGTGTGTGGACATTTGAAAAAACGTTTCTTGAGAAATGCAAGCGCATTGTCATTAAAATTACCAAACTGGTGATGTTGCAGTAACATTTATGATTTTCTGTATACTCTGTTTTGCACAACATATTTTATAATATTTAAAAAATAAATGTTCTGTGATACATGCATACTTTCAATCTGTAAATCAATTGGTCTTTCAAAATGTTAAAAATGCACAACTGATCAATTCAGTTCAGTTGTATTTATATAGACCCAAATCACAATCACCTCAAGGTGATTTTTATTGTAAGTACTTGGTGACAGTGGGAAGGAAAAACTCCCTTCTAACAGGAAGAAACCTCCAGCAGAATCAGGCTCAGGGAAGCGCAGCCATCTGGCATGACTGGTTGGGGGTTAAAGGGAGGAAGACTGGAAGGAAAGAAATTATATTATCCACTAAAACAAGAAATGCCGGTTTATGTCAGTGTTACATCATCTGCTGACTTACAGGGGGAGCAGAGAGGGTTGGCAGTGTAGAAGTTTGGTAGGAGCATCCCTTCAGCTGCCATGGCATCCAGATTAGGGGTTTCTTTAGAAGGCTGGCCAAACACCCCCAAGTCCCCCCAGCCCATCTGAACAGTAGAGGTAAGTTTATTACTCACTCCATACATATGCAGTCACATTTAGATTAGAGTTTACAGCCTGCTGTTTACACGAAGTAAAGGTGAATAAGTTACTTGAATAGCAGCTGCAGCCAGCACAGAACGACCCGAATAAAACCTCACAGGTTTAACGAGAAATATGCAGCTCAGCCTGTCTCTACAGTACTGCAATCTGAGGTAAAATTGTAACTAAACATACAAACCAATAGAAGAAAGAAGAAGAGAAAAACTCACGTCATCCATGAGCATGATGATAATGTTTGGAGTTGGAGCGTTTGGTAGGTTTTTTGTCCAGGAACAACATATTATTGCTGCAAAAAAAGTTATCAGAGTTAGAGCAACCATTCTTCCCATGGCTGTGCAGAAGTCATATGAGCCTCCGCTACAAGGAAGTGTTTTGTTTGTCTTCGTGCAAGTTTTCAGCGCAATATTTGCGCATACAGGAAACAGCCACTCTTAAGATGTTTGCTAGGATTTATTTACAGTTCACTGAAATCGCTTCATCTTTTTCTAGTTTAATTTCTCTTATATATGACTACGGTAGCTTTATATTGTGTTATTAAATAAACAAAAAAATTGCTTTTTGGAGTATGCTGCATTCAATGACTGCTGATAAATCTGACTGTCACGAAATTAAATTTCAAAATATTCGGATAAATAACAAAAAACTAATCTCATAAATATAATTTAGCTTACAAATGGAAATATTACTATATAAAGATTATAAGTCAACTATTTAAGCACACGGTATATACATCATACAGGAAAAACTGGCATTCAATGGGGGGCTGCTTTCTACTCCTGCTTTACGGGTTATAACTGAATGCAACGTATCACGTGACCGCATCAGACAGCTCACAAGATGAACACTAACATGGCGGTGTGCATAGCTGTGATCGCAAAAGAGGTAATGATTGTTGTTATATATCACAGGTTTTATTTCCGTGTTTTGGCCATAGGTTAACCTTATATTGATAGACGTATCTAAGCACATGTTAGCTTTGTCTGAACGCAAGTTTAAATGCACCAACATGGCTATCGCCTAGCATTAGCTAGATTACCTGCTGTTACAGTTTTCTGAATCTTTCCCGAGCAAGTGCTACAAAGACGATGCCTTTAATGTTTTTTTTTCTTGTTCTTCTCTACATTTGTATGTGTTTTTGGCAGAATTACCCGCTATATATCCGCAGTGTTCCCACTCAAAATGAGCTGAAGTTTCACTACACAGTACACACCTCTCTGGATGTGGTGGAGGAAAAGATCTCAGCTGTGGGCAAAGCCTTGGGAGACCAGAGAGAGCTGTACCTGGGTCTGCTTTACCCAACAGAAGACTATAAAGTGTATCCTTTACTTTTAAGTAATTTTACTGTTTGTTTTGGTGGGAGCTATCCGTGTACTTACATCACGTTTCTTTCACTAAGGATAGAAACGTGAAAGATGTGAAATGACACATAAGGTGAGAGTATGATCTCACCTTAGACTAATTATCTTATTACATAAAATATAAATAAACCATTACTCTTCAAAATAGTGTACAGAAGTATTTGGCCACGCCCATTTCTTTATATTTTGCTGGGAAAATCCTAACAAGCTATTAATAAGTCAGTATTTTGTATGACCACGTTTATTCTTCATCAGAGCCTGAACCCTTAGACAACCTTTCTTGTAATCATCTTTAAACACTTTTCCACCAAAACCATTTCAGATGACTGTGTGGCAAATAATGGGTGGATCCATGCTGAAATCCTTATAAACCAGACTTCCAGATTCTTCTCTTATCATTCTACAAAAGCAGAAGTTGTCTTAGCTGGAATGTTTGGTCTCAATGTTTCCTGAAGAAAACAGTATCCTTGACTTGTAAAATAGATATGGGTATGTGACCAACTCCAAGGTGAAATTTGTAATTGTTGTTGACTCATCAAATACATCTTTGCGGGATAATGAAATAAGAAGTGTAAGTTGAGTTTGCTAAGCATCTACACATTTTCAAACAGAGCTGGATTAAATAGAATCCTGATGACAATTAACCTTACATTTCAAAGTTTAGGATGCACTGTACACAACTAGAACACAATACTTGATTACGTCTTGTCGAGATGAACATAATCAACTTTTTGGGACTTAATTGGAACATTTCTGTACAACGGACGCTGGTTTCATTTTCAGATGTTCAGGAAGTTGCACAACTCGTTTACTGACGTTATGTGTAACCCGTTCCACAATCCTGGAGACACCATTCAATCCAAGTGAGTATACGCTGATGTTGCATTTGATGTCCCCCATTTATACAGTGATGTTTAACCAATAATCGATCATCCTCCAGGGCCTTCGATGGGATTGTTTCTGGAATGATGGTACAAACTGCCTGATGAATCTTTTACCCAGTCTGCTGATCCTCCACTGTACATACACACCCTTTATTTTATTTACTTGTTTCTTTAATTATGAAATACAACTGTAATAAAACTGAACTGTTAGACATCACTGTGTGTTATTTTACTACAAGTGGAACACCAGATCATTTTTATTTATTCACATACATAGCAAAGAACTTAAGTTATACATAAGGGGAAAATTTGTAGATTACATTGCAGGCAGCAACACAAAACATTCGTCAATTTGTAAAAACAGATGCAACTGCATAACATTTCGAGGATTGTCCCATGCATTCACAGCAACATAAGCTAATAAAGCGACATCTCTGAATTATGCACATCTCACCTTCATCACTGTGGTCATTTATGCACCTCTCATAATTACCAACTTGATAATGGATGGAAGAATGTTTAAAATGACTTGTGTCACTTCTATCCTCCAACTTTATGCTGCGGGTAGACCTAGCGCTGCTGGGGGTAGTGCTGTCCACTCGACCCTGCCCCTAACTCCTCTGATGGTGGCGTGATAAGCAGCAGACATGGGTAACGTTTAGATGTCTGCTCATGGTAGTCCATGTGTCCCCACTGTCTTTTCCCCACTGGGGCTCCTCCGTAGTAAGGGTGGGGTGTTTGATGTTGTGGCCTGTTCGACTGGTAACGGAACCTGCCTCGAGAGCTGTTATGGTATCGGGGTGGACGGTAGCCACGACCTCTGCCTCTGGAGTGGGCGCCTCTGTGCCCTCCTCTATCAGTGGTGCTGATGCCTGGCATGTTAGTCCTCTTGGGCATTACCTGCAAGACAAAGGAGGCTCTTTACTGGTTAGGACTAATTTGGTTAAAAAGACAAACACTGAACACACCCAAGACCCTTTGGTGTTCTATTTTCACTTCCAAACAGGAAGTGGGGTTATGTCCAGTACACACGGCAAAATATAATTTTCCCAGTCTATTCCTTTGTGCTAAGCAAAACAACTAACTTTGTTCCAACCAAGAACAGTACAAATTTGTTTCTTCCCAAGCAAGAAGGTTATTTTGGTAGAATCTGATGCCACCTGAGATCTTCTCCCTCTTATGGTGCTGCAAGCTGTGCATGTACAACAAATGTACTGAGATTTGACTGGCATTATTGTGCACCTGAAATCTGCACGTATTCCGGGGGGGGGGGGACAAAAAAAAAAAAAAAAAAAAAAAGAAAAAAAAAAGCATAGTACTCCCTCACCTTTAAGACTCTTCCTCTGAACAGAGTCTCATGCAGTCCAATGGCACTCTGTACAGAATCTCGATCGGAGAACTCAATGTAAGCAAAGCTGTGAAGATCAGAAAAGATAAAAAGCACCAATTAGATATGGAGCCAACCTTCATGTAGGTGTATGCTATGATCAAACAATGTTAGGCTGCAAAAAATAAAAAAAAATATAGATATATAAATACAGACTGAACCCACCCCTTAGGATGGCCGGAGAACCTGTCACACAGAATGGTTACTCTGTTGACAGGACCACAGCCATTGAAGTGGATCTCCAACTCATCTGCAGTGGCTCCATAGTCTACCTGAGATTTATTCAGTGTATTAGACCAAAACTGTGACACCCCCCAAAAATATCCAAGTGTAGAAATAAATGTTCCTTACATTTCCAACATAGATAGACCTGTTGTCTGCGTCTATCCTCTCCTCGGGAGTCATGTTGTAGAAAGGTCCTGTGGAGGAAACAGACTTTGTCCACTGCTTTTGCACATGCAACACAGGGAACGTGCAGTCTACATGAGTCATGCTAGGTGAAACTAACAATGATTACATTCACCAATATTATCTCTTTGACAATACACATCTCAGTCTGGCTCTTCTCTGACTGCATCTCTGCTCAGAGCAGGAACCAAAGAGGAGGATGGGGGGGGAGGGAGACGCACAGAGGCAGAAAATAGCCACAGGCAGCGAGGAGGACACTTCTGGTTCTCTGGGGCTCACTGCTTCGTCTCATTGGGCAGTGATGAGGCACAACACTCGCAACCACTGTGAAGCGTCCCAGGTGTTGGCCAGATGGAGAAGAATGTGGTTATCTCACCTGCCTGGAGGCTGTAATGCTACACACACCTGGCTAAAAATACACTGTTGAGGCTTCTTGCATGCATTTAGCTATGCAGCTATACAATGTGGTACAATAAAGCACCGCTCCACAGATGAGATGCAAGCTGTCTCACCAGACTGAGGGCTGCTGGTCAGGAGCTGCATGTCCACTGCATCACACCTCTCCTCCTTCAGTCTTTCCGATTCTTCTTCCATCTCCAGCTCCTGCACCCTGGCCTTGATGGCCAGCAGCTCCTGTGACACAACCAAAAAAGTAAACTTGAAGAAACTTTGGACTAAAGTAAGACGCTCAGCAATGATAGCAAATTAAACAAAAAACTTTTAAACAGATGCAGAAACATTTGAATCTTATGGGTAGTAGTACAATTAGTGCTCGCCAACAGCGACATTAAAACAAAATTAGACATTTTTTTTTTATGTTCATTTGCAGTTTGAGGTTAGAGGCCGGACAGATTTTGTCAAAAGGTACATTGGCATCTTCTGGAGGCTAGAGGGCATTGCTTATTCCTACTGGGTTAACTTTAGTTGGGAACCTTCCCAGATTCACTGATCTGAAAGTAAGCTTGTTGTCTGACTTGTGATACAAAGATACTGATTTTTTTTTGTCCCTCCTATGTTCCCAATATCTATGGCATATTTACATATACATGAACTAATCTCCCTGAAAAAAACAAACATGTTCAAATTGAGCTGTCCTGATATTTCTGGGCAGCAACGTAATCTAATCACGCCTGAAGTGCAGCACAAAACGTAGCTATAACCGCACTTAACCCGGACCTACAATGCGCCGAGTGGCCCAGCTTTTCACTCTGCATCTTAGATGTGGCTCAGTGGTGCTCTTATCACACAACGTTTGTCGGGGATATACAATACGACACTGCGTTTGCGCTCGTTTGCCTAGCGTGACGAGCTTGGTTTATTGCACCGCGTCGACATATAGCACACAAGCAAACAAATAAGCCGTGTCAAACCTGCTTTTTGCCCACCGCCAGCACAATAATAGCCCATGCTCACCGGGTCCTCTGTGAATAGCTCTCCGATGGACTCGCCCTCGAGGTAGCCGTACTCCAGATGATTTTCCGCCATGCTTACTGCTCACACATAGCATCTGCAAAGCTGACTGCAGCTTGCCAAAACCGCCACAGAAAAATATCCCTGACAGGGAGGAACCCGGTGGACGGTCCGCAAACAAACGCGACTGCACAATTTGAGGTAACCTAATAGATATCACCTGTGAGTGAGGCGCATGGCGCGCGGGACTGATTGACAGACGAGCGCACGTGAGCGCGGTTTTTCTTTTGTGTGGAGGCTCTTCCTCTCAGTGGCGTACCTACTGTACGTGGGGGCCATGGCTGCCCCCTACACTACACACACACGCATACCTCACCACAGTTTACCCACACGAGTGAACTAGTAAAACTATAACTACAAAAAGCCTGTAAAATGATATTTGCGCATCCCATTCTTCATTGTAAAATTAGATTTATTTTATACATTTGAAATCACTAGAAGTTTCTAATAATGAGCTACACAGGCCGCTAGACTCCCATTTTACATTTGTTTTAGCAGAAATGGGCATGTTTATTGCTTGGTTTTAAAAAATAAAGCTCTCTGTAGTTTATTTTTCCCTGATAATAACTGTATGTATAAACCACCCAATTCAACTTTATGTACGGGGGGCCCTTTGAGCAACACTTGGGTGTCTCTATATCTGTCTTATAACTATAATTTTAGTTCATTTTAGTTACTGATCTGAAGTGAACCTCCTGACCTCTCTCTGTTGTTGGTGGCTTTTGGATTATTATAACTGTGATTATCTGTCGAAGCTTTCCATCCATCCTCTTAAGCTTATCCAATTCAGGGTCACAGGGGGGCTGGAGCCTATCCCAGCTGCCATAGTTTGAGAGGCGGGGTGCACCCTGGACAGGTCCGACAGACAGACAGACAGACAACAACTCAGACTCAGATTCACACCAGGGAAAAACCAGTTAACTAAGCCTGAAGAACTGCATGTCTTTGGACTGTGAGAGTACCCAGAGAGAATCGGGGAGCTCATGTAAACGCCACACAGAAAGCACCCATCCACATAGTGGATTCAAACCTGGGACCTTTTTGCTGTGAGGCAAGAGTGCTAACCGACAAAGCTTTCCTCTTTTAAATGTTATTTATAACCTATCTGTTTCAGAAGTCTGAAATCTGTCCTCAGGGTTTGTTTTTTTTCAGTGAGTGAAGTTCTAACAATCTTTTATTCATAAGTTTTCACTGATTAGCAGGTATGCCTACGTGATAATATAAAGTCCAACCCCAGGAACACTCCAGGTTTGTGTCTGTGAATCACATCTCCAATCCAGTTTTGTTCCATACTTCGCATTGCTTCAAATCACACCCTCACTCCCTATCTGCTCCACCACTGTATAACTATACAAATAACGCGAATAAGAAAACAAAGAATGAAAAGAAAAAGACTTTAAAGATGAGCCTTTAGAGACTCTATAGTGCCTCTCTTGGCAAAGCAAATGTATTTGGCATAACAATGCATTTATGTCTGCTTGCTAAAACTGCAGGACAGGACAGATTAAAAAATAATAAAAATAATAACATTTTACAGAACAGAGAGCTACTTCTAGAAAGCTTCAAAAAAGCTTCAAAATACTCCACTGCATTTGGTGGAGTATTATCTGGACTGGGTACAATCAGCTCAGGTGACCCTTACTAAGCTAGTTAGTGTTAGCTGATAACATATAAGTCCAAATATTTTTAGATGTGGTGATGACCGTTAGAGGCATCAAAACTGTGCCCCCAAACCTATGGGTTATGTCACATCTTTTATATACAGTTAGGTAGGTTTGACAGTTTTCTGTACACCACTAAAGTGGATTTTAAATCAAGAAATCAAGATGTGATTGAAGTGAAGACTTTTAGATTTAATTCAAAGGTTTTCACAAAAGTAAAGGAATTACAGCAATTTTTATACATAATCTGCCATCCAAATGTAATTATAAAAACTGACCTAGTTTTAAATATAAGGTTTGTTTTCAATACATGGATGAAAATCCTTCGCAAACAGCGTTTGCCTGAAGTCTAGAATTTATGGACATCACCAAATGCTGTGTTTCCTCCCTTGAAATGCTCTCTAAAGCCTTTACTGCAGATACATAGTTGCTGCTTGTTTGCGGGTTTTTCTGCATTCAGTTTTGTCTTCAGTAATTGCAAAGCATACTCTACTTGTTTAATATTTGGCAACTGACTTGTCATTGAAGAATATCATATTTATTTACCTTGTGAAATTCTTGGGTTGCTTTTGCAATATGATTCTAGTCATTATCATTTGCACCGTGAAGTGCTGTCCAATCAATTTTGCAGCACTGGACTGAATCTGAGCTGAGAGTATAGCCCTGTACACTTTACAATTAATCCTGCTACTTCTATCAGGAGTCACATCATCAGTAAAAACTATTGCTGCTAGTTCCACTGGCAGCCACACATACTCATGCCATAACATTACCATAACCATATTGGACAGGTAATGTCATCGGATCATGAGCTGTTTCTCTCCTTCTCCATACTTTTCTGTTTTTATCGTTCTTTTACAAGTTCATCTTGGTTGCATCTCTCCAGAAATGTTCAGGCTCTGTTAGATGTTTTCTGACCCTCCTGTTCTTCAGTGGTTTGGACCTTAGTATAAACCCTCTGTATTTCCATTCATAATGGCACTTCTTGTTTGTAGACCTTGACAATGATACACCTGCCTCCTTGAGAGTGTTCTTGACAGAATATTGCGATCATTTGCTTTGGTTATACTCTGTGGTCTCCCAGGCGTCTAAGCAGTGCTAAGTAGTGCACCTTTTAAAGACTGTACCAGACAATAAAGTTGCCCACCTTTGGCCACTAATGTTTTTCATATCTCTCTGTCTATTTTTCAGCTTGATGGCTTCCTTCACTTGCAACAACATCTCACATGGAAAATTCCCATGACAAGTTACCAAATAGGTTCAACACTTGGTATTAACTCCAAATTTTGTTTTTGCTTAATTTCTCATAAATTAACAAGGGAACAGACTTCACCAGTGAAACAGCCTGCCAGCCAGTTACTTTTAACAATTTGAAAATGTGGGACTGTGTATAAAAAAAAGCTGTCATTCCTAAACAGATAATGCAATATTTCTTGCAAAACCCCTTGAAAAATAAAACTGAAAATGTGCACTTAAACCATATCTTGACTGTGGTGCTATACAGAAGCAAAAATACAGGGAAAAAATGTGTAACTGTGGACCTAACTGTAGTTTCTATTGGTGTCTCTAATAACAACAATATCACATTGTTGTCCTGAAGTGTCTCAAAAAGAAACACCAATGTATGAGGAAGAAACATCCGCTCAACTTTGTGCTGAACATTGGAGGGGTCAGGATCTCTGTCTAAATAAATAAATAAATCTGGGTAAATTCCCAGATGATTAAACATGCAACTATTTTGCTTGATAATAACTGAAATGAGTAAAGAAGATCAACAGCCGATTTATGCAAGATAGGAAGAACCAGGCTCAGGGAGGGGTGGCCATATGCCGTGACCGGTTGGGGGTGATGGAGGGAAGAAAAAACTCACACATGGAGTGTCATTAATGTCATTTCTACAGGAGCCCTGGGAAGGTTTGGATAACCTTAAAAAATGTAAAATAAAGTTCAGCGGTTTAGATGTAGGGAGGCAAGTCCAGGATCAACATTGCATCTGACCAATCACTTTGTTAAGGTGTCATAGCTTTGCAACTTGGAAAAAACCTGCCGATGCCCACTGAGGGAAAAAAAATATCCAAAAACGGGGTCAGTTAAGGTCAAGGTTATGGATGGGGGTTGGGATGTGATCATGAATGGGTTTAGGGTTACTGGGCTATAGTATGATTCTATCGGATTAGGCTTATGTTTCGTATGTGGTGTTATGGTGTTTCCACGTTACAAAACTATGACATCACTACAATTTGATTGGTCTCTTGTGTTGTTGAACCTGGGCAAATATTAGATTTGTTGACAGACCAGTCCACCGTGTGCCTCATTATAAGAAGGGAAGAAATTGATTTTTTTTAAAAAACCTAGCAGGTGATTCAGAAGAGGTTAAACGTATAATAAGATTTACTCAGACTATTACATTTACTTTAGTATAAAATCCAAACCAACGGACAGTGCACAAAAGACCTAAAAAAAACAGCTGGTGGGGTGGAAAGGGACAGCTCAGGTTGAGCAGTCTGGAGAGAGTTAGAGAGGCAAGGCTGAGATGATTTGGACATGTGCAGATGAAATAATAAACAGGAAGACCAGACAAAGGATGTTGAAGATGGAGCTGCCAGGCAGGAGGAAAAGACCACAGAGGAGATTCATGGATGCAGTGAAGGAGGACATGGAGAGGGTTGGTGTGACAGGGGGAAATGCTATGAATAGGGTCAATGGAGGCAGGTGTAAAGATGGAGATGGAGTGATGCAGCCGAAAGAAGAAGAATTAGTAGAAGAGGTGATTTTAACATGAGACCAGAGTTGTTTAGTAATGTTTTTGTGTGTCACTGTTGTAATATACTTACATAATCTTCATGGTATGTCTAGATTTTTTGGTGATATGTCAACATTTGGGATGATGACACTGTGTTAATAATTATTTAATAACAATGGATCAATTTCATTTTCTGGGCATGTAATCTTAGAATATTCCCACATTTGAAAAAGACAAGAGAGAACAGCAATGAATACTTCATTTCATGTTTTAATTACACAGTTACATTGTTCAACACAGACAATAACCTGAATTAGAATGTTTTACAGCTTCACACATCCAACAGAGCGAACAGTTAAAGAGCGGTATTAGCAACAGGGAGGAAAGCATGCAAGAAATAAATACAAATAAGAATTGAATTCTTCTGGCACAGTTTACTTCATCTAAAAATGGCAACAGGACCGTTTGAAGAGGGAAATTAAACAAAAGGGAAAAGATCTTCAAAGCGCCATCCTTTCCTACAGAAACATGTTTTTCTGTAATAATGTATTGCACATTACAGTATAGAATGCTTCCCTACACATAAAAAACCATAAACCTTTATTCAGTTTATGTAAAGATAAAAACAAGACCATCCTGAGCCATGGCTTTTGGGAAAACAAGTTCTGTATCCACTGTTTGCCACCTTAGCTTTCTACTGTAGCTATATATTGGAGCCTGTTTCACAGGAAGGACAAGTCAGCGTCACATCTGATGAGCTTTGAAGCTTCTCTGGTTGGAGTTGGGAGGAACAAACACCAACCTGCTAATATCTGTCTTCTCTAAACATGTGTTTTGCCCATATCATGTACATAGTTAAACAAATAAGACACATGGCCAATGCAAAGTGTTTGGAGACCCTTGGATGGTATTCACAACAGCAGAGCCCTTATGTGTTTGCCATATATAATATCTTCACAGAGAAAAGTAAATGACACCACAGCACTAATGCACTAATTGCATTTGTTTCATTACCCCAGCTGATCTTCTGTATCCTACTGTCCACTGAACCCAGGAGGAGTGAAGGACAATTTTGCTCTTTCCTGTGCAGATTCGAACTGCAGTCTCATATCTCACGCAATCAATCACAGCTGACGTTCTCTACTGCTGGGACATAACACAAAAATTAGAACCAAAGCGAAATTGAACTGAGATGGTTGTAGCTTTTGGTTGTGTTTTGGTCATTTATAATGGTCTGTTGGGTTTGGCTTTGTTTCGTTTATCTGAGGGCTTACTCACAGACATGGAGGCACACACACGAGCAGCGCGCTCGAAAGATGAACGGAACTGCCGCCACAATGTTGCGTGGATGTGGATGTTATAGAAAAACGTGTCACTGTACTGCAAAAAGCTGCTGCTACATACTGTGAATCAATGTGCCACTGTACACGGCCTGGGATGTTTCATTAAAGCTCTGAAGGTTTCAAGTAGTTTGTACAGAGACATAAAGAAAAAAAGACTTACAAAAACACACACACACAACCATATGCACACACACGCACACACACCATGCATTCATTTTTATCTCTGCAAGGCTTTGTGACTGTAAGAACACGCAATCAGTAGGCTGTTTGAAAGGAGAGGCTTCTATTATTTTTACAGAAGCACTTTTCAGTATGTAGACAACAAGCGCTTTGATTGCTTGAATAATAATTCTACACTTCTGAAACTCAGCCGGTTCATTGAGGGCGGTCTTCACTCCTGGGCTCTGAGCGTGTGTATTTCAGACACTTTGGTTAACTGGTGTAGCTGAGCTCTAACCTTTATTACTTCTGGTCTGCTGATTCACACCATTTCAGAACCTACTATGGCAATACAGGAGTACTTTGGTCTGTGCTTTTATTGGTTTTGGACAACAAATGGCATGTCATGGTCAATTCTCTGATCGGTTTGGTAATACGGAGGTCTGACTGCATGTGTGCCTGTTACTAAATTCTAGCAGTATCAGCTTTTTAGTGGGATGTGTTTTAAAAAAGAAAAGAAAAAGAGAGACACTAGGGTCTGAGAGGAATAAATAGATTTAAACATTATGAGTAAAGACAGTTCTCTACAACGCTATTTCCTTTTATGACGACTTTTGAGCGGGCATGTGTGTGTGTGTCCATGTCTGCTCTCAACCCAGCTTTTCAAAGTCCAGGTTAACCTCTCCTGGTGGTTAGCTGTATGGTCACAGGAGGTAGCTAGTGTGAAGGGAGGGTTGTGAGCAGTGGTTTGTGGTAGTAGTGGAGGAATTCGACATCAGGGTAAAAGGAACAAGTCACAGAAAAAGAAAATAGGCTGAGGTCAGCGCCTTAACATGGTAATTCTAACACACATACATAAATGCTACACACGAATGAAGGGGTACCTTGCAGCTTATGTCATTTGAAATATGGTCTCAGATAGTCAAAAAAAAAATCAATCCAACAAAAACTAAAAAGTAACAAAGAGTTTTTGTTTTCCCATGCCCCAACTGCAAAAACAAAGTTACTCTTTTTTCCCCATTTGGTCCAAGCAAAGGACGCCAAGCATGTAAGCTATACAATAATCAATATAAAATATGCACACACATTTTTTTCAAGGCTTTTTGACTGTTTAGTATTCTCGTGTTAACCTTATTGCTGAGGCGTGTGGGAAAGCCTGGAAAAGAAAAAACAGCGCGAAAGAAGTCGTGCTACTCTCTTGGCCTGAAACTAAAGACCTGCCCCCCACCCCACCCCCACCCCCAGGTCAGCAGCTTATACTCAAATTGTTTCTTTACAAATGAACAATAAGCAGCGAGGAGTAAAGAACAACATTTTAAAGATTGGGTATCAAATTAGATTTGTCATGTACTGTAGCTTAACACTGGCGTATCGCTTAATCCTGCACCATGGGAGAAACAAACACTGTTAACCACATGCACGCAGACTGATGAGGACCAAGAGAGAGAGGATCACTACAGGGGCGCTGGAGCTAAACGGCTGGTAAGAAACTGAGTGCTTGACGTGATGTGTCAAGTATGACATTTCCAAAAATTGGTGTAAATGAGAAGAAAAAAACAAACTAATTGAGTTACCACTGAGCCTTTCTATTAATACACACTGTTGAGTCACCTACTGCAGGATGCAGAGCTGTTTTGCCACTGTTGCCAACAGTTTCCTCCACTCGGAGTCACATGACACTTTGATTTGAGTGAAAATTGAAAAAGTGTTTAACTTGTATGAGAGAAAAGAAATTTGATCAATTTTAAAAACAAATGTACTGTGAAAAAAAATCTGGACATTAAACTTTAAAGGTTTCTGTTATTTGGCAAACACATTTTTGGACCTCTTTAAATACTATGTACATTCACATTAAGTTACTGATGTTACTTTAAATATATTTATATGTATCTATATTATATGACACCCTATGGGCAGTTGCTGAGGTTCCATTCAGTAGCTGAATTCTCTTCATATTGCACCTCCGTCCTCTCACTGTCTTACAATGCGAGCAATACAAAATATTCTACAAGAGGGGTTTCCATCTCATTGATATAGATTCAACAAATCAAACAATAAGTACAATGCAGGCCTTCCTCTCATAAACAAAAGCGTCCTTGCTCTGTCTTCACTGCTCAACCCGAACTCAAAGGAGGAAAGTGAAAGGTAGCAAAACAAAAACAAAAGTCCGTCTTTCCGGATATACACAAGGGCAGCACGTGTGGACATCAGCAACAAGAGACATTATTGAAAAATGAAGAGAGGAACGATATCTACAAGCGGGTTCAGCCCTACCCGTGGGGCTTGCTTTGTGGCTCTCTGTCCAAAGCCAGCGGAGGGGTAGGGCACATGTGAGTCAAGTAGTTGGGGAAGAACATGGAAGGGAGGAGAGGGGTGAGGGGAGGTAGAAAGAGAAAGGAGAACAAAGTCTACACCGCCCTTTTTTAGGCTCTGTCTTGTGTTTATCATGCTTTGGAAAAGGAGGGAGTGAATGTAAAGGTAATTCCTTCAAAGATCTCCTCGCTGTGGAGCGTAAATTAAAAACAAAACAAAAAACAACAAAAACTTACAAACAATCCTTCCACGTATCTCCATAGTTTGTAATGCCATCTTGGACAATGTTTTCAAGCTTGTGTTGAGGTTTTTTTTTTCTGTTTCGGCAGCTCCTTTGCCATGTACACACCATCGTCTCCTTTGAGGCTGTGTAGCTTTTTTCCTTCCTCTTTGTCCTCTCTACCATTTAAACAAAAACACACTGTTGCAGGGTTTCCATCTATTTCATTAAGTCTTTCTTGTAGGTAAGTTCAGAGCATTGTCCATATTCACTAGTCTGGGCCGTCTCTGAGGAATCGCTGTACTTTTACCCAGACTGCAGGAGGCAGCTGCACATCAAAGCAGGTCACAGTTTGCTGTCTCTGGGTCCCGTTTTGCAGCTCCTCTGCAGCCCGGTCGTCTCAGGGCTGGCTTATCTGCTGAGGAGGTGATGTTGCTTTGTGTTTGGTTACAAGATGAGTGCTTCTCTTTATCGCTTACTTACTCACTTTGGCAGTGTAATACAAAGGTTTGGATCATGTTATTTTTCATCTTTGAAATCATTTGGGTTCATAATGGTGCAGAGAGGTGAGTCCGGTGTAGATTTTCTTGGCTCGCTAGCAAGGTAGTTAGCAGTTCAAAATTAAGTTATTTTTTTCATATCATTACTGTTATCATAATCAACATCAGCATCATCGCTATTATTCTTTATTTAGAATATTTGGACTTCTCTTTGTTTTCCCTTAAAGCCAGAAAAGAACTTTTAATAAATACTAAGTTGTGTTTCTGAGGAATTAATCGCATCCCAACTTTTACCCCTTCCCTCAAAAATAACAAAAAAGGTATTATGCTCCTTGCCTTTCTCCAATAGGATACTAGAAAAAGTCCCACATCTGGGAACTGTTTGGACTGTTAGTGCACATCTCAGGGCTCATCTCATTGGTGCTAAATTAAAGGGAAATCCTATCCAGGTGCTAATCGGCCTAGTCATCCCCCATTGATGCTGCCTCCTCACAGCCCTTATAGTGGACATTATTTACCATGCTTACGTTACTGAGGGCAAATCTTCAAGTCAAAGCTCATGTTCTCAGCAAACACATCTGATATGTTTCTTCAACAGAGAAAGGAGACACTGCACTCGTCATGCTTTACACTACATTGAACCCCAGACCACAATCTTTGTATCTGTGGCTGTAAAAGAGAAAGTATTCTGGAGGAAGGTGAGGAAACAAGTCCATCATCAGGTTAAAGAGAAGATGTTACAGATCGGGATATGAGGGAAATAAGAGGTAAAGGAGGGGACTGGAGCAGTTTGCGATGAAGATTCCTCAGTTTGGTTTTGTGTGGAGTGTGAGCGCTGTCACTTCGGTATGCAGGGAGGGGACGAAGTTCAGACGTCAGCGAGAGGTGGCATCCAGTAGTGCGGGGGTGGCTGGAGTTGTGGAGCGAGAGGCACTGCTGGAACTACTCTCTTTGGGGCTGGCAGAAACACTTCCGCTGCCGCTGCCGGCCCCTCCCGCAATACTGCTCTGGGCTGCGAGTGACAGGGGTCCTGGAGGAGTGCGCTCGGAGTGAGTTGGGGGCGCGCTGGAGGAGGCGGAGGAGCTGGAGGAGGGGGTTCCTAGAGGGACACTGCTGCCCCCTGGCAGCCCCTGAAGGCCTTGACCACAGACGTGGTGGTGCTTCTCCCAGTCTTTGTGTTGGCAGAAGGAGCCACAGTAGCGAGCTGTGTTGCAGCCGCTGCACGTCTCGCTGGCTTTCCTCCCACAATTCCAGCAGCTCTGTTGAGACAGTAGGGAGAGAGTGGGTCGATAAAAATAAGTCTATTTTGTACTCAACCAAGCAGAGTTTACACTTCCTAACGCTGCAACAAGAGTCTAGATTTGCCAGCAGGAAATATGTTATTTCTCCACTGCATTACCTTAATATAAAAACAGTCAAATGTCACATGTCTGAACGATTTCAGACCTGTGGCACTCACCCCCATTCCCGCCAAATGCCTGGAGAGACTGGTCATTAAACACATCAGAGCTGCTTTTCCACCATCTCTGGACCCGCACCAGTTTGCATACAGGGAGAACCGGTCAACTGAGGATGCGATCGCCATAGTGCTGCACACATTATTGAAGCACTTGGAACACTGGAACACCTATGCACGGCTCCTCTTTGTAGACTACAGCTCGGCTTTTAATACCATCCGGCCATATAAACTCCGTCCCAAACTCCACCAACTGGGACTCAACTCCTCTCTGTGCAACTGGATTGTGGACTTCCTCACTAACCGTAGACAGAGTGTCAGAGTGGGTAAGAACACCTCTTCCACCCTTGTGGTCAACACCGGTGCCCCTCAGGGGTGTGTTCTGAGCCCTCTGCTATACACTCTCTTCACCCATGACTGTATTTCCTCCTGCGCGTCCAATCTCATTGTTAAGTTTGCCGATGACACCACAGTGCTCGGACTTATATCCAACAACGATGAGACAAACTACAGGACAGAGGTGCAACAACTAGAGTCATGGTGCCACGACAATAACTTGGTCTTAAACACCAAAAAGACCAAGGAGATCATTGTAGATTTCCAGAGGAAGGGTCATAACAACCATCTGCCTCTCTTCATTGGTAGTGAGGCGGTGGAGAGGGTGAGCAGTTTTAAATTCTTGGGGGTAACTGTGACCGAGGACCTGTCCTGGGGCAACCATATCACCTCAGTTGCACGGAAAGCCCAACAGCGCCTCTACTACCTGAGGAGACTGCGGAGCGCACACATTCCCAGACCTCTGATGTTGAACTTCTACAACTATGCCAACAGCAGCGTTCTGACGTATGGATTTCTAGTGTGGTTACCCAGCTGCACCAAGGCCGACCAGCAAGCACTCCAGCGGGTGGTGAAAGAAGCTGGCAGAATTATTGGAACAATTCTGCCAGAGATCAGTAATATCTTCCCCACTCGCTGTCTGAGGAGGGTGCACAGTATCCTGCGGGACCAACATCACCCTGCGCGCCACCTTTTCCACCTGCTGCCCTCAGGGAGAAGGTACAGGTCTATACAGGCCAGAACATCCAGACTGGCCAACAGCCTGTATCCACAGGCTGTGAGGCTCCTGAATTCTGCCCCCCTCCCCTCTCTGCCCCCCTCTCACGGACAATAACCATATCCAACTTCTTAATAGCACTGAACTGGTCTGCATTGGTGCATTATATCTTTATTCTCTTCCCCCCCCCCCTGCCCCCCCCCTCTTTCTTAAATAGACAACCATCATATCTCACAGTACAATAATATTGAACGGGTTGCATTGTTGCATTTTGTCATGTTTCTCAGGTCTTTGTCTGAATGTCCTATGAACATTACCTGTCTTGTTCTCATGTTGTTGCTAAGGATTGTCTCATTGCACTGAAGTCACACTGGGTTAAATATTTACACTTGGGTTTTAAGGGGTATTTGGTTTTTTTTTTGTTTTGTTTTTTACGGGTTGTACGGAAGCCCCAAACGCAATTTCATTGTTCTTTGACAATGACAATAAATAAATACTTGACTACTTGACTATGCAGGTTATTTTTCCCAAAAATATTACAGTATCGTTACGATGTAACACAGTGTGTCATTCGGGTGATATGAAAATAAAACAACAACTATATTATACCACAAGACTGCACAGTAGGTATGTTCTTCAAAGGCATCAGCTTTTGCATTTTTTTTTAACTTTATTCATCAAAAACAATGCATTACAGTTCAGAATACTGTATTTTTAAAACAATTTCTCACATTGTACATGTTAAAACCTAAACTAAGTGGCATTTACAAGCCAGTTTGTGTGTGTCATCCACAATTTGTCTGCTCCTCTTTGCATGGGGATTCAATGTTATGGATTTAATTCTTGGTCCAAGGCCACTGGTTTGTGTTACCAGCAGGTGGTGGTCAACTGCTCACTAATGGCCTCAGCCTGGCACTCTGCTCCAACCATCTGGGTCTGTCTGCTTTTATTTACACAGACAACTGGACTGCTTCTGCAGTAATGATGACAACATGCTGCTGCTGCACCAAACCGAGAGAAGCCAGCTGCATGGATTACACAATGCAAGGTGATGTCATGGTCCTGAGTCTGTCGACTCAGTGTTTTGTGTTTTTTTATATTATTCTGTGTTCTTGTTTATTCTGTTATATCTTTTGTTAAGGTTTGCCATTTGTTAGGGTTTTGTTCTATGCCTGCCTGCTCCCACTTCTCCGTGTTCCCTCTCTGTCCATGGTGTCACACTGTATGCCCGTGAGTCTGTCTGTTAAGTTCAGTGTCTTGTCTGGTTCTCTGTGTATGTGAGTGTGTTCAGTTTACGTTTCCCCTGTCTCGTCAGCTCTGATTTCTCCCAGGTGTGTTCCCCTCCTGTCTCTCATCTCTTGATTATTGCTGTGTGTATTTAAGCCCTGTGTGTTCTCCTGCCTGTTGCAGTTATTTCCCTGCATCACCCTATGTTGGTTCCCTGAGTCTCCCTGCAGCGCCATTTCAGGTCTGCTTGTGTTAGTTTTTCCCAGTTTAGTTAATCTTAGGTTCAGCACTTGCCACCTCCTTTGCTGTTTGTTCTATCTCCGTCACAATAAAGCTCACTCTCATCAAAGTCAGTGCTTGCATCTTGGGTCCTACGTCCAACCTCCACTCGTCTGCCACTGCGGACGTGACAGGTAAGGGGAGCAAAGGGTAATGGATCAAGAAAGCCTTAAAACAAAGGGCCTGATGACTGATTAAGGAATTTAAAGTTCCAATGAGAGAAGGATGAGGCAATATGTCGGTAGGGGGTCTGTGATACTCACTTCACTGGAGTCTTCCTGCTGGTTGATGACTGTTAATGCATCCTCAGAGGCTTGCCTCTTGGCTTCAGCCAGTGCCCTCTCCATTTTGGAGCGCTCGGCAGAAATCATCTCATGAGCCTTCCTCTCAGCGTCTGACACTGCTTTCTGCAGCTCCGACATCGCCTGTCGCTTCACCTCATTCACTGCCTCCTCTGAGAGAGAGAAAGAGAGAGAGTGTTAGTGCTTATGGCCATCGTCCCATCCAGCCTGCTCTGTCTGTCATCCTTTATTAAGGCTCTTTAAGCTGCCGTCTTGTTGTAACGCAGCAAACAGATGTACATCATCCAAGATTTAAAACTTTATGCCAGGAGAAGTGTGAAAAAAAGAAAAGAAACCAGACTTCAGTCATTTATTCAAACACGTCTGGTCACAATCATTTTCAGAGCTGACAACAGCAGATGTCACCAACTCGGTTGTTCATCAAGCACCCTGAATGAATTGTCATCCTATCACAAGAACAGTTTTACCAGAAACTGACAAGAGTTTACAGTAAAGGGCGAATAATTTCCCCCCGCAGCCGGCACACATATCTCCACCGGCTGACTTCCTACAATGTAGGCTTCATCACATGGTCTTTTGTTTTTCCAGCAGGAGTCCACCATATGAGTAAGGAGGCTTTGTTTTTATAACAGGCAGGTGGGTAGACTCCTTTCCAGATGGCAGTCGAAAATAGAAACTTCCTGTAGTTCCTTCTCAGTAAGAAGCAGAAGTGATTACGTTTTGTGGTCTTTCATTACTGGCCTCGCAGCGCACAACATGTTTTCCCGTAGGACTTCATTCGCCTCGGAAATAGTTTGCCAAAAACACACTGTTTAGCATTCAAATGCTAATGTGGTATGTTGCGATGACAAGATGTGAATTCCTCTAACATATTTTCTACCAGCAAAGACAGCAATATTTTCATACATTGAATAATATTTCTCCAGATAACCCACATGACCCAATTATAGCAACGTGCGCACACGCATAAAGACACAAATGACACCCTAAAGTGGATTGCTAGGCGGGTTAGACGACGCAGTTCTCTCCCCTGCTCAACATTTCCTCCAGTCAATGTTTGTTTGAAGGGGAACTCATAAATAACTGTCACTTTTCCTTGCCGCTCCACTCCAGTTGTTTCAAACTACTGTGCAGAAAGATAGGGAGTGAGGGGGAGCCTTATCCACACTTTGCTGCTGTGTACATGCGCATGGCAGCGTGTGCATGGAGCTCTATGTGAGCTTGTGTGAATTCAGCGCTCTTGTGCTAAAAAAAAGTTTGCATTCTGTCAACACTGTACACATATAGTTACACTTAAGGTACACGTGTCTGTCCTGTCCCACATCCTGTCATTCCCTCACTACCTTCATTTTATTCCTACTCCCCCCCCCCCCCCCCCCCCCCCCTCCCTACACCCCTCCTTCTCCTCCTCTTCTTTCTTCTCTACCTTGCAAACACTATCTGCATTATTCCAAGCTTCTCAATTATCTGGCCTAATGCATGCACCACTAAGATTAGTTTGCAAATTTAATTAATTCTTATCAAGGAGACTGCATAGCAGATGCTGGGGCAATTAGCACTTAATGGAAAACACGGGGGCGGCAATATTAACGTTTTAATTCTGCAGGGATTTGGCAAGTCCCTGAGATGTGTTATTTCTGTCTGCTTTTTCACACTTCAGATCTTATTTTTCAAAAGCAATGCAGTCTCTCAATGTGAACCAGACCAGAGAACACGTGTCTGGTTTTAATAAAAAAAAGCGAGAGGTGCCGCAGCTACATCAGCACAGACTACCAGGGTGCTGAGATAGAGCTGACACTTATGCACATACACGCACACAAACATTGGAGGTGAGATGCTGGGAGTGAGATATGTTACTCACCCTGCTTGTTTTGGAGGTGCTTTAGTGCTGGGGAGAGCGGGATGCTTGTAGTACCTGTATGAAAAACAACTGCAATTAAAAGAGCCTTTTGCTGCCGGTGAAAATGCAGCACAGTATTTTGCAGACAGCAGCAGCATCTATTCCTCCGCAGAGTATTGGAGTATGAGTGCAGAATAATGGTGCTGGGACTGAGGTGGAACAAGGGCTGAACCAGACCGCTCCCGGGACAGGCTCTATCTAACATGCAGGTCCCATGCGGTGCAACGCTCCCACCTGCTTCCTTTTGGCAAAATTAGCCAAAAATAAAGCTTTTTTTGGATTTCTTCTTCTTCTGTCTCTATATCTCAGCAGTTTGTTTCTTATTCCCTTCAGTCAAAGGTCTGTGTATGAAATGTGAGTGGAAAAAGTGGGATAAAAATTCAAGTGCTCCCGATGATGGAGACCAGTTAAAACTCCACCTTGTGCTGTGCTGTGCTGCCGCGGCCTACCGTAGGCCCACTGACTGCATTTTCACTGCAGCTTTAACTGCAGTGGCCTTTCATGGTGGTGACAGATGGAGGGCATTTATCCTAATGACACAGAGGACGTCCAATCCTCTGGCCTGATGGACCTACAGCTGTAAGGCCTCTGCTCTGTCTGTCTGCAGCCGGGGTGAGGGCCGTGAAGAATGACGACAGTGTTTGTGTGTGTGTTTTGTTAGTCTGTGTGAGGTCAATCACGGAGACAATAGAAAGAAGAAGAAGAAGGAAGATGCTTGACTCTTACCAGCTTTCCTCCAGATTTCTTCCGGGAGGTATCCTGAGGGAGGCCTGTGTAAGAAGTCTCGATGGATCTCTGAAACACACACGCAGGCTCACACTCAGTGTCGATTGCATGCACATGGAGACAAACTGTTGATCTGCTCGAACACACATCCATCCATGACTGCCCTACAGTTTCCAGTTCTATTTTTGGAATCGATAAAAAGGTATAAAAAGGTAAAATGTGTGTATATATATATGTGGCAACATCAGTACAGTAAACAGGCTGCCATAGACTTTCTCCAACTATTTGTGGGAAGGAAGTGGAATATGGGAGCTAGACGTGAATACAAATCTTAATTACGAATGAGCATGCTGTCGACATAAGGGTGCAATCAGCTGGTTAAAGATCCAGGATATTGCAAGGAGATGTTTTGTATGCCTCACAGTTTGAGCTAAAATTTGTAAATCTGCTGTAAATATCATCATCTGACTAACTCTCTGTGTCTAAATTGATATATTACGGCGTTTCCAGCATTTTAAGTAAGCCCTACCTTGCCGTGAGTGTTTTGCTTTGCCAAACATACCCTGCGTGTGTTTGTCTACCTGTCTGTCTGCCTGTCTGCCTTTCAGCAGCCGAGGAAGTTCCTACGGGCAGTGACTCGCTGCTGCTAGCTGTGTTGGAGGAGGAGTTGTGGTGAGGAGGAGGAAGAGGAGGAGGAGGAAGGCAGTGCTGTCCGTTGCTCCCACCTTTTTTCATCTCCTCCACGTCACTGTAGCGCCGGATCCAGTGATTCATCTCCTCCCGGTCGGCCTCCTGGCAGCGGCGCAGCACTGTCAAAGAGCGCCTTGTCTTCTCTACCATGTCCATGATGCAGTTGAGGAGCTGCAAAGGCAAATGATATTTACTTAAAGTGATTAATGAACAAGAGGAGACGTTTACTGGTCCCCTCCGCCCCAGAAAAAAAGTAAACTAATGGGAGGGAAGTTTCAAATGAAAGGTTTTGAAAGGGACCAGATTTTTAAATGGATTGTTTTTCCTAATAGCTCATGAGAACAAAACCTCTCCAAAACTTAAGAGCCACTTTTCGAGCCACTTTTCCTGTCCCAAAACCAGACGTGTGCTTGCGAGCAGTGTGTGTTAGTGTCTCGACCTATTTGTTCATGAATTCCGTGCTTGTTGGTGAACGTCTGACAGCATTACGATGACGCAACGATGATAATTTAACAGCTGGGCTGCTGATGACAGTGTTGAACCGATTCCTTCTACCCTTCTGCTCTGCTCCTTGCCAGCTCAACAGATTTCCTTCCCCCTCCACCTCCCCCTTTATTGTAACCAGTGTAACTGTTTTCCAAAGTGCCCTGACTTTCCAGACATAGAAAGATCTGCTAAATGGGTTTAGCATGGTTGACATTCAATCTATATCATTATTCCCATTCGTCTTTCCCTCTCTCCATCTCTGACTTCTTTCCCCTGCCTCTCCACCACCTCCCTCCCCTCTGAGTTAGCTATATTTATTTCAGTGAAGTGTTTCTAATTTGGCAGGGGTCCAGGCCTGGCCGGTTTCTCTCCATGACTGCAGCTCTTGTCTCAGCTGCTCACCCCAGCTGGAGCTGCTCTCTGCTGGGTCCTGAGCTCCATCTGGGGCCCTGTTTCTCTCTCTCTCTGTGTTTCTCACTCTTGCATTGTGTGTGCATGTATGTGTCTCTAGCCTACATGGTTTCTCATAGAGTTGAGTGCTAGGAATCCAGATAGGTGTGTGTCTGTTGTTAATTCACCGCACTGTCGCAGACCTCGTAAGGTCAACTGTCTGTCAGCAGCTCCTGTCCCTGTCATCTGCATGCCGTCAATTGCACTAAAACAAACTCCCCCCCCCCCCCCCCCATTGTTTGATTTTGAATGAATCGCTACCTTATCGTGGTGGAGGGGTTTGTGTGTCCCAGGGATCCCAGGGGCTATGTTGTCTGGGGACTTTTGCCCCCTGGTAGGGTCTCCCATGGCAAATTGGCCCTGGGTGAGGGACCAGACAAAGAGCGATTCATAAGACCCTTATGAAAAGGACACTGAGGGAACAGTTTATCCTGCCCGGGATAGGGTTACCGGGGCCCCGCCCTGGAGCCAGGCCCGGGGAGGGTGCCCGAGGGCGAGCGTCTGGTGGCCGGGCCCGAAGAGGAGACATGGGCCCATCCTCCCGCAGGCCCACCACCCGCAGGAGGCGCCATAGGGGTCGGGTGCATTGTGTGCTGGGTGGCGGCCAGGAGCGGAGGCCCTGGCGGACTGACCCCCGGCTGCCAAGACTGGCAATAGGGACATGGAATGTCACCTCTCTGGTGGGGAAGGAGCCTGAGTTAGTGCGTGAGGTTGAGAGGTACCGGCTAGATATAGTCGGGCTCACCTCTACACATGGCTTGGGCTCTGGAACCAGTCTCCCGGAGAGGGGCTGGACTCTGTCTCAGTCTGGAGTTGCCCCTGGTGAGAGGCGGCGGGCTGGGGTGGGTATCCTAATATCCCCTCGGCTTGCTGTCGGTACGTTGGGGTTTTTCCCGGTGGACGAGAGGGTTTGTTCCCTGCGCCTTAGGGTCGGGGAACGGGTCCTGACTGTCATCTGCGCTTATGCGCCAAGTGGCAGTTCAGAGTACCCAGCCTTCTTAGAGTCCCTGGGGAGGGTGCTGGAGGGTGCTCCACCTGGAGACTCTGTTGTCCTGCTGGGAGACTTCAATGCTCACGTGGGTAACGACAGCGAGACCTGGAGGGGCGTGATTGGGAGGAACGGCCTCCCTGATCTGAACCCGAGCGGTGCTCTGTTATTGGACTTCTGTGCTAACCACAGTTTGGCCATAACGAACACCCTGTTCGAACATAAGAGTGTCCATAAGTGCACGTGGCACCAGGACGCTCTAGGCCGTAGGTCGATGATCGATTTTGTAATCGTATCAGCAGACCTGCGACCATATGTTCTGGACACTCGGGTAAAGAGAGGGGCTGAGCTGTCAACTGATCACCACCTGGTGGTGAGTTGGATCAGGTGGCGGGGGAGGACGCTGGACAGACCTGGTGCACCTAAACGCGTAGTGAGGGTGTGCTGGGAACGTCTAGCAGAGGCCCCAGTCCGCGAGATCTTCAACGCACACCTCCGGCAGAGCTTCGACAGCATTCCGAGGGAGACTGGGGACATTGAGTCCGAATGGACCATGTTCAGAGTCTCCATTGCCGAAGCTGCTGCATTGAGCTGCGGCCGCAAGGTGGTGGGTGCCTGCCGTGGTGGTAATCCCCGAACCAAATGGTGGACACCAGAGGTGAAGGGAGCCACCAGGCTGAAGAAGGAGTCCTATCGGGCTTGGTTAGCCTGTGGGACTCCGGAGGCAGCCGACAGGTATCGACAGGCCAAGCGGAATGCGGCTCGGGCAGTGGCTGAAGCAAAAACTCGGGTGTGGGAGGAGTTCGGAGAGGCCATGGAAAAAGACTTTCGGACTGCCTCGAAGAGATTCTGGCAAACCGTCAGTCGTCTCAGGAGGGGAAAGCGGTGCTCTACCTGCACTGTGTATAGTGCTGGCAGAGCGCTGCTGACGTCGACTGAGAAAATTGTCAGGCGGTGGAAGGAATACTTCGAGGACCTCCTTAATCCCACTGACACGTCTTCCGAGGAGGAAGCAGAGTCTGGGGATGAGGGGAATGACCCACCAATTTCCGGGGGCGAGGTCACTGAGGCAGTTAAACAACTCCTTGGTGGCAGAGCCCCTGGTGTTGATGAGGTCCGCCCCGAGTTCCTGAAGGCTCTGGACGTTGTAGGGCTGTCCTGGTTGACACGCCTCTGCAATGTTGCGTGGAGATCAGGGGCAGTACCTGTGGACTGGCAGACCGGGGTGGTGGTCCCCATCTTTAAGAAAGGGGACCGGAGGGTGTGTTCCAACTACAGGGGGATCACACTCCTCAGCCTCCCTGGGAAAGTCTATGCCAGGGTGCTGGAAAGGAGAGTTCGTCCGTTAGTCGAACCTCGGATACAGGAGGAACAATGCGGTTTTCGTCCTGGTCGCGGAACACTGGACCAGCTCTTTATCCTCTCCAGGATACTTGAGGGTGCATGGGAGTTTGCCCAACCAGTCTACATGTGTTTTGTGGACTTGGAGAAGGCATTCGACCGTGTCCCTCGGGGTGTCCTGTGGGAGGTGTTGCGGGAATATGGGGTGTCTGGCCCATTGCTACGGGCCATTCGATCCCTATACAACCGTTGCAAGAGCTTGGTTCGCATTGCCGGCAATAAGTCGGACTCGTTCCCGGTGGGTGATGGGCTTCGCCAGGGCTGCCCTTTGTCTCCGGTTCTGTTCATAATTTTTATGGACAGGATTTCTAGGTGCAGCCAAGTGGCGGAGGGCTTTCGCTTTGGTGGCCTCAGAATCTCATCTCTGATTTTTGCAGATGATGTGGTTCTGTTGGCTTCATCGGGTGAAGGCCTCCAGCTCGCACTGGAACGGTTCGCAGCCGAGTGTGAAGCAGCGGGAATGAGGATCAGCACCTCCAAATCTGAGGCCATGGTTCTCAGCCGGAAAAGGGTGGAGTGCCTACTCCGGGTCGGGGATGAGTTCCTGCCACAAGTGGAGGAGTTCAAGTATCTCGGGGTCTTGTTCGCGAGTGATGGGAGAAGGGAGCCGGAGATCGACGGACGGATTGGGGCTGCAGCTGCAGTAATGCGGACGCTGCACCGGTCCGTCGTGGTGAAGAGGGAGCTGAGTGTAAAAGCGAAGCTCTCAATTTACCGGTCGATCTACGTCCCTACCCTCACCTATGGCCACGAGCTGTGGGTAGTGACCGAAAGAACGAGATCGCGGATACAAGCGGCAGAAATGAGCTTCCTCCGAAGGGTGGCTGGCCTCTCCCTTAGAGATAGGGTGAGAAGTTCGGCCATCCGGGAGGGGCTCAGAGTAGAGCAGCTGCTGCTCCACATCGAAAGGAGCCAGCTGAGGTGGTTCGGGCATCTGACAAGGATGCCCCCTGGGCGCCTCCTGGGTGAGGTGTTCCAGGCATGTCCCACCGGGAGGAGGCCCCGGGGCAGACCCAGGACACGCTGGAGAGATTATATCTCTCGGCTGGCCTGGGAACGCCTTGGTATTCCCCCGGATAAGCTGGAGGAGGTGGCTGGGGAGAGGGAGGTCTGGGCCTCTTTGCTTAGGCTGCTGCCCCCGCGACCCGGCCCCGGACAAAGCGGATGAAGATGGATGGATGGATGGAAGTAAAAAGGTGGTTGTCATTAAACACAGCTGCTTTGCAGATTCGTACATTATCGAGGTGCTTCCATTCCTCTGCCCACTCTCGATCTGTAAGACGGTGATCAATCACTTCCTCTTGGCGAGCTCCGTGGACTGCTATAAAAAAAGAAACCCACAAACACAAAGAAGTTTGTGCCACATTATTGTCATGTAGACTTCACACATCATCAACTCATTTTTTTTAAATAACTGTGTCGACATAATGAAATAAACTCCCTGACTTATTTCTTAGGCCTTACTAGCTATGTCAGTAAGGCAGCAGTTGTTAGCTTTGTCCATTAGCTGAGCGCACTGCTTTAATTTTCTTGTTTTTTGATTTTTTATATTTCCTGTACAACTCCTGCTGTATGCATTTTAATGTAAGTCCCATAATAAAGCATATAAAGACGCTGCATTATACAAATTTAGCACAAATCAAATTAGAAGAGTCACTGAAACACGCTCTAACATTGTCTATACATTGTTTATAATAAAACACACGCTCATATCTAATCAGTGAGATTGTTTGTATAAGAACCAGAAGGAAGGCATGTATGGTTGCTGCAGGTGACCACATGGGCATGTATGGCTGTGGTCTTTTTATAGACACAGTGCCACAAGGATTATCACACTGGACTGACAGGTGGCCTTTGTTCTCTACATACACCCCATTTATATACACTGAAGCTCGCTCGGTCTTGACCGTGAAACTGTGTGTAGTGTCACTGTGGTATTACTGACTTATCTAACCAAATGAATGCTTTGCAGCTGTTCTACCTGTCTGCCGGTGCCTGTCACGGACTTCGCGGTGTTCGTTATGCCTGTAAGCATCTCTGTATTGGTGTGCCAGAGCCATGTCTTCTAAACGATAGTGCTGGGGTCCCACTTGGGGGTTTGGCGGGTGGGGGATGCCATTGGGAGGGTGTGTGGGGAGTCCATTGAGAGGAGGGTGAGCAGGAAGACCTGTGCTGGGGCTGAAGCGTTGGCTGGGGCTGATGGTGCAGGGCCTCTTAGCCAGGTGCTCCGGGTGCAACCCATCTCTCTCAGAGCTGTCTTTGGTCCTGTGAAAGAGGACAGGGTGGTGGATTAATTCAGTGTTTCTGAGCCCAGATGGCCTGGAAACGGTGATTTAGCGGCATAGCCACAAATTATTTTGCTTTTTTCCTTTTTTGGATGTCATCAGTGGTAAAGTAATTGCAAATGTATCCTATTTAAAGTTAAGTTTAGAGAGCTTTAAGCCTTTAAAACTTTTTTCCAATGTTATCTCAAGTGTCATAATGCTTAAAAATACACAAAACTCATTATTATTCATCTCATATCTATCTATCTATCTATCTATCTATCTATCTATCTCTCTATCTATCTCTCTCTCTCTCTCTCTCTCTCTCTCTCTCTCTCTCTCTCTCTCTCTCTATATATATATATATATATATATATATATATATATATATATATATATATATATCATCTCACTTTGGCATGTCTGCAAGAATAAAATCAACCTCTATACAGACTACATGCTTCTCTTGTTATTCCATCCTTGGCCTTGCCAGACCACAGTGACTAATATGGAAACTGTGGGATGGCTTTGCAAGCATTGATATCCAATGCCAATGTATTATGTCAGAGTTCAGGAGAGCAAAATAAAGTGAAAGCCAGAATCTCCTTTTAGGAGAAAAGACTAGCTCTAAACATGTAGATGTGATTCCTTTTATGATAGCTATCTGTTGTCTGTCTTCTAATGTGTCTTTGTATTTGGTGTACGGTTAAATATCAAATGGTAACAGCAGAGTCTGATGGATAATTATTAAATGAAGACTCCAGTATTGCAAGTTAAACCTGTTTGAAGAGGCTTCAGGAAGGAACACAAATCTGTCTTTTTTTAAAGTTGAGCAACTACCATATGGTGTATGCCAGCGCACATACATCCTCACGCACACATCTTGCGTATCCCTGCTGAGAGGTGCTTGTTGTTCAACTGCGGTAAGTCAGTGCCTCTGCAAAGCTTTTGCACAGCTGTACGCCATATGTACCAAACAAAACCAAGTCCAAGCATACACCCTGCATCTCAAGCTCTTAATCTGAATATCCCTCAGCCTACTCTTAGATTGCAAGTATTTCTCCCACCCTGCTCTTGGGCTTAAGGGGCAATATGGGCTGAATGCTGTGTGTTTGGCAGATGTTTAGTGACACTCATTTGTGTCTGTGTACTTTAAGTGTGTGTGTGTGCGAGAGGTTGTGTTTTCAAGCCATCTGGACAGTTTAAATGGGAGTGTTGATATTAATCTGTTTAGCTGGATGGCAATAGCTAGGCATTCAGATGGAAATCACTCTTTATTATCCTGGGGATCAAAGGCGAATAAATGCAACACTGATGATGATGGTGTGTGTTTATGTGTGTGCGTACTCGTTTTCAGTTATCTGTGTCTATATTATTGTGCATGTCAGCTATAATCGTACACATCCCTGGTTGTACTGTCTAGCAAATCAGAGGTATAGCTGGCATGACGTAGGCCTTGGCCCAGCTGTACACCCCCACCTCCTGTCCTCTGAGTCCTGCCTGCTGCGTATAAGCCAGAGGTTGTGAAGAGGATGTGTGGGGATTACAGTGGGATTGCATGTCCAGCTCCAACCTCTAGTCCCATTCAAAACCATAGCCACCACCTGTCTCCCCACACCCTGCCTAGGATGTGCTCAGCATTGTGGCCAGCACATCGCCATCTGGACACGTCTCTGACATATGGACAGCGGCCGGGAGCCCGCAGGTCAGGCGATGTAAGAAGGGGAGCGAGAGAGCGGGGTGAAGAAGTCAAATGCAAAATAAGGGCAGTGCCAGTAAGAGAAGAAGGAAGAAATGAAAAAGGGAAACGTCAGTTAATTCTCTCGTGTGTTATCCTCTTAGCTGAGCGAATAAATCAGAGTGCCGGGGAGAAATGTGGGACAATAGCTCTGTTAGACCTCCTGTCTGTCTTTGGATAATGTTCAGGACATGTACTGTACTTCGCTCCCTGCGCTCCCCTTTGGATCTCGTTTTCTTTCGCCTCTCAGTCTCTCTTTTTTCTTTTCCTATGCTGCATTTATCTCTCTCCTCCCTCCCAGACAGCTGGCAGAGGCAGTCTGGCATCAGGGCTGTCCAGACTTCCGCCTCCCGCACAGAGGATTTATAGCCTCCCCTTGTCGCTTGGCATTCTGAAATACCCTAAAATAATTCATTTACAACAGTCTGTGTAAGACTCTGCATGTTCATTTCTGAAGTCGTGCTTTCTTGTTTTTAAACAGAGAGATGTTACCTGTCAGGGGTCCTTCTCTTGCCATGCTCATTCATCTCCAGCATTATCTCGGAGGAGTCGAGTGGTGAGTTGGCGTTTGCGTCCAGGAGTAGCTGCTCGTGTTGGGCCAGATACTGAGCTGGGGTCTGCTTGGCCAACCTGGCACAGTGAAGCAGTTCTCTCTGCAGCAAGGGCAGGTTTGCCTTCAGTGGAAAAAAGAGGGAAGACAGTATGTAAGTTGATATAGGAAGGACATGCTGTAGATTTACTGAACCTGTAGGAACATAGATTGTTGAGTGGACAGGAAAAGAGCTAGAAATTCACGGTGGAATCACAGATAGATGGGGTGAGAGTGAAATAATGCCAGATTAGGGTGAGGAAAAAGAAAGTGATAGATGAAGAGACAGGATGAGATAAGACAGGTCCCTTGACACATTCCTCTACCATGTGTCTCCCTCTCTTTCTCCGGGGTGTGCTGTTGTGTGTCTTTTATCTGTGTGTGTACGTGTGAATGTGTGTGCAACAGTGCTGTCAAATAGCTCTCTCAGACCTGTCTGGTTGATATAACACAGCTATTGCTGCGATGTCCCAGATGTGGAGGATCATCGCACGCCAGGAGGTCTGACACTCACACACACAAACTCACACTCACCCTTTTTGTCAGACATTACCATGCACGTCTTACCACTGTTTATGTACAGTATGATGTCTACCGCATGTACACACTGTACACATATAGATTCCCCTTTTTACTGCTCTTTGAATACTTTCACTGAAATGCTGTCCTGAGCGCTGACCACAGTGAGAAGTAAAGTTTGTGCATTTACCTAGAGGACATCAGGCTTGATTTGTTGAAATGTGCAGACATTTACCTTTAAGAAAGGAATGACGAACGGCCTCAGAGGGAAGTTGGTGGCCTCGTGAAGTTTAGAGTGAAATTCTTCAATGGTGAGAGTGGAATTCTATCCAAGACAACAAGAAGAAAAAAGTGCTTTTAATGCTTTATAGATCACTCGCACAATCATTCCAACACATGCCATTTCCTTATTGTCTTCTCCACGTGCTTATATCTGTTTGTATTCTGTGCACACATTCTTGATTCTCAATGAGTAAATAACACAATAAGTTCCACGTAAGAGCTTAATGTAGCTTCAGATATTTATACAAAACGTTTTTACTGAAAAGATTCATCAGGCAAATTCTACACGAGCATAATCACAACTTACCACCAGTCCCAGGACGAGGCTGCGCACTCTCTCTCCAATCTCAGGCGATATGTCGTTGCCAAATTGCTGCAGCGTGGTCAGGAAGCGCTTCAGTTTGCAGAGCTGCCGGGCACCGCAGGCCGGCGGGAGCTGCTGGTTGGACAACGAGGCTGTCGAGGACATGGCCGGCCCGTTGCTGAAGCCGTTAGGAGTGGATGGAGCACCGTTTAGCGATGTAGGAGAGTGGCTGCTCCCATTCAGCACTGCAGATAAACAGACAGGAGGAGGAGGCGGCGTGAACTGGGTCAGTAGTTTCGGAGGGGCCCGAGGGGCATCTGACAGATCTAGGGGCATGACAAGGGCAGAAGCTTTTAAATCCTGCTGACAGAAGAGTGTTTGGCTGAGATGAATTAAATAAAGCACACAACAGGTTTAAAGTCGATACCACGCCTCCAGTAAATGACAACTGTAGTGATGCAATTTTCTGCTAGATGCCGTGAGTGTGTGTTTGCAGCAACTTCAGCTGTCTCACAAGTGGTACCATTTGACTCCCACCCCGACCCATCCATCTGCCTCTGTATCCGTCTATTTCGCCCCGCTTCTCACTCACTCACTCACTAGGACACAACTATATGAGGAACTTGTTAAAGAGATGCCAAAAATAGTCCTATGGCCTGTGTTACTTTTATTCCAGTAGCAGGTGTGTAGCTAAATCTGGGCCCGCACATGTCCACCAGCTGAAAGTACATTTGCAGCTTTGAGGTTCAGAATAGGCACAGCATTCATACACATTTATACTCACTCGCGTATTTTTCTTAATGCAGGCACAAACAAACAGAGAAAAACAAAAACACGTATGACCTCTCCCCTGAAATGCTCTTCTCCGGTCAGTCCCGTGTCTCACCAAATCTAAATAAATATATTTGCGTCTGGGTATGAATGCTGCGTGTTTGCTGGAATACCTGATTTCTAAAATTTCTAAAGCTGTATATAGCTTAAACTTCACGATAACAGCATATGACAGCACTTACAGTGAGCACAGCATCCAACCAGCTGCGTAATCTTTTCAGTGTGTATTTTTAGGGCTCTGTAGTGAGCTACTGTCGGGTATGATACTTTTCCATCATATTTTGATAAAGCAAAGACTATAGGCAGTTCCAATGTCCACTGGTGTGTAGCTGCTTTGGTTCCTCTCAGGCATGCTTGTTGCTCTAATCCATAGAACGAGGGCCTGAACACATATGGACTAACCCATGTGATTCTAATAGGCTGCACTTGTGTTCTGGTTTTAGAGAGCGAGGGAGAGGTGCAAGGAGAGATCTACACTCCTGACCACCCGCCACAACAGGTGAAACAACATAGTCTGCCATTGCTATATAGGGAAGAAAGCACTCTACACACTGAAACACCATCCTGGCCGATGTACCCTGAACCGACTGCCGCCTGACCAGCTGGTAAACAACATAGGCACACACGCATACACAATGCCATACACTTACATAGACACTCAAAGACACTTGTCCCACCAGCAAGGGCGTTATGCACTCCAAAAGACACAAGCACACACGGACGCCTGCAGGGAAACACACCTGACGCACAAGTGACTTCAACACTTGTTCATCAGAGCAGTGAAGAAACACATATTTGGAATTTCTCTTCCTTTACACAAGCGTATAGAGTGACACATGACAAAAGCAGAACAAATGGCTGCGAAGTTCATCGCAGACGGCTGCTAAGGTATTGCAAAAATGTATGGATTTGTGAAGAGTCTGATCGGGATGTGGTAGGTCTTAACGAATGAATTTTTCTTATTCTTACTGGAATAGCCCTACTTTCGTTTTCATGGCAAATTTAGGGGAAGGAAGGAAGAGTTTTAAGTCCTAGCAAAGACACAATAAGGCTAAAGTCACAACAAATCATAGACATTGTGATTAAAATATGACATCTATATTAACAGCTAAACCACAAACTGGTCCAGTTTGGTGTAAAGTAGCTTTTACCCCAATACCAACTACCTAATCTATGCTGTAAAGAAGCATTTACAATGCCTTGGACACCAGCGCATACAGCCACATCCTGTTTACTATGAGATAAAGGTTTAGAGCGACTCCATTCAAAAGTCACCAAAGCAGCACACCAGTCAGTGTTTTTCTTACACCCGTCTCACAGCGTGTAAGCGCTCAGTGGGTTATGATTAATTTATTCCAAAAAGTTTGGACTCTAGATGACGCTCATAGTAAATAAATCACGGACTAAAGATGTTAAAGTATAAAGTGGACGTGTTGTTTTTCCTACTTAAAAATAGGATGGAATAGATAGAAAGGATCCTTACTTGATTTACTGGTGGTAGGGGTGAACGAAGCATTGCGATTGGTTGATTGGCTGACAGCCGGGGGTGGAGGAGGCATGGTGGGTGGGGTGGACCTGGGCTGGGTTTTCACATCCGCAGGTGAATCTGGCATTGTTCCAACCTTCTGCACTCTGCTACCTACAATATGAAAGGAGAAGACAGACACAGTTTGTCAAGAACGAACTCCAGCTTTACAAAAACAAAAAAAATGTATACCTAAAACTTCAAAGTGGAGACTGGTGGTTTAAAAGAGAGCACTGACATCTTCACCTGGGAGCCATTAGATGTTTTCTTAAGCCAGAAGCCCCACATATACAGAACAAAAACAAATCAATGCAGCAAGTGGAAATGAATCCAAACTTCTTTTGTCTTTCCCGATGGAAATTCATGGGCCTGGGAGACATAAAACACCTGCTCACTAGCTCAGCTGCTGCTGACTGAGAGCCCCCTTTCGCTTCCCTCTTGCTCTCTCTCCTTCACCCATGCACAATCCATGTAGCTGTGACATCCCAATCAGACCCCCTCCACTGTAACCTCCAACACCCACACACTTCCCCCCGCCTGTCCCTTCTCGTTCCCCAGTTCAGACAGCCGGCTTGATAGCCAGTGACAAGTGCAGCTGGATCTGCTGCTGTCCATCACTGTGGACTGGCTTTCAGCGGGGCTCTGTCCTGCTACCAGAGGCTTCACTGTCCTCTGCCAGACAGCCTGCCAGGACCAAACAAGGCAAGGCCAAGCTCTGGAGTGTGAAGGGAATGGATGGTACATCAACGGACATGAGAAGAAAACACAACACGTGGTTTATGTGACATGGCCACACGCATGTGCGTGGACAGATGCGCTACGTTGTACACTAGTGGCAAAGGGCCTCACGTAGTACAAAAAATCTTACACAAAAACACGGCCATGTGAAAAACTGCAAACACTAAGTTGATGTATCTATTTATCTAGCTATCTATAGAGCGTTGTCTTTCTGTCTGACTGTCAGTGCAGCTGCTGGATCCTTCTGCAATGTAAACTTGAGCTGAGAGTGTGATGACTTTTTCAGCTTGAGAAGATATTTTATAATGATGTGTGTGACTGGCAAAGTGCAATGAATGCGCACCATGTCATAAGAAACAATAAAATCACTATTAACACTCAGTTTATGCATACGGTTGAGTACTAAAACTCTATTACTCAAGTAAACCCATCTATTCATGAACAAAGCCTAAGACAGAGGCCCATCTTCTCTACTCTGGCAAAGCAGCACACTGTAGACTTTATGTGGCATTCAATGCTTCCTACCCCATCCCTCAGCTTCTCTCTTTTTCTTATTTTCATCTGTCTTGTCATCACTGGATTAAAAAAAAAAGTAATAATAATTCTGTCCTTCCTCACTAACACAGAGAACCCAAACAAGTGAGCACAGTAGCTTTCATAGCTCTTCATATAGTTGGCAGAACAGTATAAGCAAACCAACTTAGGGGCCAACAGAAACCTTTCTTTTCCTCTCTTTCCTTAATTTTCTTGGCTCAGTTGATGTATTTTGTTTTCTACTGTTACCATCCAAAATACAATATCAGACCACATTTATGATCTGGTTAAATAATACCACTGGTTTAAAGCATCCCTGCTGCCAATATCAGAGCTGATGTCACATTCATGTGCACATCATGGATGTGAACTGCATTATAATGCAAGCACAGTAAGTGAGACTAACTTATTTGTGACAATAAGTATCTCTGAGAAGACAACGACCAAAGGTTGGAAGATATTTGCCAAATTTAGAGGAGGAGACAAATAATTATTTGCCACAGACAGCATTTTTGCAAAGTCAATAAAGTGTCCCTTGACTCAATAACTCACAGTCAGCTTCTTTAAGGTAGTCTGGGGGCTTTTACCTTAGCAGATGGTTTTGAAATATCGGATTTTACCATCATTAAACATGACACAAAATAGCGCAAGATGAAATCTGTTTAAACAGTGTGTTCACACATATCTGCTGCTTGTCTTGGCTGGTAAAATGCACTAGAGGCACAGAGGAGCCTGCACCATGTTACAGCAACATGCCGAGACAATATTTTTTCAAACAAAGGAAAAAATTACACATCACTTTGCCAGTTTCACAAGAATGGACAAATGATTAGGCGTATGATTCACTGTCTAAGTTTACGAACTTTCCCCTGCCGTAAAAACACACACATTTTGAATTTTTAAGAGAGTCTGGAAGTTTCTCCTTTGTCTCTCTGACATTGCGTGCTGCTTTTTCCTTGTTTGTCTATGTTTGAATCTTGTCTGTGTGCTTTGAGGATGTTGTTGATGTAAGAAACGTGTGGCGAACGCCATTACAAATGCGTATTTTTGATTTATAAATTAATGTCATCCTGAGCCAAACATAACCAGTTAGAGATAATGTTTGGTAATGCATTTCTGCTAATCAAAAAGAGCTAATAAAACCTCTACCAGCATCGCTACTGAGGCATAATGTTTAACACTCACTGGGCTTTTTGTACCTTTACCCTGGTGTGTAGCTGGAGTATAGTAATCAGCTAATATATCAAATCACTACCACATAATGTGTTTTTCATTTCACTCCTGCAAAATGTTTTCCTACACACAACTCCTGCCTCAGTCGGCCTCGGTCCTTGGTGTTAGCCTATTTCTGAGAGCTCCGTTCAACAGCTGGTGTCTGTATTTAAAGAGTGCCACACTGGAGTGTGCAGTGTGAGAGCCATTGACACACTGATCCTCAAGAACACGAGGGGCACTCTGCACTTGCCCGATGCCAGACGCTCTAAACATAAACACACAAGGTTGTGGATAGAGGCAAACGAGGCTGGTTTGTATAAATAGATGCTCCTCTATACAGCACTAAACATGTAAAAACACATTACATGCTGTTGAATTGGTGGTCTTATTCCTTTATAGATGCAGCCATATGTTTCAGTAAACCTCGTCTTTGAGCAAATTTATTATGTCACTCTCTGTACAAGATCTTTTCTAGTGTGTACGGTTAGTTTTTGAGAGGAGAGGAGAGGAGATGAGAGGCGAGGAGGAGAGGACGAGGATAAGGGGACCATTCAGTCTGTCTGCTCCCACCGTGGGATTATAGACAGCTGTTTAATCTGACCAGCTACAGAGACAGGGCGCACACGTACACACCATGCTCTGGATTTTACTTTTAATACATTAGGAAGTCTGCAAGGTCTGCATCCCCATCTGTGGCCATCTGTGCTCCAATTGTGCTTCGTGTTGAAGGACAAAATATTTATACCAAAAGAAGTATAAAAAGAGAGCTGGGCATGGCAGGTGAAGTGGACCTGTGGTTAAGATTCAGGTTTGGACTATGCTATTTCTCCCTCACTTGCACACATCTGAGTCTACTAAGAAGGCCACTTTAGGGACAAATACATCTTTTTTTTTGGTCCAAAATATCTCTGAATATTGTGCTGAAAATTAGACTGCACGATACAACCGTTACCTTCCTCTCTGAGGCTGTTTGCCTCTGTTTCTCAGACTCTCTGAACAGCTGTATCTCTCTATATTTGACGTAATCAGGGCTAAAAGATTGCTCACCAAAGAAACAGTCCTCAGTCTAAAAATGTTCTCTGTCTCCTGTTCTCTCCTTGTGCCATGATGAAACGAGATGAAAAACAATTCACTGCAAGACACACAAAACCACAGATAACATACTGTACGCGGGCATGTGCACAGTGCAGTGGTTTGTCTAAGTCATTTGAGGGTCTCATTATAGATTCGGAGACACATGTTTTCATTTTAGTTCCTTAAGACGAGCGCAGATAGAGATATGACGACCACCATGTAATGATAAGATATTAGAAGGTCATTCAGATGCTGGTTGTGCAGCGTGGTCTCATTTTACGTATGCATATGCCCACGTGTTGACTGTATGTGTATCTAGGCATTTGTTCTTCCACTGGAAATGCGGCTGAAACTTATTAGCTTTAGCTAACCACTGCAGAACAGTCCCCTTAAATCCCCCCTGTCTATTCAGTCTCTCATACTCCACAGAGACTCTTGTCAGTGACCACATAGCCCTAAAATTCTCTCTCTGTCTCTCGCTCCCTCCCTCCCACTGTAATTCCCCTAGTCTCCAGGAATGCTGTTGTTTTTAATTTCTCCCAGCTGCTCTGGCTGGCTGCCCAGCCGCCTGGCTTTCCACATCTGTTCCCTATCACGCCGCTGGAGTCCACACAAACAGAGCCTAAGCCCCTGGCCCCCAGACCCCCACCAGGCCTTAGAATCAAAACACTGGGGATTGCAGGCCTTGCTTTTTGGACCTGGGACTAAGGGCTACAGCACCTACAGTACAATCCATTATTATAGTACCAGCACAAATATCATTCAAATAAAAAGGAGTGTGAACATCATTAGCACACAATTAATGTCATCTTCCCAAAACCTAGAGCAAGTCAATGTATTTGTTTCTGTCTGTGTGCCTGCTTCTCCATTTTGACATTTACCTTGTTATCAGGGTGCACCGCGCCACAGGTAAGATAGGAATGTGTGTGCGTGTGTGCATAAATATTTGTGAGTCTGCACCGAGGCTGCTCCTGCAGACAGATCCCAGACTCCGCTTCATCTTGAGCTGATTTAGAGTTCAGAGGCTTTAAAGCCCTCACTAATGACAGGGTGGGAGGCAGGCCGGTGCAGTGTGTGCGCACACAAACGCGCTTGTACATCTATCTTTATGAGGGCTCACGTTAAAGTAGTGTATTCCCTGTCCCCATCGCACTAAGCCTAATCTAAACCAATTTCTAACCTTAAGTCTTAACTCTGAAGCTGCCTGTTGAAGGTAACTTCATAGCAATGTCCTCACTCCTACGGTTCAGATTACAGTTGCTCAAGAACACTCTCAAACACACACACACACTATAAACAGATGCACAGATGGTTTCACACGTGCTTACAAGTTTTCAAAATACGTATGCTCATGCTGTGGACACAAACATGGACATTTTGCCCTTTGTTACTTAAGAATCGCTGTGATATTACACATGTGCAGCATATGGCACAATAAACACGGTGACCAATAACAAACAGGGGAATAAGGAAGGGAGGATGGGGGAGGACTGGTTGTCTTCAAGCACTGACAACAGCCGGGCTGTCTTTGATCAGATTACAACAAGCAGATCATTGACAATTCCCTAGCTTTTCAAAGTCGAAAACATCTCCATTTTCTTTTAAATGATCAAACTGGGGAGGGAAGCGTAAGAATAACTACAGGACAAGCAGAAGGTGAGGACAGATCAAAGACAATTTATCCAGGACCAGAGGTGCTAAGGTTAGAAAAGCCGTATTTCTGCCTCTCAAAGCTGCAGGGATGCTGTCATACACTGCTTATATCTGTGAAAGCTGTTGATGTAATTGTATTGAAGTTCTAGCGACCATCTGTTCTCCTTTGGGAGGGCCTGGCTCCTCTCGTCGGCAGTGAAGTGGTTATGTGCAGCATATCACTGCTGCCGACGTGCTCGCAGAGAAAAAACTTCCTTTTCAGATTTTCCCAACGGCTGCTAATAAAATCCAGATGCTAGACTGTTTCTGCCTCACTCCCGCTTCCCTCACTCCTCCCTCTCTATCTTCTGTCCTTCTACATCTCCTCTTTTAGTCCCCCCCCCCCCCGAACCTCTCCCCCACCCTGAGCTTTTTTTTTTTTTTTTTTAAATCTACCTGTCCTCCCTTTGCCCTGTTCTTCATTCCCTCACCACCCGCCCATCCTCACCTCCTTCTTTTCTCCAGCCACTAACTCAGAGCCATTCCTAAATAAAGGAAAGTATTTGTGACATTTGGCCGAGACAGGCTGTGCCAAGAACAACTCCCTGGCTAGCCAGACACATCTGGAGTGTGTTAGGACTGCACTGGGCACTGGTACTGACACTGGCTATCCCACCACACACACACACACACACACACACACACACACACACACACACACACACACACACACACACACACACACACACACACACAGAGAAAATGGTCCCACATATAAGATCACCAAAAAACCATAAAAATTTCTCTCCTTACATGCCAGAAGCTGCAGGCACAAATTCTCAGTTGTACTTGTTATTGTATTGCTTACACTTCCTCAGAAGCAACAGGGAAATACACAGGTTTTTATGGATAATTATGCAAGTACATGACTACACGCATGCGTTCTGTGTAGGTATGTAAACAGCATCGGAGTGCACGCATGTGTTTTGTGCTTCTGCATGTGTGCAAATGTGTGTGGGTTTGCCTGTGTGCGTGCTTGTGTGGCTCCAGGGTCCCTGTGTGAGAGGAGCTGAACACCTGAACATCAATAACTGTCATGTGAGCCACCTGGGACCCCACAGCCAGCTTGCACCATGGGCACACAGCCATCACCAGCACAGCTGCCACAGAGAGGGGAGGGGATGGGGTTATAGAAAGAGAGAGAGAGAGAGAGAGAGAGAGAGAGAGAGAGAGAGAGAGAGAGAGAGAGAGAGAGAGAGAGAAAGAGAGAGAGAGAGAGAGAGAAAGAGAGAAGGACTGAGAGCAGAGATGTGGGGGAGGAAGTGGGAGACAAGACAGAGTCACAGATATGAGGAAGTGACTGTGCATGTACATCTAGGAATGGACCAGCAAAGCAGGCAGGCAGACAAACAAAAGCAGAAAAATCTACATGTAGCTTCTGCCGTGCATGAAAACTGTTGTTTGTTTTTGCTCATCTACATCATTTATTCCCCTCATCCTGTCAGCCATGCACCTAATTTTGCCAGCGGAGAGCTCAGCCCCAGGCAGCCAACATCATCGGATAAGACTTTCTGTTGTCTTCACTTTCTGATGAGCCCAGTTATTGGGCTTCCTCAAAAGTGACATAATTCATCCTTGCAACGAGTGCACTCGTGTAAAATCCAGTTTTGCTGAAGCAGAAAACATTTTTTGTGGAATGTATGGAGTCAAGATTGGTATCACAGTAAAGTGGAAGCGTAAACACAGCATCTACCTAGGCATCTGATTTTGTTTTAGGTAACAGGATTCAGTAAATAAATTCTATTGAGAAATCACGTTACCGCCTTATCGATCATCTTGAGCATCTAGTACCGATTTCTTTAATGGCCGACCAATATCAGCTTCATATTTCACTTCAATGGGAATAAAACCAAAAGACAAAACATATTTGAAAAGAGTATGTTCACGGTGAGCGCACTTCCCCGATCCAAACACCTGCAGGCTCACCCAGCACCAATTAGCTCATCAGGCTTTTAATTACTCTGTTAATTGCATACAGGCAGCGTGAAGGGCAGCATGGGAATAGGGCAAGGGGGCCTCCTGAGGACCCAGCCTGACAAGCCTGACAAACAAAGAGGAAATATTCTACCAACAACAGCCACAACAGAACTACTCTAGAGCCTAGGAGGAGAAGTGAAACGGGAGAAAAATAGCTGCAAGTGCCTTATTATCAGCACTGTGATGTCACTTCCTGTTCGGATCAGAGGCTGAGACCATGATCTGGGTGATGTGAAAGGCTGGGGCAAGCTGAGATGCAGAGAAAGAGAAGAATCTGAAGGAAGAAAGGAGCAGCACCTTGTACAAAGAGTTATGTGGACATCTGTGAGCAGCCACACCACATCTGGATTAGTTCATGATGGTCACAGGAGAGAGAGAGAGAAAGAGAGAGAGCGAAGGGCTGGGGTGGGTTGGTGCTGGAGGGGCGGGTGAGAGGGGCTAGCGTGGGAATGTCCCACTGTTAAATTTCGGGCATGCAGGCTTAGTGTATTTGTGGGAGAGTTGGGCTGGAGTCTCCACAGTGACCCGTCTGTCACAGAGCTCTGCAATAACACAAACATCCTCTAAACTGTGCAAACTGGACACACACATTCACATGCAAATATGACTACAAGGCAGCTGATATGAAAACAGTCGGAGCAGCGGGGGAGGAATTCTGTATCTGTTTTCTCCTGCTGCTACAGTGGTTGGCATTTACTCTTCATCCATGTGTTACCGTATCAGAGAGGCCGCCTTCGTGCCTCTCCCTCACAGCAGATGTCCCCCCTTCCATTTCTTCCAGGAGCAGTGTTTGAGGAGGTGTATCCAGGAAACAGTGGCCAGCGCTCACTTCCTGTGTGACAGGTGTGCGATGGAGGCCTGACAGCTGCTGTCCTGCGCTCTCTTTCCCTCTCTGTATTCCTCTCTCCTGTATCTCCCTCTTTCCAGCCAGCTGCAGCAGAGAGCAGTTCTGTTTGTTCTTACGTCACTGCTGCTGCCTGCTGATTTATGGAGCACAAAAGACTTAGAATTGACCCTGGCAACATGCACACATCACAGCAAATGCAGCATCGCTGTGTATCCTTTGCCATAAACTCTTTGCGTGAGTGTGTGTTAACAGAGCGCGTGAACTACGGCTGCCTATTTTTCTCCCCGTGTCTCCCCTCTCTCTTATGCTTTGTGCACCGTTAAAAACCTGACACTGAGCTGTCACTTACAGCTAAGATAGGAAAACAAACAGCAGATTAGTCATTCTCCTGCTTGATGTCTTGTATTTCATTTCATTCTGTGTTAAATGTCTGCTCTGTCACTATGGAGCTGTCAGTGCTGACAAAACTGTCTGTAGCCTGAACTGCTCTCCAGCCTGCCAGCGCTCTCATACCTCTTCATTTGCCCCGCGGGCACAGTAACAAAAGCTCCTGACATTAGCCAGGCACGGGGAGGGTGTTCTGTATTATTCTGGAGGACCCCATAGGTTTCACACACAGACACACAAGAAACAAGAATGCAGCAGAGGAGGCGGAGGCGGGGTGGGGGGGAGACATTTATGTGACAGGTTAGAGGGAAGCTTTGACAGTTTCTCCATTTAGCCTACAGCCAGCTCACGCTGGAAGCTGCAGAAATAAATACCAGCAAGTCCTCTGGGACGCAGGCCGACTACAGGACGCCGCCACAAAAACAGAGCGAGTGGCTAAAGAAGGAGAGCGCCCGCTGTGCCAATAACATGGTGATTATGTGAGCTAATTGGGAAATTAAGATGACCTGATGCCATGCGATGGTCAAGGTGGAGGGAAAACTGCCACTGTAAGGGAACTGTGTAAATTTATGTAAATTTAAACAAAACATCTGCACTCTTACACTGGTATAATCTTCCTAGGGAGAGATGACAGGAAACAAAATCTATATAGTTTATATTAGTGCATGCTTACTAAGTTACAGTTTTTTAGGAAAAAATAAAGCCTAATCCAGGGAAGATAATCTCAGTCTTGTATATGTCACAAAATTATCCACTCATATGTCTCCTTATGCTTTGTTCTTCTCTGTTATTACAAGTGCATCTCGTTCATGTTACATAAAAAGAGAGACGCTGTGGAATCAATCATAGTTTCAGGGGAGAAAGTGATATGAGTGAAAACATTACCAGGTGATTATCAGTTCATTTAATGCATAACATTATGTTTCATGAGATGAAATTCTGCCACAGACTCAAAAATAATCTTTAAACCTTTTAAAAGATCTTTTCACCAGGTCCAGCTCACCATATCACAAACTTTGTGGTCCTACAAAGCATCTTTATGTTTTCTCATATCACATTTATTTCTTTACCTGAAGGTCTCTGGAGGAACTTATAGATTTCTCCACAAAGACATAACATAGTTTTCAGAAATCTTACAGATGGGCTGATTTCTGTTGGAAGCAATAATTGAAATATCAAACACAACCTCTACACCCTGCAGACGTGACTGCGCCGCTCCTCAAAGTCACCACTACTCTTTGACATATCAAGGAAATCTCTAACCTTCCTCTCTCTACACTTCAAATATATCTGTTTTCTGAAAGGTTGAAATATCAATTTCCAAGTGAAATTAGAACTTTACACGGGCAACACTTTTATCTGAAGGGGCACAGTTTCTCTATTCCTGTGTGTGCGTGTGTGGAGAGACAGACATGCACAGGAAGGAAGGCTGAAGTCGAGATTAAGGTCTGTACAACTAGCTGGTAACACACTCAGTGGCTCAGCCTCCTATTTGAAGAGGGACGGAACCATCTGTGTGGCACAGGATCTGTTTCCAGGAGATAACGACATTTTTAATTTCACAAATACTGTAAGGGGAGAGAGAGAGCGCAAATGTGAGAGACATGCCTTCCTTCCCAATCTCTGTCTGCACGGTCGCCCCGTTGCAGCACTTCCCCAGACGTCCAGAGAGGACGTGTTTTCGAGTGGAGGCCTTAATAACTTCAGTCTGTGTTCCTTTGCGCTTGTTTATCCCACGCCTGTGATAAAGGGCTCGATGTGGGGCAGAAGGAAAGGGAGGGATTCATTATATCATGTAGCGGTGGCGATTTGCACTTCCCATTTTCTCTGCCGGCCTGTTCGCTTGGCGTGATTAAAACACAGCTCGGTGCTACTGTAGATTAGCCCAGCTGTATCCTGTGTCAGAGTCTGATCTGAGCACATTTCCTACAATGAAGTAGAAAGGGTGGGAGGTGACAAGATGTAGCAGTGGGAATGGGACGAGGAAAAGAAAGGGGTCAAAAGAAGGTCAGAGGTGAGTGACCAGGCGAGGAAGTAAAAAAAGGTGAGGAGGGATAGCGGGAGGTGAAATAGGCACAAGATAAGGAAGGGAGGAGGAGGAAGGTTGTTCTTCTTGGCTGTAGCTGTCAGCATTTCAGCTACATACTGTGGTGACACTGGTTTGAACCTGCATTCACAACCGGGTGTTTATGTGAGCTACAAATGCGCCTCGTTTGAAAAATGCATAATTGAAGGTGCAATTTGTGAATGCTTTATATTTTGATGAATTTTTGAAGAGTCAATTCAACAAATAATTTTCAGAAATGCTTAGCTATAAAGGGTGAGTTTTCAACCATGAATGTTCCAGATAAAGTAATTCAAGCATCTCACCTGCTGTGAGAAAGCTGGAGAAAAGACACCTGATAATTCCAGTGAAAACAGTATTATTACTAGATATGCCTGTGTGTGTGCTGTGGCGCTTAAGAATATGAGTGGATATGTGCACATTTGGGAGAAAGCAAAAGGAAAAGAGAGAAAGAGTGATATTTCAAACACACAATTGGGGTTTTACTTGGCCTCCACCCACCGCTCTGCTCCCACGCTGTGGCGTCAGCAGGCCAGCCATCCAGCGAGTGTGTTTCTCATTCCATCAGATGTTGGGAAGCTGCTCGCTTCTTGACTCTAGTCTCTGACATTCTCCATCTCCCCAGAGAGGCTGGGCAGCCTTGTCACAGTAATGTCAAACACATGTGGAGCAGACCAGAGAACGGCCGACCAAAAACACACACACACACACAAAAGACAGAGGACTGAGCAGCAGGCATCCAGAACCACGCTGGTTTACCCCAGTGTGCATCAGGATAAACAGCACCGAAACTATAGAGATGCTGCACCTCATCATTTGCTCTCATAAATTTACACAAAAAGCACAAATTTTCATATCGCTCTCACTGATCTCACTTCAACTGTGTAATAAGCACACTGTTCCTCTGCTGTGAGCAACAGTTCTGCAAAGAACTGCCAGAGAGCAAAAGTCAACTAAGCTGGATGTTTCTCTACATCACAGATGTACAGTATAACTCCCCTGTTAGTCTGAACACACGCAAATATACACTGAGGGCTGCAACAACTGGAACCAACAACTAGTGACTGGCTTCTGTACAATTTGCAGTTTTAGAGTTACTGAAACCATAAGTGCTGTGTTTTTTTCTCTTTATCTATTAATGCATAATCTTCTCAAATTAAAGGCAAGGCCATGTGACTTCCTACAATCAGCTAATCAGAGCAACTGGTGAGCGACAACTTGTATGACAAAGAAGAAGACAATCAGGGGAGTGTACATATGTCAAACAACACAAATATGAACTACTTCAACTTATTTTCACCATAAACTTTGCTGCTATAGTGTTTGATTAAGAATAGTGTGTTATTCATATAAGGTTTTGCTTCTTAATTAATTAGATATAGTACACACAGCTCCTCCGTTTAATGAGGAAATCACTCACACATAAACCCATCAAAACATCTTCAAAACTGGGATTGCGATTTTTTTTCTTTTTGTACCACTGACTAAACTTTGCAGAAAAGAGAGGAAGAAATGAAAGATCATCTTCTCAAACCGCCTCGTCTTGTTTATTTCTTCTTCTCTTTGCTGAATAGCGATTTTCCTTTTCAACACACTGTGTTTGAAATTTTTCAGCTAATACATCTACAGCATGAGGGTTTCTATAAATGTTTGTTGACTAGAGAAAGATATGTAAACACACGCAAACACAGGTTTTATATCTTTGGCCTGTGTCAGCCGCTTGACTTGTCTTGTTTGTGATGGCCCAGGTGTCTCTGTTGTGCTGACCACCTGACCGGCTCGCTGTGTGCTTGCAGCTCCCGCCCACCCAGGGCCATCTGCTCCACTCATTAATTAGGAGGCAGCCAGTTTCACCTGCACTGCCTGCATTTAGATCCCAATAATTAACACACACAAACGCACACAGACACATACTCAACAAGCCCACACACCCATATAACAAACACATAAGCTGAGGCATCAAGTCAAAGTATAAGCGAGAGCCTTTTCTCTGTTAGACACTGAAGGCTTCTATCATCTCCATTTCTACTGTTGAATGCCTGATATGTAACTCACTGATAAACTAATGAGGTATAACAAACAAAAGAGAAAGCCATCTTGAAGTGAATGGAAGTGAAGTACACTGGCCTGTGGTTTTGCTTGATGCCTTTTCTTCTGAGGAAAAGTGGTCCTATTACTCAAAACCTGTGGTTGTTTCCCTCTGTATATATAAAACAGCAGACATCCTATCCGTGCACCTGTAGTAGATGGGAACTGAACAAACACTCTGCAGGCTCGGGTCATAATGAATGGCCAGCCTTTTAAGAGAGCTACTTAATGATGAAGTGGGGACATCTGCCCTAGCAGGCAGCAGGCCCTCCTGGTCTGAGCGATTGGGCAGCCGGCACTGGGAAGGAGAGAGGACGAGATGCTCACTTGGTGGTGATGGAAGTATAATGTGCGGTGAGGCAGGGTGTCTGCACTGCGGTTTCACCTCTGCAACCTCCCATCTATTGTTCAAGACTATTATCAACTGTTCAATTATTCAGATGATATTTACCAGGGCCAATTACACGGGGCCACATCCTGCAGAGAAAATGGCCGGAGTGTTTTACTGTTGCACTTGCATGCGGAAGAGTGCGCTGCTGAGGCTGTTCAAGTGGGGCTCAGAAACCTTTGGCTGGACTTGTTTTCTTCGCTGGGAGTGTCTCCACACTCACAAGAGTTATTATGAGCCGTCCAGTCCTTTATACCCCACTTCTCTAGTGCCTCCACAGAATGGTCTCACCGCAGTGACACGTAAAAGGTTATCCCTCAAAGCTGTTAAAATCTTAACATAAACAAACACTCGTGACACCATACCTTGCACTACACTGTTTTGGGGCACCGAGCAGTTCAGTTAAGGGTAAATGCCTAAATGTATCCCTTCACACCCATTGCCTTCATCCAGACCAAATTCACAGAGACCAAAGATTTTGTGTCACCACTTTGTCTCAGCATCACTTTGATGTGTAGCACAGACTCATGTGGCGAACAACTCATGACCTCCCCTTGCTCTGTCTTTCAGTGTCTCTGTCTTTTTATGTCTAATCTCAGCTCTAAAGAATTAAAAGTACAGGAAAAGAGAAAAGTTCATATAGCACTACTGATATTAATAGCAACAATAATATTATTAGAGTCACTTTTTCCTGCCCCTGTAACTGTCTCTTGTTACCAGTGTTATTCAATTCAATTATATTTACAAGGCAACATCCTACAGTGGCCCAGCAGTAACCATCTAAAGACATCATAACACGCAAAGCGACAAAAAAAGGCAAAAGCAAAGGTTATCCAGTATCCTGATCTTCACCTTCACACAAAACATTGAATGCTTACAATAATGTGAAAGTTTACACTTGAAATATTTTAGTATTTAAAGCTTTTCCATTTAAAACATCGAAAGGGGAATTAAAAATAATGCATGCCAATAAAAATAATAATAGACATGTTTTTTTAAAGGCGTTTTGCCGTAGTTTCACTCAAAACTGACTTTTGCAGGTTGTACTTACTTTATGAAGGTCGAGGTCAAGCTGAGGTAACAGTAGCGGAGATAATCCACACCAAATAGTTTCTAAAACCGATTTTTATATGTCATCTCAATCCTCATCATTTGAAAATAATAATAATAATAATAAAGCTTTGTCGCGGTCTTATTCCTTATTTTTCTGTCTTTGAAATATTGAGAGGAAAGAGCGAGAGTCTAGCAGGAAAAAACAGACGGTTTAACTTTCCTTTGGGTGTTCAGTAGGGGGTCTTGACTTTCCAGGTTTAATAAATTATGAGGTATTTCACTTCTCAGTTATATCGAAAAACGTATAAATAAAATCAAAGCCAGAGCTCTTGGATCTTTAAGCAGATTGATGTCTTTGGTTTTTGCAGTCTGAGTTTTTGTTTTTGTTTTTTTTCTTTTAAAGCAAAAATCAGAATTTGTCCCAGGCATGTAAATCCGCACTCTTGCTCATTTTAACCATCCCAGATCGAAGAAGGAAAAACACAGCCGAGTTTCACCTGCAAAAAACCCCAAATATATCTATCTATCTATATATATATTTTTTAAAGCGAACAAAACTATTAACCTGTCGCTACTGCAGAAATCATCGCATCTCCCAGGCAAACCCCCCCCGAAATTATAAAGATGCGGATCCTCTGTTCGGCAGGGTGCGTCTATTATTCCTCCTGTTACAACTTTAAAACCCTCCTTTTTTAACTTCACAGTTAAGCCACAGTCCGTGGTGTCAGGAGCGACTCCTTGTACATCCGACGAAACGAAGTGACCTTCTTCTTTTTCTGTCTCTTTTAAAAATGTTTAAGCACACAGTCACCCTACAGCCCGTGGACAGGCTGCTCCACCACCACGCTTCTCAGTACGGCACTTCTCCGACGCGCTGTCTTTCAGTGTTGTGGTCTTTAAAGAAAAAAAAAGAGGAACGCAAAAAAAAAAAAAAAAAAAAAGCTTCACTTCCAAAAAAGAAAATCACATTCGGCTGAGCAGATCTGACGGTTTATTTTCCTTTGGATTCACAATTTGGGATTTGCAGACTTGTTTTGTCTTCTTCACTGATGAGTGGAGCTGGCGGGGCCACTGTGCGCAGTAACCGCGGCTCTCTCCTCCTCCTCCTCTCTCTCTCTGTCCTCGCTGTAGCCTTCTGTCTGCGTTTAAACACCATCTGGAGCTCCTAACCTCTCTCTCTCCCTCCCTCTCTCTCTCCCTCCCTCTCTCTCTCGGGTACCATCATAGGCGAGAGCTGGCAGCTATTGTGCAGGAATCCTTTCTAAATTGAAAAAGATCCAACATTGCACATTGTAAACCCCGCATTTGTCCAAAGTTATTAAAAATATGCGATTTAACCAGTAAAACCTTGCTAAAAAAAACCCCCACATCTGCAGTTCTCCAATAAAATGCAGGCAAAAATGAATAATAATAAGCTGGATGAAGATGTATCGTAATGACATTATATGGCTGTATGGTTTGTAATATATAGCCTATCCTTTCCTACCTATATATTTTTTTAGAAGTTTTTTTTAGAAGCTAAACAGCTCGAATCCAAAAGCTCTGAGACTGAGTGAAATACAACTCTTTTACCGTCCCGCTGTCTGCCCGTGGGGGCCGCTGTTTCCTCATATCAGGACGAGGGGACGACAAGGAAGGCAGATTATATTTACTTTAACACTTGGGGGGGAGAACCACAAGCTTTCTGAGAACTGAATGAATGCAAAAGAATGCGTCTGTCGGCATGTGACCATACGCCAATAAACGCAACGCGTCTCGTAAAAGTGACAGTTTCCCTTTATGTTCAAGTGTTGTCCTTAATAGTCAAGTCAGTGGATTGTTGTAAAGAAGGATAGCAGGACGATTCGCCTTGTAAAAGAGCTCTATAAATGTGCCCCATATCTTCCCACCCATATACTTGTTTCAACTGCGATCACACGTGGCAACATTAGTATTCCCACTTTGCAATGGATTCATGAATGATGACTGCTTCAGCCTTTAATCCTTCTCATTTGATGTAACATCTGTCCGAGGATGACGAATGACAATTCAAAAAAATAACAATTATTTTAAATGGACTAATCTGTCTTTTTTTTTTTAATCAATTCATTAGCACGTCAATAAAATTTCAGCAGTTTAAACGGTGAAAAATGTCCATCGGAAGTTTCCAGAAGCAAGAAGATGTTCTGCTCTCCGGATCAGCAATCCCAAACTTTTTCATTTATTTATTTAGAAAACGCAGTTTTATTTTTAGGTTTCTTTTAAATCTGAAAACAATAATATTAAGTACCCATAAATATATAAAGTAATATGAATGCATTGTCCTAAATAGGTAAACAAATACACTGGATAGGCAGACAGAGATACACAAAGAGCGACAGCAAAAAAGGCAGGTACAGTACATCTGCCTCCTCTATAGTGAGAATCCTCCACCTGTCCACACTGGTCTGTTAGTCTCTTTGCCCCACCCACCTGCCCTCTCTCCCTCCAACAGACACACATAGCCATGGAAGGGGACAGAAGACAAAGCTGACACCCTTCTGACCCCTTCTGCGTCGACAGAACAAACAGAACCAGCTTGTAAAGTACACACAGACAGCTGCTGTGCCCTGACTCCAGTCTCACCAGCCTTCGCCAGCACTGAACGCAAATGCTGCCGTCGTATGGAGACTTCTGAAAAAGCCCTCCACTGCTGATTAAATAATGTGAGCAAGTGCGCAGGGGGGGAAGCCCCGTTCCTCTCTGACTGGAACAGTTCCCTGCACGGCTGATGAGAGGCAATAACTTCAGGTAACGTCAGCACCAGGTGCCAATGTTCTTTTTTTTCTTCAAGCCACAATATCTGATCAAGCTGTTGCTGCAAATGTGATCAAACCAACAAAAGCAGGAGAAATACACCGCAAGATTACACACATAAACTGATGCATGGGACATTACAAGGGTGAATCTCCCACAGACTGGGTAGCTAGCGCTAAACTTCAGAGTTTTGGCCCTAAAGCAGCTCTGTATACATGCATGTTGCAGTGTGTGTGCGCACCATTGGTGACTTATTTGCTCTCTGCAGAATACTGAGAAAGGAAGAGATATGTGTGTCTCTGTGTGGCCCTGAGTGACAGAAAGGTAGGCGATGGGGGTTGCATCCAAAGAAAGGATTCCTGTCAAGGTGACAGCTCGGAGATTGACAGGATGCTATTCTCTTCGGGAACAGCGTCAGTCAACCTGTCAGCCTCCCTGTACGACAGCCTCTCACTCCTCTTAATTTGGCCTTTTGTTGAGCGGTCACCGGGTTAGCTCTGACACTCCATGTGGCCAGCCCGATAAACTGCACAATGAAACACACTCACGCAAGGTGGGAACTCGCCTCGATGAACTCTCTGTGGCATAATACTGTGACTGGAAGTCCCTTTGATGGCATTAATGACAAAAACAGCTTTGTCTTCCCCGCCTTTTCACTCTCTATCTCCCTGTCACACCACAAACACCCCCACCCTCCACCTTCCAACCATTGCTCTGGATTCTATTATGTTGGCAGCATCTTCTGGGTAGTTGAGCACAAACTGAGACAGAAGAACTCAGTTCGGTCATTGTGCTGCTTTGGAAATGACTATTTCTGTTTGTGTGTGTCAGACTAAAAGCAAGAAAGAAAGAGAGGAGTTTTGCAGCATTTCCTCCTCTTGCACATTGTAAATCCTTTCCTATAGTGGCAGTCACAGGCTAGTGTGTTGAAAGGAGATAAGGCCCTGAGCCGGCTGAAAGGAACGCTAGACCCATTGTGTCCCTGCGCTCTTCTCCCTTCTGCTATCCTTTCCTCTGTCGTGCGCGTTCAACAGACCACACGTTCGTGGAGCTACCACTAATGTCACCAGTGTAGGCTCCAGGCAGACGTGAAGGAGGAAAGAGCACATTTTGATCAAAAGAACAGGGGGGGGGGTTAACTGCACCGAGTTATGCTGTTTGATAGAAACGATTAGAATCATACCGAGCCTCCTCTCCTCTGAGTCACATGCATCGTTTGTGAATATGACTCGTGTACTTTAAACTCTATTTTCTTTGATAAAGCACTTAACGGGATGTTTATCTCTCACTTTGTATTCCAGCATCTTAAATGTGTGCAGGTCCTCCAGCTGCTCCATCATATTATGAAAGAGAGAGTCTTCCTGTAATATGGCGTGGTGTAACGGATCATTGACCCACCCACTCAAGCACACACGGCGGAATGCTGCTTTTACAAATTGCACCCATAGACCCCCTGACATTTTGTTTGCAATCAAGCAGGAAAGTATCGCCTGTTTGAATCATCCAGGCATGATGGGAATCGTAAATTCAATCCATGCTCTTGGACCAAGTACTTCATTTCCAGTATTGTCATCTTCAACTAATAAGAGTACTATCTATTACGGCATTACTGTAGATGCTCCAGCATATGCAATGAAGCTGATTAATTACCCACTCTATGTGCTTTGGTTAAATTCTGCATTTCAGATGGTGAAATTTGGCACGAGTATCGCAGGGATGTGTTTCATTCATAGTGTTACAACCAAATATGGCTTCAGAGGACTTACACGCTGGCATGAAGTTTTCTTTAACCAGAGTGCTAGGCTATGTGTACACGTGGTCATATCTGACCAAGAGAAGTGCAAACTTACAAAAGAGGAAGTGACATCTGATCAAATCAAGTGTTGACTCAAGAGCAGGATATGCAGCCTGAGCGAGGCGAGGGGGGACGGACAACAGCCAGTAAAATGTCTGCAGGCAGGTGAACGCGTCCCATACGTTCACATGAAAAAGTCAGTGCTAAGTATGTCTGTGTTTCCCAAGAGACAATATGTGTGTGTGTGTGTGTGTGTGTGTGTGTGTGTGTGTGTGTGTGTGTGTGTGTGTGTGTGTGTGTGTGTTGTGTGGAAGCAGACAGTTGGTGGTGCTGGCACTGGAGATAGTGAGTAGAGGGGGATGAGGCGCTGTATCAAGTTGTGAACATCTGTTCCTCATAGAAACCACAAAGCTGGTACTGAGGAAATAAAGAGGATAACTGCTCTACTGCTCTCTCTCTCTCTTTCACACACACACACACACACACACACACACACACACACACACACACACACACACACACACACACACACACACACACACACACACACACTCATCTCACTTTTTTCCACTCCTTGTTTACTCAGTACTTTTACCTCTTCTTGCATCACTATCAGCATCCATGTTTTTCCAACATTTTTGATCATCCATTCCACATTTATTTTCTCATATCTCTGCTGGAAATCCAGTGATGTAATCATTAAGCAATGGATAAGTGCACACAGCCGATGGTATATTTTTCATGTAGATGAAGTTTCAAAATACTATTACAAAATATGTCCCGTAGTTCTAGATGCGATAACAATTATGTAAGCTGGACTTCTAAGAAAGAGTGACATGGCGAAACCGCAAGACCAAGCATTTACAAAGAAGGAGGACAAAAGATAAACTGATCCACAGACTTAAAACTAAACAAAAGCACATGTGGTTGATTTTCCAATCCTAAAGTCAAAACTGTAAATGGATAGTTAATTAAGCTTTAGTCAATACCTAGTTTGCTTTTGACAATCAATAAGATTATTATTAAAGCCTCTAGTCACCCGTAGCCTCGTGCAGTCCTCAGAGATTTTGGTCCAGATTGTCATAACACGGTTGCTGCAGATTTATCAGCTTGACATACACGATGAGTCTCCCGCTCCACTACACCCTAACAGTGCTCTGTTGGACTGAGATCTGGTGACTGTGGAGGCCAGTTGAGTACAGTGAACTCATGTTCAAGAAACCAGTTTGAGATGATTTGAGTTTTGTAACCCAGTGGATTATCCTGCTGGAAGCAGCCGTCAAAAGATGGGCACACTGTGGTCATAAAAGGTTAGACATGGCCAGCAGCAGTATTCATTTAAGCTGTGAAGCTGAGTTTAATAGTGGTCATTTGATATTAAGGGGGTCAGTGTAAACTGTAGCATCAGTTTCCCGTTCTCAGATGACAGGTTTTGATCACTGTGGCGTTCTGTGTCTGCTTAAAGATTTGAATCAAGGTATGCAGAGATGCTCTGCATGCCTTTGCTGTAACGAGTAGTTATTTGAACTACTGTTGTCTTTCTCTGGGCTCAAAACCGAGGTTAAATCCCAGGAGAACAAGAATTTGTGAAATCCTCAGACCAGCCCATCTGGCAGAAACAACCATTCCCTGTTCCAAGTCATTTAAATCATTTTTTTTCCCTATTATGATGCTCGGTTTGAACTTCAGCAGGTTATCTAGACCATTTCCACAAACCTAGATGCATTGAGTTTCTACCATATGATTGACTGATTATATTTACACTTTACAGAGAAGCAGAACAGGTGTAACTAATGAAATAGCCGGTGGGTGTACACATAGTATTTATTACCGTGTAAAAAGTTTTATAAACATCAGCTGCAACTTAACAAACACGTGGCGGCTCACACATGATTTATAATACAGTTATTAGTATTACTCATTATTCTATTAATGAGTATTTCAGTGTTGACAGTGACAGTAAAACGTTTTAATTAACTATTTAAAATGACTATTATGAAGCGTAATTAAAAAGCTTTATTTAGAGTCTATGTTAGATGACTAATCGTGCAAACAGGTCTTTGGCAAGCCGGATAACAAAGAAAGCAACAAAGTTATGTGCTTATGTATTTATACGAAACTTATTACTGGTGAGATGCCTGTTTTTGTCAAAGAAAATTGTAAAGAATAGCCTCTTCATAGCTATAGAGGATTAGAGTTGGCACAAAATTACAAAGTCTATGATACAGCAGACATGAGCCAAGGCTTTGTTAGGGATTCTCTGCACCTTTTTCATCAAAGACCCTTGATTTAGTCCTTGCTGCTTTTCTTCTTCCTCTCTCCATCTCTCTCACTGCCTTACTGGCTCTATCTGGGCCTGCTGCGAGGTTGTGCGAGCGCTGGGTGGCAGTTCCTTATTGTACAGTGTCTATATGAGTGTGCGTCTGTGTGTATGTGTGAGTCTGTATGCTGTGTGCGACTGATAAGACCCAGGGAGAAGAGCCAGCATGCCGACACATTCTTGCCACCGCGGTTATCGCCTGTCGCAGCTGTGCCTGAGCTCTGCGACATCTGCTCCCTCACAGGAAGCCTATGCTGTGGCTCACAACACCTCTCCCTCACACACACACACACACACACACACACACACACACACACACACACACACACACACACACACACACACATGTACATGCATGAACACATACTTTACTCCCGCTTCTCCATACAGTGAGAACATGTTACCGGACTGTACCCCCCCACCACCACACACACACACGCACGCACACACAGTTACATCAGGTAAACTACATGAGACAAAGAGCTGTGTTTATAGTTCTCAATGGCACATTTTGTTTTTCTCAGTCTACACATGTGTGCATGTGTGTGTGTGATGAATGGGCTGGAGCACCAACGCTGGAGTTCTACTGGGTTTTTATCACTGAATTACAGGGGGGGATGCTTATGACTAAGCCTAATTATAGAGGCCTTATCGCTGCAACGTTCACAAAGCTCATTACTGCCAAGAGACGGTATGCGCTGCAGGTAATTCACCACGTTGGGTATTAGTCCTCGCACTGGCTTACCGTTTCTACATATTTAGAGTCTATAAAATTAGGCTTTTAATGTCTGATTCTTAATGCATCTCTCTCTTCAAACCCTTCGCTGATTTAAGTGAAGGTTTTCATTTTTATACCTAAAGGCAGTGTTTTCACTTCTTTATGAATCAATTACATTTTTTTCTCTTTTTACTTTTTTTTTTTAACCTCACATGTCTTTTCATGTATTCCTCAGCTGTCTGCTCTCTTAAACCTGTCCATCTGTCATTCACCATTTTTGACCTTCATGTGTATTATGAAACCATTAAAGCTCAACAGTGAAACTCCAGAATCTGGTTCTGTTCCTTTTAGCTGCTTGGGGAAGCCCAGAGGAAGACACCCCCGGCTCACCCACCCAACCACCAAAAGCTCTAAAAACCTCTTTCCTTTTCCTTTCCAGCGCCCACAGGATAAATGTGCTCCACTGGGCTTGGTAACAACAAGGACAAGTTTATTCAATCTAGACTGGTAATATGAAGAAATGGGGGGGAAGCGGGGGGGGGGCACGCAGACAAAAAACAAAGCGTTAAGAGAGCAATTTAACACCAGTTTTATTTGTTATAAAACAGGCCAAAAAAGGCCATGTTTTGATGCCCTTCTAACCTTGAATCCTTTTGCTTCAGTCATCAAATAGCAAGATGAAGAAACCTCACATAACCCCACATAGCATGTAGCACAAAGTCAACACAAACTGATTATACGTCAATCACTTGAACTTAATGAGCAGATCAGACCGCTGCGGGACCCTCCGTCACTCATCGCGATTAACACGATGCCAAAAGACCTTCATAAAAAAGGTCCTGTAAGATGACAAGCTCATACCTTCGCTATATCTGTAACGGCTGCTGGCCACCAGGTTGTGATCGAGGCTTCCAGGCTGGAGTATGTGGGCAGTGAATTTATCCCTCAGCTCGCGGTGGCTGATAAGTGTGACGGTAGGGACATGTGGAGCAAACGCTGGAACAGCTCTCAGGTCAGCCCTCTTCTGGCGCTCCAAATGGACCTCAGCAGACATGTTCGGACTTTCCTGTTTATTTGAGAGGTGAGAGGCTTGGAGCATGAGGGACATGCTCTTTGAAACTCTCTGGCGCACACTGGCAGCTTGCAGGTTCAACCGTGGAAGCAGCAACAGCACACTTAACACTAAAAGTTAGTATTACCTCCAAAGGCTTTCCTGCTGAATGTTCTCGTTCAGTTTCACTTGAGGATTTCCATGTGTTTCTTTACAATTTCTAGTTTTGCCTTTGAGGGCCCAGTGGATCATTCTGTGACCCGCTGAGCTGTTGTACACATACACGGACTTAGCTTCACTTAAGGCTCCAAAAATTGAAATAGACAGTAACAGCCAGCCTTTCCTTATATTCCTTTCATTCCTTCAGTGAATAAGTTTATCCTGGTTGAAGTATTCCTGGAATCTTCTGGTGTTTTTTTCTTTGCCTCTTGCCTGCGTGCAGGAAAGAGAAATAGATTGTAGTTGTATTCTGTTTTTTCACAAGTAAGTCTTTGTCCTTAACCGCTGTTCCCTTTAACATGGCACATCTTGCATGTAAATCCCCATTTCTTTCTTCTTCTTGGTTCACCCGATCCTCTCAGTCGCTCTTCTCTTCTCCCCAGCAGAGTGTGTGGGAGTTAATCAAGAGTGTGTGTGTGAGTGTCAAAGGCAGGTCAGCTTGTCTTGTGGCTCTGGCTGAGGGGTTGTGCTCTCATCTGAACCCTCCTCCTCCTGCCTGCCACAACAGCTCAAAAGAGAAGTGAGTGCTTGGATGTCACACTATCTGTGTGTGTGGTTATTTTTTCTGTCTTGAGGCTAACACCCCTGGGGAGGCCAGGCAGCAGTGCTGCTTGCGGTGATAGCTGCAGACAGCAGCACGCAGCAGGACCTGGGCCTCAGTCTGGGCTTCCTCTGTCAGGAACCAGCTGTGTCGGCCAGAAACCGCTCCTTCCCTTACTGCATCCTCCCTTCAGAGGTGCCCTCCTTTGCTTCTGTGCACCTTGCCCGGTGGCTATAATGATGCCGTCTGTGCTCCCTTGTTCAAAATCCTTCCTTGTTGTTCTTCCCCCTGTTTAATTTTTGGGTTTTGATTCAAACCAGTTACTTCATCATCGGGATTTTTCTTCTGCCTCGCTGCAAAACAACACACTAAAAAACTTTGGATGTTTCGTTTTTGTATATTTCATGGAAGTTTACAGAACAGGACAACAGGAAATACAACAAAAGCCAAAGTAACTGTTTATCAAACTGTACACAGAACTGGAACACAGCAAATCAATTAACCAGCTGACTTTCCTATAATAATCTGCTCTTATACCAACACACACACAGAGATGTATCTCAAAAGTTTATAATATTAATCCATGTTTTTATTAACTCCTAAAAAGTAGATGCTCAGGACTTTTTAGTCCTGGCTTGGTTCATGGTAGACAGATATTTAGTCAAAGTAGTTATGGGACACAGCTATCTATTTTGTTATTTTTAATATACATCATAGGACTAAAAAGCTAGAAGTTGGCCATCAATTCTCCTGACCAGTGATAATATTAATCGTAATAAATGTGTTTATTTCAATTAATTAATAAAGAAATACTTTGATTTCAGGTTAAATATAAATATTAAAGTAGCATACTAATTGTCAAAACTCATATTTACCATTATAGCACCATAATAGGTCATAATAGAAATATAAAAATGCAGTTAACAACTTCAATATTCTCTTTTTTTCACTAACCATTTCACCAGAAATTGAGTGGACAGGCCAACCGACCAAATCCACGTTTTACTTCTCTTTTTTTTTTTTTTTTCGATAAATGAAGGGTTTCCCTGTGGAAGTTCTTTTTCCCCACTGATAGACAAATGGCGTGTCTTTATCCAAAAGACACATGCATATGTCTGCCTCATATTAGTCCAAAATAATAAAAAGCTTATAACTCATGTCCTCTGTGATTACTGACTGTCTGTATACACTTCATACTTCCTCAATGGCTTTCTGGTGTCGTTGACATCAGCCAAATTAAAGATCGTGACATGATAATTGTTTTGTCACTAATATTTTTAACTTTTTTATTCATTCCTACTACGTGTGAGCAACATGAAGCTGTTGCTGCAAAGTAGAAAGAAAGTAAGTAGGACTACAGCTGCAGTGGGAAAGAACATGCTGAAACAGGACACATGCTCTCACACACAGGAACCAAAGACATCGACTTTTACCTACTCTGGCCTCTGACCTGGGGGCTCATTGAACAATAACCATAACACAGAGTCCCAGCATTAACCCTCACTGCTGCTACACACACACACACACACACACACACATTTCCACACAATTTATGTTTGTGTATGTCGTTTACTGATGAGAGAAGTGAGAGGGGATGTGAGTACACAGATGTGCCAAGTGCCTGGTTGAAACTAACACACAGATGGTCATCAGCAGAGAGGAAGTGAGAGAAACCCATGTTGCTTTCTCTGACTTTGGGCGTGGGGAACAAACAGTGTGAAAGAGAGAGAGAGAGAGAGAGAGAGAGAGAGAGGGAGGGAGAGAGAGAGAGAGAGAGGGAGAGAGAGACCTGATTTCTCTATAAACCAACAGTGTGTGAAGAAGATGAAATTTAGGTGTTTTTTAATGTATTTTTATTAGAACAACCATTGGTGATTTCCCAGTCACAGGTATTCAAACACAGAACATCTGCACTCTGTTTTAAAGCTGATATAATTCTGAATAATAGCAACAATCAAACTGCTGTTACATTTCATTTAGGAGTTGATTCTCTGACGACATGATTGCATTTTGGCATGGATTTTTAGGGGGGTTAAATAAAAGAGCCCCGTCAGTGAAATGAAAATGAAAGCTTATGTTTGTTGGAGGATATGACAGCTCCTGAGAACATATGAGGAGAACATATGAGGAGGGGACGCTGATCATATGTTTGGAAACACATTACAAACAGCTACTGGGCCAGAAGATGGGGTAAGTTGAAAAAAGAGCAGAAATCAGCCCTACATTAGCTCTCGTAGGGAAGTTTTGATGTGTGACAAAAGAGATTTCTCTTTGGATTGTTTTGTGCTGTGATTCATAGTTTTTATCCAAATAGAAATAAGATGAAGAAATAAACAGGATCAAATAAGACCGAGTGGAATAAAAGAAAGTGATTTAGACGCAAAACCTACAAAAAGACCTTTATTCACTTAACATCAAACAACATCTAAATTATTAAGTTCCTTAACTCTGACTGAACTGTTAAATCTTCTTGATTGTAATCCTTTCGTGTGCCTATATGCTTGATTATATATACATAAGCATGAAGCAGTAATGGGCAGAAAACAGATGAGTATCCGTTAAATGTAATCCCTATCCTATCCTATTTATATCCTATCCTATGTCAAAAAACACTAAATGTCTTCCTGAACGTATTTTTGGCTTTTTGCTTTGTGTGCCTCAATGTGAACATGTGAACACACACACACACACACACGCACACGCACGCACACACACACACACACACACACACACACACACACACACACACACACACACACACACACACACAGAGTTTTCTCTGTTACCTGTTAGAGAAGCCTTTCCTCTCTTGCCTGCCCCCCTCCCCTCAGATGTTGGCAGGTATAAAATGAGTTTTGGGGGAGAGCGAGATAATGATTCCCCCATAATCACCAGAGGCCAGGTCTGGTTCTGGCGGGTGCTATCACAGTAGCGACCCAGTGGTGCCTTCTCCCCTGAGATAAGGTCAGGGGGATGATGCGAGGGAGGATGGTTGGAAGGGAGGAGCAGAAGAGGAGAAGAGAACAGGGCAGAGGGGGGCAAAACGTGAGTTACAGACGAGCGGCTAGCCTCGCCTTATCTCCCCCCAGCGGCTGCCACTGCTGGCTCCCAGATGCGGCGGGCCAGAGCAGCCGTGTCAGAGAGATCCCTCTATCAGCGACACGCAGGCACCCCTCGCCAAATACAACCCCAGCAGGAGGACACACCAGGACTTCATTACCTCTTTAAAACTCCAATCAGCATTCAGAGAGAGAAGCAAAATAATCTCTAACTTTGTTGCCGTATCAGAAATCCAGAGGAAACGCACAAAAACTGCGATTGTTGTTTTCTAGCCAGGTTATTAATTGTCTCGTCACAACAGCAGCTCCAGTTCCCCTGCCTTAAGAACGCAAACACACACAGAGGTCTTTCAGCATGTTGGTCAGGGTTTAGACGAAGTGCAACTTTTCACCTTGTGCAACAAAAGTGAAGCTTGTGAAAGTCAGTGGTTGGGACGTCTGGCGTCTGGTGGCGAGAAGCAGCCATATGGTGAAGCGGCTCGCCTGCCTGTGAGACACCTGGCCACCACTAACTGGCTGAACTTTTCAACTCTGCAGCCGTCCTTATCACACTTTGACCGAACAAGGTTCTTCTAATGGAGTGACTGTGCGCAGATGCAGAAACACACAACTTTAATTTGACACCACTAACTGAAGATTAAACCTTCTAAGAAATTTGGGTTTGTTACACTGCTATGAAGCTACTTTTATAGCAACTTGAACATAAAATGCTTCATGTGTTTATACTTCGATGATCTAAATTCATAAAGTACCGGAACTGACAGCATTAGTGATACCCACTGAACCCACAGTAAACACAGCTCATGGGAATTTGTTTCCACTTGCAAGCAGTGATAAAAGGATGAATGAGAACACTCAAGGCTGGCGTGTCTTCCAAAAGAGACTAACTACAATGATCTTGGACCAGTGTGAGGAAGAGAGAAAACAACACAGTATACGCCGACAACCTCCTCATATCAGTGGAAACACCACCACCACTACCAGACAAATACGTCAGTCGAGGCTTGTTCGCCTTTTCTCTCGGTGGTGTTTTTAGAATACACACCTGTTTGGCAGAGACAGCTTCAGAAAAACCTCCAGATCTTAACAGAACTCTATAAGTTAAACCGTCCCCATCTGTCACAGTCGAGCTCCACACAGATGCACACTGAGCGCCTCCTCTTTTTTTATCCTTCTTACAGCAGACTTGGCACTCATTCAAGAACTGTCAAAGCACACCTGCTAAATTAAGCCGGGCCTCATACTCGCACAGACACAGAGGCACGAGTTCAGGAATACACACAGCAGACACATGTGCAGCTGGACGCACATCACCAAGTGCGCTCACATGTGGATGCTGATATATGGACACCTTGAGGTGACTGTTGTTGTGAATTGGCGTTATATGAAGAAAGCTGATCTGAATAGATTATGATATGGACTGCATGCAGTGTTTTAGATTATCTTCAACGGCCTGTTTAACTAATTTTTTTTTCCTTTGGTCAGTTTTTTTTGACAGATGTGTTACATCAGGAAATTTGCTTTTGAAAAGTGCAATATGTTACTATAATTAGTCATATATAACAAGTCTATTGTGTCCCAGCTACATATAACCACATTTTTTTATTGCTGTACACACAAATATGTAATCTATTGATGCCCAACTCTCTTGACCCCACTAAACTCAGTCTCTTCCTTCTCTCTTCTTGTGGCTCAGCCGCTGAGCTGCTCTAAATAGGTGCCACTGTGAATTGGAGACAGATGGAAACGAAGGTTCCCCGCAGAGTGGTTCCCCTGCAGCTGTGCAGTGTACCCGGTGCCAGGGAGTGATGACAGCTCAGCAAGGGGCACCCGGAGAAATAGAAGACAGCACCATCTCCGTCTCACCCACGCACCCATCACCACACTCACACACACACACATGTACTCACACGGGCTGTGCAAAGGTGCAAAGAGGAGGGGTGTGAGCTCCAGTACTAGCCTCCAGGAATGTGAAAGTGGAGATTTAAGTGAGGAGACAAGCGATAGACAGCTATAACACAACACATTTCCACTGCTCTATGGCAACCAAACAAACAGACACACTAACTCATGCTTAAAGACTCATACATTAAATATTAGCGTAATAATTTCCAGTAAATGACAATGAAAGGGAAGTAAAGGGAAGTGTGTAGTGTTGGCTCTGAGTGTAAAGCATTTATATGATTGTTGTAAGAGAAAGTGTTTCCATTCTGGACTTTCCAAGATAATAAGGTTGTTAAAATGCTCCACTTCTATCTTCTGTTTGATATTAAATAAATAAATCATTTTTTATGAATTTATCTGTTTAACATTCAACTGTTCAGGTAATAATATTGCCAAGAGACCATGAGATAGTAGGCTGGCCAGTCCTTCAGTCACGAATGGTGATGTAGAAAGTTGTACCACTTTTAACTCCCACCAGTTAACTAACACACTACATTTTGTTTGTGTAATTACTGAAGTCTGAAAATAAGCGTAAATCAAGAACTATTTATCATTAAGGCTTCATTTACTGTATGTATTCAAACACCTACCAAAGAGTCCATTTTTTTTAAGTACCACTTTGTGGCAGTTTTTTTTTTTTAAACCATGCTGAGTCCAAATATTGAGTCTTCATAGCTAAATATCACACAAATTTCTTGTTTACATATAAGTCTGGGAGAGTTTAGTCAAAGCACACTGCCTAAAGTAGGCACCAGAAGTGAGTAACACCTCTTTGTAACATCAACATTGTATCACCTCTCAATAATTGCATTTTCATGAATCATTAAAAAAGACTAAAGGTCTGAAAGTTGGAAAACACAATGACAACACCTCACAGATAGAGAAGTTAGAAAGCCCCTGTGATGAGTAAAACAGAATTAAGCACACCTTCAGTATTCCTGTTACGCCTGTTTCTTGGCTGCAGTTATAAAGTGAGCTGTTAATGCCAGAACATTCTCAGTTTTGATCTATACACTTTGCCTGCCTGTCAGCATGATGGCCACACAAGGAAAAACACTGCCAGAGGAGCAGAAATATCTGAACGCTTCACTGAGACACACAAAGATCTATAACCATTTAAAAATCGGTGGTAACACAGTTGTGGAAGTAATCAGGAGGTATCTAATGAGCCATAGTACCACACAAATTACACCATGGAGAGAGCTCTACTTGGGCAATTTATCTCAAGTACTTTGAGCTTGAGTTTCTGCGACACTCAGACATTGCATAGAAGCAGCTCCTATACTGTAAATACAGTAAACATATCAGATTTAAGTGGAATCAACCACGCTGGGTCTGACCCTGTCGAGGACTACCAGTATTAATGCATATTCCTGGGAGGTGGGAGTTTGATGATCTGGAGCTGTGTGAGTGCAAAAGGTGTTCGGTGATGACAATGACTGGCACAGTAAACGCCTGTGGATATGCAAGAGTAGTGGCTGATAATTGACTCCCAGTCTCCAGAAGCTTTGCACAAGGTGAATATTCCAGTATGATAATGAATTAAAGTACAGGGCTAAATTATGAGTCTCGACAGAAGAAAAAAATGTCTGCTGTCTGGCTTGAATACAAGAGAACCAGCAAAGAGCAGCTGAAAAGGTCTTCTCTGGAGAGGATTTAGTCCGTCATCAAAAAAAGTTTTGAAAGATAAAAAATTAAATATTTAACTCTCAGTAATAAAAGATGTACTGACGTTTATTGCATTGCTGCTGCTGCAGAGCCTTTTTATCGGAAATGAAGACTGATTTTGTAATTGTGTATAAGAAAGCATACAATATTATTTTCTTTAAATTAGAAGTAATCATAAGGTGATAGAATTTTGAATTACTTGGGATGGTGATGGAGGTGATGGAGGTTGTAAAAAAAAGGACCTGACCTTTTTGGCTTGACCTTCAGCTTATGTTTTGTGCCATCTTTTCCATCTTTGGAGTCAGGACTTTGAACTTCAGGTTATTTTTTTGGATAATAACCACTAATGGTTCAGTCACAGCAGAGCAAAAATAAGACTGTAACCCTGTTAGCTTTAATCGGAAGATCCAAAAATTCTGAGTTCATGAGGTGGAGGAGGTGAAGTGGATGATCCCAACCACAGTAGTTTCAGCCTACCAGCAACTAAGACTATTTAAAAATGTAGTGAGGTCAACACTACCAGAGCTGTGAGGCAGCATCATGTGGCACAGAAATCCAAGCACTCTGAAAAAGGTTTGTGTGCACGCTTGCATGTGTGTGTCTGCAAGGCCTTCAGAATTTACCTGCAGCTAATTAGCCTTGTCTAGCTGTCTTGACATATTGTGTTCAGGGTCATGTATATTTCATGAGAGGAGGCTTCCTGTAAAGGTCATTGTGGAATTTTCAAATGAAGAGACACCTGCTTTATTCATCACATATAATTGTATGTATTATCAACTCTTTGCCCAAGTTTCAGCTCCCTCTCCCATCCATTCTAGTGAGCAAAACAATTCTCGGCAATTACATTTTTACTGTAGAAAATTAGTCATGTGACACTGTTGCCATCATCAAAATGGTTTTCTTACAATAATTGCTGCTGCTGTTGTTACACTGAGCTGTTGTTGTTTTTTTGTTGAGGGGAGAGGGGGTACGGGGTGGAGTGTCGGGGTGCTCCCGCTCATTAGAGTTGTATTTTACCAGTAGAAGTGAGTCCAGGGAGTACTTTTGTTTGATCTGCTTTACATAAACCAATCCAATCTAACCTAGCTTGTGAAGAAAAATCAATTAAATTCTCTGTAATTGGACTGACAGTGCACTCCAAAGTAGAGCAGCAATCAATATTAAAGATGAAAAATGAAGCCAAAGGCCATCTCACTCCATTGATTTGCACTGAGAGAAGGAGGGATCCAGATATTACTGCCACATACGAACGCGAGCCATTGAACTCCATGATGTTGTTATTGTCTCAGTATTGAAATAAGTACCATGGAAGTGAGTGTGGCCTGACAATTTCAATTAAGGCTCAGTGATCTGTAAACGGAGTTGGGTCAAATAATATTTGCAAAGACTTTCTTTGCTTTGTTTATTCTTCTTCACCACCATATGGTTAGCGTAGCAGAATAAACACATGTCCAAGGTGTTTTACTTTTATCCTTTTATATTTACTTTTGTCAAACCTTTCAGTGGAGATAGGAGATAGCATTACCCACATTACCTACCCATGGCAATCTATTTACTGATGATGAATAATGAGAACATGGTGTTAGAGAGCACTGCATGTCTTCTGTTTTTGAAGGAACATTTTGAGATTATAAAACATTGCTTTCTTGCCAAGAGTTAGAAGACTGACTCCACCTTCGTGTCTATGGGGCAAACATGAAGCGTCGAGCAACAGTTATTTTGTTTTGCATCACAGAAACTGGAAGCAGGATAAATAGAAGCAAACCGGAACTGTTTCTGAGCAATAAAGCCATAAAAGCCTTACACTGTCTGGCCCTGTGTAAAATTTCTAATATATGTAGTCAGAAATACTGCATTTGAAAAGAAGGAGGATTATTATTTCAATCTAGTTTCATGATTAGGAGATTTTTATTTATTTTGAAATGGATAAAGATGATTATCTAACATTTAAAACAGAAATAGGCTCGCATGCAAATACTTTATTACTGTATCACCGTTAGAGAGATTTTCAAGAACCACATAGTAATATCCCAGTGGAAATCTATGTGGATGTATATGACTGGCTGTTTTACATGGTTTGTATGTTGATCCCATTTAAAATATTATCCAGAATGTTTTTTATGCTGACCCTAAAGAAGGCCATGAGCCAAAATGCATCAGTCAATAAATAAATTCGTCTATTTACTGCAAAGGTTGCTGGAGCTCTTCACACTTTATTATTTAGAATTTATTTTGTTGTCTATGCACCTTGAAAATTTACTCTGCCTGGATAACACTTATCCACTTGGAGAAGTTGGATTTTCCAAGCAAGCAGAGAGATGTTATTTTTGCAGGGTGTCTCATTCCAGCAGTACATGCCCCAAACACCTCATAGGAAAAGCTCATGAGGCATCCTGGTCAGATACCCAAAGCTCCTAAATTGACTCGTTTCAAAGCAAAGGAGTAGGATCTTTACTCTGAGCTCCTCACGCTATCTCCAAAGGTGGAATCACTGTTTTCTCAGGTAACAGCAAATTATAATGTGTGTCTGGGAGTGCGTAGAGGGTTTGTTGTCAGTCTTCTTTTATTAAAGCAGACAAGCAGGTGTTTTTATTTACTCCACTATACGTCATCCTTCTCTCCAACTGCAGGATAACAGGGCGGTACCCTAATGTTGCTCATGTCCCCTACACCTTGGCTCCAAAAACTGGCAGATGGATAGACAGACAGCTGTGCACTAATCAGCAGACAGATGGATTGACCAACCATCAAAAAGGCCGGCAGATGTTCAGATAGTTAGACTTAAAAAATCACTTTTTTGGTTGTTGAGGACCCAAAACACACACATACACACAAACCAAACACATCCTGTAATACCCCAAGAGGGTGCACTACTTAATCTTTATGAATCTCGAACCGTAAGGCTCTGTTTTAATTTTGAATTCTGCAAAGAAGGGAAAAAGGTAATATCATCTGGTCCTGTGAAATTCTGTGTCCAAAAAGTGATTAAACAGGATTAGACAGGATTAAACCCCACAAAAGGTAAAACGGGCACAACTTGAAGCATGCAGCCCATTACGTAATAAGGGTAAAAATATGAATGACCAATTTGTGGTTTTAGACCTGTACTCTTGATTTGTGTCACTTTTTTCTTAGAACGAGCCAGCATTTCTGAGTGCACTGTTCGGTAACACTGTACAGTAATGTGATTACTCCAGTCCCAGGGCTAACTGTATATTTGAATAAATATCGCTAATATAAGTTAAATAATTGCATGTTTTAACAACAGTTGTACAGTTTGGATTGTTTGCTGCAGATTTAGATCAGTTTGGTCTTCAGGAAGTATTTTCTTACTCTGTGCAGCAGCGCTTTCCAAAAAGAAAGTCTACGTGGCATGATAGTCACGGACATTAGTGCTCAGACACCGAAAGTACTCTCCATTGTCAACAGCCTTACGTCCCCACAACACAACCCAATCCTTCCACCTCTTGCTGTCCTCTCTGTCGTGGTCTGGGTGGTTTTCCACAGCATCAGCTCCTCCCCACTGGGTGGAGTCTTTGTTGTTCCTCACCTGATGGCAATCGGACCAGCAGTATTTATGACCGGCGCACTCAACTGGTCTTCGCCAGATTATCTGCCAACTTTAGTCAGTTCTCGGCCTCACGTCCATTCCTTGGTGACTCATCAGATGTATTAACCGTATCTCTGTTTTTCTCGTCAGCCGCGAAAACCCACTTACCAAGCTCTCCTGGAAACCAGTTTGCTGCCGCCGGTAATCCCTCTCCGTGTCGGAGCTGCCATTCTTTCCTGCCTGCCTCCCTGCATTGCATGCAGTACCCACCTGGACCTCTCCTGCCTCCCCCCTCCACGCAACCCTCACCTGCAAGTTTGTAAGACAGCTCAGTGTACTATCCTTAGATTCACTCGCAGCTCTCTGTGGGATTCCCCTGACTGCTCTCTCCTCTATTTCAGTGCCCTGGCCCGCCACAGTTTCCCCTGCCCAGTACCTGCACTCAGTTATCCCTGCCGTCTAGTTATCATCACAGTATCTTCTCTCGCCTCAGACATCTAGTTTATGTTCATTGATTCTAGTCTGCACTTTCTGTTAGCCTTTGAGCATTGTAAAATAAATATCTCTTTTCGTTACACCTCACCCCTGGCCTCCGGTTTTGAATCTGCACTTGAGTCCCTTCCATTTCCACGGGCCACTGCGCCTGACAGTATAATCTGGCCAGTGTATGGACTCAGCGGATCAAATCCGGACCGCCGTCTCAAAACAGGGCGCCATTCTTGGCACTCACGAGGACGCGCTCCAGTTTCTCCTGGCGAAGGTTAACTCACTCACCGACGAGCAGGAGAAGATGCAGTCCGCGGTTCAGACCCTTCAGTCGGCCACTGCCCCGGAACCCGAACCCGTTCCCGGTACGTCGGCATCGGTATCCGCGCCGCCGCCGCTTCAGCCCGCTGCGGGTCCTGAGCCCCTGCAGACGCCGATGTTCCGCGATGCCGCCTCCCCGGGGCCGGAACCTTTTTCTGGCGGCCGGGGGGGATGTAGCGGTTTCCTCCTTCAGTGCGAGCTAGCGTTCGGGCGCTCACCCCGCTCGTTTGTTTCTGAAACCGTGCGGATTTCTTATTTAGTCGGGAAACTGCGCGATCGCGCCCTTACATGGGCAGAGGCTTATCTAGCTAGACATCCGTTACCGACTTGTCATTATGACGACTTTCTGAGTGAGTTTAAGAAGACTTTCGCTCACCCGACCTCTGAACGCAGTTCGGCGCGGAAGCTGTTGCATCTTCGTCAGGGACGGCGGAGCGTTGCGGACTTCCTGATCGATTTCCGCATCGCCGCCGCCGAGGCGGGCTGGTCTGATCGGGCTCTACACGGGGTGTATTTGCACTCCCTCAACGATGAGATGAAGGACCACCTGGCCTCCCGGGACGAGCCCGCTAATTTTGAGGAGCTGGTTTCCCTCACACTTCGCATTGACAGCAGGTTGCGGGAGCGAGAGTGGGAGAGGGACTACAGCTCCCGTCGGTCCTTGCGGCGGTCATCTCCGGTCGTTTCTCTCCCGCCACCGCTTCCGGTTCAGCCGTCCGCTCCCTTTGCTGGCACGGGGGGTGGTGAACCGGAACCGGAACCCATGCAGATCGGGCGTTACCAGCTGACGGTGGAAGAGAGAGAGAGGCGTCGCCGTTCACACTCTTGCTTTTATTGTGGCTCCGGTGAGCATTTGATTTCTTCCTGCCCTAAGAAGGGAAAAGAGACCGCCCGCCGGTAGATCCGGGGGTACGGGTGGGCGGTACCAGGGTTAACGCCAAGCCCCGATTTTTGCTTTCTGTGACACTCTTACTCGGTCAGGGAGCCCACGTCTCATCAGCGCTGGTTGATTCAGGGGCCGAGCAAAGTTTGATTGACAGGGGATTTGCTGAACAGCTTCAGATCCCTCTTTTTGAGTTAAATCCGTCTATTCCAGTTAGGGCATTAAACGATCAGGTCTTTTCTTACATCACTCATCGCACTGCACCGGTTACCTTGATCACTTCCGGCAACCACAGAGAAACACTGATCTTTTACACCTCACAATCCCCTGACACGCCCATAATTCTAGGTTTCCCATGGCTAAGGCATCATAATCCTCACCTGGATTGGGTGGGACAGAGGGTCGTGAGTTGGAGCCCATATTGTCACGCAAACTGTCTCGTCTCAGCTGCCCCACCAGGGGCCACCGAGCCCTCTAGCAAGGAGAACTGCACCCCTGACCTCTCTGCGGTTCCCCCCGAATATCATGACATATCTGAAGTTTTTAATAAAGATAAGGCACTGTCCCTGCCACCCCATCGCCCTTACGATTGTGCCATTACCTTGTTTTCCGGCTCCACGTTACCTTCCAGCCGCCTCTACAACTTGTCACGCCCTGAACGGGCTGCCATGGAAAAATACATCAGAGACTCACTGGCAGCTGGACTCATCAGACCATCAACTTCCCCTGTGGGTGCTGGCTTCTTCTTCGTGGGTAAGAAAGATGGCACACTCCGCCCATGCATTGACTTTCGGCCCCTTAATGACATCACGGTTAAAAACAAATACCCATTACCACTCATCAGCTCTGCTTTTGAGCCCCTCCATGGGGCCACCATTTTTACCAAACTGGATCTCAGGAACGCATATCACCTAGTCAGAATCAGGGAGGGGGATGAGTGGAAAACTGCGTTTAACACACACTTAGGACATTTCGAGTATCTAGTCATGCCATTTGGCCTCACTAACGCACCTGCAGTTTTTCAAACCCTAGTGAATGATGTCCTTAGGGATTTTCTGGATCGTTTTGTCTTCGTTTACCTCGACGACATCCTGATTTTTTCCAAGGACCTCAAGGAACACAGAGTCCATGTCCGGGCCGTACTCCAGCGGTTGTTGGAGAACAAGTTATATGTCAAAGCCGAGAAATGCGAATTCCACTCACCGTCTGTGTCGTTTCTGGGTTACATTCTTGCAGGGGGGCAGGTGAAGACAGATCCGGCTAAAGTGAAGGCAGTAGCGGAATGGCCACTGCCAACCTCCCGAAAACACTTACAAGGGTTTTTGGGCTTCGCGAACTTCTACCGCCGCTTCATCAGGAATTACAGTCAAGTAGCCGCTCCCCTAACTCGTCTAACTTCCTCTAAGCTACCTTACCATTGGAGTCCAGAGGCCGACGCCGCCTTCTCCCGGTTGAAAGAACTGTTTACCTCTGCGCCGGTCTTAATCCATCCCGATCATAGTAAACCTTTTGTCGTGGAAGTAGACGCGTCAGGCGTTGGGGTCGGGGCGGTGTTGTCCCAGCGTTCAGGTTCATCTGCTAAGCTTCAGCCCTGCGCCTTTTTCTCCCGCCGCCTCTCACCTGCGGAGAGGAATTATGACGTTGGAGACAGGGAGTTGCTTGCTGTAAAGCTAGCGCTGGAGGAATGGCGGCATTTACTTGAGGGAGCAGAGCATCCATTCACTATTTGGACCGACCATAAGAACTTAACCTATTTACGCACAGCCAAAAGGCTCAACTCGCGCCAAGCTCGATGGTCCCTATTCTTTACTCGATTTAACTTTTCCATCTCTTACCGACCAGGCACCCGCAACACCAAGCCGGATGCTCTGTCCCGCCAGTTCAACCCTGTGTGTGACCCGTCTGATGCACCCACAATCTTGCCGGCAGGAGTCAGGATCGGTTCTGTCGCCTGGGACGTGGAGGAGGACATCCGCCGTGCGCTGGAGACTGAGCCAGACCCCGGCACGGGCCCTCCGAACCGACGCTATGTCCCCACCGTGGCTCGCCCTAAGGTGATCGATTGGGTCCACAAGGGCAAATTTTCTTGCCATCCGGGTGGGGGGAGAACAGGCTCACTCCTTAAAAGGTATTTCTGGTGGGAGACTATTGATAAAGACGTCAAAGAATATGTAGCTGCCTGTCCTGTCTGCGCACGTAACAAATCGAGCTCACTACGCCCAGCTGGACTTTTACGACCCCTCACTATACCTCATCGCCCCTGGTCTCACATTGCGTTGGATTTTGTCACTGGCCTTCCCGTCTCCTCAGGTAAAACCACGATTCTCACTGTGGTGGATAGATTCTCCAAAGCTGCACACTTCATTGCCCTAAACAAACTCCCCACGGCAACGGAGACAGCCAAGATTATGACTGAGCAGGTCTTCAGACTCCACGGCATACCTTGCGAGATCGTGTCAGATAGGGGCCCTCAGTTCATTTCGCGAGTGTGGAGGTCGTTCTGCACCGCTCTCGGGGCTAAACCCTGCTTGAGCTCAGGATTTCATCCACAGACGAATGGGCAGGCCGAACGGCTCAACCAGGAACTGGAGGCCACCCTCCGTTGTGTCGCTGCCTCCAACCCCGCCTCATGGTCCTCGTTGCTGCCATGGGCAGAATACGCTCACAATTCGCTTACGTCTTCTGCTACTGGCCTCTCGCCTTTCGAGGCCTCCATAGGTTACCAGCCGCCTCTCTTCCCCGACCAGGAGGCCGACCTCGAGGTTCCCTCGGTCCAACACCATCTCCGACGTTGTCAGCGGGCGTGGAGGTTGACCCGTCGGTCGTTGTGCCGGTCCGTTGCTCGCCAGTGCCTGTACGCGGACCGTCGCCGCAGGGCAGCCCCTGCCTACTCCCCTGGGCAGAAAGTGTGGTTGTCTGCTAAGGACGTTCCCCTCAAGGTGGCATCCCGTAAGCTGGCCCCGCGTTTCATTGGACCCTTCGAGGTGGAGCGGGTCCTCAGCCCTTCTGCGCTGCGGTTGAAGCTGCCTTCCTCGCTGCGCATTCACCCGACCTTTCACGTCTCCCAGGTCAAGCCGGTGGTCGTGAGTCCGTTGTGCCCTCCTTCCGCTCCCCCTCCTCCCGCCCGGCTCGTGGATGGGCATCCTGCCTTCGCGGTCCGGCGCATTCTGGACGTCCGTCGGCGGGGACGGGTCCGGCAGTTCTTGGTGGACTGGGAGGGTTATGGGCCTGAGGAGCGGTCCTGGGTGTCTCGTTCCTTGATTTTGGATCCTGCTTTGCTTTCTGCTTTTTACGGGGCTCGACGCGGGCCGCGGGTGGCTCGGTCGCCGGGGGTCGACCCTTGATGGGGGGGGTAGTGTCGTGGTCTGGGTGGTTTTCCACAGCATCAGCTCCTCCCCACTGGGTGGAGTCTTTGTTGTTCCTCACCTGATGGCAATCGGACCAGCAGTATTTATGACCGGCGCACTCAACTGGTCTTCGCCAGATTATCTGCCAACTTTAGTCAGTTCTCGGCCTCACGTCCATTCCTTGGTGACTCATCAGATGTATTAACCGTATCTCTGTTTTTCTCGTCAGCCGCGAAAACCCACTTACCAAGCTCTCCTGGAAACCAGTTTGCTGCCGCCGGTAATCCCTCTCCGTGTCGGAGCTGCCATTCTTTCCTGCCTGCCTCCCTGCATTGCATGCAGTACCCACCTGGACCTCTCCTGCCTCCCCCCTCCACGCAACCCTCACCTGCAAGTTTGTAAGACAGCTCAGTGTACTATCCTTAGATTCACTCGCAGCTCTCTGTGGGATTCCCCTGACTGCTCTCTCCTCTATTTCAGTGCCCTGGCCCGCCACAGTTTCCCCTGCCCAGTACCTGCACTCAGTTATCCCTGCCGTCTAGTTATCATCACAGTATCTTCTCTCGCCTCAGACATCTAGTTTATGTTCATTGATTCTAGTCTGCACTTTCTGTTAGCCTTTGAGCATTGTAAAATAAATATCTCTTTTGTTACACCTCACCCCTGGCCTCCGGTTTTGAATCTGCACTTGAGTCCCTTCCATTTCCACGGGCCACTGCGCCTGACACTCTCCTGCCCGTCAGCTTATCAGGACCCTGGCAGACACTCTGATCAGGGTTGCTCTGTGCTGCCCATGTGTTTGTTTGCTCCTTATCCCACCTCGTGGCATGGCAAGCGGCATAGTGCGCCTCAAGCCCCTCAGCATATCCTGCATGCGGGCGAGAGATAAAACAAAAAACTGCCATGAAGATTGCAGTTGTAGAAGAGGCAGTCATCACTCTGATAATCTTAATGTCCTTCCCTTTGGAGAGGAGAAGAGAGAATAACAGAGCAGAAGAGAGGAGAATGGTGGATATTTCAATGTCACTTAATTCAAGCCTTTCGTCGATGTTCTTGACGTACGGATAAGTGACAGATTAAAGGACATTAAAAGGTATTAGTGAGGTGCTGGTCCATCATGTGCTGCAAGAACAGCTATAGAGCACCTTTGCATTCATTGAAAAAGCCTCTTGAAACAAATATTCACTTAGTCTGTGTTTTGAAGATGACTGTGACAAAAATCTCCCATTGGTGTTTAGTTGGATGAAGATCTGGTGACCACAAAGAGAACAGTACACGAGTCACAAAACTTTAATAGTCATCAAACGAGTTAGTGACCTCTCATCTTTTATGGATTGGGGTGTTGTTCCCATCAGAATTTGAATGTTTTATCACAGGCTAAAGCATGAAACAACTTTGCTCTGATTTCTGTGACCCTTTCTTCTGAGACCCAAAACCAAACATGTCCCCCACATCAAAACAGCAGCGGCAGATCACCTCACTGCAGTTTCTTTAATTTTTCACTCATCGGTGGGTGTGCCAGTTAAATCTCTGAGAGCTTTAAGTAACTGATTGGCTGCCAAACTCAATTCCTCTCAGCTTTACTTGTACTTGCCTGCAGGTTGTGATGCAATGAAAGCTGGTGCACACAGCTGCCTGGTGATAGTAGGGCGAGTTCTTTAAAGGAATCATCCCTTTGGGGCTTTCACCACATCTGGTGCCTCTTGGCAGACACATTTTTTAAAACTCGGATGTCTCTTAAATTCTTCCGTGCCTTATGTTGGATTTTATTGTTAAAACACTTCTCCTCAAAGATGCAATCCTTTAACTGATAAACTGCTCTACTTGTCGCAGGACCATTTGTGGTGTACAAATAAATTTGAGTTATTTGTACTTTTGTGTGTGCGTGGATAAAGACAACCAAAATGACGCTATTAATTCATTTAAATGATAACAAGGTCAGATAACTCTGAAATCCTGCGTGCACGAGATGCTTCATTCTTACATCAGCAGCAGTTCAAATCTATCACAGCATCCAGTTATATTAATTCACGATAGGCATATAAAGTGGCATTTTTTTATGACTACAACATGCGTAAGAAAGCCAGACACACCCTGCACTACCTGGAGGAGAAGTGTCATGGCAGAGCAAAAGGAGATAGGCTATGTGGAAAGAGGGTTAAATGAAAGGAAGTTGCTGTGGTATTATGTCCCACTATGGGATGAAGAGGATAAGAAGAAAAGGACTACACTTATATCTACAGCTCCTCCTATTATTATTACGTTTATTAATATTGTTGTTAGCTCTACTAATAGCATGTCTGCACGAGCCAGATAGAAAAAGGAACAGAAAAGCAGCAGCAGCTTTAGTCCCTTGTGCCTCTATAGAAGGTGTTTTCCCTTGCATTATGGCAGTGCTCAGACAGCGACACAAATCACTGCTGTTTGTGTAGAAGGGAAGAATGAGACTATTCATATTTTCTTGAGTACCATGGCAGCAAAGACAGTTTGAACGTCACCGTTAAACGAAACAAACGTCAACTTTGGACTCTGATGTTTTCATGGTTTAAAGTGTTTGGGCCAGTTGTGCATGTTGTCATGTAATGTGCCTCATTTTGTCTATATTATCTTTATAAAAGTGGTCCCTGTAGTTCATAGCCGCTTGCTTATTAGCAGGCAAAGCCATGTCCAGAACTTTATGTCATGGTGAAGGTCATAAGAAGAGGCAGGACAAAAAGGTATACTGCAAAGAGACAAACAGTAAAAAAAAAGAGAAAGATAGGCATAGCCAAACAGAGAGAGCGAAAAAGAAAGAGGAGGAGATGAGAGACAGCGCGATGCCCGGTGGAGGGAGAGGAGGAGGCAGTGAGTAAATAGTCAGCGGCTCTAATAGGAATATCAAGCCAGTGAAAGGTAAACAGGCTTCTCCAGGCAGATACAAAGGGAATGTGGCGGCTTTGAGAGCGCTGGAGTGCCGGCACACCACTGTGGCACAGCGATAACGGCCCCAGGCCTGCCTGCATCCCAGAGATAAGGCCGAGCGCTGGCATGTGTCGCCCCTGATCCCAATTTCACAGTCAATATTCATCCAGCCCGACAAACAAGCAACATTTAAGATAAAAAATAAATATAGAGTCCTTCTGCTATTACCTCCTGTTTATTAATCTGCACACAGCACCCACTGCCTTTTAAATAGCAGTAAACACCCAGCCCTCCTCGCCTCGTCCCCTCCCTCTCTCCCCCTCGCTCCCTTCTCACCATCAGAATCCCTCTCTCTCCCCTCCTTCCAGGCACTCCACTTCTCCCAATCCTCTCTTCCCTGTCTTCCCCCCGTCTTCCTGCACATCTGGGGATTTGCATGGCTTCGCTTATTCTTCTCAGATTGCCTCAGGCATGTGTGTGTGTGTGTGTGTGTGTTTGTGCGCGCGCACGCCTGTGTGCAGGTCTCTGTGTGTACGAGCTGATGACACCTGTGCTTGCATGTGTACACAACATCCTTTTCAGATATAGTTCTGATATGTACCTGTATGACCAGTTTCTGATTGCTGCAATAGGTGCGTGAGAGTGTCTTTATGTTTTGAGACATGTTTGCCTGCAGTGATTTTGTGTGTACGGAGTCAGACCACAGCTGTATGCTTGAATCACTCAGTGTCTTCATCTTATCCTTCGCATTTCCTCACCTGGCACCTGTACTGGCGTAAAAAAAAAAGCCACTCTGACAGGTTGTCAAGCCTCGTGTTCAGTCACGAAACCTGCATTTTCCTAAAACACAGGATCAATCACAAATGTTCAACTAGTTCTTGTAGAGCTTTACTTTGAAAGAATGCTCACTAAGAATTTCTAGAGAGAGAAAAGAAAAACGATGGAAATTCTTAAGTGAAATGATCTCATACCACTGGAAATTTTCCCACCAAAAATAAGGTTAAATACTGGATTAAATCACTTGCTAAGTCTGATTTTATTTTGAAGCGCTGGCCCAAACCGCAGCCAACAAGCCAGCTGGGGTCTGATTACCATATGCAACAATCACAGAGACGAGTAAACCAAGAGCTAAGCAGAGCTACTTGGCCTACAGCTTGTTTTATTTCTTTTTCTGGACTGAGCACAAAGCCTCTCTTCAATTAGCGTCATTAATTTTGTGACACAGAGCGGTGAGAAAAAGGAAGCAGAGCAGTGAAGTACATAAGCCAGGATTGACACAGGTACATGTCACATTACTGCAGCTGGCACAGGCCCGCTGTAGTATTTACGGTTACAGGCATGAACATTACATTACAGTTCCATAATTTGCTGGCAGCTGGACTATAATCATTCTTACCAGTGCTCTTTATTGCTCCCTGACCACCAATCCTCAGCTCCCATATCATCCTCCCCACTACGCCTGACCTGCTTCATCACTGCTCATTTACTCATCCCCTTCTCTGTGGCCTTCTCCTGCCCTTCCTTTCTCTCTGTGGTACAGACCTGTCCATGCCTGGCCAGCTGGCCATATCCCTTTAAATCTGGCCTGAGCTGAGCCGCTGTCTCCAGGAGATTACTGCACACTCTCCTAGGCTCCACAGATGGGAGAGACAGGCTGCCAGCTGGCACAGGGACACCCACTATCCCCACTGGAAACTGGCCAACAGGCCTAGCTCTCTGCTCCAAACACTCTGCCCATTCACACTCTGTAGAGCTAGGCCTCCAACTTCCTGCTCTACTTTTTTTTTTTTTTGCCATCCCCTTCTGCTCTATTCACCTGTCTCAAGCAGTCATGTCTATTATTTAAGTAAAGCTCCATAAAGTACACATTTTGACCTGTGCTTTAGATATCTAATAGTTGCTGGAGTGTTTTGGCCTTTTCCAGATGGCTTTAATTGCACTGAATTAAACAATTCTGTGCAATTAAAAAAAAAACAAGACCCAGAGAGGTGACGTTATCCAGCAAGAAAGAAAAAAGGCCAAATAACAAAATAACAATAATAGCAGAATTGTTTTTTCTTCCTTATAACATCCATCAACATCCGTTCAGACATTAGTTGTTACACAGGCAGTTTAAATTACTTTCCTTGTACTCTAATGAAGTCACGCAGTTTGTGAGTATGTTAGCTGCTACACACCATCCAGTCATTTAAGTGTAACTGTATCATCCAGAGCTCTTTTGTCCAAGAGACTGTCTTATGAATGGAGAGTGTTTTTTTCTTAGTGGAATAGAAGTATTAAGAACCACATAATGTAAGTATCTATAATGCTTTTTTTCCTCATTTCTGTTCTTCTAACTACTTCACACACATACATACACTCGCTCTTTATCTCTCCGGCCCCCATTTTAGGGCGCAGTGAAAGGTGCAGACTGAGGCTTATTGAAAGGTGTCACATGTGCAGATGTGATAAGAGTACCAGGTAGAGATAAACAAGCCCCCTTCATCACTATGTAACCACACACATTCTGTCCTCTTGAGTTAAAACAGAACACACACATATGCACCCACACACTCACATGTATTTAATGTACCAGGGTTGAACAAGTTCATTATCCCTGTGTGTGGTGGCTTGATAAGGCCCGGATCTCCTGAAATAGCTTTGCTATTGAGCTAAGACCTTCCACTGTGGAATAGGAAAAAAAAAAGGAACCCAGAGTGGAATATATATCATTATCCTCTCTGCTCTGTTATCTGTCACCTTTCCATTACAGGAGAATAAGGTGGTTTTGTCCCGGAGGCAAACAGCTATCAGGAAATATGTTTTCTGATGCAGTCAGGACACACTCTCGTACTTTGTGCTACAACAATGGCTGTTGTTCCTGCTTACATCGACCTCCTGCTGTACTTCCTGAGCTGACTGAACCATTCCTGTGCCACTTCTGGCACCTTGCACTTCCACACGTGCACCCGCCATGGGAAAGTGTCAAGTGCACTATAACGGGGGACGGCACTGTCAACACAGCCGCCTGACCGCTGCAGATAGTAATGAGATAGGAAAAATACTCCCCTACATTTAGATTTGCATAATTCTGTCCAGTGTAACCTGGTTAATATTGAACTTTATCTATCTTTGCACACAAATTTAATTTTGTGGTAGTAGTCATACATGGCATACTTACAGTACACCGCATGTGCAGTGTTAACCGATCATAGAGTTGTGTGGAGCGGAATAGCCTTTGGTGGCTAAGAGAAGAGAAAATGCACAAAAACCTTGCTCCCCATCCTTCTACGGGACCACCTGCTGACCACTGAGATGATTACAGTGCAAGATTGCTGTACCAGATTACTGTGACCCCAAGGAACCCTCAAGATGGATGTGCACACACACAAATACACACATCTACACACGCACCTACAAAAGCGCCTGCCATCTTCATGTAGAATACTTCTTACAGCTTTAAGTGGTGGTGTTGACTCCACAAACTGAGTATACCTCATTTACAAATTCTCAATCACCCATCATGGCCACTCAGGAAGTAGCTTCTAGGGAACAAGGGAGCAAGGGAAGTGAATGTTATTGCTGATTGAAAGGATGATCAAACCTAGAAAAAGGTAATATAGCTCAAACCTGAAGTCTAAAACTATTTTTTAATGTTTCAAATACATTTTTGAGCAACATCGTAAGCTCTGTGGCTAAGAGATCAAATCTATAAAATATATATAGAATAAGCAAATTAGGACAGGAAGACATTGCAAACAGGTGTGTGCTGATGTAATTGTCAGCATGACTACAAAGCAAGTTCAATAATCCTTGTGTCAAGATACAGCTTCTGAAACATGTATATCAATATGCATGAATGAGAATAATGAGACACCGAGGCTCAAAAATATCAGTTTTTGCCCACCTGGGGACGTTTAATTCCCTATAATGATCTGTTATCACAGTAATTAAAAAGTACCACATAAAAGAGAAATCGGCATAAATGTTTCCACCAGCTCTAGACAAAGCAGCAGATTTCTATCAAAGGAGCCTATGTAAGATGAAGCAAGGGAGAAAAGGGAGAGGTCTACATTAACTGACTTGACAGTGCATCACTTCGCATCATATGTGACGGACTGTCATTATGGTTCACATCCAACTGCACGGCTCTCCTTACCAGACTGTGGACGTCACATGATATCAGTGAAATGGAGAAGTTAACTTGCGGCTCCTTCCCCATCCCTCCTCCTTACATACGCTGCTTCTCCAAACCCCCTCGTTTCTTCAGCACCAGCCCCCCACCACCACCACCACCACCTCCTCCTTCCACCCCTCCACCTCCTTCCACCCCTCCTCTCCTGCCATGTTTGCAAGAGCGAGGGCTTTGGAGGGTGGCACTCTGATGGCGTGAAGCCAGATGGCAGCCACAAGGCAGGCGATGTGGCACAGAGCGAGGAAGGGTGCACATGTACGCACACACCCGTACACAATCAGTCACTCACACTTTCTCTCTTTAATGAACAGCCATGAATTATTCATCACACACACATGCACATACACACTCACACATGCCTCTCACAGGGCACGTACACAGCTCCTGTCAGCAACAGAAGGCTCTGTGACTTCTCTCTATTTTATTATCATTTCTCTAGGCATTTTCCTTGGTTGTAAAGGAATACCAGGTGGTGCTCGACCCCTCAAACTATCAACTCCTCCTCCTTCCTCCCCACCATTTCCTCCTCATTGCACCCCGTCTCTCTTCCCATCTCTCTGAGTCCTTGTCATCCTCTCCCAGCCTGTTTTGCAGTTTTGCTCATAGCCTCTTCCATCTCTCTTCGACTGTCCTCACCTTTCCTCAGATTCTCACGAGCAGGGTGTGGTACGAACTAGGGCTGCACAAGTAATCGAGTTTTAATCTCAATCACGATTTCAGCTACCCACAATTAAATGAACAAGATCAAGCGATATTGCAAATGCATCCTCCAACAACAGAACCCAAAACAAAAGCAAATCAAGCACTCACTAAATTACCGCCCGATGTGCCAATCACAACTGTTCCCTGCACCGCGCAGCTTGATGTTTCCTGGACTAGTCTGGATGAGTAACACTATGTTAAAAGACAGATGTACAACAAAAGCCAAATGTCTGGCACAGCAGCAGGTGAAGAGATTGTCTCTCAAAGTGATCATTACCCACTGTTTGGAAAAACTTCTAGTTTAAGGAAAAATATGGTACCCAGGACAAATCATACAAGTAGTTTATTCCATAGCCTGAACACCATACATCAGAAAACGCAGCATCATTAATGCATGAAGGTCAAGACAAACAGCCCAATGCTAACACGTATCGTCCAACTTCAACTCAGATGCCCATGGAAGGCAGCATGTACTGTGCATCCAACTCACAAAGACCCACTGAAATCACCAATGTAATTATATTCTGTTTGGCCACAGATAAGTGTCGAGTAAACACCGAAATGATGGCTGTGGGAAAATGGTTAATACACTGGACAAAAGTATGTATGTAATGAAGTATTAGTACCATGGTACTTCAAATTGCACCAAATTCTGCTTTAAAGTTTAAGTCAAAATTGTCAGGATCAGATAACCACCGATTTACTGTTGTTTCTGCTCTGTCTTTACAGTTAAGTAAAAGTGTGTTTTTTGTTTGTTTGTTTTGGTTTTTGCAATGGTTAAAGCTAATAATAAGTGTCTGGGTATTGTCAATGTCAACTTGCCTAGAAAGAAAACAGAGGGGATTATGGGATGCTGAGGCTGAGGAGGACCCTGGATAGCTCACTCATACAAACGGTAGCATGATCACACACTCGTGTCTTCAACACTTTGACACACTGCTCTTTGTGACGGCTACAAAAGCAGTGTGTCTCAGTCTTAGGGCACAGTCACTCCTACAAATCTTGATTCTTGCAGCAGATATCTTAAAATGACGTTTCAGTACAAAAATCCTTTTCCACATTCATAATCTTCCTTGACTGAGGTGAACCAGCAGATTGAATATACTGTGTCTTGTTTATTCTTGTCTCAGCTATGTTTACCCAAAAGTGCTGTCTTGTGCATCAGCTACAGATTAATTGGGATGATGGGGGTGCTGTGGAGGGATGATAACAAGTGTTGAGAGGTCTTACTTTGTGTAATCCATGTTGTCTTTATCATTCAAGGATCAGACAACAAAAAATGTATTTGCATCACAATCATGTTCAGTTTCAAAGCTAACTCATTTTTCCTCTCTCATGTTGTCCTCTTGACTTTGTTGCAAGCAAGATGGTTAGTCACTTGGCTTCTGCCTCTTTTCTCAGCAGTTGTGTAGAGGGTGTAAAATGATGGTGACAGATACTGTACGATGGGTGGATGGCTAAAGGAAAATGTGCCCTCGCTGTCAGGGAGGTTCAAGGTATAAAAGAGAGATGTGAAGGTGAAGGGATGTCAGTGATGGGATGGAGGGAGGTGCAGAGCTCTCAGGGGAGAGGGAGCTATGAGGAAGCCTGATAAGGTGTATGTGGATGAGAAGAGAGAAGGAAAGCGCTATAGAGTGACAGAAGGGAAGGGACATTATGTGCTGCTGTGGTAAAGGTCACCAGTCTCCCCTGTGAGGTTGAGTGGTATTTGAACCTCACTTCTGTGGTTACAATGTCTATCCAATGTGTCTGTATGTGTGTGTCTGTGTGTGTCTTTGCAACTATGCTTGCTTCTTTGGCAAGGGAGACAGACCAGTGCTGAGTTTAATTGTCTGTAACAAAGAGCTGACTCCTTTAGGATCCATTGGTGTGCTGAGCATCATCTGGGAGACCATAAAACAAAACACACAATCATACGCACAGACAGGCACACACACAAAAACTTCAATGCATGTTACGCACGGCGCAGCACGAAATGTTTCCAGGAGTGTGTAGGTATCGTTTCACCTGAGGACTGTAGTCTCAGCAAGACAAACTGACACAGGGTAGGAGATAAAAGGCCAAAGGATTCAGCTGAAAATAATTCAGAGCACTGCTGCCTTCTTTTCAAACTGATGTCCCAGAAAAAAAAGGCTTATCCACGCCTGTATCATCCCTTAATAAGCACACTATCCTTCTCTGGGATCCAAAACATGTCATGCCAAAGAAAATCCTTCTAGTGCTCTCTGCCTCAGCATCTGGGTCTCCACCAAGTTGGACATGGTTGGTTCAAAACATCTCAGCACCAAGAATGAAACAAAACGTCCTGATTTAATGCAAAAACCAACTCAACTGACATGTCTTGAGTCCCGAATGGTAATACCAGACAGCCTGTGTCAGAGTAACCTGACAGAATAAACACTGCACTTTATGTACACATAAAAAAGTCAGTGTGTTTTAAAATATATAGTGTTTGTACCTTTTATAGCATAATGCCTTTATATGTAGACAAGTTTTCTTATTTATTAAATAAGTTAAATAAATAAAGATTAAATAAAGTCTATGAATATTGTTCTTATTAGTAATTGGTGCTTAATGTCATAAAAGACAAATATTAAACTGTATCCTACTTTCCAGCAGAATAAAAACGGCCAACTAATTGATCAAAAATGAATTTCTTTTTTGGTCAGCGTTTCCTTTGTTCCACAAAACTTCATGCATAGGTGGGTTGTTTTTTTCCCATCAGGTAGAAGAGATTGTTTTTAAATATTTCATAATATTTTTACGAGGCACTGTAATTAGGAATTTTAGGAATTGTAGAGCAATAGTACAGGTTCAGTTTTTTCAGTTCATCCTGTTTTATTTTTTCTTTAATGCAAACTCATGTGTTATGCAGTGACAGATTGTAGGAAATGCTCTTCCTGCAAAAGGACCGTTATGTGGCTGATGTAAGGAACAGAAGCCAAAATGTCAAAATGTTGATAATGTTCCTGGATGTGGGTTAATGTTTAATGCAGCAGTCCCACTGCATGTATGACACAGGATTTATATGTGAAATTTAGCTTCAGTTGCTCATTTCTGCATTCATTTTAATGACTGAATTTGAGGTTAAAATCATTGTATGATATGAAAATACAGCAATCTGGTGATAATAGAAAAGAACAGCATTTTTCCTGCTGCTTTATTTCTGTTAAAGTAACTGTAATTTTGAGGGACATGCAAAGGATGGCTGGTGTGTGAATGAGTGGGTGTTTATCTGAGACAGACAGAGTGTGAAAGCAGCAGGAGGCCTGGAGAAGATGCTTAGAGACAATGGAATCAAGAAGACAAGACAAACAGAGAGGGCAGAAAAGGCCACAGACATTATCACCTGGGCTTTATTTCTGTGAGACTTCCCTCCCCACACTACTCACCATCAGAATCTCATTTTCTTACCCTTTTAATCAATAGATCTTCAGTTTGAGTGGTTACGACTGAGCCTTCTGACCAGTCACCTGTGAAGAAGAAGTAGAGGATCGCCTTCCTTCATCAACCTGCGCTGTGGCACTCTCATATACATGAACACACAAAGATCTAATGGATGATGAGTAGAGTAGGAAGCAGAAAAAAAGGAAAATAGAAAAGATGATTTAGATATTTTGAGATGAAATAAAATTCAGTGTGTTAATCTTTAACATCTTTCCTTAAGGATTAATAAAGTATTTGGATGATTCTGAATCTCTCTTTTTGAAAGAGAAGCAAAAACTGAACTTGACAGCCATACAGGCTGTACTGTGTATTCTCCAAATGAGTCTGTGTAAGAAACAAACATCACTGCAACCCTAAAGGCACAAGCCCCCACAATTGGACTATGTCACAGAAGACAGTCTATAAAACCGCCAACCGGACACTTCAAACTTCAATCAGGTCGATCAAATTCCCACATAAGTAAAACTTTATACCATCAACAAATAATATATTACTAAAATGTTTCCAGAAGGGCATGAAGAAAATGAGGACCCAAATGCAGGACAACAGATAACAACTAAAGTAACTAAATGTGTAATAAGGAAAAATATTTCCTGGCCTGGTGTGGCAAATCCGCTGCCTGATAATTGGTGTATTGGTCACAAAAAACAGGCAGGCACACAGATGCCCGCACAGATAGTGTGGACAGTATAATCCCTGCCTAAAGGCCCAGTCAGGCAGGCTTAGAGAACAGTTTTGCCTCAATTTGAGTCAGATTTTGGTTGTTTTCCATTACAATTGAGTAGCAATTGTTCTTACAGCAATGCCGGCAAGCGTCCTATGACATCATTTGTACAATACAACAATGGGGAACGTCGAGGCGATGGTATCCCCTCTCCTCAGTCTATGTCTTTTAGTCAAACTTGGGGACCATGGTGTTGTTTTTCTGTGCAGCCATTTCAAAAATGGTGGTTTTGATTTTCGTGATGGAGTTACCGCTGACTGGTCAATGAGTGGCATGCAGTCTATTGACGTCATACTTAGGGTTAGGGTTAGGGTACCTCAGATGGCTTGGAAACCTGGCTGAGCAAGTACTAAAAATGTACCTGGTACCAGGTTCCTCCACCTAATGGAAAACCCTAAAAACCAAGTCAAGTAGGTACTGGTGGAAAAATGGCTTTAGTGACCCACCTGGTGACCACTGGTCACTCGGTGAGTGGTTTCAGGAGATTGTTTTAGCTAGGTGAAATTTATTCCAATGGGGTACAGTGGTGCACTGAAAACCTGTTTTGCACTAGCAAGTTACAGTTTGTATTACCTATAATGTTTGCAAAAACTTGACAACTACAAGAATTTGGTAAGCTGTAATGAAACTACAAAATGGAGACTGTTCACCTTCAAACTAAAAGTTGTTTCGTTGTTTTGAAACGTGTTTGTTTCAGTAGTGAAGGAATATCTTATAGTTAATTTCTGGTTTGCATCACCCAACCAGGGAAAATTCATTTTTCGCTATCAACCAGGCGTTTCCAGAGGGTTCCCAACTGGTATCTAGGCCAGTGTGACTGAGGCCTTAATAAAAAGCTGTCAGTCAAAGTGCAATGAGAAGATCAACTAAGAGACAGGTTCACCAAAAATAATAATAATAAAGTAAAGGGAGCAAAAACTATATGTCACAATTGGAACTGATGAGAATCATGGAAAGAAACACAAATATAGGCCAAAGAGGTTAGAAAGCAAGCTGACAAGAAGGAGGAGAGGACTGTGAATACACAGAGGGATCACTGAGTGATTGAATACAAAACTAAGTAATTCTTTCCTGACAAAAAGAGAAAAAAGAAAGACTGGAAGTAAGATTAAATGGCACACAATGTAAGAACTGAACAAACCAAAACAAGAATAGACAAGTGATAGTGACAAATAACGAACATGCAGACAAACAGAAGACAAAGGCTAAGAAAATACGGTCAAAAGGGGAAAACGTTGAAGAAACAGATGCACAAAGTATCAAAGGAAGAAAAAACACAGGAAATTTTTTTTTTAATAAATGAGGAAAGAAGTGATGATCTTAGGGACACATGCTGTAAACCCCACAACATGGAAGCAGATGGAAGGAAAACAGTAGGCAACTTCGAATTTCAATGACTGATATCAGTCATCAGGTATAAAAGCTGCCTGGATGGCTCAAGAAAGCCGATAATGTTCCCTTCCTTTGTAAATGAAAGGCATGCCCACCTGCTTCACCTGTTTAATATACATAATATAATATGATCATAATGCACCTGTGTGCAGATGCCCCAGTCCGCGAGATCTTCAACGCACACCTCCGGCAGAGCTTCAACAGCATTCCGAGGGAGACTGGGGACATTGAGTCCGAATGGACCATGTTCATTGCCGAAGCTGCTGCATTGAGCTGCGGCCACAAGGTGGTTGGTGCCTGCCGTGGTGGTAATCCCCGAACCAAATGGTGGACACCAGAGGTGAAGGGAGCCACTAGGCTGAAGAAGGAGTCCTATCGGGCTTGGTTAGCCTGTGGGACTCCGGAGGCAGCCGACAGGTATCGACAGGCCAAGCGGAATGCGGCTCGGGCAGTGGCTGAAGCAAAAACTCGGGTGTGGGAGGAGTTCGGAGAGGCGATGGAAAAAGACTTTCGGACTGCCTCGAAGAGATTCTGGCAAACCGTCAGACGTCTCAGGAGGGGAAAGCGGTGCTCTACCTGCACTGTGTATAGTGCTGGCGGAGCGCTGCTGACGTCGACTGAGAAAATTGTCAGGTGGTGGAAGGAATACTTCGAGGACCTCCTTAATCCCACTGACACGTCTTCCGAGGAGGAAGCAGAGTCTGGGGATGAGGGGAATGACCCGCCAATTTCCGGGGGCGAGGTCACTGAGGCAGTTAAACAACTCCTTGGTGGCAGAGCCCCTGGTGTTGATGAGGTCCGCCCCGAGTTCCTGAAGGCTCTGGACGTTGTAGGGCTGTCCTGGTTGACACGCCTCTGCAATGTTGCGTGGAGATCAGGGGCAGTACCTGTGGACTGGCAGACCGGGGTGGTGGTCCCCATCTTTAAGAAAGGGGACCGGAGGGTGTGTTCCAACTACAGGGGGATCACACTCCTCAGCCTCCCTGGGAAAGTCTATGCCAGGGTGCTGGAAAGGAGAGTTCGTCCGTTAGTCGAACCTCGGATACAGGAGGAACAATGCGGTTTTCGTCCTGGTCGCGGAACACTGGACCAGCTCTTTATCCTCTCCAGGATACTTGAGGGTGCATGGGAGTTTGCCCAACCAGTCTACATGTGTTTTGTGGACTTGGAGAAGGCATTCGACCGTGTCCCTCGGGGTGTCCTGTGGGAGGTGTTGCGGGAATATGGGGTGTCTGGCCCATTGCTACGGGCCATTCGATCCCTATACAACCGTTGCAAGAGCTTGGTTCGCATTGCCGGCAATAAGTCGGACTCGTTCCCGGTGGGTGATGGGCTCCGCCAGGGCTGCCCTTTGTCTCCGGTTCTGTTCATAATTTTTATGGACAGGATTTCTAGGCGCAGCCAAGTGGCGGAGGGCTTTCGCTTTGGTGGCCTCAGAATCTCATCTCAGATTTTTGCAGATGATGTGGTTCTGTTGGCTTCATTGGGTGAGGGCCTCCAGCTCGCACTGGAACGGTTCGCAGCCGAGTGTGAAGCAGCGGGAATGAGGATCAGCACCTCCAAATCTGAGGCCATGGTTCTCAGCCGGAAAAGGGTGGAGTGCCCACTCCGGGTCGGGGATGAGTTCCTGCCCCAAGTGGAGGAGTTCAAGTATCTCGGGGTCTTGTTCGCGAGTGATGGGAGAAGGGAGCCGGAGATCGACAGACGGATTGGGGCTGCAGCTGCAGTAATGCGGACGCTGCACCGGTCCATCGTGGTGAAGAGGGAGCTGAGTGTAAAAGCGAAGCTCTCAATTTACCGGTCGATCTACGTCCCTACCCTCACCTATGGCCACGAGCTGTGGGTAGTGACCGAAAGAACGAGATCGCGGATACAAGCGGCAGAAATGAGCTTCCTCCGAAGGGTGGCTGGCCTCTCCCTTAGAGATAGGGTGAGAAGTTCGGCCATCCGGGAGGGGCTCAGAGTAGAGCAGCTGCTGCTCCACATCGAAAGGAGCCAGCTGAGGTGGTTTGGGCATCTGACAAGGATGCCCCCTGGGCGCCTCCTGGGTGAGGTGTTCCAGGCATGTCCCACCGGGAGGAGGCCCCGGGGCAGACCCAGGACACGCTGGAGAGATTATATCTCTTGGCTGGCCTGGGAACGCCTTGGTATTCCCCCGGATAAGCTGGAGGAGGTGGCTGGGGAGAGGGAGGTCTGGGCCTCTTTGCTTAGGCTGCTGCCCCCGCGACCCGGCCCCGGACAAAGCGGATGAGGATGGATGGATGGATGGATAATGCACCTGTGTGCAGATGTGATGTGATTTAATACAACCAGGCAGGCATGGGGTTAAAAATTGAATTTTAATACATTTAAACTGAATACATTAATGGATCCATCCACTATATATAAAGTAATTTTCCATATTCACACTAAAATGTGAGACCAGTGTGTCAAAACTGATCTATTTTTATGATGGCTGTCAACAGTGTCTGATTTAGGTGATAGAAAAGATTTGCATTAGTGAAAACTAAAGTTCTCAGACTTACAAGCATTAGTGTAAACATGATGTAAGCCCTTCTCTGGTCCTCTAACATGTGTTCTGAGGAGGGCTCTTGGTTTTAAGCTATGTGCTGTAAAGCTGAAGCCTCTGGTTTGAGAGTTTTAAGAGGTTGGGGCTGCCCCCCCCCCCTCTGTGTTTGTCCTAAATGGCTATGTAATTGCAGGGCTGCTGGTCATGGACCCCCTGCTGTGTGGAGATGAGAGCTTGACTACTTCAATCCTGACCCCGTGATCCCGCCTCTCTTTCCATCTTTTTCAATCGCTCCCCAGCTTTTTCTGGCTCTTGCCTCTTAATTCGTCCCTTTCTCTCTGCCATTCTCCTCGTGTCTCTCTTACACATAAACACAGTGAAACAAGCACAATGACCACACAGATACATTTCTGTCTGTGGTAAATAGTCAAATGTTCAGCACAGCAGGGAGATGAACCCATGCAGGGCTGCTGCTGGTCAGGGAGGTTTGTTAGTGCACAGGGGTTTGGAGGCCTACCAGGTGCAATTTTTAAAGCCTTTAAAACAGTGAGACTGGGATAAGGAGAAAAGCAGATAGCAGACTGCATGGGGATCATCCATTAGTAAATATTATTGTGTTTATTATTGTATTGTTGTATTGTATTATTATATTGTGAAAGATCCAATGGCTTTGTGTTATTAAAAAAAGTGTATTTTGGGAGATGAAAAGGGTTTAACTGGCATATTTGACATTTAAACCTCTATTTCTAACAAATTTATATATATATACACTTTTAATGAATATAACATCATACATTTATGAACTATGAACTAGCACAAAGGTTGTGCAAACAACAAAACGATTACATTAACCTCAAGTTTCATGCAAGATCTAAACTCCAATCTCCCACCTGACAGCTCTGCACTGCTTTCTATGAAAGATTGAATCTACTACGTCTTCTACCAGAGGCTCCAGAGGAAATGCAAGAGTCTAGTTCCCACTAAAGTTACAACATGCTTAAAGGTTATTCTGGGTTCTCTGCAGTGATGGGAATAACAGCGTTACAAGTAACGGCGTTACTGACGGCGTTACTTTTTTCAGTAACGAGTAATCTAACTAATTACTATTCCTATCGTTACAACGCCGTTGCAGTTACTAACAAGAAAATACGGTCCTATTTTTCAACAAACAGAAGCTGTGTTCAGCTTACCGCATCTTATATCAGTTGCACGGAAGTAGCTGTAAGTAATCTGGGCGCTACTTTAAGCAGCTGCGCGCTTAAAGCTGTTTTTGGTACAACACCTGGAGCTCAGGGGGAAAAACAATAACATGAGTAGTTGTGGTAAGCTAATCACATGACCACTTAAAGACAAAGCAACAAGGTGATATCGTTTATAAATTGTGTTGATAGGCCACGTAAAACCAGAGTCATGATAAACAATATATACACGGCGTTTTTTCCTCAATCGTTTTGTCACGTTTACTGTCTAAGGACAGCGCAGCAATCACTCTCTGCTTATGAGCAACCCCCCCCTCTTAGGAGTGAGAGAGAGAGAGAGAGACAGCAGAAAAAGAGAGAGAGAGGGAGAGAGAGAGAGGGAGACAGCAGAAAAAGAGAGAGAGAAAGTTTTGAGATGTGAGAGATTTGTGACGTTTAGCGTGTTTGGAGTGTGTAGTTAATGTGTTGTCTTGTGTAGTTAGTGTGTAGTGTTGTGGATAGTTTTGTGTTGTGTGTCAGAACAGTGAGGTGACTGTTGGTAGCAAAAGGAGTGACACACCTGCTGCTGTCAGACCTGCAGGTATCAGGCTGTGATGTTCTCCTTTATAGTGGACACAAATTATTTTTTTGGAGTGGCACAAATAAACCCAAAAGGGAGGACGGACAACCGCTGCTTAAGTGTAAGTACAGCGGAGATGCATATTTTCAAAACACCATGCCCATTTGGCTTTCAAACAACAAAAATTGGCTATGCCAAAAATTGGTCCTCCCAACACAAGCAGAGTCCCCTGGCAGAAACAGGGCAATATAGTGTATGTCGTATGTTAAGTGCCAAGAGGATTGCAATGAATTATACATTGAGGAAACCAAAGCACCTCTGGCTAAATGGATGGCACAACACAGAAGAGCTACCTCATCAGTCCCAGACTCTGCAGTCTATTTACACCTACAGGCCTGCAGCCATTCCTTCAATGATGAAGATGCCCCCCCCCCCCCCCCCCCCCCAAAAAAAAAAATCTTGTAATTGTATTATCTGTGTGTAGTACATATGACCATTATGATTGATAAACATCTGCAATGAATCTTTGTAGAGCTTATGACATAATCTACAAAAGTGGTGGTTACCGTTGCCGGTATTCAAATGTGTATTTAAATGTGTATGACCTTGTGCAGAGGTGGGAAGTAACAAAGTACAATACTTTGTTACTGTACTTAAGTAGAGTTTTCAGGTATCTGTACTTGAGTATTATTTTCTGACTACTTACTCATTACTTTTGCACTAATGCATTTGAGGAAAGTATTATTACACCTCCAAACATCAAACCGATTTGAGCCTAAACAGTAACACGGTTCGTGTATTAATCACCAGAGAATATCACATAAATAGAGATGACGTTTGCCGAAGTCAGGGGTTAAAAGTGGGACAGTAGTGGGGTTTTGTTTTGTTTTTTTGGCACAACAGTGGAATGACTGCAGGTCTCCATAAGTTGCAGCTGCGGTACTTCTGCATCTAGCTAGCCCTACTGAAGAGGAGCGAGCATAAAGGGAGTGACTTTTTAAAGTAGCAGATTATTTGAAATGCAGCGTTTCTGTGAGCTCAACAAACATCAGCAAACACAAACTGTTTGTGTGCGTTTTGTCTCACAGTGTGTTGCTAGCTAAAGGTCCAGCTGCTGTATTTCACAGGGAGAGAAAAGAAAGAGAGCTAACTTCACTCAGAGATGGAGAAAGATAAGAAACACAGAATTGGAGAGGAAGAAGACAGGTTAGATTTAAAGGTAAGAACTGCTCAGTGGTATTTAATAAACTGGAAATTTAAAGCTTACAGGTAAGTCCTCATGTTTTTAAATCAGACACTGGGTCTGTACATAAAACATTATGTTTTTTCATATTGTGAAATAAGCACCAAAGCAAACTGAGGTACGCCAACTGTTATTTAAAGGTTGCATGTTAGTGCAAGATAAACAGGTTAGTTTGCTGTACTGTGATGGATTTAAAGTAAAGAACGGTGTGCGTGACTCATGCAGAGTGGCTGTGGTTTCATGATCAGAATTAGATTACATCAAGTGTAGCTGAGACTCGTGAATTGTAGCTGATGATGCTGAGATCCATTCAGTAAATTTTAACTATCTACTAGAAAAAAGACAGTAGAAACAGTGTATTGTCAGTGTAGAGGATGGAAATCGGCCAGGACAATTCATGAAACATCTGCTGCCATCTGGTTTAATTAAGTTGTGTAAATCCACAAAGAGCAGCAGGTCAGCTGATCACAGCCTGTACGCTAAGAAAATCTATTGGAGCTCTCAATAGAAATTATTTTGACTTATGATTCTTTTCCCCACCCTGAGCCATTACAACCAATTTTAAGGGTTTCCCCACCTGCTGAATCCACTTTAACCCCCAACTGTACACATTTTCCTGTTTGGAGGCAAAGTCGCCCTCGAAAATGTAGACAACAGAAAATAGAGATTTTTTTTTTTTAATTTTTCTTCTTTTTCTTCAGATTCAAGCTGTGTATAATTATTTTTCAAGAAAACGTTAAACTACAGTTTGTAGTAGAGAATAATATCTACTGATATTATTTTATCACTATGTTAATATAGCACAAGCTTCAGGTAGCTTTGCACAAAAATAGAAAGAAGTAACAGGCTGGAAAATTGTTTCCCTAATAGGTTGTGGTCAGTTTTTTGGGAGGCAAACAAATTTGTCCCTCTAGTTTTTCCAGGTTCTTTGCACATTCCTTCATTTCTATTCCGAAAGTTTCAGCAATCGCCTTCCAGGACATTTTTCAGTTCTTGATGCTATGATTATTGTTCATTACATTGATTATTATTCCTTGTATTATGTCACTGAAACTGAAATTTGCTTGAAATTAACAAGGGGAGTGGATGGTATTGACCAGCCCAGCTGCAGTAGTAATGTGGACGTGACATGTAGTTGCATTTCTAGGGTGATGCAAGTTAGGTTAGGTTAAGCCACAGGTTAATCCCTAATTTAGACTTGGGCGTTATTAAATTATGATTTAACCGGAAACACCTTTTAACTTTAAACCAAAAAATTCCACGTAACCTGACGTGCACCTCCTATGAAACGTTTCTACACGTCGGTTCGATACAGCCTGCAATGATTGAATGGCATGAAAGGCTAAGGCATAAAAGGGGTCACACCATAAGCTATGGCGTAGATTTGTCGTCACTTGGATGAGTGATGAAATGTTTCTTCCACTGAAAACGATGAATCTAAATGAACTGAATGATCTTTCTGGGATTTTCTTACCTGGATTGTAGAAGATGCATCAAAATGTCTATTGGTGCCAAAAACACACTGCCATAAAAATCTTTAAGTGCATGAAAAAGACTGCTGTTGGATGAACAGATGGGTTGAGAGACCAGTCATTGCTTTTTGACACTGTAGCACATCACGGTCAGTGTCTTTTTTCCCCCTCTGGGGCAATAAATTCATGTATGCTTAACAACAGAAAAACTGCAATAAAGTTCAGACGGATTTAAAAGTAAAAAGCTTTTAAAATTAATGTGTGCAGCTTGACTTCGCACCAACTGCTGTCATAATTACAGAGAGGGAAAAAAATTTGCAAAACTAATTTCAAATTTAATGTAAATTATAGTTATTGGAAGAGCTGCGGCAATCGCCATTCATGTATGAAGGAAATATGCGTGCTTCGAGCTCGCGTGCGTCCACTGGGAACGGCTCATACAAGCCATCAGAAAACCATCAGATACAGACATGAATGCAAAATGCATGAACAAACAAGAAGACCTTGAGCAAGAGGAAAAAATCTGACAGCCATACTGCAGCAAGTAGTCTCAGATATACGGACCTTTTTAACACACAATATTTTCAATGGTTATAACTTTATTTGTATTAATAAAGCTGTGTGAGGCTACATTTTCATTAATGATGTATTTATATACTAGAATCCAGTTAAGAATGACTCACAGTTGTCAAATAAAAGGCAACTTGTAATTACATTAAATCCCCTTTTCATGATCTGTGTCTTGTTTAGCTGCTCAGAGATGTTTTTGCAGGGTTGTTATTTAATATTTGCTCTGCTCCTTCGGGTGACTCTGTCGTCATTATTTATCGTTCGCTTAATAATTGGCTGTCTTTGTGCAGATATTTATCCATAATCCAAAGAGTACAACACAAAATAATAACTATGCTGCAGATCTTTAATAGTTAATTACACAAAAACTGAAAGTTTAATTTCAGAAGTTTCTTAGTTCTTGTTGTTCCCTCTGGTCTTTATTTTTAAGTGTTTGATTTAATTGACAATAAAATGCCAATAAAAACGTCTAATAAACAAATGTCTTTGAAATATTTTCAAAACATCTGCAGACGCACTTTATGCTAACATCTGCTAGGACTGCAGTGAAACACCCACCAACTCGCAGACTCTGCCGTCTTGAGCAGGTCCGACTCATTGCACACATCAAACAAAATCATCCTTGTTTAGACGATAGTATTAAAAAAGCATTCCTCACAACTGTTATGACAACTGTTGATCATTTTTATGGTTGGAAAACATTCACAAAAATACTCTGGGAAGACCTTTGATTTGACAAAAGCGTTGTGAATATGATGTTTTACAATCAGATAAATCAAAGGACAGAAACATCACACTGCATATCTAAAGGGTCATCTATTTTTTGACAGGTTCTTTTATTTTTTAATTCATATTTCATGCTCTTGTGATTTATTGCTCTCATAATAGAACTAAGCAGCTGTCACATTAATGGGGATCTATGGGGATTGGCTTTTGGAGCCAGTCTCATCTTTCAGCCTCTTGTAGCCTTCCCGTCATCTCTGGAGTAGTCGTGAGGCTACATTAGCTGCTTGTACCTTACCACACCCAAATCCAGTCAAGTCAAACCGTGACATGCGTTGAGGTTCTCGTTTTTTGTATTATTATCAGTGTTGGTCAAGTTACTTGAAAAAAGTAATCAGTAACTAATTACTGATTACTCCCCCCAAAAAGTAATCCCGTTGCTTTGCTGATTACTTATTTTCAAAAGTAATTAATTACTTAGTTACTTAGTTACTTTTTAAAAACACGATTTACAACCTGAATAGGTGATAAAGCGATAGATCTTTCAGCCCAATTCTACTTTTTCTACATAACCCATCATACAAAATGTAATCCAATGGAAAAGTCTCTTTTTAAAACTTGTTTTATTAGTTTTAATCTTTTAACTTTATGCATCAAGCAAAAATTAAATTATATGCACCATTCTCTGACTTGAATAAATTTGTTTAATATTTAAACCTATTTTCTACACATTCCAGCACATAAAATAAAATATTTTTTGTGTTTACACTCACTCTTTCAAATAGATGCAAGTAAAACACAGCAGAAAATAAATAAAGTCAAAGACTCAGCGGTCCTGTTGCTCTATTTTCACCTGTAAAACAGGAGTAGGGTAGGCGGAGGTTTACCCTGGTGCAGGTGTGCCGCGGTCAGTTGAAGAATCCGCGAGTTTCTCTGTGAATTTCCCATTACGTCGTTGCGCACTCGGTGCTTGCTTGGAAGTTTAGGGGGTTTTTTTCCCTGTAAAAAGAAGTTTTCTTCCCACGCACAACGGACACTAATGTTTTTGTCACTTTTTATGGAATCAAACTCAAAGTAAGGTCAGTACTTCCACGCTTTAAAGGCTGCACGCTCATACTCTCTCCCGCACTCGATATATTATCCATTGTTGATCTGCACACAGCTGTTGTCACGAATGTCGCACTCGCTTACGTCACTGTCATGAGACATTCTCGCAAAAAACTCATGGTTTTAGTAGATTAGATTAGATTAGATTAGATTAGATAGATTAGATAGAACTTTATTAATCCCTCGGGTGGGTTCCTCTGGGAAATTCGATTTCCAAAAAAGCACAGCACCGACAGAAGTTACAGTAATGCAGCGTTCCTACGGGAAAGTAACGGTAATCTAATTACCGTTTTTGCAATAGTAATCCCTTACTTTACTCGTTACTTGAAAAAGTAATCAGATTACAGTAACACGTTACTGCCAATCTCTGATTATTATTATGATTTTAAAAGCTATAACAGGTGATATCTGTGATTTCCTGCATCAATTCTTAGAAAGTGTCCACATAAGTCCAAAAGTGCTGTAGCCTTCAACTCCAGAGAAAGATTAATTGAATATTTCTTTTTTTTTTTTTTTTACCATCACTGTTTGATTTGCACTCAGCATTGACATAAACCCACACAGGCTACACATGATAGAAAACATTCCTCAACGTGAAAATATGTTCGTCTTGTTGTGAGTAGCTGCACCAGTTCTATAAAAAAAATCTTGAGAATAACATACAAATATGTTCATGAAAATCACAAACATACTGTAACACAGACATAAACACACAGATATATTCCTCTTGTGTGCTGGGCGCCTGTCACTCAGCATGTCACCCTGGCATCTGGAGTACACCCACCTCCACCCAAATTAAAACAAGGAGGGAAAAAAGATATTTTCCAATTCAGCAGATGTGAGTCATTTCATCTTGTGATTCAAATGAGTTTTGTGTTTTGTGTGAACAGATGTCCGTACCCCGCCTCCTTTATCAACATTAGCTGATTGGGTTTTAGCATGCAGCTTGCCGTGCCTCTGCCTCACAGGTACTAACACACTAATCTGCCTCTGCACAGCTGTGCAGCACAGTGGAGGAGGGAAGGGAGGAAAACAAGCATGAGAGTAAGGGCAGAATGGGATGATGGAGAAGGGCTGAAAGGGATGGAGAAAAAGATGGAGGGGAGGGAAGGAGGGTAAGAGGGAGAGCCAGAGGGCGATAAGAAGAGAGGATGTTAGTGAGACAAGAAGAAGACTTTGAGAAAAGAAACTGACGCTAGGAGAGAGGATGAAAGAGACATAACAAAGAAGAGGAGGGCAGAGAAAGTGAGAATAGAAAAGTGAATGAAGGAGTTGATCGCAAAGTTTTCATAGCAGTGTGTGTGTGTGTGTGTGTGTGTGTGTGTGTGTGTGTGTGTGTGTGTGTGTGTGTGTGTGTGTGTGTGGTGAGGGCAGTGGCTCTCAGATAATCCTTCAGCAGCTTCTTGGCCTGTGGCTGTTCATACAGAGAGCACCTGCAGCACAGCGAGGGTCACACCGTGGCGACACACTTTCTGCTCTAATAGCGTGTGTGCTTGCAGGTGGATGTGTGGGTCGCTTCATCATTGTGTGTCGCCAGTGATTGTGCGTGTGTGTGGCTTCATCATTGTGAAGCAGATTTGTGTGTCCCGCTCCAAGCCATCTTAAACTCAATTCTGCACTTCTCCTCTGAACTGAGATGTTAGATATCTGAAGGTGTGATTCTGTTGAATCTGTGTGTGTGTGTGTGTGTGTGTGTGTGTGTGTGTGTGTGTGTGTGTGTGTGTGTGTGTGTGTGTGTGTGTGTGTGTGTGCGCGTGTGTGACAGGACAATGTGGCATGGACCTCTGGTGCGTTTGTTTACGCAGCCATCGTGCCACAACAACGGGACTCTTTCTGTCTGCGCACCTGTTCAGCAGTCCTGACATCAGCAGCACTCAGCACACAAAGACCACCTCTGCACCCTAGAGGGGAGCAGCAGGAGGGGAAAATGAATTAGGGCTTTGGGAGGAGCGGACTAGAGGGAGGGAAAGTGCATCCAGTGATGAGAGGTAAGAAAGAGCGAGAGTTCGTGGAGAGAAGTTGAAAGCCTCGGTCAGAAACACACGGAGACAGAGGTATGATGTGCCAGAAAGCGGGAGAAAAGTCTGTAAGAACAGGCTGAAGACAGGGAGCAACACAAAAGCTAGGTCTGTAACATAGTTGGTGATGCTAAAAAAAAAAGGGGGGGGGGGGGAGGAAGGGGGGGTGACAGTGAGGTAAGGTGGTTGGGTGCTGTGTCCCTCGCGTCATTCTCCTCCACCCCGGGAGTTGATCGGGTGCACTCAGCTTGTGAGCTCATTAAAAAGCACCCATTATCCCGACATTTGCACGCATCGCATGCAAAACTAATTTACTTGTAAGAAATTAAAAGTTCATTTTAATTGAGCTCGCGCTGCAGTATGCAAATTAGGAGTACATAATGTACATTGATGCGGAGCAGACAACACACTGAAAATGGACTTAACCCTTTCATAACAATATGGGGAATCCTTAAGTGAAAATTATTAACAAAGACAACTCCAAAACATAGCTAACCTGACAGTGAATAACAGAGATAGAGTGACAGAGTGTGTTTTTTATGTATAAAAATATAAATTAGGATAGATGGATGGTTACCTCAGTAATACTGACAAGGCAGCACAGTATGAATTGCTAAAAAAAATAGCAGAACCCAGTCTCACATATAAAGTCTGTGCTGGATTCTTTTTAAAAACATTTTTCAGTCTGAATCTGAATCACTGGGCTAAGTGTCTATATACTTTTTTCTTGAGTGATGGTCTATGTGACAGCAGCGTTTAACGCTCAGTCGGGCAGTGAAATAGCAACAATCTATTTGTCTATTGCTCAGGTAGAGGTCAGGTGTGTCAAATAAAGATTGGGGTCAGGAAGTGAATAAGGTGGAGCTGAGCTTTCATTTCTTCTACACTTGTTTGTCTCTCATCTTAATGGGAACTCCGTGCCCTGACCTTCTTGATCTAGCCTTCAGCCTGTCAATAGCCAATACTGATCAATAAAAAGGCACAGTCACCTGCAGTTTTCCATTAGCGGACAGATTGGTTGATGAGTCATAGGGAAGCTTGTGCAAACATCTGTGAGCACCGATATGGATGAGTCAAAGAGTGCAGTGATTGTAAACAGATTCGAGCCTTTACTAGATAAAATGGCGTAACGAGCAATGGATCCCTTCTTGCTTTTAATCTGTGCTGATCGCTAATTAACACTAAAGCGTTTGTTGCGATGGGTCTGTTCCTTTCAAATCAAAACAGGACAAAGAAGAGATTTAGCTCTTTCACCACTGTTTGTAGCTGTGTCAGTGTGATCTCAAATAACCAAAAATCTGCTCTATTTTCACACGGGAGTAGCAGCTTTACTACAGTGGCCCTGAAAGGTCAAATGGAGTACGAATGAAAACACCAGCAAATAGAAAAACGTCTGCGAAAGCGCAAAAAAAACCCATATCAGAAGTTGAATAAAACACAGCAGGAAAAGGATAAAAAACAACAAAAGAAGAAAGAAAATCTCAGAAAACGCAGCGGAAGTGTTTCTGGGGACACAATAACATGACGGACTATGACAGCTGTGTGTGTGGCAGAGAGGAAAACATACAAAGGATTATAATGAGACCCACTTAAAAGGAGCAGAGGGTTTATTGGAGTTGTCAGGGAGAAAAAGATACAAGGTAATGTCTTTTAATCACATGATTCATATAATGCTGTAGATCTCTGTAAGCTCTCAGCTGCCCTTCTGTCACATTACTGTCTCCACAAAAACACTTACGTTTTGTTTCATGACCTTTTTAAAAATTTTGAATTTTTTCTTTCTATTTTGATCTTGACTTGTGTCCTTTTGCAGCATTTTTTTTTTATTTTTTTTTGTATTTACTGGTGTTTTCTTAAGATGCAGTCCATTTGAACTCACCACTGTACTTTGGACATATACACATTACAAGACTTGGGGAGTGTTGGGAAAAGCTTGGGATGGGTGAGGTTTGTACAGCTAGGAACACATTTCTGTTGTAGGGGGAAAGGAGCAGGAATGGAGAAATGAGAAATATACTACATACACTGAGAAATGGGGAACAAGAAAAGGTTTTTATTGTTATTAGCTTACTGGCCTCACATTTTCTACACAGAACACACAAAGAAAGGAGGCAGATTGTGTAATTTAAAGTCTGCTGAATCAGCACTGACTCAGCAAAGTGTTTCCCTCCATGCTGTCGGGTTCACCCAGTGATGACAGGTGAGTCTGGCACTCACAGGGCATGGATGGTTGGCACAGAGGGTCGGCTACAGAGCCACATTGAAGGCGGGTGCGTTGCTAGCTGGCGTGTGCAGCCTCTTAATGAGCAAAGTGTTGATTTGGCGCTGATCCTAATAGGATCAAAGCTGTCATTTGGCTCTCCCGATGGCTGACAGGAGGCCAACCCTGGCACACCACCAAGAAGGAAGAGCGAGAGACGACAACACTTTCACAGGACACATCTACACAGAGTAAAACTGATCATCTTCTCTATTTGCTGTCTCTTTCTCTGCCCCACCCCCTGTATTTTTTGCTTTTAACTCACATTCTTTCATTTCTTTATCTCCTCCCTTCGATCTCCTTTATAGGCACGTCTAATATACTCTCTCTACATAAACATATGCCAGTATACAAAAGAGCAAATGGAGCTCCAGTTCATAATTGTAACTCAATTGTAAGTCAGGATTACTACGATATAGCCCTGACGCATGTTCCTCTGTATTTGAATGTGCTGTCAGTCTACTGGAAAAGCCTCAAGGCCCCTATTTCTAGCAAACAGAAATCACCCACAGTGAGGGCAATAGGAGCAATGTTTATTGAATGTAGCTAGATGATATTGTAATGCACTAAGGGGTGTCTCAGCTGGCTTCAGCTCATTGAGAAGAATGATTTATTGTGCAGGAGTAAGTGAGGTTTATTTTGGCTTGGGAGTGCTGCATGCCCTAAGGGCTGGTGATGGATTCAGACACACACAAACCCACACACACGCATGTATTGTCATTTACAGATACATACAGAGAGCACTAGGAACAACTTAAAGGCGTGTGTAGTCACATTAAAATAGTGTGAAATAGTATGCAGAAGAAAACTGATTTTAAAATCCCAAAAGCAGATATAATAAAGAGAGCAAGGGCAAAAGAAAGGAGACAAAGACAAAGAAAAAAAATCAGTCCCCCCTCTGCTTTCAAATTAAAATGCAAATGTTTTTCTTTTTTTTTTTTTTGTTATCATTATTTGCCTCATCCTCTTCATCCCACATGCCACCCCCACCCTTTCGCCCTCAAATCCCACCCAACCCCCCCACCCCCTCGTCTCCTCCATCCTTTTGTCTCAAAATTAGTGAAGCAGAGTGCTCGGGCGGCTAATTATGTATTCAAATGAAAGAGGCTCGTTAATGTTGCACTGGGGAGAGGCAAGATGATTGGGAGAGGGTGATGGAATTGAAATGAGTGCTGGGGTGTCGTTCGCTCACTCACTCGCTCGGGTGGCGGTGGCTGCGGCGGTGGTGGAAGAGGCAGCGGTGCATCTGGAACCAGCCGAGCGCATCCCGGCAGATGTCACCTCCCGGGGGGTGATTGGAAGGCAGGGTGGGGAGAGAGAGAGAGGATGAGAGAGAGGGGGGGTGCTTGGGGAGCAAAGGGGGTTGGGGTAAGGTAGAAATGGAATAGTTGGAGGCGTGGGGTGGGGGTGTAGAGGGGGGTGTGATGTTGGGGGTAAGGAGAGGGGGAGTACACGGTCAGACAGGAGACGCACACCTCACAATGACAGGATGGGTGGGGAGTAAAGAGGGAAAGCGAGGCAGGGTGGGAGGGAAGGGTGATGGGAGGAGGGGCGTGTGTGTGTGGGGGGGGCAACATGGCTTTGTTTCTGCAGAGGACACACAAAGAAGAGAAATGGGATGGTTAATTTAGCTCAGTGGAGAAACAGGGAAAAAAACAGAAATGAGCTAATGAGTATGTTGTTCTTGTCTCTCTATATGCTTCCTCTGCTATGTGACCTGCTGCAGCACGTATCTGTGAGGATCTGTGAAGTTCTGACTAGACACCTGCACTCAAATAATGCATTAAAGCGCTAAGCAGGCATGCATTTGTGCTTTTATAGCAGGGATCCATCACTCGGTGAAAAAGGTATAAATCTAAAACTTTAGAGACAACTTTAGGGTAGCGAAAGCGTTGTGCACACATCACCAATGCAGAGGCTCAACATGAGTTTACTCTGGGATTCAGCGGTTCTGTGGAGTCGAGAAGGGAGTGAGCAGTGAGGTGTATTGAGTCATGCTGCAGAGGAAAAATTTCACATTGAATGATGCACAGGCAGAGATGAGGTGAGGTGTTCATACTGCTCCAACCAGCCATCTGCTCTCTGTGTCCTTCATCTGACATACTTCTCAACCATATTGGCCCATACACACACACACACACACACACACACACGCAAAGTTTACTCCAGTCCGATCCTGTATTCATGAGGACTGCTCTGCCAGCTCTGTACCCTGAGGCCTCTGGCCCCGTGGCCTGCAGCTATCATTAGAGAGAGCCTGTACTCTCATTATTGATCCCCTGCCTGATAATCAAATGCATGCTCTGTCCCTAGAGGGCACCACTGGGACTGGTGTCCCCCACCTGCCTTGCACCTCTGTTGTAAGAGTGTTCCATCAACGACACATCAGTTCACTCACACACACAAACACGTAGACTCAACCTCCCAATGCAGCAGACAGGACAGAGGCATCTATCTATCTATCTATCTATCTATCTATCTATCTATCTATCTATCTATCTATCTATCTATCTATCTATCTATCTATCTATCTATCTATCTATCTATCTATCTATCTATCTATCATGTTTGTGTCTGTTGCTCACTCCCTTTCTATTTCTCCTTCTTTCTCTCCCTTCCCTCCCTTTCTTCCTTTTTTTCATCCCCGAGTCTCTGACGGAGATGCATGGTGTTTCTAATTTGGCATGCAGACATTAATTCCAGCACAGCTGCTGCCTCCTCCTCCTCCTCCCTCCATCCTCTCCCCACCTTCCTCCGCCACCCTCAACCCCATATCTCCTCCTCCCTCACTCTCTCCCTGAAGGCTTCTCTCTAATGTGCAGCTTCAGAGAGGCGCGGCAAATTAACACCATTTGTTCTGCGGAGCATGCCTTCTTCTCAACACTACAAGCATATCTTATGAGGTTTTCTAAAAGTGAGAGGGAGCAGAAATGAGAAATCCACAGAAATGATACAATGTTGTTTTTCCCCCTATTCAAACCCACAGTAGGTGCGAGTGCAAAACAAATCCTGTTTTGTTGTTTTTTCACATTTGTACACAAGAGATCTCAAACCTTGTTGCTTTCTTATCTCCGCAAAGTTGTGCCTTCAGCGACAAACGCTCTTTTACTTTTACTCGCCAGCAGTGACATAGATCAAAATGTGTGAATTGTCTCTGCTACAACAGTCAACATCTGTGCAACTGCTGAGATCTATGTCGCCTTTGTTGCACTAGCACTATTTATCCATTAGCGCGCCACGTTATGATCTCTTGAAACAAATGTTTGATTCAATCTTAAACCCCCTCCCATTAGAAGCAAATATCTGTTTTGTCAGAGGGATAGCAGCTGAAATGGTGAGCCATATGCGTGAGCGGTGCAAAGGGAGAAAACAAAGCAAAGGAGGTAGAGGAGGAGTGGTGGGGAGAGGAAGGTGCAGAGAGGCAGGAGCATCTGTATACTCCCAGACAGGTTGTTTTGGTATTCTAAGTCCTGGCTGACGGGAATATTGAATATGGCAGACCTACCTTTGCATACTGCACACAAAGAAAACACAGCCACATGCGTGCATACACTCGCACAGACACATATACACAGCCCTCCAGACTTTCACCTGCCCCACCGCCCCCTGCATAGACCCAGCTGTGCTCCCTCTCTCTCTCTGTGGGCATAGCTCTTTTTGAACCATGGGCTAATTCCCTCCCTCCTTCCTTTCCTGCATCCTCCTCTTCTTGTCCTCTCTTCACTGTACCTCCCTCCTTTTCAATCCTTCATCATCCTCTTTTATTTGCTTTTATTTCCTCCCTGCACTCTTCGGTCCCTCTCCCCCTCTTATCCCACATCGTCTTGCCTCCCTCCTTCTCCTCCTTGCCTCCCAGATAACAGCATTATTAACTGGCTTAGTTGACCTACACTCCCGATAAACTCATCCCGCTGAGGATCCCTGCTTTCTTTCCCCGCTGCCGTGTGGGGTTTATATCTTACGGAGCCGAGGAAACCGCAAACACTGAATGATCACAAGAAAGTCTAACTGTGAAGAGATTGGCGATAGAGATACGCACGCTCACGCAGGCAGAGAAAATCAAAGTAAAAAAACAGGGGATAGAGAAGGACATTCAATGTAGCATTCACAGCCAAATGTTTGCAATGTTTGTAGCTAATAATTGAAAAATTATATTAGCAGCTAATTAGCTGAGAATGTAAAAGCAATTTTGATTAGCTAGAGTGGAAATGGTGCCGGATGTGGGCCAGAGAGTAGTCAGCTGTGCCTCAGCTGGCAGAGAGCTGAATAACCTCTTTACCACAGGTGCATGCTGGGAGACTGCAGGGGGATCTGTCTCTGAAACTAAACAAATGCTCGGCTTCAGAAGAATCTCTTACTTAAACACAGGCGTCGTCTTGTTACGTCTTTCACAATTTTTACTGTATAGGGAAAAGGAAAAATCGAAGTGTGTAATTAAACACGTAGATAAACTGTTGCAGAAGGAAAAGATGAATGAGGCATGCAGGGAGAGATGGTAATGGAGCAACCAGATAGACTTGCCTGTTTTTTTTTTTTCTTATTTTAAACCAGAGAAGAGGGAGGGAAACAATGCAAACAAGAAAAAGAACAGGGGAATAGAGAGAAAGAAACGAGGGATGAAGTGTTGCTGCACTTGGAAAGCTGCCGCCACATCTGCTCGTCCATGATGTCTGCGCGGCAGCCGTCAGCTGTCATTTTGGACCGCAGTCAAGTGGAGCAGAGGTACCGCCTGGCTCCCTGCCTTCCTGCCTCCTTTTGTACCCAGAAAGCTGGTCTGTCTTTGCACATCTAAAAAAAAGAAAAGGCTCTTTTTCTCTCCTTTAGCGCTTGTTTTCTAATCCTGGAATAGGCTTCCTTGAAAACAGTTCTACACCCCCCTCCACACACTTTTGTTTTTCCTGGTTAAGAAGCACATCATATCGGTGCATTTTCTTGGTTTCTTGGGTAATAATTTGGAGTACCATCACTCTGCAAGTGAGGCAGATTATAAATGTTACTTGGGCTTCTATCGATAAATAATTGCCTCCAAACCTTTGTCCAAACAACAAGCTGATCCATCATGAAAAACATGCCGCTAACAGGATGCATTACTGTAGAGCATTTAGCCCAATTATCACCACCAAACAAAGAATTTAAGTGTCCAAATGCATTAGGCAGGGTTGTAAATAATGGCATTGTATTTAAGCACCACCATTAGGATTCACAAACATCAGTTATTCAACACTCTCTTCACGCCCCACCCATCTGCCTAATAAAACTGACAGAGAGAGACAGGAGAAGCTCAGTAGAAAGACAGAGAAATCAAGAGCAGGGTAAGGGAAGGTAAGAAAAACAAAGTGAATACAGACCAAGACATGTTTATTTATCCTGTCAAGGAAAGGAAAACACTGAAAATGATAGGAAGGGGCTGAGGAGAAACGGGAAGGTGAGAGGACGCTCTTGTATGGTGAACTGTTGTTGTGCATTATACAGGCAGGCAGCGGGGTGATGAAATAAATAAATAAATGGTCTCTGGTCTGTGCTGTGCTGTGGTGCCTGGTTGCCCATGAATATTCCATGAGGCAGAGAGTGGGGAAGTGTGCTGCCTGGAACATCTGGTCTAGTCCACAGGGACCCTTGTGGCGAGAAAGCTGCAACTTCAGGAGGAAAGAAGGGAAGGAGGGCAAAAATGCCAATAAAAATAAGGGGGAAAAACAGCAGCAATCAGCAAGCCTGCTCATCATATGGTTGATTTGTTTTGCTAATTTCATTTTAAGACCAGCGGTCCCAGCAAGAACAAAACAAACTAAATGAATAAATTCACAGTACACAAAATAAATCCTGCACCGCAAAACATCAGGGTCATCCCGTCTTTTTTTGTGTCTGATCAAATACGTATTTCACGCTGCATTTGTATGTGAGGGGCATGTTTGCACACTGAAAAGTAAGAAGCTAAGGATAGTTAGCTGTCCAGTGAGACTGAGTTATTTAATTTTGTGCTGCCTTGAGCGCACTGCATTTTTCAGAACTCTCCAAGTTGCACTTTTGTATATTGCGTTTCCATAGCTTGAGGTTGAACATGCAAAGCTGTATTCAGTGTTGCTCTGTGGCTATCGGGATGAAAATGTGAAGATGGTAAAGAGCCATGTCATGAGCATAATACATGTGGCAGGGTGCAAAATGTGGCACAATGGCTGTAGCCTTGTGAGAACACTTTAGCTACATAATGAATGTGATTGACTGGCCTTAGCAGAAAGATCACCCTATTGACGGGAATGAATGTCAACGCAGACCTTGACGTACATTCAGTAGGAGCCTAATTCATGTTTAATGCCATTTTTTCTATTGCTTTTTACTTTATCTGCGCATGACAGCTTGGTATCATTTATTGCAGTGACAAAAAAAAATTAACGATTGCAATCACTCGTATATTCCTCCTGTCTCCTTAGAGACCGTAGTATCCTATTACATGAATGAGCGCGTCAGTCTCAGGGTGCAGGCTCCCTTATGTTTGTTTGTTTGTTTGTTTTTTTAGAGTTTCTGAAAGTAAAATGGAAGACAGAGCTGCCAGTTATCAGGGTCTTTCACTGAGGAACCAGGTTAAGCACGAAGGTGATAGTTTGAGCCGGACCCTTTCTGCGGGTATTTCCCTTTCGGTGAAAGGCATGAGACGACTGTTGTTGTCATGAACCGAAGTTCCACGCACAAGCTGGACCCAGGAGCAGAACACACACACAGCGGTACGAGAGAACAAAAAATAAACTTTATTATAACTGAGGGTGTCCCGGGAGGGTAGAAGGGAAAAAAACGCACGGAACCAGAAAAACCGAGGGACCGGGAGGTGAATCGCGCAGGAACGCCGAGAGCGGGACTGTGGGAGGCTGAAACAGAAAAAGGAAAAAAGGATTATTGGGATGCGGGGAAAACGGCAGCATACGAGGGGAAGTAGAGTACGCGTCTTACGATGATAGCGGGGCCGAGGGAACCGGAGGGAGGGGTGAGGGTCCGTGGGGAGAAGCTTCAGAAAGGTCGAGGCGGCTGGGGCTGATTGTGATCCAAATTCCGGACAGGCAGGTGGACAGGCTGGTGGCTCAAACACGCCGAGCTGTGATCTGAGTATACAAGGCAGAGTTAGTGTTAGTTCACACGGATAGGTTTGCATAAGGGCTTTCCCGCAGGTGTACGTTACCGCTGAAGGACGACTACGGACTGGCGTGGAGCAGCAGGCTGGGCAGGATTAAATAGTCCACCTGGTGATCGCCCGGGATGGGATGCAGGTGTGGAGTTAGCAGCCACGCCCACGGGAGTGGGCATCCCATCAGCACCTCGGACGCCGGGCCGCGGACCATGACAGTTGTTGTGAAAATGCTTTCTCTCTCGCTAAGCTAAAAGCCAAGTATATATGAATTACATACACAACACATAAGATTTTTATTTTTTGTGCAATTTTGCTGCTACTAGGCACTATAATAAAAATTATGGCTGTCTTATTGTACATTCCAAATAGCTGTAACACGCGTATGTATCTTAAACTACAGGTTGACCTCACTCACCAGATTATAAGGAGTGACATTGACACTGTAGGTCTAAAGCTCATGAAGATCCAGCATATATTTTGTTTACCACGTTCTTACTCTATGAACACAAATACACAAGTGTGTTTCTCACTGGATGATGATGACATGCACGCTATATCTGACCCATCTTCAGTGAAAAGAGCATTATAGAGGAGAGGCCAAATGCTGGAGTGAAGACAGACTCAGTGCTGTAGTAACTTTCTATTTGCCTCTTAAAGCACACAGTATTGGTTTAATTCTTCTTTAACCTTGGAGAAGGAAAACATATTTTTGATTTATCTGAGTGTTCAGAGAACTGAAAAATAACCTGTTTTGTCATTAAGCAACTTGTTGAAATGTAAATAATTAAAATTGGTCACAAACACAAAGTCACACCAACAAAATTGCTTACAAACACATCCACACATCCAAGTTTATGCATGCACTGTGAATCCAGTGAAAGGTTCTCCTTGCAGTCATTCCAGCCTTTTCTGATTCAAAGAGATTACAGTGAACAAACCCTAATTTTCTGAGAGTGAGAGATTGCTCTGAATGTTATGATGAAGTTCTCCACAATGAAACACCTCAAGGTTTTTTGCTTTAGAAAGCATTTGATGTTCCTATTTAAGCATAAGAATGCCAGCCTTTCCCCCCCCCCCCCCTTTTTTTTTTTTTTTGCAATGCAGTCGTTGCAAGGTTAGTTATAAAACCTTGCACAGAATGTCTTTGCATTGAAAGCAACTGTCCAAGAAGCAAAAGAGAGCAGGTTGAAATTAATTAAGTTGTCTGAGTCATTGTGATTCCACTTGTGACTTTCAGTCAAAGTGAAAAAAAAATGTGTTGTTTGTTTTCAGGTCTTGTAAATCTGTGAGTTTATGTGAATGCTCTCGTGTTTTCCTTTTAATCAGTCTGCCATTCAGGAATCAAGAAGAAGCAGAAGCAGCATTCAGGTACTGTTCCAGCGGGTGCTGTCAGAGCTACTGCCATCTGCATCTAGATTATATTACCTCACTTGTTTTGTATTATTATTTACTAATTTTGTCAGTATGTTGGCATTATTTTGTTGTTTTTAATAAAAGCTAATGTGATATTCAGTCCTAGTGAACGAATAACTGGTGGCTTGTTTTTGGGGGGTTTTCTTGTGATGAATTCAACTACTAAATAGCACAGACCCACCCTCCCAACTTCCTGGTGAGAAGCTGCAGTCTGCCATTGCTATTTACAAGTATTTCTTTGCTAAAGCTGTTTCTGCTACCACTAACTCTAAAGTGTTTCTGGTAAAGTACACAAGATTCTGTTGTTAGCCTCAAGATCTACAACGATAGCCTTTACAGTCCCAGCATCTGAGGCACTAAAGAGCCTATGGGTATCCATTTGATGTCAACAATGTCATCAATGTCAGCAAATAGCACTAGTTAGCATTAGCATTATCAGTTTGCACATTAATGCTGAGGAAAGTGGCGAAAGACTGATTTGTCGTGTTTGCATATTGCTTTTTGTACATCAGCAAAAACTCAGCTGGCTTTTGTCAGCCCTTACATCTGTTTGCTTCTCTCCAACTCTTAGGTGCTCACATATTTACTGTATTTTAATACAAACAGAATTCCAGTACAGCTGTTCTCATTTACACGTTTCTGTTCTCAGACAATAAGTGTGAAACAGTGACTCAAAGGTGGGACATCGGCTACATGATAACTAGCTATCCTTTACAAGCCGTTTTCCACGTCGCTGCTCTGTATTACTAAAATCCATATATGCAAATCACCATCAGTTACACTTTTAAGCTACAGAGCAGTGCAAAAGGCCTCAGACATCCCTCATTTTTTATATTTTGGTGGGAAAATAGGAAATAGGTTTAGCAATTTGTTTTAACGTGTGAAAAATATAATGAAAGTAGAGTAAATAAGGAAAAAACAGAGTTTGTACAGTTCTAATGAGTTTCAAAGTTAATATTTATCACTGTTAAAATCTCATTCCTACAAGACTGATCAAATAAGTCATTAGTAACCTTCACTAACAGTATTAGTGAATTAGTTTCTACTTGTTAAAAGAGTGTTTTTCCTTCCCATTGTCACTACGAGCTCACTCAAAGGGGGTTGTTTGATTGTTGAGGTTTTCTCTGTGTTATTGTAGGGTCTTCACATTACAATATGAAGTACTTTGAGATGATGGCTGTTATACAATTGTTATACAATTATACAATTGAAATGAACTGTATTTTGACAGAAACTTTTGTTTTCATCAGAGCTGTTTGTCTAAAAACCTTGTTTACTTTTGAACATAAGATCTAAATCCTTTTAAATCCTTCTATATTGCAGAATATAGAAGACTACATTTGAAAGTTGATTTAGTTGACTAACTGGTGAGGATTGCTCCTCACAGTTAGCAAGGCAACTTAATATCCATGACATTAAATGTGAAACGTGTGTATTAGAAATTCCTTCTGATTGGATTTGACTGGAACTCGTCCCGCCCTTCTACACAGCTTAAGGGGTTTTGATTGGATCCCGTCCCTCCAGATTTTTTTTCGTTCATTGTCAAAAGTGCCAGTGCATTTCATAATCTTTTTTGTCCTTTTGCAATACTTTTTTAATTGACTTATCATCTTGTTTTCATCAGAAAAGTATGATGAAACTTACTGGTCAACCAAACATTGGCTAACACATCTTCCTGAATCAAGTTGTCTGTGTAAAAATTCCATGTTGTGCCTGTGAAGCTGTGTTATCTTTGGGTGTCTTGTTCATAGATTCAACTAAAGAAATGGGAACAAACGCAACAGGCTGCAGAAAGATACAATTTAAAGCAATAAAAACAGGCAATCTAAATTGCCTGTTATAGGTTGGCACAACGGTAGTTCACTCCTTAAGTTAGATGCCTTTTTTATGCTTGAATGATTCATCGGTCAGTGTTAAGTGGGTTAACAAACAAAGAAAAAAGTACTGAGCTGAAAATCAATGAAAGCAGCTAATGTCCAAAGACATTCGCTGGATTGAAAGACCTTCAGAAAGCCTGAAGAACTATTGCTTAAGACCATTTTTAAAAATGACAAGAAAGTCTGGATCCTTGGAAATAAAATATGAAGAAGTGCGACGTGATGTTTATTGTAAAACTAACAAATGCTAAAAGTGATATGAAGTCTCATTCATATCTATTTCTGCTACCTGGTCCACAGAGTGTGTTGTCTGCTGCCTCCATTGGCTCCTTGTCTGTGGGTATGGGCAGCAGATGGACAGTTGAATTAAAACCTACACCCAATGTAACAGTTAGCTTTTTATTTATCTTCTGCCACTTTTTTTTTTTTTTTTAGCATTTTATTCTAAAACCAGGGGTATTATAGGTAAGGTATATGAACTGTCTGTGCAGTTTCTTGAGCTAATAAAGCTGTTTTTATTGGAAGAGTAATTTGCACCACATTAGGTTTTCCAGATGTGAGATGTGAGAATGCAAGTATTTAAATCCCTGCCAAGTAATTGATTTTAGTCCTAAAAGACTGTATGAGAAGAGGTCAGCACTGGACTGGTGAATGTGGGTCAGGGTACCCTGTCCTGGATACCAGATCATGGAGATCCCTTCATTAGATAGACCCAACCCTGTGAAGATTGGCCCTCAAGACCAAGCACCTGAGCACTACTCACTGCCTTGGCTCTTTCCTAACAATAACACTGCTGCTGTTGCCTGCTATGCTGCCTCTCAGAAGGTTTCATTATTATGGCAGCTGGACAGTACTTCCAAGTGTGTTTATTTCAGGTAGGCGTATCATTCGGAAATCAAATAAAGCATTTTTACTGTGGAACTTTTCTATGGATATACATATTTTATTGTACACTGTGTGTCACCTGTCCAATACTGATGAAGTTTATGTGGTACAGAGTACTGACTCGCCTCATTTTACCTTCAGGAGCTGTTTGGTTGTGGAAAACCATGTCATGAATCTCACAGTTTTTGTTTTGGTGTTAATGCCGGAGGAGCTTTGGAATTATGAAATTATTGAGTCTGCAAAGCTCTGGCAACGTTTACACACTATACACCTCAGCACTTTACAACTTTATGCAACATTCTAACTTTATGTCCTCTGCCTCTTTGTGGTTGAGTTTCTGTATTTTCTAAACACTTCCACTTTGTAATAATACCACTTACAGTTGATTGTGGAATATTTAGAGAAGGGAAGAAATTTCACAAACTGACTTGTTGCAACAGTGGGTTCCTATTACAGCACCACAGTCGAAGTCACTGAGTTCTTTAGAATTACTCTTTCAAAAATGTTTGAAAAGGCAGACTGCATGGCATGTGCTTGATTTTAGACACCAGTGAAAAAGACCTGAAGTCAAAGATTAAGAGGTGTGGACAGCAATTTTGCACATATATTGTATATTACAGTAAATACTGCCTTTAAAAAAAGCATTTTTAAAGTAACACACAGATACTAAATATTCTTTTTCTATGTCCGAAAATATTTTACAGTAGCCATATGTCTAGTTGGCCTATATGAGAGGAGCTTATAGGCTCTGTCTCCTTGTTTAAATATTGTTTTGTTAGATTTTGATTTGTCTTTAACTTTCCACTTTTTGCTGGGTCACATACATGTGACCAGTGACTGACAAATGAATACACTGCTTTTATATAGCACGTCTTCTCCTATTGACTGAAACCACTTTAGCTTACAAGATGCGTTCATCCTTTCACACAAGGCATTTTCTATTGCATGAATGCACAGAGGGCAGTTTTTAGGTTTTGTATCTTGCATAATGACACGAACATGCAGGCTGTCTTGGTTCCTTTTGTGTTGTCAGATCCTGACCCACCGTCTCTCTCTCTCTAGCATGTGTGCGCATGTGTGTTGGGTAACTATGCTTACCACGTCGCAGGTATGAGTGTGATTTCCACAGTGATTGCACTTACACTCACCTGCAGTGTATAACCTCTGATTTCCTCTCCATTCCTCACTGGATTGTTGAACTGCATTGACTGATTTTGTCTTGATGTGACAGCCTGGCTGACCCAATCTTGCCCATGAAGAGAAACTCACCTGGATTCAAACCTGTTAAACCAGAGGACACTCAAGTAAGCATTCAGTACTAGACTTAATATAGGCTTTGTATTTTATTTTTTTCACTTTTACTTTTGAACTCAGTTTAGTTTCAGTCAGTTTCCTGAGTGGGTTTGCTCACTTCAGTTCATTTTAATTGTTTAGAAAATAATTAGTTGATGTTAGTTTTAGTTATTTTAATAATGGATTGCATTTATATAGCACTTTTATAGGCGCCCAAAGCGCTTAACAATTCCACTATTCATTCACTCTCACATTCACACACTGGTGGAGGCAAGCTACAGTATTTTAAGTATTATTGTATACACGGCATATGCCAATGGCAAGATCTAGGAAAATCAGTACAGTATTACAAAAATGTAGACAACTTTTTGAAACCAGCTGTCTTGTAGACATCTAAAGCCTCAAGAAACATGTTCATCAAACCCTCGTCAGAGAAATTGTGATAAAAATTTTACCAATAAGAGAACACTGAAGCTACTGTATCATATCCAAGTTCACAAAATTTTTAGTTTTATTTGTTTTCAAGTCTTTTTTTTTTTTTTGATAAAAAAATATGTCTTTCACATATTGAAATGTTTCACATATGTCCTTACCTGCGAGATACTACACAGTAAGAACTTACCTGAGACTACACCAGTAAAATCAGTATCAACTTATTAGAGCTTTCACCCACTGTGAAAGCTGTGACCACTTACCTTCCAAACCATCTTGTGATTTATGGACCCATCTCTACGACGAAATAGAGAACAGTATTACAAACATTCACCTGTGATTAATCTGAATTTGTTCATTAAAATCTTTGAACCTTTTCCAGCACGTTCGGCGGGTTATGTGGCACAGACTGCAGGAGCTGGGGATTTGTGGATGACCTGCTCTACCTCCTGAGCTACAGTCTTTCAAAGGAAGACTAATGAAATCAGCATGGTTAGATGCTGTCGGCCTCGCGACCAAGTGAGGATAAAACACTCTGATTTGGCCTTATTTACTTCTTTCCTGTTCCTCTTACATTGACAAATTGGCGCTAAGCTTTTCTGAAGTTTACTGTCAGATCTATTGGATTTTCATTAGATACATTTTCATGATGCATGTAATGTAGCATGCATCATGAAAAGCATTTGACGTATTACGGTTTTCAGAGAGCATATAGAGAGCACACTACATGTCTGCTCTACAGCATGCAGGACTGATGGGAGTGGAGGAATCCTCTGGTCCAGTATTCACTGATGGATTGCCTGTTTGACCATAATATCTGCGGTGAGCGACCACATTAGCGCACCCCATCCATCACACACCATATTCACCTTGCCATCACTCCAACTCACATATTTACTTCTCCACCTGAGACCTTCGCACAGACAAACATCTGTCCCTAACCCTTCCTCCACAACAGAGGTGATCCCTCTGTCTTCACCTCTCCCCTTTAAACACCCACACACAGCAGGATCAGGTCTGCTCCCCCGACCCCCATGGTTTTGTCAGCGCTTCATAAAATGTGAGTGGTGCATGGCACTCGAGTGTAGTTGGGTGTAACCTTGAGCTATTCAGAACAAAGTCAAAACTATTTTGAGTCGTATAACTGTAAACAACAAAACTGTAAATTTGATTAAATTTTCCACAAAGCCACATTAAATGAAAGGATTTTCATAGAAACTATTCAATACTTTACCGTGAATGTTGCTCTTCATAGTTCATCGAAGCCAAAGTTCCACAAACATAGCGTGCAGCGAGTGATCAAATCGCTTTTGGTTAGCAGTCAAGTAGAGGCAAGAGAATACAGTGCAGTATTTATTCAGATGCATACTTACAAAGGCAACTTTTCAGTATGTGGAATCTTCTTTGGGCACATTGCTCTTGCCTTTTGTAAGAATGTTATAAAAGAGATTGAAATGACTGGATTGTAGCCCAGCAGTGCGCAAACCTTCATCTGTTTTTGTAACACAACCCAAAGACATGCAGTCTTGTCTGTGTACTGAACTTTTGCCACAATAAGTGAAGTCACTTTTTATTTATATAGTGCATTCAGTCCATTTCGCTTTCCTCAACTAAGGATTCAAGTGTACAGAAATACAATACAGAATAAGTGGTGCAAGGGACTGTTAAAGAAATCCAAAAGACGATAACTATAAAACCAGAGAAACACAATCACACATAGATAATTAAATGGAAAAGAATAATAGTAATAATAATGCAAGAAATTTTAGTCTCAAATTTCTACCCTTGCTGTCTTTTAAGGTATTAGCAAGTCTAAATTCTCCATTCTGTTCAGGACAGTAGAGTAGCCTACCTTCGCATTAATTCTCCAAGTGCAAATGGATGAAACCTCATTCTTCCAATTATATTCCCCCATACATTCTCAAATATATTCCCTTGATGGTGGGTGGTTCTGTATAACATGTTGGTCACAACTGTCCCATAGGTGTTCACTTAGTGGCTGTGAAGGCTCTGGTACATAGAAAACATTATTTTTTAATGTTCATCAGACCATTCAGGGGTCTATCTATTCCTATTATGGGAACATTGTCATCTCATAAGAGAGCATCACCAGTGTAATATAAAGATTTAACCACTGAGAATGATCATTATGGTCACTCTTCCCTTTAGAGCAACCTCTTAGACCGAGACGATACCAGCAAAAAGTTTCCCACAGCGTGATGAAGACATGTACATTTACATGTAACCATATCTTGGTTTTGAATTTTATAGCTGTTTCTACATTTGCTCCTTGCCTCTGTATTTAAAAATTCCTGGAATAATCTCTTAATGATTATAAACCAATTATTTACAACAACAAAAACAACAAATTTACGAATATCTGGATTATATGAATACATTTTAGTTGTGTAACCTCAGACTTTCATCAATTTATTCCATGCAAAATATGTATTATTCATATTATGTGTACATTTCGGTACAGTGCATGCTCTCTGTATCGAATCAGCAATTTAGATAGAATGTTGGTCTGCTTTCACAGCAGACGCAAGAAGTAAATTAAAAGCAGTGGCTGACAGCGAACCATATGGTAGCGCTCTCTGCAAGAGAAAAACACAGCAAAGATTAATTGATAATAGCTGGCAATTCCACCACCTCCAACAGGGACATTAGTGTGTGTACGCGTGTGTGTGAAAGTGAATGTGTATATGCATTGCAGCACATGTGTGTACGCATCCTGATCGCAAACAGCATGCTTTTATTGAAAGGCCCAGGAGGGGGACCTGTCAGACAAGATGGTTTGTATTGTCTGTAGCGTCAACATGCCTACATTTTTAAACTTGCCATCTTGTAAGAGATGCTGAAGACTTAAACAAGCAACACATTACTCATGTATGAGAGCTTTTGGGGCACTGTGTGTGTGTGTGTGTGTGTGTGTGTGTGTGTGTGTGTGTGTGTGTGTGTGTGTGTGTGTGTGTGTGTGTGTGTGTGTGTGTGTGTGTGTGTGTGTGCGCGCGCGTGTGTGGTTTTTCCTTTCTTTTTTTTCACTGTGTCTGTTTTTCTTCATGTAGCATGCAATTTATTCATCTAACAACTTGGTGTTTTCTCCTATGGTTGTTACAACAGGAGGCAAAAGATGCCATTTACTGAACTACTGTGAATGATTGAGAGCATTCGACCAGTGGTTTTCTTACTATAAACTTTAAAAATATATATATTATTAAATAAAGAAGAGATCTCAATTATTTTCACGTGTCTGTTTGGTCAGTAACTCATCCAACTCAAGACTGTCTGAAATTAAATCTGAATGTCAGACAGCTGAAGCCCCCTGCAGAGGTGGAAAGAGCTGGAAGAGGAAGTGAGGGAGGAAGAGATTCTCTTTGATTGGGTGGACTGATGCAGAGAGAAAAGGAGAGAAAGAAGCAGAGTGAGAGGGAGAGAGGGGGGAAGAGGGAGAAAGACCACTCAGGGGAAATCAGCTCTCTCCACTCATAAACAAATTCATCATCAGCTCTGACAAACCACACGCCGCATAACGATGAGCTTAAGTGCACAGAGCAAGAGGAGGGGAGGATGTGTGTGTGTGAGAGAGAGAGAGAGAGAGAGAGAGAGAGAGAGAGGGAGGAAAGGGGAAGGATTTAAGGAAAAACACAAGGTATATGTATAGAGAGCAGTGGTAACCACCATGCATTTATCCTTGATGTGTTACTAACCCCTGCCTCCTGAAAACAGTTCACATATGTTATGCATGTGTCCTGTTTTGAATACATCCAACCATCCATTTTCTTAACCACAAACGCAACTGATCCATTTTAATATAAGGCGCGGAGCGTGCACGGGGGCCAGAAAGACAGCACTGTTTACATTTACCTCTAGATCTTACCCTAAAATTAGTTTGAATGGCAAAGATTGGAAGGTTAGCCTAATAGTCGATTGGGGATCATGTAGGTGTAAGTCACACTGATATATGTGAAAGTGATGGTAGTAAGTGATGGCAGTCTGGGTGTGGTGAAGCAGAGGGGAGGACATGGACCCATGAGATGGGAGAGCATAAAGGGTGCCAGGGTCTGGACTGACAGCCCATAATTACGGCTCATTTTCAGTCATTAAGCCATGGAGTGTGAGCAGCTCTCACACTTAGGGAAGGGCTCTGATTAATAATGAAGCCCCCCTCTATTTCTTCTAACACACACGCAGATATAGTAACACGTGCATGCACAGACACACACACGTGCTTATCTCATGACGGGCACTAAAGTCTTTCTTTAGGTCTCTCTCTTTCTTAAACGGTTCAGAATATCCAGACAAAAAAAAACAGATTTCTGCTGAAGACCGAGGGAGCTGTCCAGGAAACTGGTGGTACTGAATCTAAACTGAGCACACAACAGTGCCTCCTTTCCTTACTCCCCTCTTCCCCTCACTTCTCTCACCCCACCTCTTGTCTTACCCCAGTCTCTCCTCCTCCTCCTCCGCTCTGTTCTGGCTGGCTGTCAGAAGGCCCACCGTCTCCTTTGAACTCCTACAGCAGCACCCTGCAACGATCAAACTTCGAGCTGCTCCCTGCCATGAAATATTTACCGCACAGAAGGGACATATTCAGTCAGTGTTGGTCGAGAGCTTGGTACAAAGGTGCAACATGAAAGATAGAGAGAATATGAAAGGAGGAGCGGAGCAGTTTGAAGCTGAAATCATCAAACCGAAAAGGAACATGACTACTCTGTTAGCATTTTATTTGATGATGTAATATTTTGGCAAGGGATAAATAATGCATCATTTTCCCAAAGAGCGGGAGGAAAGACAAGAAGAGGAGGAAGAAGGCGCAGATGAAATATGAAAGGGTCCTCACTGTCATCCAAACAAGACCCATACTCTATTACTTTATAATCATCTATATTTTTGATTAAAATCTACTCCACGCTATGGAAAATTTAGAACAAAGCCCAACAGTATAATGATGCTCAAACAATGCTTCAGGCCTTGTTGTTGAATTTAAGCATCAAATGTGGGTGTTAATATAAAATTTTGAATCCTAAGACTTCAACTGTGCATCTGAGAAAGGAACATTAGCTCACAAATCAGAATTCCCAACAGCAACTTTTCACATACTGAACAGAGACACAGTCTGTTTCTCCACTTCTGCAGCATCAGTATCCACCAACGGCGCTTCATCATTGTTATTTGCAGGTGTCACTGTCTCCCTGCCACCACACACATAACGTAAACGCACACACCCACACCAGCAGCACCAGCACGGAAAAGGCACGGGACAGAGCCGGCTGGTCCCAGCTGGTCCCTGCAAACACATTCCACTGCACCCTAATGACAGCAGGCCCCCCAGCTTCTGTGACCCTGGCCCTAACACCCCTTCATGGGCCCCCAGGGATCCCGCAGGGCCAGGAGGGGTGAGGAGGAGGAGGAAGGGTGAGGGAAAGAGGAGGGGGAAGTAGTGACACAGATGAGGGAGGACACTCCAGGTGGTTGGACAGCTCTGAGGGAATTGGAAGTCATGAATATATTAACTGACAGGAGGGGGAGTAATGAATTCAAATTAAATTATATGTGCTGAGCACCACACGAATACGAGCGAACACGCCGGGGATATTTCAAGGGGGTCGACATAATTACACCTTTCAGGAAATCTGATAAAAAGGAAATATGTGTAAGACAATCTGAGATGCCAAGCTTGTGCTACAGTCTTAAAAAGTAGATACTATCAAGCGGAGAAGTTTTACGGGGTCCTGACTGCCTGGGTTTTGTCAATTTTTCCTATCTAATTTCTGATTTCTCTAATCTTTTATGACCATCAAAGCTTTCCTTTCAGATTTTACACATTTGTATTCATTAAGTCGCATCAGTTATTGCCACTATAAACAGCACCATGGCAGTCTTTGTACATACTCCAGTGACCTACGGGACTGTAATCCCTGATCAAACTGGGCTTTGGTAGAAGGCCTCTCTCTTGGCCAAGTCCTATAGGTTTTAGTCATGTTCTAAGGACTTGGTCCTTATGGCTGTGGTAACAGGGCTGACCCCCACAAGCCAGGAGGTGAGAGGGAGTCCAGCTGTCTCCCAGGGCTGGAACTGACTGAGGCGGCCATGTAACCCCCCCACCCCTCTTCCCTCCACTTTGTCCATGAGTCTGTCTTCCCTTCGCCAGAGGCTAAACTGTCAGCCTGAAATCTCTTCTGCTGTGGTGTTGAGCCAGGTGACCAGAGGGCAAACAGAGCTGGGGGACAATTGGTCCAAAACAGCAAGCGGGACTTGAAATTGACTACGGAGGTGAAGGGGACAGATTGGAAAGAGTGCAAAAGGACAGGAACAGAGGGTGAAAAGGCAGGAAGGGAGATGTCAAGATGGGGAGCAGTGTTAGTTTGAAGGAGCAGAAGGACTGAAGCAGATAGGCCTGTCTTCCACAATGCCAGAGGCAAAATAGAGATTCAGAGAGAAGAGGCAAGCTCCCCTGCCTATTGTTCAGCTGATCCTTTAACCGATATCCCAATCCTTGTTATCTGCTGCGTATTAGCCTGTCCATACGGGCCTCGCTCCTTAACACCAAGACAAACCAGCCAAAGTTAAAGATTTATAAAACCTTCTGGACATTTTGTTCTCCTTGCTGAAACCACTACATTCTTTTTTTAATGCTTTCTTTACTTTAATTAATTCATTTTCCCCTTAAAGAATGGATGTTAAAATAGTTGTCTGATCAGTAAAGGCACTGAATAAATAATCTTTAAGCCTACGTTTGAGCAGAACAAAATGCAACTTTCATAAATTTCAGCAAAGTGTTACATGTGAGAGCACTCCGCAAGTAATGGCAGCCAGTGTGTTGTTCTGCACATTAAGGAACTGTGTTAATTATGGATTCTGAAGACCAATTAAAAACCGCAGTCACACTGGGCTTTGTTTCAAGGTTTCTATTATTTGGGAAGACAGCAAGATGAGGAGAGATACAGCTAGAGGCAGACGGAGATAAGCGTAGAGTGAGATGACGCAGGGATAACCAGTTATCTCAGCTTTCACACGCCTTCAGCTTTGTCCTTCCTTTACCCTCCTTCCCGCACTTTCTATCTCTGCATGTCTATCACTTTTCGATCTTTCTCAAGTAATCTGATTCATTTTCTCCAAACCCATGTCCTCGTGTCTTTCACTATAACATGCTTATTGGTATGTTGCGTCTAATAACCATATCTCACCATCTAAACATTTTAACACACCTATTTTTGCAGGGTATAGCTGGGTATAAATAATGTAGCTTTAGTTGTTTCCTGTCCTCTGGTCATGTCTTCCTCAATTGCTTCTTGAAGTTAGAGAGAGACAAAGGGGGGAGCAAATATATATATATTGACAAGGATATTTGATTTATTATCAAGCATGTGTAATTAGTTACATTATTTGTAGTAGGAAACGCTGACCTGGACGTGGATAAGCTGAAGAAAATCAATGGATGGATGGATGGAAACACTCACACACTGTGTGTGTGTGTGTGTGTGTGTGTGTGTGTGTGTGTGTGTGTGTGTGTGTGTGTGTGTGTGTGTGTGTGTGTGTGTGTGCAGCAGATTAGGAGGTGCGAGACAGCAGATGGATATGTCTACAAAAGCCCCAAGCTCCCCACACCAATCAGCAGTTGCAGGTTGGGATTGATGTTAGGGTGGCAAATTATTTAATTAGTGCAGATAAAAACTGATTACAAGATTATCAAAATCAAACCACAGAAGTAAAATTTAGTAAAAAAAAAATTTAAATTTAAAATCTAAGGAAAGACAGCATAAAGACCAAGATCATTTATAATGAGGACTATGATTGGAATATTCAGAATTTTTTTTTGTTTTTGCTTCAACGAGACAGCTGCTCATCCAGCCTCATCTTTCTTTCATAAAAAGTATACCACTGTATTTTTGCTGTGCTTGTTCCATGTCTGTGTGTGTGCATGTGTGTGTGTGTGTGTGTGTGCATGTCTGACAGATGAACATGGACTAGTGTATGAGCACAGTGGCTGATGACAATGACAGGACTTGATGAGCAGAGATAGCCCGTTGCTGATGCCCTGACCATATGGACGGGTATTGTTGTGCCTCCCCCTCACCACCACAGATGGTGCCCGCAGGAACACAACACAACAAAACCTAAGCCATTGTTTTACCAGTAGCAATCATAATGAGGGGAAGGAGGGAGGAAGACAGGAAAAATAATTACTTCTGCAGCCAGGAAAAATCTGTCCTTCTCTCGGAGCTGGTGTCCAGAAGGACAGATTCCTGAGAGAAAGCAGCCAGAGTGGTTGTTGGTAATTGACTGATATGGTAATGAGTGCCTAATTATACCCGGTACACAGGCGCAGAGGGCCGCCTCCACAGTGACTGCCCCATGACCCGCTTTCTGACAAACTGTCACTTTATCTTGCCACATCACTCAAGGGCTTATCAAATATGACCCTAAAATAGACAAGCAGCAATATACACACAGGCGGAGTTGGACATATGCAAAGCATACCCTAATATGTACAGTGCGCTTGCAGGCGTGGTTCACACAGACATATGATTGGATTGTCTCAGATTTAAGTACGTGTGTACATACTTTGACAATCATTGGGTATACTGGCACTGGAAAAGCCCAAACCCTTGAAAAAAAAAAAAAGAGCAGTGTTTTTTAAGAAATAACCTATCCTAGGTTGAGGTTGGATCCTGAACTGGATACATCCCCAGGAAAATGGATGATTGCATATCTGTTAATGTTCCCGCTTAGATTCAGTATTCAGTGTGAATCAAAATATATGAAACCTTTTTCAGTCGTATAACATCCTGTCTCACCCCGATCAGCATATTCAGCCATATTATATCTGTGACACATTATAGTCTGTGATTGCAGAGTGATCCGACGTGGGCATGATTTACTGTTTTGATAAATAAAACAGAGCCCAGAGATGCAGACTGTTATCGCTGTGCTTGTCACCTCTCCTGTAATGAATCAAAATACGTATGCCACATAATTACAAGCCTATCACATAATAAAACTCTCTTTACATGTGACTAATGGATGCACCACTTCTTATTGAAACCTACTCTACAAAACATTAGCTGTTAAAAAAAAGAAAGAGAAAAAAGAGTAGAGCCGTGGCAGTTTTCAACATTCATTCAAATGGCTTGCTATTGTTCAGAAGGTATTCATGTAGCCTAACATCTGGTTTTATTTTTGACAGTAGTGTGAATGATATTCAAACATACACTGCAGGGGCTCTGAATTAAAAGCCCTCTTGACCAAAAGGGCTTTTAACTCAACAGAGTCCCCACAAGGGTGCCAACATTAGCTAAATTAAAGTTACGTTAAAATTTCATTGAGTTCCTTGAGAAGGTAAACAAAGTGGGGAATTATACTCATAAGGAGGGAAAACTAAAAATCAATCCTAATATTTAAACAATTAAAGATACAGCTGAAGATATAAAACTGAACATATGAGTACGTAGGCCTGCATATAGCTTTTTTTGGATTAAAAAAAAAATATATAGACTATAGTATTATCAAAGTTGAAAAAGCCTCAGCCTCGCTACAATCATTTAAAATCATTACAGTCATTATATTATTCCATTTTCTAAATCACTTCAGTCAATCAGCCAGTAATAAAATATATTTTCAAAAAGTTTAATAGAACTAGGTGCAGGTCTGGAGTATGCAAAATGTGCCATTAAAATCCACAGACAGCGTAAAAGATAAATGTAGCTATCGGGACGCCACCCATTGCTTTCGCTAGGTTCTGAAGCCTTGTGGTGAACATTTCTGCCATCTTGCAAAAAACACATGTAAGTGTGACTAAGGGTCTGACTGTGGATCCGCCCGCCCATTGGCTGATAACTTGTGACTAGGAAGTCATTAGCCAATAAGTGTGGAGTGTCATACTGCAGGTAATCATTTTGCAAACATATTGGTCGTGTCCAAATTCATGGGCTGCATCCTCCTGAGGACGCACCGAAGGCTGTCCAAATTCGTAGACTCCTCCGAATGCAGCCGACAAATGCGTCCTCCTTTTCCCCGAATTTGAAGGATGGGTCGGGTGTGTCCTTCGTGGCCTACCATATCCCAGAATTCATAGCGCGGCCCAGCCAAACTCCAGTTTCCAACAATGGCGGCCGCTACTAAGTTTTAAAATTACTCATACTAATCTTTCTGGGTCACAAAATAAACTTTTAACATATTTTCAGGCGAGAAAGTAGCTGTGTAAACATCAAATATCTACTCGGTTTATCAAGATATCGCATATTTGCAAAAGTGCTTCGACGTTTTCGGAGACGTCTGCTACCCACCTGCTTGATAGCTAGCCGGGAGCTCGAGGGTCACTGATGCGTCCGAGAACGGCACAACTCCCGGCACATCATTTTCAGATCACCGCGGACTTTCGCTACTCGGGTTAAACGTAATATGTAATTCACTTAGACAACCTAAAAATGTTATCGTTGGGCTTTTTTCAGTGTTTTGTTTGTTCGTGAGTCAATCGGTTTGGCTGAGATTAAAGTTATTAGATTAGATTAGATAAAATAAAACGTATTAATCCCCCGGGTGGGTTCCTCCTTGGTTTTTACACAGCTGACTAAACGTCAAATAGAAAACTGATTAAACAGAAGTATGAGACAGTCGAGAATTTACACCAGTGTCCTGTTATATTTTAGATTGCAAGGAGCAGACGGCTGAGTTTATTAAACTCCACCGAGACAGCGGTGACGCTAATCAGAAGGCTAGACCGTCCAATTTCCCCAGCCGTTTACTTCCGGCCTACCCGACCTTCTGAGGACCCGGCCCACGTAGACCACGAAGGCCGGGTCCTCAGGAGGATGCAGCCCATGAATTTGGACACGACCATTATGACAAAGATTAACAAAATAGAAAAGTGAAAAAAGATAAGTGAATGGGCCCATGAATTTATAATAACTTATAAAAACTCATAACATACAGCAGTAAAGTGTTTACAGAGGATAAGACAGTCAGCTGTTTTCCGAAAGACATCTACAGGAGCTTAAGTCATTTTGCAACCACAGCTATCGCCATCTGGTGGCCTTTAAACACAATGTATGTTTTAGGCATTTCCGCATCAGCTCATAATTGTTTCCAGCTCATAAGCTAGATCAGTGTTTTATAATGCTTCTTAGGGTTTACTTTTGAAATGGCATAGGTCACTGAATAGATGCAAAGGTAAGGACAGAAATAGTCCAGGAACTGAAATAAAGGCCTTAATTTGTTTTGTATTTGAACATAAAGTGCTCTCATAGTAGTTGCTGTTATTATTTAAACTGGGTATCAGTTTTAACGAAATGCTGAATCTGCTTAAGATAAGCTAACAGACTGCTTCTTTAAGCATTCTTTGAGAATAGCTGGATAATAGAAGCTTGGTTTGATCATTTTCTAGGTGAATATATATACTGCAAAATATATTTATGCAGCAAAATTCACATCCATCCCTTTTAATATACAGGGTGGGCTATTTATATGGCTACACCGTAATAAAATGGGAATGGTTGGTGATATTAAAGTACTATTTGTGGCACATTAGTATATGTGAGGGGGCAAACTCCTCAAGATGGGTGGTGGCCATGGTGGCCATTTAGAAGTCGGCCATCTTGGATACAACTTTTGTTTTTTCAATAGGAAGAGGGCCATGTGACACATCAAACGTATTGGTAATGTCACAAGAAAAACAATGGTGTGCTTGGTTTCAACGTAACTTTATTCTTTCATGAGTTATTTACAAGTTTATCTTTGTTCACAGCCATTGACACGTCGAAGAGGTTAACACGTGAGGAGCGGATCGAAATTGTGTTGATATCTGATGAACGCAGTAACCGGGTCATTGCAGCAGATTTCAATGCAAGACACCCTACGAGACCACCCATCTCCCATGCTACAGTTAGCAAACTGCTTGCTAAGTTTCGTGAAACTGGTTCAGTGTTGGATTTGCCAAAATGTGGACGGAAGAAAACTGTCACTAATGAAGAAACATCAGTGGCTGTCCTAGCTTCATTCGTTAAAAGGGAGTTTTTCCTTCCCACTGTCGCCAAAGTTCTTGCTCATAGGGGTCATATGATTGTTGGGTTTTTCTCTGTATCTATGAAGCGCCTTGAGGCGGCTTTCGTTGTGATTTGGCGCTATATAAATCAAATTGAATTGAATTGAATTCAGCAAGAGCCCACAGTATAGCACTCACCGCATATCACTGGAGAGTGGCATTAGTCGAACATCCCTTCGGCGGATATTGGCTACTCACAAATGGCACCCTTACAAACTCCAGCTACTGCAGCATCTCAACGAGGATGACCCAGATCGGCACACAGAATTTGCAGAATGGGCAAAACACAAATTGGAGCAGGACCCTCAGTTCACGCAGAAGATTTTCTTCAGTGATGAGTTCTGTCATAAACGGTAGTAACCAGACCGAAAAGCAGTGCACATTTCGGTGCTTTTTTTTTCCTGAGCTGTACACTTTAGATTCTAGCCAATCATTTTACGTTTCCGAGGATAGTAGGCGGGTCCAGGTACGTACATTCTTTTAGAGCAGAGCTACAGATTAAAAATGCCCAAGGCGAAGCGGTCAAAAGTCTGGTTGTACTTCACAGCAAAATATGCAAACTCAGCAGCCTGCAACAAGTGCTTTAAGCTGATACTGTGATACTGTCAAAGGAAGTAACACCTCAAATCCGATGAAACACCTGGCGACACATAGCGTTTTTTTTAAAAGCCGAGAAATGCGCCGTATTTGATAGCTTGCTGCGAGACCTCACACTGTGCACATCTACTGCGGGTGTGGTGCCTGTTATCGGACCCGGAGTTTGCAACATCTCCCAAAAACCCGAAGAGGAGAGTCCTGGCCCCTAGCCCTGCCAGTGTAGCAGAAATGATGACGGATGATGATGGCAGCAGCAGCCGTTCTCTGCGTGAGTAGCTTAATGTTGTTCGTGTGTGATTTACGTTGAGTAGGCTAACCACGTTATTACATTAATGCATGTAAGGTGAACTAGCAAACATCATCATAGCTACATGCCGCCTTTCTTCTTGTTTGATGGCAGATACTCCCTTCACCCTGGCCAAATAGGCTAAAATGACCAAAGAAAAAGTGGAAAACAGTTAAACATGAGAGGTTTTTGGACAAAGTTTGTGTTTTTTCCATTGTTTAAGCACTGCTTCCAGCCAAGAATGATACCATATATGCCCCATAGCTGCAGAAAAGGCTAACATTGTTATCTTTTTACAAAAAAACAGCTGAACATGAGAGGTTTTTGGACCAATTTTGTGTTCTCCATTCTTTAAGCACCGGTTTGAGCACCGTTTAAGCACCGGCACCGTTTCAAAAGTACCGGTTTGGCACCGGTATCGGATAAAACCTAAACGATACCCATCCCTAGTCACCACCCATCTTGAGGAGTTTGCCCCCTCACATATACTAATGTGCACAAAAAGGACTTTAATATCACCAACCATTCCCATTTTATTACAGTGTATCCATATAAACGGTCCACCCTGTAAGAATTTATTTAAAAAAAATTGTCAGTGCATGTTAATTCACTTATATTGATCTCCTCCTTTACACTGCCATCATATTCATGCTTTTAGGCCCACAGTGTAATCAGCAGATCGCTTTGTATCCTACCACAGTCAGAACAGATGGTAGTCAGCACAGATTATACTTTCTTTTTTTTTAAATTTACTTTCTGGAAAATGGTAACCTAGTACCTAGGTTTTTTTATGTGGAAGTATTTTGCCTGTCACGGTTGTTGACACAGACACACATTTTCACACACTGCAAATATGGTACAATGGCAGCAGAAGCCTCAAGATGTTGTGGGAAATTGTGTTTCGTGCAGTGGGTAATGAATTCACAGTGAACAACCCGGCAACTGATCACAAAAATTGCAAGAAATGTTTATGATGACAGTCCTGAAATGCACAAGGAGATAACACTGAAAAGGAGACGCAAGTCTTGAATAACAACACATTATATCCTAAAGACCTCATTGTCCCATTAGAGCACTTAGCTCTCAGACTACAGGCTTACTTGTGGTTTCTAGAGTATTTAAAAGTAGAATGGGAGGCAGAGCCTCATCTGTGGAACCAGATTCCAGTTTGGATTTAGTAGACGGATACTCTCTCTACTTGTAAGATTTACCTTAAAACTTATAGTTAGGGCTGGATCAGGTGATGGTGACGCCTCTGCTCGTTACCCTGCAACTAGGTTCCTGGTGCTTCCCATGATGCACTGAACGTTTCTTCTTCACTCATCTTTTCTTTTAGACTCCATATATTTTTTACACCACTATTGCATTTAATTATTAATAATTAATTTAAAATTCTGGCTCTGGCTCTCTGGTGTCTTTTGTCCTGTCTTTCTCTGCTCTCTTCTCTTTTCTCTCACTCCCCATCAGCAGATGGCTGCCCCTCCCTGACCCTGTTTCTGCCTGAGGTTTCTTCCTGTTGAAAAGGAGTTTTTCCTTCCCACTGTCATCAATTGTTTGCTCACCGGGGGTCATCTGATTGTTAAGGTTTTCTCTATAATATTGAAGGGTACTTACTTTGCAATGTAAAGTGCCTTTGGCAAACAGTTGTTGTTGGCTTTTGAATTTTGTCTAAAATATGAAACATTATTCTTGTATTAAATTTTACCGACCATATGTTATGTGTGAATAGCTGTAACTGTTAAAATGAACTTTTCTCCAACTACAACGGTTGCCTATAAATTGTCTTTGAATAACCAATGTGTAAAAGACAGTACGGTATGGTGTTTTTTCATTCCTATGTCCCTTTTCTCAGAGCTTCATTTTCTACTTCTATTTTTACTTCTATGTTTCTACTAAAACCAGCTGAAAAACAAAATGTCTTTAATGTCAGCAAAACCCATTAACTACAACAGGGGCTTCAACACAAACACTACATATGCATTAAAAGCACACACACACACAGCTGTCATGCAGTATTGCAAGCAGAATATCGAAATTTGGTCCTGCAGCAACATCAACTTGCAGGGCTGATTATAAGTGTTGATTGGCTAGCTTGCCACTTGCCAACTCCTTTATCAGTTAATGTTAAACTACTGGAAGTTTGTGTAGGTTACCACCTAATTGTTCGGCAGCAGTGCTGGGGAGTAACAGAATACATGTACCAGCGTTACTTATTTAAAATACAAAATATGAGTAACTGTATTCTGTTACAGTTACCACTTAAATATTTGATAACTAAAATACAGTTACTTTGTTGAAACAAATGGATTACACAGTGATCTTTTTCTATTTCATATGTTAGGCTATCCCCTCTCTAATTTTGGTAATTCCACGCATTGCCAGTGGACCTGGAGCCAGCACAACAGAGCCAGCAGTGCACGGGCAGGAATGTATTTCTTACTTGGAAATTCCAACACCAATTTATATTTAAAGAAGAAAGGGATGGGCGAAATCTGACCGTGCAATGCAAACTCTGTTTGCCAGCAACCAAGCTGCTCTCAGCATCAAAAGACTCCACCTCCAACCTAAAGAAACATCTGGAAGTAAGTTCTTTTTAAAAACTAACATTAGCCTTCTGCAACTACCTTGTTTTAGTTGTGGTAGCTACCTGGGTTATGTGCCACTTCACTATCTTCAGTGCACTATTGCTGTGTGTTTTATTGCTATTAATGAAGGCTACTCTTCACCGAGCTAACATTGTTAGCTGGCGTTAGCTGAGGTTAGCTCATAGGCTGCAGACTGTTATACTTGATGGATAGCATTAGCAACCTGCTAGCTGCAAATAATCATGTTCAGTTCAGTAATAGTAATAAATCACACAGCAATAGTACATTCATGTAGTTGTGAAAAGCATGACAATATATTAAGTGTTCAGAATAAGTTACTCACATTGAGTAACGGAATAAGTAACCTTCCCAACACTGTTCACCAGTACACTATTCTGAGATCAGACAAATAACTTTGACAAATATTCACTAACACTTCAGCCTCTGAACTCACTAACACCGTCAAAACTCCAAGGTAAAATAATAGAAACTATTGCAAACAGGTGTTTCATTATGCTGAGCAACTTTCCATTTTCTCTGCGTTAATTTTGACATAAAAAGAATTGAGCCCCTAGAAGGTGGAGAAAACAAATGTGAAAATTACACCACCACTTGCATTAACAGTAAATTGACTGTTGGGAATATGTATTGTAAACACACTTTTTATTGGAGTTACTGTGCACCACAGCTGGTTTATTAAATGCTGAAAGATGCTGGTGATTTTTTCCTTGCTGGACAAAAACGTTTTCTCAGTTATAGTGTGTTACAACAGAGGTAAAGTGCTAACAGATGGAGATCTTAAAGCTGGTGCAGCCATCTAAGCACCTTTCGAATAGTGGGTCCATCACAGGCCACCAATCTGCCACCTGCCAATATTCACATTAAATGCACTGAAAGGGAAAATATTGTTATATACCCCAGTTTAAAAAAGAAAGAAAGAAAGAAAGAAAGAAAGAAAGAAAGAAAAGCTGGGACAGCATTTAAAATGTAAATCTCAATTGTGTCAGGCATGGTGAGGCTGGCAGGACAACTGACAGAGCCAGAGGGAAAATAAGATAAAAACAGCACAGAAAAGGTGAGGAGAAGTCGCAGGTGAGGAGGAAGGGATGGAGAGAGAGACATCAAGTGTGTGAAATTAGGAGAAAGGTAACTAGTGTATGTGTGTGAGAGGGTGCTAAGTAACCTTTTGTTTAATAATAAAATGTGGCAGAAATCATTCTTAGTCTCTGCTGACACTGAAAACATTTAGTGAAATTTGCTTTTCTGGACTTGAAAATGTGCAGATTAAATTAATTTAAAACTCTGGAATTATCATTTATTATCTTTGCAGTGATAAAAAAAAATGATATGGCATTTTATTTTATTTTTTATTAAAATGAGTAACACTGACCTGTCAGGTGTTGTTCCTGTGACAGCGATGAGGGAGATTTACCTTTTAATTTTCTTGTGATTTTGTTTGTTTGTTTTTTTACATAATGGGTTCTTGGTTTCTTTTGTTGGCTTTTCATTTCTAGCTGGCGACTATCGATTTTGCTGCTAAGAAATTACTTGAAAATATTTGTATTATTGTTGTATTGATCTCAGTTTTCTTCATAGTAACACCAAATATTCAGCTGAAAGGAGACAACAGAAATAAAGGAGAATAAAGGAGACAGACAGACAGAAGGACTCAGACATGCAGAAAGTTCTGTGTGATCATGTGATCATCTATCGTTGGTCAGCATGCTGGGTCAGACCCTTGCAGGATCACACCAGAAAGAGACGGCCCACCCTCCAGATGGCCTCAGTCCAACAGGTGGTCCCATAGTCGGGGTGGGGCTGAGAGGTCTGACATCTGCCATCCTAGGCTAACCCTTCACACACACACACACACACACACACACACACACACACACACACACACACGCTAGCACAGTTTGCAGCAACACATTTTCCTCACCGTTCAGCATATCTGCTGTGGTGAGATCTTGAGGCCTTGGGGCTCAGACTCTTGACTGTCTGTCTGTTTCCTCTACAAGATTTCACACTCATCTCACACATCTCCGCTCAGTGTGAGCTCGGTTCCATGGCTCAGGCTTCAAACAATGACAACTCATTAGCATGTATTGTGTGATATTAGATTGCCATGAAGAATGAATATAGATTCAGTGTGCAGGGGCTTTTGCTTTATTCTCATTTGCTGTAGCTGCGCTCTGTCAGAGCTCTACCAGTTACTTTAATGATCTTCATTAAATTGTAAATCATAAATAAAATATATATTATAAGAGGGGTGCTACACACATGATACAGCTGACTGGCACACAGTTTGTGTCACTGTGGAATATTTGTGATAAAAAAAAGTAACCCAGAGTCTCGCTGTGTGGATTTGTTGCCATATAAATTGCTGTTTTTGTTATATTTAGTTTTTTGTTTTTAATATTTATTTTCAGCATTCAGAATTCTGTATTAATTATTAAAACGTTTCTATAGTTTTTAAATGAACTTGAAAGTAATGGCTGTATGTTATCAGTTTTCAGGATGATTAATATTCCCAAACAGGTTGATTAGTCATTGCTAAATTAGGCGATTTTAATTCAGCATTAAAACTTTAATAAAGCTTCAGATTTGCCTACAGAGATTAACAATATTTAGCTACTTATTATCATACTTATGTGTAGTCTATTACTCTTTACAAGAGGTATTTTAACAGCTTAACAAATAAATAAATACTTAAATAACTAAATTTCCCCAGTAGCCTCCAAATTGCTAGTTATTGTTGGAAAGTAAAAAAAGTTGTTCATGTGTTATGATCTTGCAGTACATAGTAGGTTAGTACCAAAAAGAGTAGTAATTCTCTAGTAGTAATAAATAACTCTCAATAATGTGATAACTAACTAGGTAAATAATGTCCAAATAACCCCAAATTAAGTCTTTCTAACTATGTTCCCCATCCAAAAGTGCAGCTTTGCAGAAGCAATCTGAAACCTATTAACCTCCATTTTAGTAATAGTAAAGTCATCATAGCCCACTTTCTATTTATAAAATCTTCATTTTTGGTTACATCATTTAAAAAAAAAAAAGTCCAGTGCACATGTACTAGTTCCACTGAATGACAGACGAAGATTATCAGCACATGTATTTCACCAGAGATTTTAGTACTTTAAATATTTTCTTTTCTGAGGCTCACCTAATCGTTCACAATAGACTAAATCTAAGCAACGAATGCACTGTCTGCAGAAATCTTGTCTGCAGGACGATTATGGCAAAGAATCAAAAAGAAAATGTTGTCTAAGGATACAGAAAAGTCCAGAAAATGTCACATACTGTGAACTCAAGCTGTGAAAGTTCAGGTGAACTTGCTGCTTAGGTTGAATTATTCATCAGATGTTGCCATTCTTTTCTACCTTCAACTGACAGGTGTCTACAAGTACATATGGCATGTGTGCCTGGATACACACACATACAAGTAGAGCTGAAAGTGCTCCGGGCTGAGAACAGATGATTGGTTCCATGTCATGAGTGTGTGTGTTTGTGTGGGTGTGTGTGTTCACATTGTGGAGGTCTTGTTAGCACCACTAGTGCATGGCTAAATTAGTCTCTTCTATCCCATCTCACCTGCTCTCAGACCCTGCAGCTGTCACCATGCAATCCATCTATCTGTTGGGATATAACATATTACAGCTATTTTTTTTTTAAATGCAAATGTAGGTAAACATTGAAACATTGCAGTTAAAGTTAAAATACTTGTTAACATACTGTAACAGTGAGGTTTGTATAGATTATGTAAATTAAGGTTACTTAAATTATTTACCGTCACTTGTTTTTTGTTGTTTTGTTTTGTTCGTTTTTTTAGGCACTTTAGGTACGACGTTTTGTTTTCTTCTACTTCATATTAACATGAACATGCTCTATGCTACAGTGTTGTTGGGCTTGTTTGTGCTGTTGAAAAACTGATATACTTAATCATATTTTAAAAAGTAAATAAAGAAAATGGACGTGATCGATCATAGATTATTCATCATTGAAGCTGGTGCAATGTGGTGGCAACCACCAAGCAATGGGGTAATGAGGTCAAATACAATCATGTATAATTTTGCTTTTGTGGATAGAAAAGCAACGTTATTGCGGTGACATGAAAAAGACAAGATTGTTTTGCAGCATGTTATAGGTTTATAAATGCTAAAACCTTTAGCTCTTTGCGAGGTGGCTACAAGGGCCTGATATCCACTTACGAGGACATTATACTGCCACTGTCCTATCAAAATTTAAACGAATATCCTCATATGTGGCTCTCATTTTTCTTAGAAACAAAAATCAGGTAAAACAAAAAACAAAAAAAATCTGGTAATTCTTTGTTTTTGCATTCATCAGGTCCCAATCAGCCCAATTAGCAAAGAGAAATTAGAAATGCATGCCATGGAAGAGTTTGGGTCTTAGGAGGTTAAGGTACTGTGTTTTACAGTAACTATTACTCTATTTATTGTACTATATGTTTGATAGCTTTAATTCTGAGTCACTTTACAGATTAACTGAGTTAAGGTTTGTTTAACTTAATTAAACACCTGGCTTTGTGGGAAAAAAAAACGAAATTCCAAATCTGTCGGATCCGAAGATGCCGTGTATCGTATATGCACACCGAACGCAGTATCCTCAAAAAATGCACTGTAAAAAAAATCACGATGAGGTTGTCCTGATGTTTCTGAACAAGAAAAATAAGAAACAGAGATTCTGGATTCATGCAATTCTCAAGAGAACTCAGCAGCAGGGAGAATTTCATGAATTGATCTAGGGGTTGAAGTTTTATCACGTATTTCAGGATGTCAGTGGAACAGTTTGAACTTGCGTTGTTGTTGCGGAGTGAGCGCACATCGCACATCTGAGGAGGCAGAGAAATAATTTCAGAGCCGACTGACCAGCAGCACATGACTGTGTATTTGAGGTAAAATAGTATTTTACTATTTCCGTTATTATTGTATACTCAGTACCTTTCAAGGTATAGCACACTTGTTGCCAAGTGCAGCGGTCTGATTGGTCAGATCGATTTATTCGGATCCAAAAAAAATTGAACTTGGTTTGAAAAAAATCATGCAAATTCCTAAGAGTCCAAAAAAAATATTTTTAACGCACAAAATATTAGCATGGAGTCTACATGTCCAGGCCTTTAAATCTTATAAAATAATCCTACATGTCTTACATGTTAATGTATTAGCAATAAAAGAGGTTAGTAATTTAAAAAGTGTTTTTGTTGTTTCTCAATTCATATTAGGTTTGCAGGATTTTTACAGCCAGACACTGGAAGGTTAAGTAAGTAGCTACATCTGCTAATGTTGTTCAGACAGCTCTTACTGACAGTCAAGAATGATTCAAAGTAAACAAGTCAGTAAGCACATTTTAAATATGTTAATTGTATAAAGTAGGTCAAAGGAGAAACATTAATATCTATTCATGTTGTTACAGTCACGATAACAAATCATAACTTAATTTGTGACATCTATTTCATCTAACTCATTAGATTCTCAGTAGATGAGAAGAATTTTCCTGTGCTGGGTAACAACTGTCTCTGCTTCACAGTCCTGCTGTTTCTGACCTCAACAGCCCTTTTCTTTCTTTTCCTTGAAACATTAAATTGCTGTATCTTCTTGCTCAGGTCTTTAATGTCTCTTTTCCCTGTCATCTCTTTAAAAAGAAATGTTATGCCTGGCCATGGTTCTTCATCCCCTCCCCGTATTGTTCAATATTTGGAACAAAGAAAGAGCAAAGAAGAGCAAATGCACTGGAATGAAAGTATACAATAGACCACTGAAGTAAAAGGTTAAAAGGTCGCGTTGGTCATGACCTCTGTAGTCATTTAGTATCAATGTGGACTGTGCTGCCACCACCTCATATGCTTGTTATTGCTAGTGAGGTCATCTCTCCCTCTCCTGACATAGCAGCTTTACAACTTATGAGGAAAATGTTAGAATAGATATAGATGTTTAAATGTCTGAATGTAAAATGATGGTTTTTTGGCGACTTTTTGTATTTTGTGTTACTTTCTTTCTTAATGCCCAGGCAGGCTTGCTAATTGACATGGTGTGACCTCCCTCCAGTACACAAGCTGCCCCCCTAGAGTTTGCAGAGACCTTCACAATATTGCTTTTGAACAAGGTCCAATAAACAAACAATTACAAGAGAGGAAGATGTATCAGGCTGAATTGGTTCACGATGGCGAGGCGTTTAATTTCTGATTTCACAGTCCTTTGGAAGAGGGGACAGGGGGCCAAGCCAAACAGCAGTCACTTTCCCAGAGAAGCACACACACACTTCTCAGTCTGTTAAGCACACACACACAGTTATTTCCTTTCCCTACTGTTCTTGAACGGCCTGTAATTATGTCTCATGGCCTAATGTCATGGTTCCCCATTTTCAATTTTATGTATAGATGTAATGCGCCGCGGCCTGAGGAAAACATTCATCTCTATCTGTTTTTTTTTACATGCTGCTCATAACTGAATCGCATATTGAATAATTCAATTTGCAGCCATATATAATCACTACACATTGTGGAGAGTGACCACAGTTTCAATATTCACCTAATGGATTGATTCAGTTATAACAGTGGGCTGGAGTAAGTAGTTTTTCCTACTGGCTTGTCTGACCGCAGTGTAGCCATAAAGACCAACATTAAGCTACACACAGATCAATACGTACCACTGGAAAGGGGGAGATCGTGAGTAAGGCCATGATTAAGCCTTTCCTTGGAGAAAGTTTAAATGTTATTCCACTATAAGAAATCTTTTAACACATTTGCCTCTTGTGTGAGTTTCGTTAATGTTGTGTAACATTAGCTACACCGTCCCTGAATCGAATGTTTGCTACAGCAGTGGTCAAAACTCCCAAAGAGGTGACACAAAAAAGAAAACAAGGACAGCTACATTATTTACTAATATTTTCTTTTATTGAAATGCCAGATTTTTTTATTCCCTGGGTGTTCCAAAATGACCCTAACAAAACAGTTTGTCAAGAAACTTTTGACTGTGTGCAACTTACACCATCTGTTTAGACTTTAATGGGTTACATGCAAACCACAAATCTACAGCAAATTCATAATATATTAGCCACAAATGCTTATCATCTGTAAAGTGGTGGGAAAAAAACATTCACATCCCAGGCTACTTAAGAAAAAGTGGCAGCACCACAATGTACAAACAGTCCATTAAAAACTCTTGCTTTCAAACTTTATTTGACGAAAATTGAGGAAGCATTAGCTGTAAATTTAACTAATGTATTATAATGACTCATGTAAAAGACCAGTTCCTTTCATGTTGTTAAATATTAATGATTCTGAGTGTAAGCAGCATTGTAATGGTGTATTTCATCCACGTGCGGCCACATCTAAATAATGCACATCAGCCACTAGTGAGTAGCTGTCATTTTGTATCAAACCACTTTATAAAGGTAACAACTAAAAAAGAGGCTTTATGCACTCTTCTATAAAGTGCAGTGAAAAAGTCTTGAGTCATGCCTCATTTCTTCACATTTTCCTTCAAAGTAGCCAGATTTTCTTGTAAATTTTCAGTTCAGACCATTTTCAGAGGAACATTTTTTTAATTTGTTTAATTATTTAGCCACTTAACAATGGCCTGTGAATCATTCAAGCATGACAAACGCACCTTAACAAGTGTTGTGTCTACATATTACACAACAGCTGCACACTGTTGTGTTCTTACCTGAGAAACAACTTTCAATTGTATATTTCTCCACTTTGTTACTTGAAGCCTGTCCCGAAAAATAATTTGTTCCCCCGTTTTTAGTTGAATCTACAAAAAAGCTGCCGATGATGCAGTTTGATGCGCATGAAGTTGTTTTTACACCAACAAGGTGATTCTCAAAGAGTTATTAGCCAAAACTCTGGCACATCTCAGCATGGTATGCAATGTGTACTTAAAAATTTGAGGAAACTGGAGAACTGGAGGACAAAAGAAGAAGTGTCAGGCCTGAAAACTAATGAAGAGCACCTGAAAGTCATGTCCTTATGAAAAAGAAAGAATCCAGCAAAGACCTGACAAAAGACTCGCCCTTCAGTTGATCTATCAGCTCACTGAAGTCTCATCTGAAATGGTCTCAGTGGAAGGGTGGCTGTCAAGAAGTACTGGGTTGGCTTCCCTGGAGTCCGGACCTCAACATTATTGAAGCAATGTGACATCATCTTGACAGAGAACAGGACAGAAAGGAAGCCAACATCCAAAGAAGAGCTTTGAATGTCCTTCAAGAACCCTGGAGAACTATTCCTGAAGACTGCTTAAAGAAATGATGAGCGAGTTCAGACTGTGTTGAAGGATAAAGGTACCAAAAAGGTACCATACCAAATATTGACTTTTAAGCTTGCTAGAACTGGTTCTTGTCCTACATTCTGCATTTCCATGTTTGTACATGTTTCAATAAGTCATTGCATTTATTTCGGATTTTGTTAACAACATGTAAGGAAATTAGGGGTGTCACTCATGTAATTTTAAAAACATAGGATTTAATTTTAATAGCAGTATTCAAACTTTGCTAAATAACAGAATGTGTGTAACTTATAGACTTATGAGTCCCCTGATTTTTGTCTCTTCCTAGACAAACGCACACACAAACACACATAGACTTGCCTTCCCCAATTATTTCTGCAGTATTGTTCTCAGTGGCTTTGTGCGTGTCATTCAACTCCCCCCCTCTCCACAATACATCTGCCAGTCCTGATCCATTGTCCAGAAGCGTGCCACACAAACAGGCCTCAATTAAGCAAGCTGTGCCGCCTTTCTGTAGCAACATGATTGTTTTGATCTCATCTCCATTGCAGCACCTGTCTCGGACATGTTGGAGTCCTTTGATGGGCCGTAACTTAACCCCTGTTCAAATCAAACGGGGTTAAAAATAGCACGTGCCACGCAGGTCACATTCAGCTAATGACTTGCACAGCTGATATCTCTTTACTGTACAAATTATTACTGAAATAATACTAGCACCATTTTTTTATTGACATCATCATACATGTCTGTTTGCACATATAAATTACTGCTGGTTTCAGGGCGCCTAATGAAAGCTATCATGTTATGGTCATTAGGGCTGCCACGATTTGTCGACCAGTCACGATTACGTCGACTATCAAAATCGTCGACGACTGATTTAATAGTCGACGTGTCGTTTGAAGCTTTGTAAGATCGCAAAAGACGCAGGAATAATAGCAGGATTTAAGAGTGTAATAACGGACTGAAACAGAAGATGGCAGCACAGCATGTACAAGGATGCCAGCTGCCGTTAAACCCCGAAGAAGAAGAAGCAGCTGTGTCCCAGAATTCATAGCGCGGCCCAGCTTAGTTTCCAACAATGGCGGTAGCTAGTTAGTTTTAATGTTACTCTTATTATTCTTTCTGGGTCACAAAATAAACGTTTAACATATTTTCAGGCGAGAATGTAGCTGTGTAAACCTCAAATATCGGCTCAGTTTATCAGGACACCACATATTTTCAAAAGCGCTCCGACGTTTTCGGAGACGTCTGTTACCCACTAGCTCGATAGCTAGCCGGGGGCTAGGTCACTAGCGCCGTGAGAACACCGGACTCCCGGCAAATTGTTTTCAAACCCACCGCCGTCTTTCGCGACTCAGGTTAAATATATATGAGTCACTTAGATAAATTAAAAATGTTGTTGTTTGGCTTTTTTTTTTTTTTTTTTTTTGTATTTTATTTGTTCCTGAGTAAATCGGTTTGGCTGAGATTAAAGTTATAGTTTTTACACAGCTGAATAAACGTCAAGCAGACAGCTGATTATCAGAAGTGGTGAGATGCTGGAGAATATACCCCGGTGTCCTGTTATATTTTAGATAGCAAGGAGTTTATTAAACTTTACCGAAACAATCTGCAAATTTCATTAAAATTGAATAAACTATCATCTTGTCTTTATTTTTAGTTAGCACCTTAAAAGCTTAAAGCTGTAAGCTAATGATAGTTATATAAGAGCAGATGCTGCTGGTGCAATAAGCTGTAGTTTTACGTCCAGTGATGGTTGCTGCATTTTATTTTTGAAGGACTTTTTGTTTATTTTGGATGATGATGATGATCTGATTAGTCGACTAATCGCATAAATAATCGGTGACTAGTCGACTATCAAAATAATCGTTTGTGGCAGCCCTAATGGTCATACTCGATGTCCAATAGCTAATACCAGGCTAAAAATAATTATCACATAAGCCAGTCAATGTCCACAGCTTTAAAACAGAACCTTTAAGTAATCTGACCTCATTCCACTGTTATTCATCATCTAATCAATCATTACTGCCATTTTAAACATTTGCCAGACAAGAAATGCGGGGACTGGCGAATAGAAGACTGGGAGTAGCTAATTTACCTTAGTTCAGTTCTTTTGTGGCAAATGATAGAGTCTGTGTACTGTTAGCATGTGTAATTTCAGCTACTAGACAGCAGGGAACCTGGAATTAATTTTATGGTGTCAAAGCTGTTTAAATAACATGGTTTAGTGTCATGGCTTTTTAAGGATGTGTGGCTGACCTGTAGTAATGTTCTCTTTTATCAGTACTTTAAGGACACTTTATGTCTTTATTAGAGAGCCTCCAGAAGAGACATGACAGGAAAGGATGGGGGAAAAAGGACTCAAACCAGAAGAAAATTACAATTCATGGTCATTGCTTTACACCTCAGAGGAACCCGTTTCTCTGTAGATCTTAACAGAGGTAGATTTACTCTTTATTTGTGTTCATTAAATTGGCCTGTAAATGTGTCAAGTCCCAGAAAAGTACATCTACTTCAGGCGCCTATTGTATGACCTGTGTTTAACAAGTGTTATAATGAAATTCAGTGTAGAAGAAGAGAAAAGATTGCTGACGACTGATATCATGTTCTGTTTTTTGCTGACAAAGCAAAAGAGGATTTTAAATATCAGCAATATTTAAATCACAATATACCAAAACACAATTAATTCAAGAAACTCGTACCACTACAGTTAAACAACCTCCTCTCTTCTTTATGCCATGTGAACATCTATAAGTTTTATTTATATAACAACTTTTCGAGGCACCTTTCAAAGACAGACGTGATGAAACAGACTGTAATAAAAGTTTCAAAATTATACATCATAGGGAGGGGGAAACTAGCAGCACAAGCAATAAATAGACACATTTAAAATTAAAAACAAATAAATTAAAAGCAACATGAAATAATTCAAAATAATCAGTAAGAAGAGATGATGAAACATAACAGGAGACAACATAAAAGTAGCTTAAACTGGAAAATCGACTTTTAAAAATACGTCTTTTGGAGAGATATAAAAGATCATGGGGAACTTGTCGATCTGATCTCCCCGGGGAGCTCGTTTCAGAGAGTGGGTTCCATAACAGAGAAGGCCGCTCACCCTTGATACTAACTGTCACCTGAATTATTTACCGGCCTAAACAGGACCATGCTATGTTACTTCGGGTTAATACATTTTCATTTTTTCTAAATGAATATTTGCACGTTTCCAACTCAGAAGGCAGAAAGTGGATGGAGTGATTATATAGACTGTAATAAAATACTGTCCTAAAATCCAGGAAAGTATGCTGCAGCTCAAGGTTAAACTTTCACGAACACACGAAGCAATAAGAGCTGCACTTCAGTTATTTCATGCTGGTATGTAAACCAGTTTCTAACCTGCACTTTGTTTTATTAATATGTATGTTTCCAACACTCAAAGGTCTGTACCTGAATGATCAAAATAGTCTTTTTAAGCTGTAAAATGTCCACATTTTGATTTTGTTTGTAAACTCATTCAGGTAATTAAACCATACCTGAGTCTAGTTATTGCAAACCAGCATTTTAACATAAAAACATATGGAAATAAAAGCAAGAGAAAGAACAGACAGTAAACTAACTGAAACTGCTGTTTAAGTACAGTGGATCAAATGGCAGCTTGTGAGCATTTAATGCAAATTTCATGCAAAGCCACCCTGAAATACAGAAACACACAAATATAGAAATTATAGCAGCATCTCGGTGAAACAGAAGCCACTACGTATTTCTCATATGATTACATGAAAGAAGTGCGAACACAAAATCAAATCTGTGTCAAAGTCAAGTCAAAGTCAAAGTCAGCTTTATTGTCAATTCTGCCACATGTACAGGACATACAGAGAATAGAAACTACGTTACTCTCAATCCCTAGATGTGTGTGTGTTTGTTTTTTATGTGTCAACATCTTCTGATGTGCATTTCATATATGCCTGCATAGATGGAGCACAAGTAAATATTATCTTGTGTACAAAAAGATACTGTTAATCTGTTCTCAAACTTCATGGTTTAAAAGAACCGCAGCTAATTAACCGCACACCAGAACAGGAATACATTTTAATATTGATCCCCTTATGTCTCTGGTGCTTTGTCTGTGTGCATACGTGTGTGTGTGTGTGTGTGTGTGTGTGTGTGTGTGTGTGTGTGTGTGTGTGTGTGTGTGTGTGTGTGTGTGTGCGCGCGTGTGTATGCATGTGTGTGTATGTGAGTGAGTGCAGGCAAGAGTATGATTATGAATATTTTAAGAGCACATTTAACATGGCGAAGCCGGAGCAGGCTCGGTGAGGGATTTGCGCCTACTCTTCAGCTAATGACCCCAGGCGCTTCCAGCAAAGCTTCTTCATATTTTAAAGAAAGTCGATAGAGCTGCAGCCCAGTCAGCAGCATTAAGATTCATACAGACGCCACAGGGACCCTGAAAAAATTAATAACACGCGTGTCTAACAATCCTTCCTGCGATTTAGTGGAGCACCCAAGCTCTCTGCCTAAAATGCAAAGTAGTAATGAACACACAGATAAGATAAATTCTGAACACGCGTCCCCTACCCCTCAAGTCATTGCACAAACGCACTCTTACACCCACTCTTTCCTGCATCCCCTTTCAACAAACACACCCACCGCCACTTCTGACCAAAGGTATCCAAACACTCTTTCCACCGTGCTGCACTCTGTGATTTTACCATCTGTATTTCATCTGTCTCACCTTCACTCAGAAAGAGGAGAAAGCACAAATCCATTGGTTTTAAGAGACCCTGTGTGTCACAACTGAACTCTCTCAAGCTATAATGAATTTTCAAGACTTCTCATCTGCAGATGTGCAGAGGCATTGACAGGTGCTCTCACTTTAAGGTTAGTCATTGTCTAGACTCCATCTCAGCAGCTCTTTACCCCTAGAAGTGTTTGCTGTGCTGCTGGTAGCCCTTTTTATCATCCAGCAAGATAGAGACACACACATGTAGTGTGTTTCTACAGAACCTACTCCTTTTTTATTGTAAAATTGTAAAAATTGTACAAATAAAAATTCTGGTTGACATTAGATTTTTGGTGGGCTCACCATATAGTTTTCTTAATTTTTACCCTGCTTTGTTTTGTTTTTGTAAGTGTAAAAAAAAAAAGTAAAGGCAAGTATATAAAGTAAATAACTAAAATAAAAGAAATCTGAAGGCGTTGATTATTTCCACAGGTATCAGAAACAGACTTCAACAAAAGCTAATGAGGCTGCCCTGCGTGGATCTCTTTCTTCTGTATGTATCGTGTCAGTTATTTCTTTTCTTTCTCATAAAGATTGTAACAAAAACAAGTAGACTTTTCAAAGACAAACAGTTACAGAGCACTGAACACAAAAAGACTAAAATAAATAACAACATTAAGTGCTATAACAGCTAATAAAAGGAGACGCTAAGACACAATGACATAAATAAAAGGAACATTATACTTTGTAAAAGAGTACATTTGTTGTTTTAAATCATTTTCCCCTGAGTAAACTCCATAAAATTAACAACAAAATAAAAATCTTCACATTTACTTTGGTTAAAAGAAATAAAACAAATTTAGTCATTGAGATAAACTAACTCAATATCTCACATTTGCAGTCTCTGTGTAGACTTCAAGTTGAAAAATCTATTGAATGCACATAAATGGGCTGAGTTTCAGGACTACCAGTAGGTGAGGTGTTGCACTGCAGTGGGTTTCCCTAAGAGTCAGGACACACAGTACAGCGGCAGGCTCTGCCCTCCCTGGGAGGCTAGACAGCATATGGCACTGTCTCCCAGAGAACAACACACCACCCGAGCATCCTGGCAGCCTCCGTGTGTGCGTTTCTCCCTGTGTCTATGTTATGTGTGTAGGGCAAGTGAGGGTGTGTGTAGCTGCTTATGCTGTGCTATGGGCATGTTTGTAGGAGATGGAGCAAGACAGATGGCTGCCAAGTAGAAAAATAAATTCAAAGAAACCCTATTGGAAAGCATGTATTGGAAATCTTTCTCTTGCGCAGTCACTTAAACCACACAGATATCAACATGGCAAACATTTTACAGACTTTGGGAAACAATGTGAACAGCCACCTCCTGGTGTGAACTCTACTTTTATCCAAGTTTCCTTATCAGCATGTTTCTAATCAAAAAGGTGACTGAAGAGAAAATGATTTCAGTTTACATCTGGTTGTAATACAGCACAACAGCATGTTACGCTTGTTTGAATGAGACGATTTAACACTTTGAATGTTTGCAGGCAGCGTAATGTTGACGATGCAGGACAGAGGGAGTGAGGTGAATGAGAAAGCCAGGCCGAGGCCCTGATTGTCCGTCTAGCAGAATAGTTTCCATTTCCATATGAGAGAGTTAAAAGGGAAAGAGGAGAATCAATAAGGCATTAGTGGAAAGCTATCAAAAAATTCTTGAGCAGTCTAAAGCCTATTACAGCCAGTAGGTCAGGAAGTTAGATAAAATTTATTTAGAGGGTGAGTAAGCTTAAGACTACAGTTAAATCAACTTTATTCTGTCCACTTGACCGCACCGTCTCCCTCGGTTATTCAGAGAACGTGTAAATTCCAGTTTCGGGCATTTTTATGTTCCCTTTTCTGTTCTACAGTGTTCACCCCCCGGATGGAGCTCGATATTTTGAGTGAGAACATCTATGCAGACAAACATATCTGCTCTCCATGAGGCATGAGTCCAAGTTGTGGTGCCAAACCACACAATGCACATCCACCGCACACAGCCACTTTAAATCCTCTGGTGGAGATATCACTCTCTAAGGCCATGATGAGAGGCTCATATAAGCAGCTCATCAGCAGCCTGTTTGCCCATATGTGCCTCACACCCCTTAGTCCCCAGTGAGTCCTGGCTCTGTGCAATGAAACCATCTCATCTGCCAACATGGACAACTTGAAGGAAAAAAACAATCCCTCTTCTACTTGGGTAATTTAAGGGCAACTTAAATGGCTAATGTTATAATCTGCATAGATAATGAAGTCAGTCCACCAAGTCAAGGGCCCACTCCAGAAGAAACAGAAACAGAAGAAATATAAAAGGTGCACATAGGGGTGGGCGGTATAAACGGTATACGGTAGAAACGATATAAATTTTATACCGCTCTACCACGATAGCGTATGTTGATGGTGTCATTAAGCTGCGCCTGTTTTGGTCGAAAGCATTGCAGCGGCTACAAACAACATCATCTGCAAATTATGCTGGGCGACAGTAATAGCAAAGAGACGAAGCACTTTTGGAAAATGAGGAAAGCCGAAACCTGAGCTTCCTCCACTTCCCTACCCCTCATCAAAGCATGTGCTAGATTTCGATGTCTCATTATGGAAATTTGTGAGTTTTGTTTTTTGTTTTTTTTTTTCATTAATGCTGAATTCTCTCGCAGCTGCTCTATTCCCATGCTGTTGCAGTATAATAATGACTAACCTTGTATTGTGGATGGATTATCTCAGTTGTTTTCCTGACTGAAGTTCGGTCCGTTTACAGCATCCTGCCATGTGATTGCATTTGCCCCTAACCACCAGAAACTCTCACATTAACTTTCATCAAGTGGAAAAAAGTTAGCGCTCATCCTCCAGCTTCACTGTGTTAATGTTATGCTAACATAGCTGTGTAGCTAGCGATCGCGCAGCATCATTATATACCAGCTAGCCCAACTTCAGTAACCCTACAAAAGTCACTGCTGTTTAGTTTTCTGTCTTCATTTATGTTGGAAGTGATAGCAGAGCTGTACGTTTGAATTTTTCAGAAATCTCTCAGTCAGAACATGCAATATATATTTAGGTGGAAACTAGTGAGCTAACTTCTTGCTAACTTCTAACTTTGTTAAATGTAATAAATTCTGTTTTCATGGATGCCTGGATGTTAAACTTAATTGTTACACCTGGTAAAGCAGCAACGTTAATCATTTTATTAAAGAATTTAGGACCCAGATTACTCCGCGAGGCTCCTGACAGCCGTAATGCTCCGACAATCCATCAAGCGGTGCGGCTTCATAGCTTACCAAAGTCGAACTAAAACATTTTTTGACAGATTTCTGTGCGCTGTGTAGCACATAAAATCGGTTCGAGGTCAGTAAGCACAACCAGAATTCATACATAAGGCACACTGTCGATTTTTGAGAAAATGAAAGGATTTTAAGTGTGCCTTACAGTGTGTAAAATACATTATACAGAAGAAAAAAATATATCGCGATATATATCGTTACCGCACATGCTTCAAATTATACCGTGATATGGATTTTAGGCCATATTGCCCAGCCCTAGGTGCACATTCAATAAAAATTAGTTAATGAGACAGATGCAGACTCAGGATGACAAACTGAGGCCAGTATAGAAAAGAAGGAGGCACAAATTAATTTCACGTCATCAGATAATCAAATCTGATGAAACACGTCTGACTCAGGGGAGGAAAAGAAGCAGAAGAAGCAGTGATGACATATGCTATGGGAAGCAGACAGACAGGAGAGCAGGGTCCAGTGTCATATCTGCAGTGTGTCTGCAGGTCCCGCGCGGCGATGGTTCGCTTATCCCCCTGCCACCACACATATGTTTGGGACATGGAACAGTTGGATGTGGCCGAGGGCAAAAATGGGTCAGACTGACACAGATGGAGAAAAAAACTCCCACTGGGTCACTGTCAGATGACTAACACCCACAGAAAAAAAAGTGAGAGAGTGTGTGTGTGTGTGTGTGTGTGTGTGTGTGTGTGTGTGTGTGTGTGTGTGTGTGTGTGTGTGTGTGTGTGTGTGTGTTCTAGTGAGTGATTTATTCAACTTTTGACAGATTTTAACAGCTTGCCAACAACGTTGCTCTCGAAACAAGGATGAAAAAATACTAACACAACAAGTTTTGAATTCAAATTGGGTCAGGCAGTTCTCGAGTAGCCGAGAGAAGAACATGAACTCTGCAGAAAGCGAGGGGATAGCAAGAATTCCTCGTGTTTCATTTGGCCTTTTGCCGTCTTAATGTCTCTTCCCTTCTCTGCCTGCCTTCACTTTACCTAATGTATAAACATAAACAAAAAATATGTGATCGATAACTTGACTGGGTGCCCATAATGTCATTAAAACTCAACAAGGCTCGTTGTAAACACAATGTAATTTTTTCATCTTCTTCTTCTTTTTGGATCACTACTAACAGCCTTGGATGGAAGAAGAGCTGACATTTGGGATAAACTGAAACATTTGGGTTTTTGCCACGAGGTGTTCAGCGCAAGAAAAATCAATTGAGAGTTCAGGAAATCCCCCAAACCTTTCTGGAATGATGGAGAAGAGCTGGCATTAAATGCAGCTCAGCTATGAAACAGCAGACGATATGATTTGTGACAAGAGTTTAAAAAAAAACTACAGAGCTTTAAACAAATTAACATCAGGGAATACTGTCTATCGGCTTTATGATCACATCTCCCAAAGATTTCCACTTCCATTTGGAGGTAATCTTCCTAACCTTTGCCATCAATCCATGATGTCACAGCTGAAATGAATTCAAAAAACCTCAGATAAATGCCCTCAGTTGTCAAAACCTCCATTAGAACTGGAATGTAAGGCGGTAATTGTAGAGTTGAAAGGTCCATTTGTTCATTATCAAAATGGTAGTGAGATTCCTTTCAGAGTAATCCTTGGCTTTTCGATTTGCCTATTCAACGCTATTTCCCAACACAATAAGACATGCTGATTCCGCTGTATGAAGATCCCTAAGCTCAAATTCCTATGTCCTTCAGAAAGCTGTGTCACTGCCTCTTAAATGTGTCTTTTTCTCAATTTGGTTTTTCTTATTTTGAAGCTTTCAAATCTGTTTTTGTCAAGCAAAAGCTTCCAGTTGCATCTGCTGCTTCTATCACAAGCCTTTAACTTTCCCTTAAAGTGAACCGCACCATCGCGCAAGGACACCCATGTCCCTTTGCGCAGGACACAAGCAACGTCGTCAACCGTGCATTAGCATGTGGGTGGCATGTGCTCCGTGAGGCAGTCATATGTTTACATCCAATCTCTTGGATGAAAGTCAAGTTTGCAGCTGCAGCCTCGGAATAATTCATCGCTCGCCTTTTTTACCCAGGAGGAGCCACAGGTAGTTGATGAAGTGGCAGTGCCAAGACTCCCAACTGGCGAAGACGAAGCGCAGCTGCCAGGAGTCAGCGTGGCCAGATGCCGCTGCTGATGTACCATGTGTTCCAAGCAGGGCAACAGTGTGTTTGTGTGTGAGCTGGGGTGGGAGGGGAAAGAACGGCACGCTTGCCAAGACATTCTCACATTGATGCCAACCTGACACATGCCTGGGTACTCCCCACGGTTTGTGTTACCATCTCAGCCACTCTCACAGATCTGTGGGGGGTCCCCTCTTTTCTCTTTTCCTCTGATGCCGTCCCTTGCCAAGATGAGAGTTGGCGCCTGCTTGCGGCCATCCTGCCCATCAGTGGCGAGATCCTTTAAGGTGTTCTTTTTTGAATGGCGCGCTGGCAGGAGGCCACCACAGCAGAATGCCAGCCTCTGCTTACTATATACTGCATCTAACCCTCGTTTTTCGCAATGTAGCCAAAACCGTAACTCCTTGCGATAGCCGTGTCTCGTCCTTACATGACAAGCGTGTCTTTATTATCCTCCCCTGTTCATCCATCCCTGCATGTCACAAGTAGCTGTAAATAAATCTCTGGCTCAGATTCCCGTCCCCACATAACACACGTCGAAGACATGGCCAACTTCCAGGAAACAAATCCAAAAACACGGGTCTTCTGCGCCTTATTTCGTTACATCAGAGATGACATTCGGTCATTTTTGAGTTGAATCCTTCGAAAATCTGGCAGCGCCATCTGCGTCAGAAAAACACTGAAGACTCCAAATTCCCTACAAATAAAGGATTCTCTGGAAATTACATAGTTGCTGGGGTAGCATAGCATTCCCTTCAATAGCATTTTCCCTGCGAATGGGAACGAGTGGTCTTTGCCACTATTCCTGAGAGTGGAGGGGAGCACTGAGAAACAAAGGCTCCAGTTTTTAGGAACATGCCATCCTCGTTTGCAGTGTAGGGGGTTTGGGGAGGGAAGTGAAAACTTTTTGAACGTGTGCCATGTCTGTACCATTCTCTTATCTGAGGCCCGCGACTGCCAGCTGGCGGCTGAATGTGCCCACTTGCACTGTGATGATGAAGCCAGCCAAGCTAGTTGGCACACTGCGTGGTGGGACTGGCACGTGATCTAAAACACAGCACTGTGTGGAGCGGCTGCGTATACGTCCCGCTCTCCCCTCCCGTGTCCTCCTCTCTGGCGAGCAGCTTCTCCACTGGATCTGCAGGTCCTCAGTAAAGTGGGTGGAGGTTGTGCCAACAACTGCCAAGCTGAGTTAATAACCACGGGATGACAGAAAAACACAGCTCATGCTAGTTTGTTTATAATTAAGGATTTAGTTATCTGAAACTATATTTTTGTTGGCCTGATATTTAACTCATTTCTTATTATTGTTTTGCCCCTTTAATCATCAAAATAGGAAAATTAATTGAGTTTTAAAGCAGCAGTACAGTGATAGGCAGAGACAAGATCATAGGTTTTGCGTTGCTATATCCAGACATGCTTTGAATGTGTGATTGTCATTTTATTTTATGTAAGTTTTTATTTTGTAGACTAATAAAGTAAGATCATTAAAAATCATTTAAAACATTGTTCAAGGGTTATTAAAGCTGCGTATTTAAAGTGTCAACCACCCTGCAGAAACTGGCTTTGTGCTGTGTACTTACGAGACGGGAACTGTTTAAACCACTATTGTTTCAAACCGGACGCTTAATGTTGTGGCACTGTCCTTCACTCCAAGAAATGCCGACTATTATTGTAGGTAAGGTGAAAGTGAAATAGTTAACAGAGAAAGGTGTAGACAGTGAAACTGGGTGTTATTTTACGAGATATCGTTGTGTTTGTAGCCGTCAAACGCGGAGGTGTACCGTTCATGTCATGGCTGATGTCCGGTCACCTGTCCTCGCTGAATAAAGTGAAAGTCAGAGACGGTCAGAGTCACCTGGACTGAGCACAGTGGCGTTAAGATGAAGAGGTTATTTCGGTCGGTGGTCATCCTCGTCATTGTCCGTCCTCCTGTAACTTCACGGTGTTGCTGTTTAAAGCTGTTTAAGTCGACAAGTGACTGAATGATGTTAATGCTATTAAAGAGTCACGATGTTGTTAATCATTGATTAAAATAATAATTTAAATAATAATTTACAATAATAGCGCAATATATGTTAAGTAACTACTATAACAGTGAAAGCTTAACTGACCGATTTTTAGAATTTTAGAAAAATCCCCAGCCTGGAGAAGTCATTTCTGTTGAAGTCAGGGGCATTTTCAAGCTTTTTCTTTCTATCAGTTGGAGCCATTTCAAATAGATGCATCTAGAGAATTCCTTGAGTAATTTTAAGTATTCGGGTAAATATCCGCTACTGTGACGGGAAATCTGTAGCAAAGGTCAATATAAAACACCCAGGCCTTGAAATTGGGAACACTGATTTCCACATATGAGGTGTACTCTGTACCATGAAACTATTCAAATCATAATTTCTTAAAGATCAAATCAAAATCAGTTCTTTATGCTAATATGTCATTATTGTTGATGAATTCTCAACCATAGTTTTATAGAAAAAAATATTTTTATTTTTAATTCCAGTTGTAGTTGTTATTTATTTGCATTCCTTAAAAGAAAAAAGTCGTTTTAGTGTGTGAATGTTCCATAATTTCTCTGACTTGGCTCATAGGAAAACATGAATTGGTTTTGTATTGCCTGTTTAATAATAATATATTTTTCGTCATGTTTTCTTGTTTTTATGACAAAAAACCAAGTTATTGTGATATTCCAAAAATATAAAACCACCTAAAAAAATCTAGAAAGGCTTTTGTCTTGTAGTCTAAAACTTGTGGTGGTGTTCAGCCCCCCTTCCCATAAATAATTTTTAGAAAGAGTCATATGTTTAGTTTAACATTAGTTTAATTCATATGTTCAGGCAGCATTCATGATCCCAGAGTGTATATTCTTGTAGTTTAAAGTATTTGGTCAGCTGACATGGATTGACCCATAAACCATTAACTATATAGAGTACAAAGGTTAATGTTCATTGTGTGTTTGTCTCAGACTGCTGTGTGAATGAGATTGATCCTTTATGAGTTATATTTTTTGCATTGCCACCACCCTTTCTTGGATGTTATAGTCCCTGCTGTTACTGCTCTACCATGTGGTGAAGCAACCTGTCAGAAAGCTCTGAGTGGTGTCCCAGTACAAGTCCCTGAGGATTAAAGGCCTCAGGTCAAAAGTCATTCAGAGCTTTTTTAAAAGAGTGGTTGTGTTACTAGCCTCAGGTATTTGAAATTGCCCAGTGTCTGCGGTTTCACAGCGTGTTTTTCAGGACTCTACTTATTTTGAAATAATACATTCAAAAATGTATCTCACAAAATGGGTCAAAACTTCTCAGTTAAAGCATTTTTTTTATTTATTCACAACATTTTACACGTCAAACCAACACCATTTGAAACTGTCTGATAGTGTCTGAGGCTGTCACTGTCACAGTTCTTGCACGCTGCAATATTAAATAGCATTGTCTATGCTTAGATACTAAGGTTGCAGACACACTATCTAACACAGCGTGCTTGTTTACTGTAAATACCAGGCTGATAAGAAATCTCAGTGCAGCCAGTGTAAAAATGCCACGTTAAAATGTCAGCCAACACAGTGAAAGAAGGCCCGTTTCTCTGACCATAACCGATCCAACTGCCTAATTAATGATCTGAAGAAAATGTCGATGTCTCACTAAAAATTTCATTATCATCATTCACGGGTTCAATTTCTTATACGCTGGTGACAGATGTGCTAAAGTCCTGTGTGTTTTTTGAGTGATGCCACGTGGTCTCACTCCCTTTCTTCCTCTATCCCAGATGTGTTCTGCTACCAAACTTTGGCACTGAGTGAAACGGTGCTCAGTAGTACTGATGTAATTCAGCCAGTGACTGTCTGTATCTCTGAGTGATTCCTGTAATTATTTTGGAAATAATATATGAAAAATTCAAACACTGGTGGAACCAGATCATCTTCTTTGTTCCTTAATTAAACAGTTATTTATTTTATCAAGCTGACCACATCAGTGCGCTTGTTTTGTATTCGTAACCATCAACCAGCAGATCTACAAAAACCCAAAACTAGTGGTTAATCAGATGGTTAATTGTCACAGAAAGAATCCCTGGTGATCAAAGTTAATTGGCTTTATGACTTTGTGTGTTGCTTCATCAAACTAAGCGCAAATGTTTTTCACTTCAACCCACAGATATTCACTATGAGCAGATGTAAGATACTGATGATGGAGCCGTAATGAGCTTCTAACTGTGGAGCGTATAAACAACTAAAAGTCAAACATGCTGCCAGGATGTATAACCGCTACTTGCCACTATTTGAAGTGGACTTTGCCTCACTGGAAACCTGCCTTTTCCTTAACTTATTGTCCATTGGAGCCAGGGCAATGGTTTTTAAGACAGGCAGGTCTGAGAAAGGCTCATAGCTGGACTACAGCACCTTCATCAAGGCTAAACCAGAAGCCGGTGTTTGCCAGAGCTCCAGTGTATGGAGAAAAGCTTGCAGTCATAGACAGCAGTGGTAGCCACAGCTACAAGCAGCTGTACTGCCGCAGTTTAGGTCTTGCAAATAGAATCGGTACAGCTCTGAACTCAGACTTTGGAGGTCTGGAAGGAAAACGCGTCTCCTTCCTGTGTGCTAATGATGCCTCCTATACAGTAGCACAGTGGGCCACTTGGATGAGTGGTGGGACGGCGGTGCCACTCTACCGAAAACACCCACCGGCAGAACTGGAGTACATCATTTCTGATTCCCAGACTTCGCTGCTGCTGGCAGCGGACCCCTACACTGAAACCCTCGAACCTCTGGCACAGAAGCTCGGGCTGCCGTGTCTGAAGCTGCCCCCTACTTCTGACCTGGATGCTTTAAGTGAGGAAGACGCACAGGAGAAGGAGACAGCCATCACAGACTGGGCTGATCTACCAGCTATGATCATCTACACCAGTGGAACAACAGGGCGACCCAAAGGGGTTCTGCATACACACGGCAGCGTCCAAGCAATGGTAAATTATGTCTATTAATTACACTGGAGCCAAAGTAAATTAAGCTATTAGCTTTTCTTTTTTTTTATCATAGGGTTATGGGTCTCTTAAATTAGACCTTTTAACAGTGCATTCATGGTTTGCTGTAAGCTATGTGAATGTACAACTAAAATCAGTTTATGTCAGTTATTTATTAAATGTTTAGGTTTTATTTGTGTTCTTCTAATGTATAAGTCCTTAATAACAGTATTCAATAAAAAATAAGTCCTATCTTATTGTAAGATTTCATAATTGTTGCTTGGAAAGATTATTTTTATAAGGAATGAAGGTTTTTGCTGGATTTCTGTTTACATTTTTTCTTTTGTAAAGTCAGTTTTATTTATACAACTGAAAATTTTAAACAAAGAAAAGGTTAATTAAGCTTCATTTATTGGGAAAAAAATAAATTTGACGGAAGGCCTGACGAATAATTTTGTTTGGCATTAAACTACAGAAGTGCATCTGTTTAAATCATTTGATGTTTTTGGCCATCAATGTGACTTCATAGAAAATTAAAGTTCCTGTGAGGGGGGGAGACGTGAAGGTAAATTTCTGTTTACGTTATTTTGTACAGGCAACCAGATTCAGTGTTCTACATGCATGTTGGTGATGCTCATGTACACAAATGTCAGAATTAATTTAATGATTCAAAGAGTCATAACACAAGCCAGCAGCCATGTACGACCAGGAGACGTCTTTTGTTTTTTGCCCTGATGACATTTAGTACTCTGACACTGTTCATGATGCTCATCTCTTTAAATACCATTATGCACAATATGTTGGACACAGCGCACCGTAGTGATCACATTCACTGCAGGCATTTTTTTTTTTTTCAAAAAAACCTGACGTTACCTCTCAAAAAATAAAAAAACAAAAAACCAGACAGACTCACTTAATTATTCACTCACTCAGTTTTCCAGACCGACCAGATTCAAGTGAAGTTCTGCCTCCTTTTAGAGTGATTTAATTTTCCACACTGCCAGGCATGTAGGTCAGTTTCACTTAAAATTGCACAGAAAAACTTCAGGAGATCTTTAATGGCATAAATTAGTGATTATTCAGGAAGCACAGTGGGGAAAAAACGAGGGTGATGCTAATCAGGGAATATGTCTCCTGGGGGTGTCTAAACAGTTCTTTAATTTAAGAAGAAAATCATAGATACAGTTTATAGATCTGCATGTGTTAGTTTTGTGATGTTCTCACTGAGATTTGTGTCAATATAACCAATAATAGATAAGCTGAATATGAAGTTAGATGGGGTTTTTTTTACCTATATTTAAGTCCTGGTTTCACAAAGTTTAGACCTTGAAACATTTTAACAAAATTAATAAATAATAATACTTTTATTGGTGGCATAGTTTAAAAATTATGTGTGTGTATTGTTTACATGACCGTGGCCATTTCCATGTAATGCTAAGCAGGTCCTTAGTCTGATGGTTTCATTACTAGAGTGATTGTAGGAAATGTTTTTGCCTTTCAGCGTTGAAGCATCATATAAGAAAAAGATTTGTTCAAATGAAATTTTTTGAGCAAATCAAACTAAAAAGAGAATTATGGAAAGTGTAAAGTACTAATCATTTTTATAGTAAAGTTAATAGACTAAAAAACTAGATGCTTTTCCTTTTTTCAGAATTTAATATTAATAAAGCTCAACAGCGGTGTTATGTCTGTTTGTCCACTTATATTTGAGTCACTGAAAATGGGGGATTGCATTACATTTAAAGATGAAAATCTGCACTTCAGTCTCATTTGTGGTCATCTGTGGCGATGTGAATAGACAAAAATTATAAAATTGTGTCAGTGTCAAAGAACTTATGGACCTAACTGTATATGTTGGACTTGCACTGATGTTTAAGCTACCCTTAATTAAGAGCAGCAGAGCATCGATGATAAACTTTAGAATATGTTGTTCTTTTTTGTGTTTTGTTTGCCCAGCACAGAGGGAGAAATTACTGTTGATGAGGTGTTTACAGATTTCTACACCAGCAGCCACCTCAGTGGAGTGGAGTGGGGTTAGGTTATAATGATTTTTAGTATTATTGTGCTTTTTGGCTGTAACCAGTTTCACAGGGATCTCTTGACTTTGTCGGACCTCATACGTGCACAGGTGGAAATTAGCTGGGTGCCAAAAGTTCAGCAAGTAAACAACATCACAAAAAATACAGTAAATCAGACACGTAATTATATGTTATTTTTAATAAAATGCCTTTTTAAAAGTTAGTTTTCCCAATTTTAATGCAGTAAACAAAACAAATACAATAAAAGGGATCAAGATCAAGGTTGTTAAAACAGGGATCCTGATACTCCTGTTACTAACAGCAACATGTATGCTGAGGATAAAACCTTTCATTTGAACCTCGCTGTTGTTGGTCTCCTCTCATATAGCGCACTGTGACAATGGGGAAGAATTCAAATAAGTTACAAAAATCAATTTTGCCATCTGGAAGTGCACCAAACGACAGCTTAGGGGAGATCATTGTAACAAATGTCTGTAGCAGTGAAAGCTGACTGAGGTAATTTATTGTAAAGACAATATGACATCTTAACAACCCACTCCGGCCCACCCCTCAGGTCCAGTGTCTGGTTTCAGAATGGGCGTGGTCCAGAGATGATGTCATCCTGCACACCTTGCCTCTCCACCACGTTCATGGCGTCGTTAACAAGCTGCTGTGCCCACTCTGGGTGGGCGCCACCTGTGTCATGCTTCCCGAATTCCATCCTCAGAAGGTCAGAGATGCACTCTTCTTCTTCTTCTGTCTCTCGGCACAGTACACAGTGTCTTTTATTATCCCCCGTGAACAAAAGTGGCTTTTTTTAGGGTTCCATCTAACTTAATCATAAGGCAAAGACAGTTTTCAGATTGAGAGGTCTTCTGCAGACAACCCTGATGGATTAAAAAAGACCATTACCTCTTTCCACATGAATCCCTCTTTCTCAGTTGGTGCTTCCCTTTCCCTTTGCTCTTTTGTTCTTGCTCCTCTCTTCTCGCTTCATCTCCTCTCCGTCTGCATCTCCCTCTCTTTCCCCCTCTCACACTGTCAAAACTAAGTGTTTGGGGCTCAGTGATGAATTGCCCTGTGTGGCTTTGTATCTGACCAATGCCGACACACGGCAGGGACTTAAGCAGCAGATCAATCGATGAGCTGACATTGAAGGATGATAGTGCTTGTTTGGCCCTGAGAAGGGAGGGGAAGATGGGGTGCTACGTGTGTGTATATAAGTGTAGCTGTATTGAAGTGTAAATGCACAATTTTTAATGTATGTGTGTGTGTGCCTTTCTGTTTTTTGCTCTCTTTGTTTGTACGTCAGGAAGTCTACCACTTCATGACACTTAAGGTGAATGAAAAAGAAACGACCTTAAAGAAAATGTGTATCTGTCAACATGGGTATTGCTAGACTAATATAGCTATCAGTATTCAACTGTTATCCCTGACCTTGTGTGCCAAACCACAAAACCCCTTCTCTCATCTTCAGAGAAAAAAAAGAGCCTTTATACTCCTCCTCCTGAAGTTACAGTACATTGATGAAGTGATCGATCGTCTTCTATCCCCTAAGATCTCTGAAGGGTACCCTAGGCAGCAGAGGCCAGCATTGATTTCTTTTTCTTCTGATTTTGCCTGGAGATAGTGTCGGGAATTTTCAGTGCAGGAATTGTGATCAAGTAAATCACAGATAAGTCTTTTTCAAGTGTACTGTATTAGACTGACGGGAGCAGATAGCGTTCCTGGGTTTCAAACAGCGTTGCTCGGATTTTTTTTCTTTTTTTAATTTATTTGATTTCTTATTGACTCCTTCATCACAGCAACTACTCAAATGTAATATTACTGTCATTGTTTTTCCTCAAGAGGGATGGCTAAGGCATCAATTTTTAAATTCTAACAGGCAAGGGCATTTTTTTAAGTAGCCTGATTGATGGGAATGCTGCTTGGAAATACTCACAACTGCCTGTTCTGTAATTCAAAGTGAAATTGACATTTTAAAAATAATGTTTCATACACCAGTTGTCTAGTTCAGACAGATAAAGCATTTTGAAAGTGTTTGGCTGTAAGAATCCATATGCCACTCTGTATAGCTGGTTGCTCTCTGTTACAGTCAGCCTTCTCTAGGAAGAGTCAACTATTAGGATAAGTCTTATATAAGAACTGATACTACTTATCAACGTCAATAGCAGGAACTTTTATTATCTGCTAATTCAGACACACTGGCAACCTGAACACTGATGTTTTTCACCTCTGCTTCACATGAAGCATTTACGACACCGATAATGTGACACTGCTGTCAAGGACTGTGGTAATCTGCCTACAGCTGAAGCTATTATCCACGAGGAATATAAAAAAGCTGTCTGTTTGTAGGAACCTGCAAACACTAATTAAAAACTTAGCTAACTACATAGCTGATACTACTATGTTAATGACTTGACTATTAAAACAAGGTCTATTCCACTGTAAGGTCAGTGAAATGCTCGAACATTAAAACACGATGCAGTTGCTTCTCTAAGATCACTGCTGATGTCTTCCCACCTTGGCATTGTGTTAACACACACCTGAATGCTCCAGACCAGCAAGCTACCAAAATTTCTGCTTAATCAAGTGCATTTGATTAGCAGCATCTGGCTGCTACTTACGCTCTTAATTCCTGTGGTTTTGTAAGGCTGTGCTTAGTTTTTCACACACTGATTCTGCTGTTTGGTTTCGTTTTTTTTTTTTTTATTAAATGAAACAGTGGAAGATCACATATTGTTGCTCATCTGAGGTTTTATTTACCCAATTTTTAGATCCACTAAGGACCAGATTATTTTAAATGTTTTCCCAGTACGTAAAACTTTAAAACTGAAAGACATGTTCTTTACTGAGACAGACGAGCTGAGTGAACTTACCTGACAGTTTTTAGGAATCAGCACTGCTGGCACATTGACATTCAACAATCGGGCCTTCTCGGGAAGAACTGTTTTCGGGTCTTACGTTGAGTGCAGGGCACATGAAGTTGTTTAGGATGCAGGCCATAGCTCTCGGTTCTCACCGCATCCTGTCCCCTAGGTGGAGGCCAGCTCTTTGACGGACATAAATTGCCTTCCTCTCCCGCCTAGAGTGGGCTTGGTGGGAGCGCTTCACTGCACTTGATAGACACCACCCAGTATGGTCAGGGCACGCTCAGCTAATCATCCTTTTCTCTCTTCAAACTTTTATTCTGTATCTCTTCGCGTGAACCGCAGGTTACTTGCAATTTTTAGATCGGCCTGTAACGCTACTCTGGGAGACTGGATTGGGATTTGATTAAATTGTACTGTTGGCATATCTTAATCATCTTAGCTGTATTTGTCTGTGTGTTTGACTTGTGTTTTTATTAGAGCCAGAGGAAGTGATTGGAAGATAGTTTAGTAGATAATAGATTGGGTGAGTCTGTGATGTGAGGGTCACACAAAAGAGAAGTGGAAGGAAGAGTTTAGAAATTGCTGGCACATTAAGAAGGATGTGGTGTTACTTCAGGTGAGCGCAATGATGGGACAGAGTGCATTTTTCTGTGTGTGAGTATGTGTCTAGGTGTGTATGTGTCTGAGAGAGAGAGAGACTGCAGAGGCAGTGAAGCAGGAAATTACGAAATGGAGAGAGAAGGTAAGTGAATGTGAGATAGGGGGGTGAGAGACGAGGGGGGGGGATGAAGGGAGGATGTGGGGTCAGAGATGAAAGTAGAGTGAAAACGGAGCACTTGGAAAATAGAGGCAGAATGAATGAAGAAGAAGTGAGATCGAGTAGCCTGAGAGGAGACAGCTTGGAGGGGGGCACTGGTGGTGGGCTGTGGTGCGGGGGGAGTGACTTAGAGAAGCCGTCGTTCACCTTCATTTAATTCATGCTGTCGTCCTATCCTTCTGCCGTCTACTGCAATGTGTGAGCGTGTGTGAGGAATGAGGTTGAGTGGGCGGGGCCGGGTGTGTAAAATGACTTTGTCCTTGAACAAGTGAGTTTATGTGATTTTCATACAGTATGTTTAGATGTGCATGTAGTTGGCGACGCATGTTTGCGTCCATTAGTGCCCGCCGCTGTTGAAGGCGGCACGTCTGACGCAGCTGAGGATGGGAGCGGCTCCTTTTGTGGCAGTCGAAAAGCACATTTGTCAAAAGTAGCTGCACACGAGGTCTTTTAATTGACCGGCAATACCGCTCCAGTCCGGGGCAGCCGGCTATTTTCTTCCTCCTGACCTTTTAGAAATCTGGGCATTTTTTGCTTGTCTTTTTCCTGCATTATGTTGACAGGTTTAATATGAGGCTGCTGTCTGGACTTTATTCTGCCATTTACATCAAATAAATGAAAAAATGTCACTTTTTTTCCCCTCTAAAACTAATGGAATGAATCTGGATTTAATAATTTAGTCTGCAATGCCCCACTGTTAGATATACTGCTTTTATTTTCCTTATCTCTCCTCCTCCTCCTTCCTTCTTCAGTTATGTGTTGTGCTTATCTCTCTCCCTCTCTCCCCCCACAGGTGTGGGAGATGCTGTTGAGCTCCAAGGCTCCCATGGTTAATGTGTTCATGGCCGTGCCAACTATTTACTCTAAGCTGATCCAGTACTATGATCAGCACTTCACACAGCCTCATGTGAAGGACTTTGTCAAAGCAGTCTGCAAAGAGAGAATAAGGTACTGGTTGTGGAATCTGTGCCACAAGATTTTACTCACAAGTAGCTGTATTTGTGAATACTTCCATGTATGTATGAGTACATATTGATTGGTGGCAAAATGGTTAAGAACAGAGCAACTATAATGTAGCACTGAATGGTTTAATGCAGGGTTTTTATGCAGTGTTTCCTAAATGTCCTTTTCACAGGGATGTATAGAGCTTAATTAAAGTTAATATTAATGCATTTTGTCATCAGTTGGGAGATTATCATCTTTTTTAATCACCCAATAGTTGGATGCTTTAGGCAATTTAAAGAGGAAATTTAATGTTGCTATGGAGTTCATTCATTTTGGGCTCTTCATCATTCCTGTTAGTATTTATTTATGTCCAGATAACTTTGATGGAGAGTATTTTTGGTGAAACTCCTTCAACTTGAAGCCTTGACTTTACCTGACAGAGCAGGATATGACAGCACAAACGTTTGAGTTTGGCTGTAAGCCAGTCTCTGGGCTCCAAACATCTGTATGTTAGTAGCTCAGCTAACTGACAGATGCGTTAGTGATTAGCAATTGGGCCCATTGACCATCACCCTATCCTGGCAGTGTTTTCGGTTCACATTCAAAGAAGACAAAAAAGCAAAATTGGAAAATAAAGTTCATTTGTGAGACAAATTGAAGTTTTTCAGTGCTTCAACTACCTCAGCAAGTTCTGTGTAACAATGACTGATGCAGCTGCAGCTGTTGACCGCGGAGGTGTCTAAACATGATCTATGCATCAAACCACAGTTAACAATTTCAGCTGCTTTTGGAGCAACAACATGTACCTGTCCAACTCACCTCTCTTGCCATCTTTGCTCCTTTTACCGAGCTGAAAACCACATGAAGGTGTGGTTGACGTGCGTGTCAGACTGCGCTCCTCCCCAGAAGTGTTGAAGTGTTCAAACCTGAAGCAAAGTCAGTCCCAAGAAGCATTAAGCCTGTTTTTAAAAGTTTATTTTGGCCCTGAGACACTTGTAGTTCTTTTCATTTGTAATTTGTTTGTCACCTTTCTGTGTGTATGCACTCGTGGCATGCATTATTATTACATTATTATGTTTTCTTGCTACTTGATAATCTTTTGACCTTTGTGGATGGTGTATTAATGTCACACCACATTTCCAGTACATGTTTTGCTTCTTAATAATTTTCACTGCCACAGTTTCTTTTACAAGTGTGTGTGGCATCTGTGTTTTTATTTTGCTTCCTTTGTGCTGCCAATCATCTCTCCCATGCTGCATTCTGTATATTTTTCATAAACAGTCTGCAGTTTCTAGAATACTGTAAGGCACAACCCTATGCTTACTGACTCTCACAAATCAGGTCCTTGGAGACGTGTAAGAAGATGCACAAAAATTGATGTTTCTAATTAGCAAACAATTAGATAATTTACATGTTTCACACAGGTTTTTCAGGCAAAATATAAACTGCAGATGTGTTTTTTGGCGTGTGTCCCTCATGCCTGTCCCTTTCTCTCCAGGCTGATGGTTTCAGGCTCGGCTGCTCTCCCGCTTCCCACTCTGCAGCGCTGGGAGGAGATTACCGGGCACACACTCCTCGAACGCTACGGCATGACTGAGATCGGCATGGCGCTGTCCAACCCTCTCAAGGGCCCACGCGTCCCAGGTTGAACTAAGTGGATGCACTTGTACTCTCACACCTTACACACATATGAGTAAAGAAAGAAATTTTTTTTTTTACATGTGTATGTGTGTTACTTATCTTAAAAAGGGAAGTCATGGGATCATTAGTTAACTTTCCGGCAAAGTATTTCACAAACAAGTCAGCAACTCGTTGCACGTTGCTTAACTTTGCACCACTATCTTCTTATCTGCCACGTGTCACTGTTGCAGAGTCCTGTAAACAATGGTTGGAGCCACTCAGCTAGATAAACTTGCATTACACAATTTTAGCTTCATCCAAAAATCTGTATTCTCAATTATCTTCTAAAAACCTGTCTAGAATGTCAAAGTCAGTACCGGATACATGTATAGTTTGGGCGCCAGCTGCGTATGTTTTTTTTTTTAAAACTCCTTTATCCCTTTGCATAACGATAAAGTTGTGAAACCTCAGGTGTCAAAATACTAACTTGATAATAAAATGCATGTTTTGGTGCTCTTCCAAGCAGAATATGGTCAGGTTACAAACCAGCTGCTGAAGCAATGGCAGGAAATGAGGCCATACAGATAACCTCTTAAAGATCGGTTTGGCATCTGATTATCAGCATTTTTCTTGAAAACCCTTAATGACAAACCAATGGCAGCGTTTTCTGCTCTCTTTTTAAATCAGGCCAACCCTCGATCAGTTTGTCATTTGGTGCATTTATCTTTTGGTACCAAATACTGAGATACTGCACAGCACAACTAGCCAAGCATACTGATTATCAATCAACAAACTTGCAATCACTGATTTCTGCCACTCTATGTTAAAAGTATACACATATATATTAGAAATCTTTATCCTGGAAACATAGAAAGGCAGTGTGGTTTAACAGAACGACATAAAATAATAATAATTTAAAAAGCAAACCTTGCTTAATTGAGCCAGTGTTCCCGGTTTATACTACACTTTGAAAATGCTCTCAAAAATTTTGTTCTACTTCACATATAATCCAAAAACCTCTGATGTTGCTCGACCCTCCCTCATCAGTTTGAGTGAGTACTTCAACTTCACGCGTTGTGCTTTAATCAAAGGTAGTTGTCTCTGGCGTGATGTCAGGTAAAACCCCATGATCCCAACTACACCTCCCTCACACACGCAAAAACAAAAGCAAGGTCTGGAAATGAGGTCAGAGTAGTGGCGGTTGCCATCTTCTCCTGTCATCCCCTCTTCCTCTGTCTCTCTCTCTCTCTCTTTCCCTCTCTTTCTCTTCCACCGTCTTCTTCCTTTCCTGTTCCCCAGACAACACTTCCTCTTACAGGTAGAGCTAATTAGCTTGCAAGTGGATTTGGTAATCCTCTGCCTGCCTGTTTTTGTCAGGGTATTGTTTTGTTTGTTGCTCACTGAATGTTTGGCATGAACCGAGCAGGCTGCGTTCGACTCCTCTCAGGTGATTATTAAGAATGGCTTCAAGAGGCCTGCGTTTTTATTGATGTTTCCTCTCAGCATTTGTGTAAGTGTATGTGTATGTCTGCCTGTGTGTGTGTGTGTGTGTGTGTGTGTGTGTGTGTGTGTGTGTGTGTGTGTGTGTGTGTGTGTGTGTGTGTGTGTGTGTGTGTGTGTGTGTGTGACGGTGTGAGCACATGTAGGCACGAGGCTGCGCCTGTTTGAGTTGGCGTGTTCCTATCTTGCCTTTTAAGTAGGTTAAAATGGATCAATAGCAACCACAGGAAACACTCTCAGAAGAGCAGTGGAGTGGTATCTCTCTTTCACTCTCACCTTCTTCTCTTTCTCACCCCCCCGCCCCACAGCAGCTAAACAGATGACATTTCAGCTCTTAATACAACTTATTGGCAGCAGTTTCATTAGTAATTCTCTCCTGTATTTAGGCCATGTAACTATCCTGATTTTGCTGTGGTGCTTACACTTTTGGAGCTCTTCATATTAACAAAGCTGAGTGTCTTTCTAGGTCATATTGCCCGTCCTGAGATGTAAACATATGAGATCATCCTCATTTTTTCCCCCCATCTTATTATTATCTCACGCTGCTGCCCCTTTCATCTCTTTGATTCTTTTTTGTCCCACTTTTCAGGCTTTTTTCCCCTGTATTTTCACAGAGAAAGTGTAGATACGGCAGTCTTATAAAAGCAGTTGTTCATAGCTTTTTCCCCACCTTAAAAAGCCAAAACAAAAGCTCTCACACCCCAGCCTTTTTTATCAATCAAAAGGATCCATTTTCAGTTTTAGTGAATTAAGGGTAATCGTGCTAGCATCTGAAAACTGTTATTTTAATACACTATTCCCGATGACCATAAATCGGATAAGTAGTTAGAAAATGAATGAAGTGATGATAAATAGGATGTAGTAGGATTCTCATTCTACCTGTGTAAGAAGTACAGAGTTACTTCACTTGCATTTTCAAGGACAAAAAGGATCTTGAGATAAGGAATTAATTTTTACAGGATTTTTCTCCTGATGCCCAACATTTAGATGCTATTATTAGATACCGCTGCAGTAATGTGATTACATTTAATAGGTTCAAATGGTGTACTTTTTCAGTGTTATAATTGCCCTTGGTGGGAGACGGATTGCAAAGTGTGGGTTGGTGTGACTTTTTCCAAGCCAAAGTTCATACAGTTTGAATTGATAGTAAGTAAGTAAGTAAAATTTATTTATATAGCACATTTCACAGATAAAAATCACAAAGTGCTTTACAATAAGATCAGACATACAAGTTAAAATTAATTAAAAGCCCGTTTGTATAAAAATTGATAGAATCCTTCAAAACCTGACGGTCTTTTTATTGGGCAAATGTTAGTCTGCAAAATGATATAAAATATTCAGTTTATTTCATTTATTTATGTAACACTAAATCACAACAACAGTTGCCTCAAGGAACTTCCTTTTGTAAGGCGAAGACCCGACAATAATCCAGAGAAACCACAAAAATCACACAACACCCAAGTACTTGGCCACAGTGGGAAGGAAAAACTCCCTTTTAGCAGGAAGAAACCTCCAGCTAAACCAGGCTATAAAATAAAATATAGGTGCAAATATTAATGCACACAGAAGACCAATGAGAATTTTTTTTGTGCTTTAATTATTTAACTCGCCAGGTGTCACTTGAACACAGTTTGTGGAGACAGCAGGTGATGTCAGGAAATGTGGAAATCCTTTTTTTAGTAACAGTTTTCTCTAAAACGTTACTGCACCTCACAGTTATGAACACTGGATTTTTTAACACAGACTTCTTACTGTATTTTAATACTTGTCAGCTCAGTTATAACATTTCATGCTGCTGTGCTTTATTAATAAAACATGTCAAGTGCTCAGCAGTAAATTAGACTGAAGGACTGAATCCTGCTGTACCCTTGAGTCCTTGTTTCTTCTTTGTTTGTTTTTTTGGAGGCTTCAGAAACAGGTTGAAAGTGCAAACAAACACCTAAAAACAGTTCTATTACTTGACGTTTACTTGAAGTTTGTGCAAACGGCTGCATCAGGCATTGCCCAGAAATCCCCATTACTGTCCGTGTAAGCTGGTTTGTGGTGACTGAGACGAATGGCTTTCAGTTTAGTGTTTTACAAGCTCAGCAAGCCAGTGGCCAGTTTTGGCCTGCAGATGGAGGCTAATGCTGTCTTGGAGAAGATGACTCTTGTGTTAAAAATCTCTCACTGAATGCTTTTGATGGCTTTTTCACTGATTATTGCCAGAATATGTGTTCCACTTCTGTAAAGGCCAAAAATCATCCCATTCTGCTTCGACAAAGTGTATTCTCTTCTCTCTGTGTTCATGGGCTTTCTTTGTGTTTGACAGGAGCTGTTGGGTTGCCGCTGCCTGGTGTGGAAGTTCGGATTGTTATGAATAACACAATTAATACAACCATTGTGGAAGGCACTCACAAAGAGACTCAGGTAATCCATAAGTTCAATATATATAGGTGTCATCAGGTAAAATCATGTGAAAACAAAGGTTTAGCATCAGACTCAATGCAATCCTGTTCCTGTTGCTAATGAAATGCACTTGAATAACTGATGACCAACAAGTGTGAGACCCCAAGGTCAGACTGTATGACGGATAAAGAAAAAGTACATCTCAGACTTTGCAGGCCTGACTTAGCATGTTAAATGTTAAAGTTCATGTCAGTAATATTAGGAAAAGACTGAACAAGTGTCGTTTGCTTGGAAGGATTGCCAGGAGAAAGCCACTTTTCTTTAAAAAGAACATGGCGGCACAGCTTATGTTATATCCAAGAAAATCATAAGACTTCTGGGAAAATGTCCTTTGGATAAACAAAATCAGTGTAGATTTTTAATGATAGTATATAAAACGAACACAGTATATCAGGACTAACATCTCATACCAGCTGTTAAGCACGGTGATGTATTTATCCTGATTTCTTCCTTTCTTTCCATGTATATGCATCAGGTACGACCTGGTCTGGAGGGGAAAGAGGGGGAGCTTCTGGTTCGAGGGCCATCTGTTTTTAAAGAGTACTTTAACAAACCTCAGGAGACCAGAGAGTCTTTCACTGAGGATGGCTGGTTCAAGACAGGTACCAAACCCTCATCTTCCTCAGCAGTATGCATGCATAGCGAGTGCATTTCACTACCATTTATGGTTTGTACTGTCAGAGGGATTCACAGGAGATGAAAGATGTCATAAGATTTTTTCATCAGTGTTGCACACTGTACTTTCGGGGCACGATGACATGATTTTAAACACTTAAAAACCAGGAGTCCAATGCTGGAAGCACACACATAGTCACACATTCAGACAGTGTGTGTGTGCGCGCGCACATTTTGGGGAACTATGAGGGAGTGATAAATGGACTATGTGTGTTTTTGGTGCTGCAGGGCATTTTTCCTCCTAAGTGGTTGTGACTGCTCCAGGTCCTGAAGAACCAACTATTGCTCTGTGTGTGTGTGTGTGTGTGTGTGTGTGTGTGTGTGTGTGTGTGTGTGTGTGTGTGTGTGTGTGTGTGTGTGTGTGTGTGTGTGTGTGTGTGTGTGTGTGGTAGCATAGAGGGAAGCTGTCATCAGAGGATGTTCCTCTCTCTAGCCCAGCACTTCTCCCCTTGTGCCCCCCCCCCAAACAGACCCATACTTTACCAGCGGGAGAGGCAGGCATTCGGTTAGTTTTGAGGGGGGGGCTGAGGAGTGCAGGAAGAAGGGCAGAAGCAATCAGAGCTTTGAATTGTCATGTAGACCACAGGAAATAAGAGGAGGAAGCAAAAGATTTGGGAAGGAGCTTGAAGTATTGAGCTTGGAGATGTGTTGGAGGGGGTTAGAAAGAGTCAGCTGCAAAGCTGACTCTGGGGACCAAGAAGGTAGCGATCGGGAGCTGCCGATGGTGGTGGAGGCGGGAGTGGGGAACAGCAAGGAAGGAGTGAGTGATGGAGAACGAAGCAGGGCAAGGCAGAGTGTGTTTAATTGGCTTTGCAGGCTGGAAGGACAGAGATCCAGAGCACAGCACGTTGCTGTCACACTCCATTACAGCCACTGGCCACATAATGAGAGCCTGTGCAATCAGCTCCCCACAGACCAGTCCCTCAAGCCACACACACACTGTGGAAGCTATCAAACACCTTACCTGCCCTGCCTGTGTTCGCTGATGCCAGTTTCAACACACATGCAGCTTTTTTTCCCTTCAAATTTCAAATTCAGATTTTCTTCAATTCTCCGGTGAATCGATGATTCAAACAGGAGCAACTGTGTCGGAAATTCACATTGTTTTGCTTTCTTTGTGTTTTAACTCAGCTCGAGAATAAACTCAAGTACATTTTAAAAAAAAAAATCCAGATTTTACCAATCAGTGTGTTCACAGGTCTTAGGCAGTAGAGCAGGGCAATATGACCAAAATATTTATCATGATATGCATTTGAAAATTTGCAATAACGATATAACTGACGATATAATTGAGACTAGACAAAATACTTTAAAACTCCACAACTTTATTAATGCAAAAAAAAAAATCAACCTATTTTCACTTAAACGAGCAGCTGTTTTTTATCTGCATTAAAGTTATATAAAAATTTAACAGCACAAATGCAAATTCCTTGCTGACAGTTTAACCAAAAGGCATTTCCAGTGGAAACTGGCTGACATATCCTCAGTATAACCATGTATAACATCCACAAAACTTAAAAAGAGGTTATACACACACACAATACAGTAATATTATGTTGAAGCACAGTACGTATCACTCCGCCAGGCTCCTGCCTACAGTAGTCGTAATGCTCCGACAATCCATCAAGCGGTGCGGCTTCGTAGCTTAGCAAAGTCGTACTAAAAAATTTGACAGATTTCCGAGCGCCGTGTACCACATAAAATCGTTTCGAGGTCAGTAAACACAACCAGAATTCATACATAAGGCACACGGGATTATAAGGGGCACTGTCGGTTTCAGAAAAATCAAAGGATTGATTTTAAGTGTGCCGTATTTTCCAGAAAACACGGTAATAACGACGGCCCGCTAGCATGTGCTACCAAAAATAGTGCTTTGTTGTGTATCTGACGGACGAAAGCTAAACCAGTTCCACACCACTGAAGTTGCAGCATTTTTACAAACCAATTCTGGTTCATCCGTTTCATTCAAAGATCCACTTTCGCCCTTCTCATTCTCCGTCACTGTCATGCTTTTTCGCCATGTGCGTATGAAAACAAAGGCACTGCGCATGTGCGTTTTACCCATATTCTATCGCGATATTTCATTTTCTTATCGTTGCCCAACATTATACCAGTATTACCGTGAACGGTACGATATGGCCCAGCCCTATTTGGCAGCCCTCCTGCATGCATGACAAATGCCTTTGAAGCATTTTGTGGTTCCAGAGCTGATTGAAATCTGCAATATTAAAACAAGTCAAACAATTAAAACATTATAGATTTGTGTTTATTACTGGGAATTAAATACTGGTAGGTTTATTATGAGCTTTAGATTGAAACAGGCTTGCCATTTTATCCTGGTGCCTGCTCGACTTAGGTGAATATTTATTGAATCGATATGAATCCCCTCATCAGTCATTAAGAGATGTGCATTTAAAATGTTGGACAGTAACATTTTGTCTGTTTACATCGAAATGATTGCTTCTTTTCTGTTCTTCTCTTTAGTACTGAGGAATTTATTTAACACACCAAAGTGACATAAAAACATAAACTTATAATAGTGTTACTCTGTCTTGTGTTTATTTGTTTTCTTTTGGAACATTTGAAATATCAATAATAGAAAACTTTGAAATATGAATTTTTAGTAAGTAAAACTATATCCAAGATGTGGGTTTACTGAGCAGGTATGAGGTCATACACATGCAGGCAGGGAGAAGGGGGAAAGACAAAGTCCAAAAATTTGATGAAGACCTTGTGCACTTCATCTTCCTTCCCAGCTTCTTAACTCATTTCTCACACTGTCTCCTTTTTTACTCTTACACCTGCTCCACGTTTCACACAGCAACTTTTTTCTTTCACATTTTCAATCTCACGCTCCATCTTTCGCTTGCTAACAGTGGGCTGATCTCTTGCGGCCTTCTGTATCTCACTTTTTCTATATGCTCTGGGATTTAACTGCCTGGTTGGGGGAAAAGGTGGCTGCTAACCGAAATTTCTTACCAAGATTTTCTTTATGGAGTTGGGCTGTAAAAACGTGGATGTACAAACTTTTAAAGTGGATTGCAAATGGCAAATTTTAGAAGACGCGATCTGAATAATCTGCTGCAGACAAAAACAGGAACAGAAATCCAGATGTTTTATTTCATCCTGTGAAATTTTCTTGCAAATGAAATGTGCACGCTACTTTTACACGTCCGGTGTGTGAAAGCCTTCATGCCTAAACTAATAAAAACTTGTAAAAAATTCAATATTTTTCAAACAAAAACGAAAATCCACTCTGGCAGCTAACTGAACCTGAACTGAAAATGTAATAAAAATGAATAAGAAAATAGAAAATGATAATAACTTTGCATTAGACGTCGTGTAGGTCGAAAGGCAATAGAGTTAATGTACAGTGTTTTGTTGGGTTCATTATTTTTAGATTAAATGTATCTCATTAGGAAGACTGTTAGGAAAAATACGCACACCAGCCCTCAATATTCATAATGAAAAAATGCACTTTTTAGATTAGCCACAATTGCTTTGTGCAAGAGGAGAAAATGTCTTTAAAAAAATTCTGTTTGAACTTTGCAAAAACAATGCTAACAGGGGAGACTGACAAAAGCAAAGAGAGATGGGAAAAGAAATGTGAAATCTGAGAAGCAGAGAACGAGTGGGAGTTTAGATCAATAGGTTCTCAGCTGGCCAAAGGTGTCTTCTCCAGAGTTAACAGGTGCTGTGTAGCGTGATTGACAGCTCGATAGGGAAGCTGTCACCTAAGCGTTCTCTCTTTCCACTCATCTTCACAAACATCTCTGAGCACATTGATCCCTTCTCACTTTTTTTTAGCCCTCCTTTTGTGCTCTACAATACAGTCTGTCTGCTGTCCAGAGCTAAAAAGAAAGCTCATCTTGACCCAGTAAGCCTGTAAGAGCGTTTGTTGTTCCATTTATTGTACACATATAGATACAGCAAGGCAATGGAAGCAGTGAGAAGAGAGACTGAAGGCGTTGCTTCAGATTTGCTCGTTAGTCGTTAGTTGATGCCAACAAACAAAACCCAGAACTCCTCCAAGAGTAATTTATGAATGCATAAATTAGTCAGAACTCATGGGAAGAAAGAGAAGCTTAAGCATTAGCTGTTTTTGAATTTTTTATTTCACTAATAAGAAGTTTGGCTGTGCTGCAGAGAGCAGTTGGGATAAAACTGAGCCTGGAATCTGACTATTAGCCCCAGAGAGGTTAAATTATTTAATTACATAACTGTGTGAAAGGTGTTTATTAGGGCAACTTTCATGAGCTCCCAGCAGCTTTTCAGAGATACAAAAACAGATTTTTGTATGAATCGTTTTAAACATTGTGACAGAAAACAAACACGCAAACTAGTCAGCTGCCATATCTAACCCAATTAATAAAATAAAAACATCAAATTAAAAAAAAATAACCTGTTGACTGAGCCCCTGGGCTGGATGAGATTTAGGTTTCTTCAGGCTCTGGATGCTGTGGGGCTGTCTTGGCTGACACACTGGAAAAGTGTGGCATGCCCACTCGGGGTTGGGGATGAGTTGATGCCTCAGTGGAAGAGCGTCATAGGGTCTTGTTGACAAGTGAGACATCCACGAAGCAAGAATTTAACTGACAGATTGGTGTGGCATCTGTAGTAACATGGGTGATGTACCAGCCTGTTGCGGTGATCTGGATACGAGCTCTGAGTAGTGACCAAAAGAACAAGACCGCAGATACAAACGGTGGAAAGGAATTTAATCTAAAAGGTGTCTGGGCTCTCCCTTATAGATTGGGTCAGGAGCTTTGTCATGCGGGAGGGACTCAGTGTAGCGCCTCCACAAAAGGAAAGGAGACAATTAAGGTGTCTCAGGTATCTGACTAGGATGCTTTGTAGGTGAGGTATTTCAGGCATATCCTGCTGGGAAGAAATCCCGGGGCAGTCCCAGGACATGCTGCAAAGATTGTATCTCTCAGCTGGCTTGGGAACACCTTGGTGTCCCCCTTAAAGACAGGCATGAAGAGATGAATGGTTGAATGAATAAATCAGTCTATTCTGTTATTGATATGTTTTAGTGACTTTGACCCACCATATAGCAAGCTGATCATTCAGTCCAGCACGTCTTTGTTTATTTCACTGTGATTTCTGAGGAGCTGAAACATTCAGTTTATCAAAGCTGTTTTTGTTCACAAGACTGGATTACTTGGAGATTTTCCAAGTCTGCCATCAGCAGGTTCCACTTTTTGCAGCAAAGATTTTCCACCTCAAAATTAGCAGCTGAAGAATAACTGCAGAAACATCGGGGGGGAGGGTTTGAGAGAGGCTGTCTTTCATGATGGTCCTGTTGTGTTACTGCCTCTCAATCCTTTCATGAAGTCTGGTCTTTCATTTGGCAACATTAATGCGAAATTGCTTGAAATATGGTTTTAATGTGAGGTAAATGGCTCTTTTAAAAGCTGCAAATGTGGTTAAAATATGAATTTGGACTTGGTTGGGGTTTTTTTGGCATCTACCATATTTGTATTATGATGCAGGGCTTCATTTTTCAGAATCTCATTTCACCAAACATGAGTGTTAGGACACATTTGATTGAGTATGGGTGTGCGTGTGTGTTTGTGTGTGCTTGTGTGCAACCAAGAGAGATATAACCTCAGCTTTAAAGGTGAGCTTTAGATCTGCGGGGGAAATTTTCAGCAGACAGACAAACAGGAGTGTGGCTCATATCCTGCAGAGCCTTCACTAGTCATTTGTGCATTGGTCTTTTGCTTCCAGCTGTTCTCTCCTCTTCCCTGCCTCCATCCCTCTCTGTGTTCCCAATGTCATATTTCACCCCAAGTTACATCGTGTCCTCCTAACTCCAATGTCAGTGCTCCCTACGGGATTCATCCAACGCCCCGCTCCCCGCAGCACTTCGATCAAACAGCCATCCGTGCAGCTTTACAGCTGAGACGTCGACGCATGTTGGCCATTGTTTTATTAATACTAGTTGCAGGTAAATAAACACCATATCGTGTACAGGATGGGTTTTTTTCTGGGGTTTTTGGTAAACTGAAGATGCATAAAATATTTTTAAAGTTCCCTCCTGATTCTTTTTCTTACCTCGTTCACCTGTCTGTTCCAGGGAAAGGCAAAAAGGCAAGAGTTGGTATGAATCCAAAGTGGCAAAGGCAAAACTGTGTCTTGAATGAGACTAGATTTGTGTGACTCTGTGGAGTGTGGATGCTTGTAAACAGCGGTTAAATTTCCTTGATGAACGTGGCAGATCTGAGACAGACATCAATCCTCAGCTTCAGCCTGTTATCTTCTTTGAGAAAGGCAGTCCAGCCAGGAATATAATCAGTAACATTAACATAAAGCAATTCAAGCTCTTTTAATTGCATTATATTAAACAAATTAGATCACTCATCCAAGTGCAAAGTGCTTTCTTGTATGATATTAATTACTAAAAAAGGAGCTGTGACAAAAGTTAAGGATGATAAATAATGTCAGAGCTGAGATTTCGGTGCTTGGCTGTCTGTTATTTATCCTCATTAAGACTTCCATCTAGGCATTGGGGCTTTAATGTGAAACATTAATATTCATATATGCTAAGTGTTTACAGTCACTCTCTGAAGAGGCATGACACATTTAGACCTGTCTCATCTTGTGCAGATAAGGCTCTCCTCTCCACGGTGATGGAGGGTGCTTAGTTTTGACCCGCAGTGTGAGAGTTTAGGTTGTGCTGAATGGGTTGAAAGACCCTGACTCCACTTGTACCTTCCCGCAGAGGAGAAGCGTCTCCTCGTCAGGCTCATGTTCAGCACTTCAGCGATGCTCATGTAGAGGCATGTATAAACACTCTATGTCTGTCAAATAACAGCTCTACAAAAAAATGTCAGAAGGAAAAACACTTCTGAGTTTTGGAGTCTTTTTTTGAAATTTTATATCTGTTTTTTGTTTTGTTTGTTTTTTAAGTTTGCATCCACCTACATTGGTGTATTCAGAAGATATACAGAGGATGGGACTATGCTGTAGATTGAAGGCACTCAATTAAAATTAATTAGGTGTAACACCTACAGAGCAGCCTGTCTAGTGGCTATTGGTGGCTGTAAATAGTGAAGATAGAAGGTCAAAGAGAGGGCAGCTAAAGACGTCACCTTTACAGCATGTGGAATTTTCAGCCATGAGGACATCGAGGTGAAATGTAAGTATTCTTATCACCTTAAACATCAGACTTGAATCTGAGTTCATATCACTTACAGCATTAACTATCCCAACGGTTCACTTCTATATTTTGCTTAAATCTGGAATTACTGCCAAGATTTCTTCAAGCTGATAGGAACAAAACCATAACTCAAATAACGAGTTGTTGCTGCCAAGGTATGAAGAAGAGCACCTCTGAACCTTAAAACAGAGCAGCAGAAAAACAGGAAACTAAGAGTACAATTTGCACAAAGAAACCAATAATTGGACAACAGAAGACTGGAAAAGATTTTCCTTTTTCTGATGAGTCTGTCTGCTTTGACATTCAGATGATAGGCTCGGCATTTGAGCGTCATTTAAATGCCACAGTGTGCCTGAGTATCGCTGCTGACCGTGTCCATCCATTTATGACTTGGATGTTCATCTTTAACATGACTAAAGTTTTTAATGTTGAAGTCAGTATTATGTTTACAAGTAAGCCCCTATCAGCCAGAAGCTCAGGCTGTTTGAGAGTGTGAATGTCTATAAGATTTATTTATTTATTCCATACCCTTCCCAAGGTTCACGTTCTGTTGTTGTTGTGTTTTTATACTTTTTTTAAAGCATAAACTACAAGCCAGAATGGGCTCAAATGTGAATGTGAACACATTTTCATCTTATCACTGAAAGTGTACACTTTACAGGAAGTGAAATGCCAGCCACATCTCCAGGGTTGAGTGGGGCATGCACACAAACACAAGTGCATGGTACTTAGATCAAGGTCGCACTCAAACCACACTGAATTGCAAACACTTATTTCTGTGTGTTCCCGTAGCAGCAGAAATCTCTTATGGTGCTAGAAGGTGCTGGCAAGCTAAGAGATGACTTCTGTCACCTCTACAGAAACTGTTTTTGTGAAATTTTAGTTGTCTCTCTCTTTCATTCTTTCATTCCCCGGCACCTCTCGCAGTGAAGCTAGTGGCAGCAGACTGAACTGTTTCTGCAGTGTTGGCCTTTGTCATATGTCACACTCTGACCTTTTCTTTTGCACGTTTTTTGTCTTAGAAAAGTAACACGTCTAGACTTTGTCTGTGTGTCTTTGTGTCGTTCTGGATTGTTGTGTGGAAAAAATGGGCGTAATACAAGTGCATCATTTTTAAGGCACAGGCAGCATCGATGAGGGGGATTAATAATAATTTAGGACAAGTTTTAAAAATAGAAGAGACTGTTGAATCTTGTCACATTTCCTGATGTAAGGAAGATGAGTGTGGAGCCCCTTTTCTGCTTCCCTGTCATCACTGAGTGTTTGTTGAGTGGGTACTCTGCAAGAGAGGCAAACAGTTTGTTCGATGGGTTGAGACAACAACCCTGTGCAGGAGGGCCTTTCCTGTCCTTCCTGGACCAAAATTTAAGCTCCAGGCTGAGTAAACTGCATTAACTTCATTTTTAGTGAAACATAACTACATGTCCTCGTGAATGTGCCCTTTGTCTTTCTTGAACTATAACAACATACAAAAAATATTTAGCCACCTACAGCAGCTTTTATGGCATCCCAATCTACATTCATAGGCAAATTTGGATGTGACCCCCCTCCTCCTCTTCGATCTGTAACAGCTTCCCAATTCTGGGACACCATCCTGCTGGATTTTTTTGAAATTTTCACGATGGCCTGGCTTGCATTCGCCATTCTAGCCCCTTCCAAAGATGTTCGGTGCAGTTGCACAAGAGTCTGTGTGGGGCAGTAAAGTTCATCTTCACCACCACACTCATCCAACCATGCCTTTAAGGATTTTGCTTTGTGCACTGGGGCACACACTGTGTTCCAAATTCCAAATAACTCGGGAGTGACACCACTCCCAATTTAGCATGTTCCAGAAAAAAGAAGTAAAAGTAGGATTATATAATCCTATATAAAAATAGGATCATAATACTTGTTTCTTTTTATACTTTTAATTTAAAAACTGCTGCAGCACATTATGGATGGAGGCTGGTCAGTGCGCTGTTTATTGCTTATTTAGGCAGTCATAAATACACAACGCTGGCAGTGCAGATGAGCAGTTTTATAGTTTTATGGCTGTTCAGTGCCGCCATCTTGGATTGTTAACTCGGGGTTGCTGGGTCTTTTCCGACTTTCCTGGTGGGAAATCCGAGTCGAAGGGGAATTCCAGATTTCAGCTCTGACTGAGAACTCAGAAATTCCAACTTCCAGCTTTTTTAGGAACACACCAACAGTCATACTGAGACAGAGAAGGGTAAACTGTTCTCATGAAGTTAGATACACAGAATTGTTTCGAATATCGTGGTAAGGCGTCAGGTAAGACCTGTTGGCGACCACAACAGAAAAATGTGAATTCCCTAACAGGTTTGTAAGTGGCAGCTCTGTGAGATCATTCATAAAGGTCTAAACAGATGTCAGTGAATCTCTGATTACTGCGGTTTATTAGTGAAACTGTGCTTTGAAACTGCTTTGTTCGGTAGCACATGATCACCTGCAGTTTGCATGGAAGATACCAACTGGTCTCAGTTTCATTACCACATCGTGCGTGGTAGTGAGAGTCTGAAAAGTGTGAGAATGCTTGCCTTCAAAGTGAAAGTTGCAGCTTTTGGCATGTGTTGGTTGTAGTGGTGAGGCACAACTTTTACTCTGAAGACAAAAACTTTCTCTGTTTTTGGTGTAATACCCACTTTGCAGCCAATCACCTGGGAACAGCGAGCAGTCTCCAGGAAACACTTGCCAGCCAATCTCAGATTACACATTTTTCCCTAGCAACTGCAGGCCTGTGTGACTGAACTAAGGGGCCCCGACCAACCCCAGCCTGTCCATACTGTGTATATCAGCTCTGTCAACTGTATCATACCATCAAAAACATACACCAGCTTTTGTTTTAACTATACAGTTTCCCTTCATTTCTCCACTTTTTTTCCTACAGTTTGTTCAGTATAATATGTTTGGTTTTCCTGCGTCAAGGATATCACCGACAAAAGCTTATTTTTTATTCTGCAAAAATATCACAGCAAGAGTGAAAGCGATTCATTTTTGTTAAAATAAATGAGTCACCTTCCAAAGGCAATTTCTGCTTTACTGTAATCTTGGTTAAATAGTTGGAAATATTGCAGCTGCTCGTAGCTCACCTCTCCTCACGATGCTGTTTTTCTTGTTATTGGTTTGAAATAATTTGATGTTTTCTTTTCTGCTTCTGCGAACCCCTCTAATGTCATTTTCCTGGTTTTCTGAAAGACACTGTGGAAGTTTCCTCTGACCCTCCATCCTCAGTTAAATTCTTGATCTATTTTTATTTCTTTTTTTCACACTGTGTGCCTTCACTTTCTTTAATGCCTCAGAATGAGATGAAAGCCCAGTGCAATTAGGCTTCTTATCGTTTTAATTAGGAAAGCCATTCGGCCATATCTGCCTCAGACGCCATAACACATAATGGCGGAGAGTCTCTGATGCCTGAAGTAGTGATTGTGTGCGTGTGTGTGCGTACGCATGTGTTGTGTGTGAGTACATACAGTACGCATGTGTGTATATTTGTGTGTGTAAATGTACGTCCTAGTAACACAGTTCCCAACAATCCCGCTCCCGCCCTTCTTTCCTCTTTTATCAGTCTGTGTTCTCCAATCGCTATTCCCACTTGTGCGTCTCTCCAAACATGTTGTTCTATCCCTCGTTACTTCCTTCCCCTCAAAGAGACAAGGTCAAAGAGTCCTGTATAAGTACTTCAAACTCAATTCAACTATGTTGTCTGAGCGTTCCTTTTCAAACCCTTTTGTCAGCGTTTGCTTCGTTAATGCAGCTTTTCTTCCTTGACGCTACAGCTAGATGTACTGATTTTATTGTATGTTTTTATCTGTTTCAATTTGCGCGCACACACACGCCCACGCAGGATACACAAACAGTTTATCAGTGTGCACGTAAACTGCTCATTTCTCCATATCTGTTTGCATAAGATGAGAGAGCTACATGGCTGAAACCAAATCATTTTTTTCTTCTTCTTTTGCCCCTCATCTTAAAGAGGGGGAACTGTAACTACCCTGATAGTGGTGTTAACACCAAACCAGCTCCTCTGCTCGCCTCTCTACTTTCTCCCCCTCTCCCTCCATCCTCCCTTTCCTCCCTCCTGTTACCCTGGCCTATCAGTGCGGAGCAGTGGTCTGTGAAGAAATTCCCAATATCTAAATTTACACACTGTATCAATCTTGTTTAATAGACTGGAAAGCTTATAGCCGCCGTGGCAAGCCGGCAGAGAGGGCAGCGGTGATAAATTGTCGGTGTGCAGGCGACAGCCGCCCGTGATGTATAATGAAATATTTATGATTTATCCCAGCTAATAAACTGAAATGAAGTGCATGATATATGGGAACAGATGGGCCCTCTATTGATGCTGAGGTGGAGAGGCAAGAGGGGGGAAGAGGAGACAGGAAGAGAGGTGGAGAGAAGGAAACAGAAGATGTGATGAGAGATGTTTGAGAGGTAGTTGGAAAAAAAAAGAAGCATAAAAATAGAATTGAAAACGTAAGAAAACATAGTTTGTTTGTGTTTGTGTGGCACTGGAGCTGGAGAAGCTGAAAACATGGACGTATAGGTAAGACGGATGGAGGGATATGGGGTTAGCAGTACAGACTAAATGATGGAATAGAGGACAGGTGGAAGATGGCAGTAAAAACAGACCACCATCAAAATGTAATCCCTCTCCTACAATGCTGCTGATTCCAGGTGAGGCAGGTGCAGTTGCTTTCTTTTATTGACTCCATATTTTTCAGCTACAGTCTGCAAACACGCACAGCTTTACCTTAAATGTTCTTAACTGAGCAACACTGAGGTTTTTTGCAATGCTGAGGGGTGCTGTGTAAAGCTTACAAGTGCAACTATGTCCCTCAGAATTGTTCAGCATTTTGGGGAATAAACGTCCAACCATGCCTTTAAGGATTTTGCTTTGTGCACTTTTTTACTGAGAGTTAAACTGCTGACACAATTTTAATCAATATGAAGCTCCAGCCAGCAACCAGTTACTTTAACAGGAACAAAAGGAAAGGCTAACGTGTGATATCATGTGCAGTAACATCATATGTAATTTGTGTGGCATCTTAAGGATAGGTTTATACTAACTTGCAAGCTGTGTACACAGATGCTGTGGAGACTGAATGACTGGTGTCCAAGTTGTGTTTTTCCTAAGTCTCGGGTGCAGAGTACACCGGAAAGACACATGTGTAGCGGGTATATCGTAGTATATGCAAAAAAGCAATCACATGCAGGTTTTCAAGGCATGGCTGTATTACCTCTTTGTGATCAAATGTACCTGTAGATTCTTCCCTAACAACCTGTGGATGTTGGAGGGTTCGCTGACCAAGCCCTGTGTGACTGAGGCGTTTGAAATTGGTTTCACAACAACTGCCAGCAACCACTTGCCAACCAGATGGAAACTATAGTTTTTTCCATACCAACCCTGGTAGTTGCCAAGGTGTTCCCAGCCAAGTGTGACTAGGACACTAAACACATGAAAAGTAAATTAAAGATTTCTATGGCCATCATAATAATGTCCTTATAGAGAATTCTTTTGGTCATAATAATTATGTAGTGAAAATCTGAGCTCATGACATCCAAAGGACAAAGTGCTAAATCTGTTTATAAGCACCTCTAAAACACACTAATGAATATGCTAATAGAAAAAATACGAATAAAATCAAGAGTGTAGCATTTTTACAGAGCATTTACTGAGAGGACTGTTTCTTGGCAGAAAGTAGAAAATTCCCAGAGTTTCTGTTTGCTTAGAAACTCCACAGGGGCAGTTTTGAAATTATGAGATATTCAAGTAGTCACGTCAGCCAGTAGTGTGTTTAATGGAGGGCTGAGTGTATACATGGGTCTTTGTGTCTTTGGTTTGGAAGAGCAAACCAAAGACAGACGAGGAAAAGAGGCCAGGAGCCCAAGGAGAGAGAGAAATAACCCAGATGGCAGTCCTTTATGCACTTTGCTCTCTGCTCAGCCCAGATCTTGCTGGTTCATGCAAACAAGCTTCCCAACTCCACCTACCAACTTCCTGGATAGAGAAAAAACCCAGCTGAGCATGATGATAACTGGAAGATGTGAAAAGTTGTCATAGTAAATGTGTGAAAAAGAGTCAGATTTTCTAACATCACAGCTGGCTTTAAGACATAAAGGTTCACTTTGCATATTTGAACAGTCCCTGACCTTCGCTGACCTTTTAACCTATTCATCCAAACTTAACTGCTATGCATCACTTCATCACAGTGTCTCACACACTTGCGTCCACTCTCTGTTTCAGCTGTGGACAGCCCCAATGTAATTCTGCTAAAGAATATATTCCTGATCCTTATTTTCAGGCTTCCTCTCCTTCCCTCCTCCGTCCATTTTTCTCTCCCTAATCTCTCCCCACTGATCCATACTGACCCATTTCCCCAGCTCGTCATACACGAGCGCAGCTGCGCCCCTCATCCCACATACTGTACTCGCCTTCCCCCACACCTGTCCCCCAGAAACTTATGCATGAGTGTGCGTGGGTCTGTGGAGGATGTATGTCTGGAGGATGGGGCAACTTAAACACTCATCCATCCACTGTTATCTGACTTTGTGTCTCAAACACACACGCTCTCTTACACACAGATACAAGTTTACATACCCTACATTCCCTATTCTTAGCTATAAAAAAATATTACTTAATTTTTTTAATTGAGTTCATTATCAGCCTTGTTTTTAGGTATATATATTGTAATTGGGCTTAATAACTTCTTGTTATAAAAATGGTGTTCCAGAAAATTATGACTGTATTTTTCCCTGTGTTTCCCTTACATCACATTGTCTTTCTTGTATGGGCCTGTCTGTATTCTAGGAGACACCGCTGTGTATAAAGACGGCGTATATTGGATCATGGGTCGCACCAGTGTCGACATCATCAAGAGTGGTGGCTACAAGATCAGCGCACTCGATGTGGAGCGTCACCTTCTGGCTCATCCAGACATCACGGGTAAGTGGAATGAAGTAATGTCACCGCTGTAAGACACATGTAATTAAAGCCCTGAACCAGCACCTCAACCATTTGATCACTGTTAATATCCAGCAGTTATGTGCTGAAGGTAACTCATCAAAAATGAGTTTGGTGTCCTTTTGCTGTAGAGAAAGACAAAAATAAAGGAGTAGCTGAATTTTACCTGCAGCTTGTCTGATTTTTTGTCATATTTAACCTTGTAGATGTTGCTGTGATTGGAGCCCCAGATGCCACGTGGGGTCAAAAAGTCACTGCTGTAGTGCAGCTGAAGAGGGGCAAGAGCATGACTTTGCCAGAATTGAAGACCTGGGCAAGGTACTGTGACTTTCAGCTGAATAACCTTTGCTTTGTGCACTGTTTTTGGAGCTTTCTAATTAATTTTGTCTCTTATTATGCACATACCAACTGGTGTTGTGGTTTATTCACCTAGCAAGTGAGCAAGCTCCGGTGAGGAAATACTGACACCTTTGAGCTTGAGTCAAGAAGGCATCCGGTTTAAAAAGTCGGCCAAATCAAACATGTTAGGCAGACAAAAGTAAGCATTATGTGCATAAAATCCATCCACTCTCTTACCCACTTATTCAATTCAGGTCACGGGGGGGGGGGGGACTGGAGCCTATCAGCTGTCACAGGGTGAACGTCACTGTGTGTATACCTGCTTTTATTTTGATATCCAGCAAATACATTGCTGTTGACAGGCTAAATATAGGGATATTTTCCACATTTTTGCATGAACCTGTACTATTCTATCAGGCTATGCTGATATTAACATCCACACTGCATGAAAATGCATGCTGTATTTTCTTTCAGGCAAATATGTGAACTGTCAGAAAAGTTTAAGGTGGCTCTGCTTTTGCAGGAATGGACTCTGTTCACCAGATAAACACGTCCAAGTGGAAGCAGACTTTATTAAAACAGGGACTTTGCATTGTGAATGATATTGTAACACAAAGACACTGCAGTATTACAGAGAGAACCCCAGTCATATGAGAAAAAACATGGATTTATTGCTTTAAACTGGTGTTTCAACTGGTGTTGGACTTTAAACAGCAAAGCTTTGATTTTTCTTTAAGCAAAGTGTTGCTTTTGAAAAAACAGAGATGTAACACCACTAGCCACTGGACCACCTGCCACCTTTAAAAGTGCTTTGCAGCCCAGGGGGACTCCAAGCTCATACCACCAGTGGAGATTGTGACCTGAATAACTTACAACTAATCCATCATCCTGAATCCACAAAAACAAACTCCAAAAAGAGCATCGTATCCCATTATTATTACAGGACCATGTTTTTGTTAAGTCTTCTTAAGCTGATTTAAAAGGACAATCTTCACAGCTCTTTGTCAGTTCTGCTCAGTGCTGGGGAAACTACTTTGAAGGCATAGCTTTGCAATTAACCTATTACTTCATACTAGAAGTAATTGATCTAAAATAAAACTACCCACTGAATAAATCTAGTTTTATAAAGCTGCTTTGAAGAAATAGTTCAAATAAAAAATATATAAAATATAAAACAAAAAGTAACATTGTAGCAATAAAATCCTCCTAATCAGGCCTTCTCAGCTGAGGTAGTCAGTGTTATGCATTTGTGTGGCAGTAAAGGTAAAAAATCCTTCATTTAAATAGAGAAAAGAATTGAGCTGCTTGAATCACTCCTAAACTAAAAAAAGAAGAACGGTTAGCATGTTAAATGTTAACGTTCATGACAGTACAATTAGGAGCAAACTCAACAAGTATGGCACTGAGTCAACCATGAAAGTCTGCTAGAGTCAAATGTGAGGCCATCTGTCTGACAGCTTGGCCCATCCTGAGTCATGCAACAGGACAGGGATCCGGGCTCAGCAGCAAATCTGCAACAGAATGACTGAAAAGATCAAAGAAAGCATTGCAATGGTCCAACGTCTATGCTTCGCCCTGGTTTAAATACTGGGGTGGGAACTTAAGAGAGCTGTGCATGAATGAACGCTCACTGACCTCAATAAACTGAAGCAGCATTGTAAAGATGAGGGCTATGAGTTCTCCCACAATAATGTGAGAGGCTGATAAATTCATACAGAAAACCATTGCTTCAGGTTATTGCACTTTGTTTTTGCTAAATAAATAATGACATGGTGTAATATGTCATGTTTTGTTCTTCATCTGACATTGTCATTGCCTAATTTCAGGACCTGGAAAGGGCTGGATTTTTTTTCGTTATGTCTTGACTTGTAAGCCTTTAGAACTGAAAGCTAAACTACTAGTTCAATTTTATGTAGTTTAGTGGACCAAATGGAGGCACCTAATTCAGACTGTGTGGGTCTCTGAGCAGCACACACATCCCCAGTGACTGGCCTTCAAGTCCCCAGATCAATAGCAAAGGATGTGAGAGAAAGAAAGGCCATAGATGGACTAATGAGGGAGATGAAAAAGAAGAAGATGATGTGGGGGAAGCAAACAAATGATTATTACAGAGGACTTTGTCCTGCTACCTAACAGTTTGTTTTTTTTCACCTCGCTTCCTAAATGTCAGCTGAGTTTATTTTGTCTGCTAGAGACGGTTACTGGTGACATTCACCCTCCACATTGCAGTGACACAAACAGTCTTTTTTTTTAACTCCTCCAGTCTGTTTTCATAAAAAATCTGCTCTCACTCTCTTTTACACCCTTTTCTTCACTTTCCAACCATCTGTTTTTGTCCTCCACACTTTCTACAACCCACCAGTGTCATTTATTTACATCACTGAATTCTTGTAGAGCGCAGTGTGTGTGTGAGTGTGTGTACTGCTGTGAGCTCCATATGGTGTATGGATGTTAGATCCCACTGCTATCGCCTGCTGGTCCAGTATGGTAGATCACCACTACTGCCTGTGACTCAGGTTAACACACACACACACACACACACAGTGTTTGCAGCCAGGGGTCCTCCCAGGAGACAGACAGTTCCAGCACACAGCCCTCTGCTGAGGCCTGGGTGTAGGGGAGAGCGAGAAAGAGATAAAATGAGACATAAACAAGTAGATGGATGCTCACTCTTCAGTGCCCTGGCTTCAGCTGTCAGTCTGAATCTCTGTCTCACCCTCACTGCCTCACACCGCCTCGAACGCTCAGGCTTGTGCACGCGCACCCGTGCACGCAGACACACAGGAACACATTGCCCTGGAGAAATCGGCGACACAAGCACGCAAGCCCCCGTTACAGAGACGTGTACGTATGCGTATATATTCACACTTCACTCACTCAGTCAGAAACACGCGGACATCTGCTGAAAGGAGTGTTTGATGGCGGTCATATCAGTCATTATGCTCGCACACACGCACAACTGGATTGCACACCAAAGCACGCGCACGTCCGCACAAACAAACAAACTAGGTTAGAAGATAATAAAAAAAGCTCCGGGCTTCAAGACTTGACGTAACAACCAGCCATTCAAAACGGAAAAAAATAAAACACTTTTAATTATCATAGCCTTCTGTTTTCCCTTTTTATTATTTGTTTATTTTTATTTTTTTATTTCATCTTGCAGTGATTATATTGTTTTTGTACGAAGGGGGATTGTCTGTGTCTGGAAGGCGAATTGGGGATATTAAGGGAGAAGAACAGCAGAGTGTATGAACGTATGAAGGACGTTTCCTTATCTCGACTACTCCGCCACAGGGCTAGCCTTTGTTTTGCAGTTGTTTGCTGTTTTTTCTTTTTTCTTTTTTTGTTGTTGTTGTTGTTGCGTATTTGTGTGTGCATCCATATTAACAGTGGTGTTTATTGCAGGGAGCACATGGCACCCTACACCATACCTACAGGCCTGGTGGTGGTAGAGGAGATGCCGAGGAATCAGATGGGCAAGGTCAACAAGAAGGACCTCCTGCGACTATTCTTTTCATGACTGGAAAAGTTGCATGACAACATACAGGTGCCTGGATAAAGAACTGCAGGTGTACATCAGCAGAGAGAAACACGGCTGTTTCTCTGCACACAGGTAGACAGAGAGGAGGCAGAAAAGTAGATGAAGACATCATGGAACATCGTGGAAGCTAACATTTGAGGAAACTTATTCGCAACTATAAATACACTATAAATATAATTTATATGTAAAATGTAATACACAGCGGAGGGCACATCATAATCAAAGGTTTTGCGACTGTGTGCAATGAACTTGTGACCTCGTGACCTTGAACAGGTATGTAACCACTTGCGATCAGCTGCCATCTTCAAAACAACATTGGTGCATCAAGACTGATAAAATGGCAAATAAAAAGGAGACAGCCAGTTTCACAGTTTGCGAGTGAATGGGGTCAAGTTGGCAAATAAATGCAAAAATCAGATGTATCAGGAAAAATGGTAAATACATTGCTGTCTTCAAACACAGAAAGCCAGATCACAGAAATTCACATTAACTTCTTACGTTCAGTCCAAGCAGAACCTCGCAGGTTTGAAACAGAAATTCCTCCACAAAGTAGTTGTTGCTACGGTGATTTAACTATGTAACCAGAATACAGCCAGCTCGCAACCAGGCGACTCAAGTCCCCAGTACAAAGAGTTTGTGCCCATTGGTGGAAACTGATGCAGATTGATTGCAATACGTTTTCACCCTGTTATTAATTATTTGCCAATCTCTCTGAGAGTGAGTGTAGTCAGTCTATGATTGCTGGGAGACAGGTTTCCTCCCATTAGGAGGTCGCCTGTGGAGTCACATTGCAATCTGTAACTAACTAAATGCAAGTAGTTGCAGTGAGCAAGTAGTACCATCGTTCAGTCACTGGGCAAACATGTTTACTGTCTACCACTTTTTACTCTTCTGTGACATTGGAAAACTGTGGAAATCATCAGTCTGATATTTGTTTAGGACAGTATTGAACAGAACCTCTGCAAGGAGACACAGTGTTAGTGACACAAAATTAGCCATATTAGCTTCAAAAAGGTGTGGTATAAACAGTGTTTCTGTACATGTTTGCTGTTTTCCAGGTCATGACTTAGGTCCAAAAGATTTGATTCAAACTTGAGGGAACTTCTTGTCTTCAGGAATCAAAAAGAAGACCCTTTGTCTTCTACTGAAGTACTTATCATATAAAAAAACCAAACACTTCCATTGTGAGTGTGCTTTCAAATTATGCTACTTTCCCACAATGAAAGGTTCGTAGAGGACCTTTTTAGAGCTAAAAAAAAAAAAAAGGGAATCGGTTGCAAATGTTTGTGGCAGCTCTTGGAAAACAAAAAATAAATATGAAATTTCAAACACTTTGTGAAGTGTTTTGCACCCAGCGAAACTGAGGGGTCCGCTCTTCAATCTGCATTAATGAGAGGGGAACAGCTAGCTGTGGTGTGCATGGATCGTGATGACCAGGATTTTCAAATGCTCCACTAAAAAAATGCTCAAACCCAGAAGCAGCGTTTGGTAAATGTGCTCTTATTGAAATATTCTGATGTTTGATTAGTGAAAATGGTGTGATCAGAGAATGCACAATGACAGCTTTTTGTGGTAGAGTGGTGTAACCAGAATCAAGGATCATGGTTAATTAAACCTGCACTAAACAAAATGAAATCCGGTGCGGTGGTAAATCAGGAGAAAGACGATGAACACTGTTGGGTTGATTTAGTTTTGTAAACACACTGATGCACTTGGAATAACAGTTTTCATATGAAAATTAAAAAGTTTTGGAAATTTTTAATTAAAAAGTGTTTTGGAAGTTTTTTTCCCCCCAAAGAGTGTTACACTGTGTCTGTGCAGCTGTGGCTATGCAGGTGCAATGAGAGCCTGAAGGCGGATTCTCTAGCAAGGCACAACACCACAGCTGGATGCCCCGCACTCCATCTGACTAACCCTCTCGCTCCGCTCGCTCTTCTCACCTCTCATCGGTTCTCATCTCCATTCCTACAATGTCTAACCTCTTCTGTCTTCATCACGAGTTACGACAAATTGCAGTGGTACCGGGACCGACTCGACTGTGAGACTCTTCTCGGATGAACCCTGGCGTGCCGCCAGAGTGTGCAGAGAGCGTGTGAAGAGATGTAAGTAAAGCCAGGGAAAGAAGACAAAAATACGATGCAGGACTGTCACAGTGATTGGATTTCTAACAACAGCTGTGAAAATGAGGGTGAAAGAAATTAATATGCAAAAAATAAAGTCAGCAAAGGGCATGAAGTAAGTGATACGGCCGGGGCAATAAGCAACGAGGAGAATAAGCCAAGGCTATACGGTTGAGATAAACAGTCATGGTGAAGAGTCAGAGGACTGAAGATAGAAAGAAATACAAGTGCAGCCCCCAGCTGATACAACCACCTGTCCACACACAGAAACACACGCACTCGTCCGCCCACAGTCACCAGAGACCTGATTAAGAGAGCAGAGCTATCGATCTGTGGGCTGGCAGGCTAGGATGGATGAGCAGGCAGGGCTGCAAGAGCACCAGAGGACAGCTTCAGTGCCCCCAAATCCCCACGCCACCCCACCCAACCACCCACGCCAGAGCCGGGAGTCAGCTGGGGCCACGGGCAAGAAGACTGGGGCTGCCACACGGAGGCTGCAGCGAAGCAGCAGAGGGTCAAATTCAAACTGAAGAGCGCGTGTGGTGTGAAGTAATCAGTGCACCGTACTGTGTGTATTCAGGCGAGCACCAAGGACAGGTCTCGGTGCTCACCTGGTGCACACACGGGAGGGGCCAGGGAAGGTGGTGGCTATTCCCTGGACTCAACTTGATGGAGTACTCGTGCCCTTGAACTGTCTCTACCTCCCCTTTTTGCCTCTCTCTCTCACACACACAAACACGCACGCACTCGCCCATGTTTGCCAGAGCGTGGTGGAAGAGGTTGTCTGCAGATGGCTGCTTATTGGGCCCCAGGGTCCTGGAGGGTGGGTTATGGGGGACACCAATGAGACCGTTTGTGTATTTGAGATACAAACAGTGTTTGTGGCAAAGGTGATGGTACAAAGAAGCTAACACAGAGTTCATGTTATGCTGATTGTACCCTTTTTTTTCACAGTTTGACTTTTTTATGTAAACTTATCTGCATATTTAGCTTCCTTTTCCTATTAATATGAACTTTTCTTATTGCATCAGGTACGCTAATCAAATGCCAAATGATTGAATCACTGCGTCATTTTCTGTGCTTGCCTTTCAGAAACCTATCCCAGCATGGGTCTCGTTGATGGCAGACAGTGTTAGCTTCACTTCAGGGTGGATGGAGACCTTTAAGCAATCAGCTGTGTCTTCTAAACCAAATCAAAAAACATAATCATGTATATTGAGACTTTCAAATTAAAAGTGACAAAGCTTTTCTTTTTCCAGAATTAAAGCCATACTATGCTATAGCAGGTCAACATCAACTGCTCTCCATCATCTCACCTTTTAAGAGGGAATTAAACTGTTTTCATTCATAGAGGTGCTAAGTTAGTTTTTATCAAAACAGAGTGCAGCTCCAGCACATCACTGCTGATTTACTCCACTGTAATTTGTTAGAAACAGCAGATCTGCCTTCATCTCACCCTATCTTGAGCGTCGTCCTCCGTCACACCAACTCTCTGCATGTCCTGCTTCACAGCATCCACAAACCCTTTGGTCTTCTCTTCTACCAGCAATATATTGTCCAATATATCCACTATCCCTTATTTACACATGTCCAAACCATCTCAGCCTTACCTCTCAAACTTTGTCCCTCTGATGTATTCATTTCTAGTCTTGCCAATCTTGTCCACTTGTTATGAAAGTCTTAACATCTTCAACTCTGCCACCTCCAGTCTTTTTGTTATTTAAGTCACGATCTCTAGACATTTCCTTTCCTTGGTTTCAACGTAACTTTATTCTTTCATGAGTTATTCATGAGTTATTTACACTTATAAAATGTGTTCAATGTGCTGCCCATTGTGTTGGATTGTCAATGCAACCCTCTTCTCCCACTCTTCACACACTGATAGCAACACCGCAGGAGAAATGCCAGCACAGGCATCCAGTATCCGTAGTTTCAGATGCTGCACATCTCGTATCTTCACACCATAGACAATTGCCTTCAGATGACCCCAAAGATAAAAGTCTAAGGGGGTCAGATCGGGAGACCTTGGGGGCCATTCAACTGGCCCACGACGACCAATCCACTTTCCAGGAAACTGTTCATCTAGGAATGCTCGGACCTGGCACCCATAATGTGGTGGTGCACCATCTTGAGGGAACGTGCCAACTTCAGTGCATAAAGAGGGAAACACATCATCATGTAGCAATTTCAAATATCCAGTGGCCTTGATGTTTCCATTGATGAAGAATGGACCCACTATAGTTGTACCCCATATACCACACCAAACCATCACTTTTGTTGTTCCAACAGTCTTGGAGGGATCCATCCAATGTGGGTTAGTGTCAGACCATTAGCGGTGGTTTTGTTTGTGTCACATGGCCCTCTTCCTATTGAAAAAACAAAAGTTGTATCCAAGATGGCCGACTTCTAAATGGCCACCATGGTCATCACCCATCTTGAGGAGTTTGCCCCCTCACATATACTAACAGGACTTTAATATCACCAACCATTCCCATGTTATTACGGTGTATCCATATAAATGGCCCACCCTGTACTATAATAAATATATATATATTAGGGCTGGGCGATATATCGAGTTTTTTAAAAATATCGATATATTTTCATACGAGATATAAGATGTGACAATATCGTTTATATCGATATAGTCTATGTTACGTTATAATTATACTTGTGGAGCCGCAGGTTTGCCTCTCTTTCGTCCACTTTTGTCTCTACGCAACGTTACTCGGCCTCGCCTCTCCTTCACTGAACACAACTCCCCCTCCCCCATAGCTTCACCTGCAGGCAATGACAAGATGAAAGCGGAAAATCTCCGTTAGCGAGTTACCGTGCGTGGGGCTGGACGGCGTCAACGTGTTAGCGAGCTAACCGCGCTAACGACATGCAGCCCGGAAGGGCTGCACGGCCTAAAATCCTTTCATTTTCTCAAAAATCGACAGTGCGCCTTATGTATGAATTCTGGTTGTGCTTACTGACCGCGAACTGATTTTATGTGGTACACAGCACTCGGCAATCTGTCAAAAAATGTTTTAATATGACTTTGCTAAGCTACGGAGCTGCACCACTTGATGGATTGTCGGAGGATTACGGCTACCGAGGAGGAGCCTCGCGGAGTGATACGTACTGTGTGTGTATAAGGACCACAAATGGCACCTGTTCAGAGACGTGGTGCAGCTGTGAAATCTGTCTCTTTGTTATTATGCTCAGCGTCTATTAGTTTACATTTTGACTGCACAATTGTGAGCTTTTTGTTATGCACAAAACCAACATTGTTTTCTTTTATTTATGGACCATGATTATTTAATAAATGCTGATAATTTATTTTTGAGTAATTTCTTCATGTACATCTACGCTGTATGTAAATAAAAGTGCCCGTGTGACATCTGGGACACAGTGTGACTAAGAACTCTCTTTTTGTTCTTAACTTATGGCTTTAAAAAAAAATCGAGATATATATCTTATATCGCCATCCAGCTAAAAAATATCGAGATATGAATTTTGGGTCATATCGCCCAGCCCTAATATTATATATATATATATAGCTTAACTTTATTAATTGTGTTGATAGTCTGAATCAGAGCGTTGGCATGCCAGATTTTTACAATAAGCAATGGATATTTGCTCTTTCTGACGCAACGCAGCATTTGCACATTGGTCAACACCGTATGCGCTCTGTGTACTTTGAGGATTGTGCACATGGTATCCTACTTTGACACATATCCTCTCTCACTCCGACTCCATAGAAGTCTCAGCCGCCATGCTGCTCTGAACATGAAAGCCATTCATCATGAATAAATCTGGAGGAGAAAGAAGTTCCTCCTTCTTCTCTCTCAACTCTGACTGCATAATAAACAGGTCAGACTGAAGCAGTGAGTCACACAAACACAATAGCCTCTGAATTCAAGGTAAAGTGTTTTTTTTTTTTGTTTAATTCGCTGCTCTTCTGTTCTGTACGCTGCAGACACAGACTGAAAATCGGGTTATAATTATACAGTCAAACATTCACGTGCACACTTTTGACAGTCACAAAAGGCTCTGGGCCTGCGGCTACTTGATCAACATGACAGGCTTATGGATGTAAGTGGGTAGAGAGACGAGTGATGGGAGGATGACAGGCAAGGCTTTCAGCCCCAGGGACACCCAAGTGTTCGCTACACACACATGAAAACACACATCAGTGAATCCAGAACCCCACCAGGCCTGTGTGGGTGCGTATCCGACGCTTGTAGTGGCAGGTTGTTGTTTACATGGAGCTCATGTTTATTCTGAAGCTACTTACACCTCACTGGCTCGGCCTCGGGCTTTGCTCCTGTGAAACTCCTGCCAACTTGCTGTTTTCTCTTTGCCCTTTTCTCTGCTGCCCTTTCCCCCCCTCTTTCTTATTCCGTTACAGTCACTTCCTTTCTATTCTTCTCTGCCCCTCGTTACTATCTGTTAATTATCTTAAGTCTCACTGTGATGTTCCACAACATGTTTTCAGCCATACTGGCAGCGTGACTCAAGGGATTGTCTGCCCATCACGTCATTGACTGAATTATCCCAACAACTATTTAGTAGACTGTAATTTGTGAAGAACCAGGGGAGCTGATTTTCTGATTCTCCCACCATCAAGACAAATCCCCTCCTCTGAAACAGGCCTTACTCCTCAAAAGAAGGATTTCCATCAAGTTATGTCCACAAACTCATTCTTTCCAGATGAAGAGAAATATGTTAATGTTCCAGCTGGCCACCTCCAACCACCAGCAATAGTCAGGTGTAGCGATAGCCCATGTGCACAGCTCCCTCAAGCTCACACTCTTCTGGTTAAATGAACACAAAACCACCTGTTTTGAATTATTTATACCACATAAATATGAAAAGCCAAGTGAACTCTTCTCTACATAAACAAACAGGTAGGGATAACTGTAATAAATGGTCAGGGTAACAAACCAGTAATGTTGAGGTGCATGTGAAGGTCAGCTAGCTTACCTAGCATGGGCTCCACAACACAGTTGTCTAATTAACACCGCCTATACAGTGCCAGATCTCCACTGCACTATATTTACTAATGTAGAAGTAGAAAAACTAAGTACATCTTTACAACTTCCATATGAATTAAGAGGGTAAGCAGCAGTCAGGTGCTGCTAATCAAATACACTTGATTAAATTATCATTACCAAGTGTGAGCACCTCTATAAAACTAGAAGTTTGGGGATTTTTGCTGGTCAGGTGTGTGATGAGCAATGATCTTAGCAAAACAGTTGTTGCTGCTCATCCGTCTGGTAAAGGTTTTTAGGCCAGCAAGAAGGTCCTGAGTTCCATTCCACCATTAGGCCGGGGTCTTTCTGTGTGGAGTTTGCATGTTCTCCCTGTGCTTGCGTGGGTTCCCTCCGGGTACCCCGGCTTCCTCCCACCGTCCAAAAACATGCAGTTTGTGGGGATAGGTTAATTGATTAATCTAAATTGCCCATAGGTGTGAATGCGGGAGTGAATGTGAGTGCAAATGGTTGTCTGTCTCTGTGTTAGTCCTGCAACAGACTGGCGACCTGTCCAGGGTGTACCCTGCCTCTCGCCCTATGACAGCTGGGATAGGCTCCAGCGCCCCCCGCGACCCTGAAAAGGATAAGCAGAAGGGAATGGATGGATGGAAGGTGTGTGATGAGCAATGATCTTAGCGAAACAGTTGTTGCTGCTCATCCTTCTGGTAAAAGTTTTTAGGCAATTTCCAAACAATTTGAATTCTGTCATTCTATAAGTAGAAAACAGTCAAGATAGATGCCAATCTTCCAAGGAGTGAACATCCCACCAAACATACCCTAAAGTCAGACTACGCAATGCTCAGAGAAACTGCAAAAAAGAGCTATAACTCAGTCTCTGCAGACTTTAGTTAGCATGCTAAATATAAAAGTTAATGATGGTGCAATTAGAAAATAACTAAACAAGTATGATGTGTTTTGCAGCCTCCAGAACTGGGCACCTTGCAGTCATTGAATCAACAATCAACAATAGCAGTATAGCTTAGGTTTATAATGTTACATTTGACCAGACCACAAGACTTCTGGTAGTGGAGATAGTCGGTCGTGATGCACAATGCCACGTTTTGGAGAAAACCTAAGCTTGGCCTAACCTGGGTCATACAACAGGACAAATATCCCAAGCACAGCAGCAAATCTCTAACAGCATGGTCAAGGTCAATGCAATGACCTCAGTGTGATTCAAATGATGTGGATAAACAAACCTCAATGATAAAAAAAGAAACATTGTAAAGACTCATACACATACAGTTACATATACTTCTTGTTATTGCTGCTAAAGGTGGTTCTACAAGTTCATGAGATGAACTCAGTTTTTCACAGTCTTGCATAGAGTCCTGTAAAACTTTTTGCTCATACATGATCAGAATCTCTGTCATTGTCTTTGTATGTTTCTAAAGTCAAGACAACAAAAGGAAGAAAGAACAACACAATTCAGAAATTGTTTTTTTTTATTTATTGAAACAAATTCCAAACGCAGTACCCCAAAAAATGATTTATCCAATCAACTAACTTCAGCCTTACAGTGGGGCAAAAAAGTATTTAGTCAGCCACCGATTGTGCAAGTTCCCCCACCTAAAATGATGACAGAGGTCAGTAATTTGCACCAGAGGTACACTTCAACTGTGAGAGACAGAATGTGAAAAAAAAAATCCATGAATCCACATGGTAGGATTTGTAAAGAATTTATTAGTAAATCAGGGTGGAAAATAAGTATTTGGTCAATAACAAAAATACAACTCAATACTTTGTAACATAACCTTTGTTGGCAATAACAGAGGTCAAACGTTTACTATAGGTCTTTACCAGGTTTGCACACACAGTAGCTGGTATTTTGGCCCATTCCTCCATGCAGATCTTCTCGAGAGCAGTGATGTTTTGGGGCTGTCGCCGAGCAACACGGACTTTCAACTCCCACCACAGATTTTCTATGGGGTTGAGGTCTGGAGACTGGCTAGGCCACTCCAGGACTTTCAAATGCTTCTTACGGAGCCACTCCTTTGTTGCCCGGGCGGTGTGTTTTGGATCATTGTCATGTTGGAAGACCCAGCCTCGTTTCATCTTCAAAGTTCTCACTGATGGAAGGAGGTTCTGGCTCAAAATCTCACGATACATGGCCCCATTCATTCTGTCCTTAACACGGATCAGTCATCCTGTCCCCTTGGCAGAAAAACAGCCCCATAGCATGATGTTTCCACCCCCATGCTTCACAGTAGGTATGGTGTTCTTGGGATGCAACTCAGTATTCTTCTTCCTCCAAACACGACGAGTTGAGTTTATACCAAGAAGTTCTACTTTGGTATCATCTGACCACATGACATTCTCCCAATCCTCTGCTGTATCATCCATGTGCTCTCTGGCAAACTTCAGACGGGCCTGGACATGCACTGGCTTCAGCAGCGGAACACGTCTGGCACTGCGGGATTTGATTCCCTGCCGTTGTAGTGTGTTACTGATGGTGACCTTTGTTACTTTGGTCCCAGCTCTCTGCAGGTCATTCACCAGGTCCCCCCGTGTGGTTCTGGGATCTTTGCTCACCGTTCTCATGATCATTTTGACCCCACGGGATGAGATCTTGCGTGGAGCCCCAGATCGAGGGAGATTATCAGTGGTCTTGTATGTCTTCCATTTTCTGATGATTGCTCCCACAGTTGATTTTTTCACACCAAGCTGCTTGCCTATTGTAGATTCACTCTTCCCAGTCTGGTGCAGGTCTACAATACTTTTCCTGGTGTCCTTCAAAAGCTCTTTGGTCTTGGCCATGGCGGCGTTTGGAGTCTGACTGTTTGAGGCTGTGGACAGGTGTCTTTTATACAGATGATGAGTTCAAACAGGTGCCATTCATACAGGTAACGAGTGGGGGACAGAAAAGCTTCTTACAGAAGACGTTACAGGTCTGTGAGAGCCAGAGATTTTCCTTGTTTGAGGTGACCGAATACTTATTTTCCACCCTAATTTACGAATAAATCCTTTACAAATCCTACCATGTGGATTCATGGATTTTTTTTTCACATTCTGTCTCTCACAGTTGAAGTGTACCTCTGGTGCAAATTACTGACCTCTGTCATCATTTTAAGTGGGGGAACTTGCACAATCGGTGGCTGACTAAATACTTTTTTGCCCCACTGTATTTGTACTCTATGTGCCCAGCTAGCTTAGTTAACTAAACACATTTTGACACATCTTAACTTTACCAGTAATGTGTTAGCATGTAGATATTAGCAGCTTGTTTTGGAGTGAATATTTGTGTGTAGATTGCTTCACCACTTTTTTGCTTTAAACAAAAAAACTTTTTTTGGTTAAAAAAAAAAAAGAAAAAAGAAAAAAATACAGAATCAATAGTGAATTATGTTCTGGCGCTCATAACTCGGCCCACTCAACAATGGAGAGAGACAAGGTCATGAGAGAATAAATAGCAGGCAGACTAGCTAATGATCTATCATTCTGGACAAGCGGCTGCACCCGAGAGCGGGCTGGCTGACAAGATCATTAATAAAAGCTGCTGGGAGAGTGATCGATCGCCTTGATGGATGATCAGAGCCACAAATACTATAAAACACCTGGATGTCAAGCCTCGTCTCTTTGAAGAGAGGGAGGGGAAGGAGATTTGGAAAAATATATATATATAAAAATCACCACCCCAACAGGGCATCGCAGGAGGGGGATCAAACCCTGATGCTGAACCTCTGAATGAAATCAGCATTGCAGCCGCATGTGGGATTTTATGCATGTGTCCGTGGATATGAATGTTGGGTATCTATCTGTGTGTTTGATACAGCCAGTGGATGTTGTAGTTCACAGAAGCTCAGTGTGAGGGCATCATTGTAATTTGAGGTAGATCAGGGAGTCAGCAGGTGTCGTGCCGTACAGGCTGCGGCAGCAGTCCACCGCGCTGCAACGGGAGGTATTTTTTTATTGACGTGCTGCCCTTACACACCATTACTGAGCTCTGTGGTGGTAATCTGTGTCTCTTCTATGTATCTCGACTCCCTTTCTCTCCTATCCTCTCCCTCCCTGCTCTATCTGTAGTATCTGCCAGCACGCTACAGTGTCTCTTTTGTCATCTACACACACAAATACACCCGCAAACCTTACTCAGCAGTTCATCTCGATTCCTAATCTTTTCACAGGGAGAGAGCGAGAGAGAGAGTGAATGAGTTCAGAAGGAGTATAGTCTCCTTGCATGGCTGCGTTTATCAATATCTGTACATTGATCTGGCCTTGCCTCTCCTCCTCCATTCATCCAGATATAGATTGGTTTTCCCAGCAGGTATCTGTGCCTAGAATCTGACTGATGGGCGGAGTGCATAAGGGAGGGTGTATTGAACCAGGGTGTCCCGCGTGCCACTAGAGTGTGTTAGGCCACTGAGCAAAAAAAGCAGACGCCCGTTCCCAGAAGACACTGAGCAGAGAAGTGACGCTCTTATCAGTTTGTGAATCGATGTAGTGGTAAAGATTAAAGTGTGCAGGCCTGCAACGATCATTTTTATTATCAGTTACACTCTTGATTGCTTCTAGATTTATTAACTTTTCATTCTGTAAAATTCCTCATATTAAGGCTTTTTATCACAAGCTTTCCTTTGCACATTGCTCTTTTTCCCCTTTAGCCACAGTGGAAATTCCATAGGATTAAATCCAAAATAGCAAACAGCAAATCAATAAATTTAGTGCTTCGTGGAGGATTTTAAACACTAATCATTGACGTAAGATGTGAGCTCATTTTCTCTTGATTAGTGGATCAATTGATTGATTTATTGTCTCAGCACTAATGGTGTGTAAACACAATGCGGGCAGGCATTTTTTTAACGAGCATTTGCTCTGGTGTTTCCTCACACATTTCCATGACACACAGCTCAGGTGAAATGTACCTTAAATAGAAATAACACTGGGCTGTTTTCCTGTGTGTCAATAACAACATAACTCGACAAAATAAATGATTAGCAGTGACAGTTTGTGCACTTGTAAAGGCATCATTATCACCTGTAATATCTTGTCTGTACAGTACATAGATTTAACTTTGGTATATTTAACTTTAATTTAACATTTCACTTTGATTGCCTTGGTTTTACTTTTTTTTTAAATAGAGAGTTTACATTTTCTACCTTTCATGTCTATATTGTAAGTGAAATTCCCTATATGTTAACAATTATATAATTCTAACTATTATTAATAACAAAGTATTCTGATTCTGAATACTGCCATAGAGTATATACAGACTTTGGAGCAACAACCAGACATTACTTATTACTTTCTTTTCTTGTTTTTTGCAGTTCAAACTCAAATGTTCTGTTAAAGATTGTTTTAGTTTCAAGGTTGTTGTTTATAAATGAGATGAAGTAACACAGTTCCATACAGCGCTGAGCACTGAGGCGCTCAGACACTACACCTACAGGCTGAGCCACTTGGCACCAGGCAAGGCAGGCAACTGTTTGGGGCCCCGGGCCAGTCTGAAGCCCCCTGAGGCCTGACAAACTATTGTAAACTATTGTAGAAGAGACTTAACTTCCTTGAGGGGCCCCCTCCTGTCTCCACTTACTCCCCTTGCAAATGTTCTTCATTATTTTGTCAAGTCAAACTTAATGGCAACAGTTTCAGGAGGAGTTATCCTTCTGGGAGTGTGAAAAGTTTGGTGACTTTTATGGACTCCTGGTGATTATGTCGCTTCCACACTGCAATAGTACCACTTACAGGTGACCGTGGAATAACTAGGAGGGGAGAAATTTCACTAAGTGACTTGTAGGAATAGTGGCATCCTTTTATAGTACTGCACTTAAATTCAGTGAGCCCATTTTTTCACCTTTTTCTGGACTGAATAAAGACCTGAATTCAAAGATATGGCTTTTTGTCCATGAAGTGTAGGCTATATTTTTATTACCGTATACTGATTACAAGGCACATTAAGCGAAACAAAACAGTCAGGTAAGTCCAATTTTACTCAACTCATTCTTCTTGCTTCCTCCACTTCTGTACCATTGATTCATTAATGCTGGATTCTCTGGCAGCTGCTCTATTCCCATGTTGTTGCAGTATATGAATGACTAACCTCGTATTGTAGATGGATTATCTCAGTTGTTCTCCTGACTGAAGTTTGGTCCATTCACAGCATCCTGCCATGCAATTGCATTTGTCCCCAACCATCGGGAACCCTCACGTTAACTTTCACTGCTGTTTAGTTTTCTGTCTTCATTTATGTTGGAAGTGATAGCAGAGCTGTACGTTTGAATTTTTCAGAAATCTCTCAGTCAGAACATGCTATATATATTTAGGTGGAAACTAGCAAGCTAACTTCCTGCTAACTTCTAACTTTGTTAAATGTAATAAATTCTGTTTTCATGGATGCCTGGATGTTAAACTTAATTGTTACACCTGGTAAATCATCAACCCTGATCATTTTATTAAAGATGAAAGAATTTAGACAGTTTTTAACTCTCAGTGATGCCTCAGTGTTCGTTTGACAGAGTTTTGGACCCAGATTACTCCGCGAGGCTCCTGACTACAGTAGCTGCAATGCTCCGACAATCCATCAAGCGGTGCAGCTTCGTAGCTTACCAAAGTCGAACTAAAACATTTTTTGACGGATCTTTGAGCACCGTGTACAACATAAAATCGGTTTGAGGTCAGTACAACCAGAATTCATACATAAGGTGCACTGGATTATAAGGCACACTGTCAATTTTTGAGAAAATTTAAGGATTTTAAGTGCGCCTTATAGTGCGGAAAATATGGCATTTGTAATAACTGTAGGTTTTACATAATTGGTAGATTGATGCAGTCAGTGTTTGTTCACATTGTTGGAGCAAAATTTCTAGATTAACAGTTTAGGTTTGTTAATTTTTCCCCTAAAAACAGAGCAGTGCACGGTCTGCACTCACTACATTTTTACTATAACAGATTAACTCTGTACGGTAAATAAAAAAGGCGTGTGAGACGAGTTACGTTTGATGTGTGTAAGGATGTGAATGCATTTTGTCTGTGTTGTTGCCATCAGCGCCTGACTATAAATCAGCGGCCCTCAGGCGGTGGGATTGCCCAGCTCGTGGCTCCATGTGTAATTACAAAGCTGACATTTAAACAGCAGCAGCAATATTTCACTCTCGCCAGTGCTGGACGCAGAGTGGTCTACGGATGGAGTAAAAGTTTTCCAAAAAAAAAGACAGGAGAAAATCAATAAGAGATAGAATGCATTCTAATGTCATGTTAATGGACCCACATATTAATTATTCAGCAGAGGCCATTTTGTCTGCTCATTAAAGTGGCAGCTGAGATGGGAGAAGAGGAGAAATGTGCAGCATTACTCTGCCCTGCTCTGCTCCAGTAGCATTATTACTACTTCCTGATATCTGCACGTCGCTAGAAACACAACATCTCTGTGTGTTTGTGCCGCTTGTCTTCTCCTAACACTGATTTGTATCATATCACTAATGGGTCTGTTCTACTTATGTCATATACTGTTTCTTTGGGATGTTTTTTTTCTCCATGTGTATGCGGAAAAAAGTTGATGAATAGCTGAATGGCATAATACACCAATCAGGCACGACATTATGACCACTGACAGGTGAAGTGAATAACGCTAATGATCTCTTAGTCATGGCACCTGCTTGTGGGTGGGATATATTTCTCACTAGTGATGGGATTTCCGGCTCTTTTTAGAGAACCGGCTCTTTCGGCTCGGCTCACTAAAAAGAGCCGGCTCTTTCGGGTTTGAACCGGCTCTTTCGGGTTGTTTTGTTGCTTTAATTAATTTATTATTAACAATGATTTAAAATTATGCACAAAAGGAATTACTAATGTAAAACAAAAAGTGGTTTTATTTATATATGTTTATATATAAATATATGCGGTGGCCCCAAGAGACAAAGCACGTACAAACTTGGTACTTGCTGGCTTGTGGGCCCCTAGGTAACAAAAGCTCAACACTGCGCCTAGCCTAAAACAAAATAGTGTTTTGGAGTTTTTACGTGTTTTGGAGTTTTTACGTGTTTTGGAGTTTTTACGTGCTTTGTCTCTAGGGTACCGTAAATATACTTTTATTTATTCACTCCACAGAAACTGTAATAAATAAATCATATAATACAAAAACCAACTATTCACATTTCAACTTTTAAATATTTACATTTTCAGCTTTTTCCTTTTAAACAAATTTAAAGTGAAACAACACAAAACACTGCAAACCAAAATTAAATATAAATTAAAATATGAAAACAAAAAGAAGATGCACATTCTCTGTCATATGGACCTGCATGAATAAACTTTCTGAATCCTTTATCATCTGCAACTGAAAATAGTTGTGGATGATTACTATACCTTTCTAATGTGACGTTGTTGTCCCTGGCTCTCTTTCTCTGTCTCTCCCTCCCGCTCTGTTCCTGTGCTACTGTGACTGTAACTACCGCCCCTCCCCCCTCTTCCCAGTGCAAAGCACAAGGCTCGCATGCGGAGTGAAGTGGGAAAAAAGTGCGAGAGAGAGGGTGAGAGAAAGAAAAAAAAAAACCCCACGGCTCGCGATAAGGAGCCGGCTCGCGTCGTTCACTTCAAAGATCCGGCTCTAAGAGCCGTTTCGTTCGCGACCCACGAATTTCTCACTGATGCACGTGGGGAGTGAAGGCTGACTTGTGTGGTCTGATCCAAAAGACTAGCTGCTGTAGCTCAAACTGCAGAAAACCTTAAGGTGAATTTTGCCGGTTGTGATTGAACGGTGTCAGAATACTGAGTGCATAGCAAATGTCAGGTCTGGTGCTACATGGCTGCAGACTAGTCAGGCTTCAGCCCATTGTTGCGAAATTGCCAGTAATGGGCAGGTGAGCGTCAGAACTGCACCACGGAGCAATGGAAGAAGGTGGCCTGATCTGATAGATCATGTTTTCTTTTACATCACGGGGATGGCCTGCTTGGTGCAGGTGTAGCGCTTACCTGTGGAACACCTGGCACCAGGATGCACTATAGCAGGGATGTCAAACACAAGTCCCGGGGGTCAGAATTGGCCCGGCAAGGATTCTAATCAGATGGTAAATATGAAAGAGGGCATGAATTTTGGACTTTTAACTTCCTTAGACTGACAGAAAGGGGAGTTTCTTTGATACAGTTCACTTAACATCAAAGTGGGCGTAACACGGCTCGTGATGTAACGTGAGTTTGACATCCATCAAATATTCTGTTTGAGTCTTGCTATCCACGTGGATGTTGCTTTGCCACATACCACCTACCTAAGTGTTGTTGCAGAACATGCAGACCCTTTCATGGAAACAGTATTCCCTAATGGCTGGGGTCTCTTTCAGTATGATAATGTGTCCTGCCACAAAACCAAAATGGTTCATAAGTGGTTTGAGGAGCACAACAGCAAGTTTGAGATCTTGACCTGGCCTCCAAATTCCCCCGATCTCAATCAAATCTGTGGGATGCGCTAGATGTCATAGAGGACTTAAAGGATCTGTTGCAAAGGTCTTTTGTGCCAGATACCACAGCACACCTTGGGGGTCTAGTGAAGTCCAAGCAAAAGGGTGACCAACACAATACTACCCATATGGAAAAGAAATAGTAAAAACTTATATGTGATTACTCATGAAAGTGGCCACTTTCATGAGTAAATCATATAAGGCTTACATGATTTACTCATGAAAGTGGCCACTTTCTCATTACTTTCATACATTGTTTTAGTAAGTGTCCAAAACATACAAGTTTCATTATATAATTTTCCAAGGGATCTTATATCTGTTTTCACTCTTATATGCTTTTCATACAAGTTTCACACAAGACAGATACAAACTTTATAAGATTTATATATATCTTTTCCATATGGGTAGGTAAGTGGTCGCACCTCATTGGTGTATGATGTAACTGTAACGTAATGTAACATTTCACCTCAGTCTTAATACTTTGAATTATTTGTGTGAGAATGTTTTTGGTGAAAGGGCTCATTGTTTCAGTTTTTTCTAGTTTAAAAATGTGCTTTCTTCAGTTGCTGACAGTTTCATTATGTTACTCGGTTAACTCTTACATTTCAAATCTGAAGAAAGAAACGTGCACCATGTCAGGGTCGTTTTTGAGAAGTGTTGAACGGCCATAGATAAATGGCTGAGGCAAAGTGAGAAAAACAATAAACTAACACAAGTTCTGTGTCAGGTGTCATGCCCACCAGAAATACTAGATTAGGTAGAACTAATCAGGTAAATTATGTGTGCGTGTGTCAATATCTGACAAATATCGATCCTGAAGTTTTGTGTGAATCAAGTTTGATCTGTAACTGAAATGTACAGGCTGCAATTGTAATATTGCGAGCACATTTAATGCAAGGATGCAAGTGGTTGATGAGTTTGAAGGGTACTATTGACAGGGTGGGTCAATAGTTAGAAAATGTATGTGAGGCTGGAGTTGTGAGACGGGGTAAAATTAAAATTCCTCTTTGGCCTGCTGTCAACCTGCGTCTGCTGACTGCTCAGAGGAGCTGCTGCGTGACAGGATTCCTAATGACACTGCAGCAGCCGTTTGCCACCAATGGCTTTGAGTTGATTTATTTCTCCTTTTACAAGCACCCCCCCCCCCGACACCTTCGCAACCCACCCAGCACTGCTCCTCCTTCTTCCTCCCGACATCGCCATCCAACCATTCAGTTTCTTTCTCCATCTTCCTCTCCCTCTGCTATCAAAGACACACATATATACTGTGTCCCCATGGGATGCTGTCCCCTTTTCAGCACCATGCCAGTGGCAGGGAACATCTGTCTTTAGGTCCCCCCTGCCACACAGTGTTAGGCTCAGGGTAGGTCGCTCACTCGACTGGCCAGTCTGGAAAGGCCTATGGGCAGAGCAGGGCAGGGCAGGGCTTGGAAATGAGGGCACTCAGGCGGAAACTTGTCCCCAGGTCTATCCGGCTTTGCCTGCCTCGTGCCATTTGTATCTGTTTGTGTGCAAGAATTTGCAAGCATGGAGCGTGATTTTGTAGGTCAGAGGGCACCAAGGCATCGAAAAACAACTACGGGCTGCTTCTGTGTGGCCTCTTGCTTTGTGTGCCTTTGCCTGACCGTCTCTGGTGCTTGTGTCTTTCTCTTTGACTTTTTGAAATACGCGTGTGTGTGTGTCTGTGTGTGTGTGCCACACGCAAGCCCGCACGTGTGTTTCCCATTCTCGCGGCACTGCATTACTAGCTGTGATGCATCCCCATGCTCAACCACTGTTTGACCAGTTTTAATCTCCTTACATTTAGACTGTTTAAACTGTCTCAGTTCAGTTAAGTTCCTATTTACCTAACCAAAGTGGAATGCTATCAGAGGCAGCAGGCAGCAGTCTGCCAGTCACACAGCAGATAGCTCCTTCATGCAGCGACAGCTCAGATAAGGGGGGGGGGGGGGGGGGGGGGGGGGGGTTAGTACTGTTTAATCAAACAGTGGAGGGAATGGAGAATGAGCGTAGGGAGCCTGGAAGGTTTGTACCATATATTCATAAATCCACCACTAGGTTTGTTTGCAAAGGCTTTCTTAAGTTCTTGCAAACTACCAGCTAGCTTCAAACTAGTGATTGACTAAATGAAAACCAACCTTAAATGTTCACTGGTTCAAGTATTTGTGGCACTGCTCTGTTGAAGAGAGTAAAAACAAAGTCAGCTCTAAAAACAGGAAGTTACTACTGAGTCACAGGCTGTAACTGCTAAATATAATATTATTATGGGTGAGCAATATAGTGTAAGATATTTCAAGAAAATTTGTGATAAAGATATTTCTGCCTGTATACTTTAAAAATACTTGATGTTTCACTGATGCTTGCAGCTTGCAGGCAGCATTATTTATAAATATAAGTAAACGATGAGCGTTTTCCATCCTTCTTCTCTAATGAGCTGCTGTCACAGATGTAACACTTCCTAATTTGAAGTCTAAATCTCCTGTAACAAGTAGAGATGGCACGATACCACTTTTTTATGTCCGATACCGATATCATAAATTTCGATATCTGCCGATACCGATATGAATCCGATATAGTGTGTTTTTTAATCAATTAAACTTTTAATATCTTGCTGCTTTTTGTATAAGTTCATACTCAAGTTAAAAAACAAAACAAAACACTAAAGCTATTCTGTTATACCTGTATGCAAAAAATACACTGCACCCAAAATATTTCATAGTTCAGCAAAACTGATCGTTCTAATAAACTTAAACCTACTCCATCCTCCCTATTCTGGTATTTTAAAGAGTAAGCAACCTAACTAATAGGGTTCTAAAACTCCCAGCAAAAAAAAGTGTGGGAACCACCGACGTAATCAACTTTAATTTGATGCAGTGTGGAAAAAAATGCACAGAAATCAATTAATTTCGAAGAATAATTAAACAGATTCAACATCTTTCTTCAACAGAATTACAGACTGCACAGATGGTATCTTCCCAAAGGAAAACGTACTATAGCTTACTAGGGTATATTAGACTTAATAGTTACTATATACAGTAATGGACTTCTATACATTTTACATCAGATTAAAACTTTGGGTGTAAGATTCAAATAAATATTTATTAAAAGCTAGATATTTTAAATGAGAATAAGAAAGAAAAGTATGTCTTTGTGCCCCCTTTCCCCTGTTAATGCCCTATCGGCCCCCCTGGCTAAACTCAGCTACGTAGAAAAAGATCCTGGTGTAGAAAGTAATATTAAATACATTCTAACAACAGCTTATCAAGCTTAAACGTGCTGCTGTTGTTCAGCCGCTGGTTTCCTCTTTCTGGCGCGAAGTGGGCGATAAACAAACAAGAGAAACGGACTCGCGACAGAAAAGCTGATCAGCTGATCATTGATCAGTTTCATTTTCATCAGTTTCACATTAAGCTTTCTTCAAAGCTTAACGTGGGAATGCTTTACGAACATTCAGAGATGGACTTACACACTTGCTTTACTTCTCTCTGGGATAACTTCCTCGGAGATGAAATGCCGGATTGCTAGCGAGGCTACAAATACGCACAGCCACTCTATCACATGATGCATACTGCTGACGTGCTACCGTTATGAGCCGAGTTTTGTGAGGTGCTTTTTTGATATTTAATGGATCGGATTACATTTTTTATTTCCCTCCGATATCTGATCCAGTAATTTACGTCAGTATCGGACCGATACCGATAAGTAATATCGGATTGGTCCATCTCTAGTAACAAGGTGCCACCATTACAGTGCAGTAATAGTAATGACACAGCATTATATTCAGTGACAAAGCACAAAATGAATAGGAATGGGCAGTGTTCCCTAAAATTTAAGTAAAAGTATAACATAAAACTCTAAGGTAATACTAACGTAGATATGTAAGTCTTCAGCAGCCTGCACAAACTTGTCACAAACATTTTCCATCTGGGATGTTTTATCTTGAACAGCTTTCTAACCATCTCCTTATGGCCCACCTTTACCACCATCCATCCATTTGCTCTTCCTTCATTGGAGCTCAGCTAGCAAGTCCTCCATCGATGTTCGGTGGGGGTCATTTGTTCACGTTTGGGTTGCCAGCTGCTAGTATTTCCTCCTTCACAGCCTGGTTCTACTTAACTGTGTTTATATTTAGATCAAGTGATAAAATAAGCATGTGAGTGCTGTGCTATGTTGGTTGTCTTTGTTGGGTGGACCAATGGAATTATTCATAGTATCAATACCAACGCTGGTATTGTTATTAAATCAAAACTAGTGCGATCCTGCGGGTCTATCCTGTAGCTCTGAATTCTGTTAAATTTATATTATTTTGTAACGAAAAAATTCTAATTCAAACATGCACTATGTTGTATTAACCAGTTATTGTGGAAAATAGAAATCACAATGATCATTTAAATGTGGTCAGAACTTGCAAATTAATGATTGTTAATCAGTCATGACACATTGCTCCCAATACATGAGTTGCCTTTATAGGTTAAAAGTACCAGTACTGGTATCTGCCCCTGCATTTTCTTGATATCCGATCGATACCAGTATTTGTAGGCTGACACACGGCTCTCGCTCTCAGACATGCCCAGGCTCCTCTCATTGTGTTCACTAGGGAACTTGAATGGATGACATTGCTATAGCAATGTTATGGTGATGTAACCGTTTTATATCCCATAAAAATTTATACCAGTGGTAGTGTGAATGATGTGATATGGCAGTATAACTGTATGTGTTCTTTTTGTCTGTAGTTGAATAAATATGCTTTGGTTGTAGCTGTACTCAAAGCACTTTACATTGCTGAGACACTACACTATGTTTTACACAATTCTGATGTGTAATTTCACTTAATTTATTTTGAAATTTTATTTGAAATTCTTCCCAGTTTACATGTGTAATCAGCAGCATTTTGTCAGGTCAGTTGCTTCCTGTTGTTTAACAGAGTCAGTGTTAGTGTCGTGAGCTGCACCAAATAGCTCTCTAACTCCTCCCTCAGTCACTCCATTTCGATATCTGTAACCGCCTCTCTCTTTCCACATCCATCCGTCCGTCTCCCCCACCCCCCCACCCCCTGCCCTTTTCCAGAGGTGGGGGTATTTATCATCTTTATACCTGGAGGTTTGAGGGCCGTGCATTGGCCTGATAGATGGGCCAGCCACTGATGTGCAGCCACCTCAGGAGACACAAACCAGACAGCTATTTAGTAGCTGAGCAAGACACATCGCTTTTCTTTTATTGTTTTCAAACTGCACGGATGTGTCTGTGTTTGTGTTAGTGTGGGCGGACAGAGGGAGATTTAACAGGGAGGAGGAAGAAAAAAAAATACAACAACAGATGCTTCTTAGCTGTCCAGAAAAGTGCAGCACAAGATGGGCCATTATCCATCTACAGTGTCTCACTATGTTGTTGACAAATCAATGGCTCTGTCGGTGATGATTCTGTGTTACAGCAAACATAAAGCACTCAGACAGTCTCCCTGCCTGCTATGGAGACTGCAACAAGGGAGCACTTGGGGCAAGGGTACTCATAGCCAGGAGGTGTGTGTGTGTGTGTGTGTGTGTGTGTGTGTGTGTGTGTGTGTGTGTGTGTGTGTGTGTGTGTGTGTGTGTGTGTGTGTGTGTGTGTGTGTGTGTGTGTGTGTGTGTGTGTGAGAGAGAGAGAGGGAGAGCACATGCAGTCAGCTCGTGTGTTTGTGTCAGTGCTGGCAGAGATGGGTTTCGTTCAGCACATTTGTGTTTTCTTTGCTCGTGTGCAGGTGTGAGAGTGAAAGTTTAATGTTGATGCACGCAAGAGCTGCTCATGAAAGCTTCATGCCATTGATCACATTTCATGAATCATACATATTATTGCTAAGGCAAAATATTAACATTAATTAGAAAATGTCTCTCTGGCTGACATTTTTCTGGTTTCTAGAAGCACTTAAGGAACCACAGCGCTCTAATTTTAAAAAAATTTATACAAATCACTCTTTTCAAAAGCCGTCTGCACGTCTTTAATGTCAGACTTGACCTCTACCTGATTGAAGCGTTCTAAGTCATTATCCTACAGACTAGACATCTTCAGATGGGGCTGCATCTCAGGAACCACGGCTACAAACTGCAGCTGAATGCTCTACAGCATAATAATCATATCTTGCAGGCATATGGTACATGGCATTTATGGTTAACATGCAACATGCATGCTGAGACGAGGAGGCAGTGTGCTCCAGTGGGCTCGTATAAAGATATCATCTTTGTGTGGTAAACTGGGGGTCAGAGATGGAGGGATGCGATGTAATGAGTTAGCTAAGATGTGCGCCATGACTCCTAAGAAAGGGGGAGGAGGGAGAGGCTGGATTTGATTGACAGGTAGTCTCAAAGCCCCTTGTGGCAGGTGCCAAGGCCAGGTCACTGGGGCGAGAGCACTGTTACCCATATAGATTTAAACGCCTGACTGCTGTTTTCATATGCCTCGCTTGCTCCTCGGTACACATTCCCAGTGGTTTCTGATCTGAAAAAGGAATAAAGAAATAAAAAAAAATTCTTTTTTTTAAAGCTGACAGAATTCAAAAGAGAAGAGAGGCTGCTTTATTACAGTATTATATTTTCAGGGACAGTTCAGATTGATCAGTGCAGAAATTGTAACTGTTTCTCATCTGTTGTCTTTGCTTGGATGTTAAAAGGCTCCACAGACACAAAACTCATTCGTCAAAGCTGCAAAATTATACAAAACTGTGCAGTTATGTTAAAAATCAAAGCAATAATAAGAATGCAGAGTACAGACACATGTGGGCTACAATAAAAAGCAGCTGAGCCTATAGCAAAGATGTTGGATAAAGTGTTCAGCTGCGTGTCCAGTACGTGCTACAGAGGGTGGTCACAGCTATTCGTCACGGTCAGGAAGGAGACCCCCGGTGGAACTGTGAAGAAGTGATGGTGGTAAGCTATCAGTTAAAGCTTAGTAAAGATGATCTTCTCTAAACCCTGTACCATGGACTCACAACACCTGATAATGGGCATTCAGTGGACCAACCTCTCAGAGCAATGCTAACATAAACTTCTTAAAGAAGTAGCTTAGCCTCATTGCATCAAAAACTCCTCCATCCCAACTCTTGCTATCCGGAAAGATGGACAGTGCTCCCAATTGTTAGCTGATAACGTAAAGGCCCTGCGATACTATGATACAGTTTCAGCCATTATTAGCAATAATCAGGGACAGCACACCGTTAGGATCAGCATTTAAAACATTGCTGTGTACACTGGAGTCTTCAGACAATCACTGTTTTAATGCTTCAGAAATGCTAAACCAGCCAAGATTCATTAATGGAATTAAGCTCAACATTATGACTGTTTAACACATGTGTTGCTTACCATTACTGGTCTCATGTTTTGGATGGGGTCACCGCAGACATACTCACCTTCTCCTACCTGCATTATGATGACTCCTACAGTAAGTACTGCCATCAGGCATTGCGGGTGCTGGAGTTCACTTACTGACATTATTTTATTGTAAAATGTATTAACCCTAGCACTAACATTACAGACAGCTTAGCCACAGAGTGACTGTTAAATGTCAGTTAGCTTAACTTCACCAGCATTTCTCACTGGTATTTCATCTTCATTTATGTGTTTTTTTAATGGATCCTTGGAACTACACTTGAGTGCAACACGTGGGAGAACAACTACACTGATTTTTTTGTCTTTTTTCTTTAGTTAAAAGAACATCGAGCCCTTTTAACTCTCAGCGGTGCCTTTTGGATTATTTGCTTTGAAAAGTCAAGGAGCGTTTACTCAAAAACGCTCCTTGCGGACGCCAAAAAAATCCTTTGTCCAGATTTTTTTGTCTCCATCATGATTTGAAAAAAATAAATAAATACTGAAGCCAGGTGAGTTTTGCTTGGGAAGTTAAAAGCACTGAACAGTGAGCAGTCTAAAAAAACTGAGTTAACAACACTTCTGCAGAACAGTATCACTGTTGGATATAAATTCTCTGAAGTCTCCGTCCTCAAACCATTACCCTGCTGCCCAAATTACAGAGGCCACAAAGTGCATTGTAACATTAAGTAAAAAGAGACCAGCAGGGACAGGAAGTCGTGCTTAAGTAAAAGCCCCCTGAGAGTAAATCTGAATTCAGCAGCCCAGAGAGGGGAGCGAGGACGGGAGGGAGCTGAAGGGGTTAAAGGGAACACCGTCAGCAGCGGCACACAAGCAAGAAGTCAAGTGTCAACGGCGACAGGAAAAAGACAGAGGCTGCCCATGTGCCTATGTCTCCTCCACCCAACCCAACAACCCCCACTCTACTGCAGACAAGCATATGTGTGCTGACAAAATGACATTGCCAGGGAAGAGAGGGAGGGACAGAGAGAGAGAGAGGGAGGACCAGAAGCCTCGAGTAGGCCTGACATCCAGAACTCTTGACAGTTGATGGAGGCAGACTAGGCTCTCACACACACACACACACAACTGCCAGCCACTTCCCACCCTCGCATCCATACACATCCACCCCCTCTCCTTGCTTCTACCCCTCCATCCAAAACACCATGCAGAAGCCTTTTTCCTCTCCCCCTCCACTCCTCAACTGCTTCTCCCCATCCTTCCTCCCCCTGGCAGCACTGAAAGCAGCATTGAATCTCAGACACCCCCATCCCCATTAGTCCTGTTAGTGCATACATGCAAAATTACAGAGGACTACCCCCCAAATAATAATAATGGTAATAATAATATCGCTACAGAGCGATGCAGTGTTTATGCTTTTGTTTGGCCAGCTCTGTAGTGAAAAAAAAGTCTAAAAAACAAACCAAGATTCAAGTCAGAAACTATAATGTTGAGACACAGCTACTGAGATCAAACTCGCACAAATCTGCACAACAGATATCCACTGCCGTGATGTTTTTAAGCCAGGATCTGTCGTGTGGAGTAAACTAGACAAGTAATGGATAATAAGGGTCCGTTTTTCTAGTTGGAAGTCATTGGTAAAAAAAAAAAAAAAAAAGCATAGGACAGGATAGCCTTTGTCTGTGTGCTGCTTGTATTTTTCTGTGTAGGAAACACAAAGCTGACATTTTACTCTCTAGCACGTAAGAGGAGAAGAGGTGAGGAAGACAGCGAGCACATATGTGTTGGCTGTAATATGTGTACAGTGAGGCAGACATCCACCCTGGGACAGTATGTCATCGATTGAGCTGCAGGAAGAGGCCTATTATCTCCAGCCATGGTTCAAGCGGGGGAGTCAAGTGTGTCATATATGTTGCCTCTAATTGGCAACCTGCCCTGGTGGAGGTTGACTGGTGCGAAGGCAGAGCTGCAGTAACCCAAACACCTAATGCTCTCATGCGCTCTCCTCTTTCACTGCTGCCTTTGCAGATGTTATATATTGTGCCGTTTGAAGCTTTTGAGTCACACATATTGTCTGCACTGATGGAGAATTTACAGATTTATAAAGAGTTTGGATGCAGATGTATTTTCAGAGCAGCAAGCAAGGTGACGAGCCCACTTTAATGCCGTTATTATTTTAGTGTACAGATGCGCATCTTACAAGGCTTTTGTGCCCGTGATTGTGTTATTTTGATTAGTAGACTGCACTTTGCATTCAAGCTGCACAATGTGAGGCTGCTGTTTTTTTTTTTCAGCTTTATAGTTTGCTCTCCATCCCCAGGGTCGTTATTTGTTCTGTTTTTCAGACAGATCTTAACTATCTCAAGTTTCCTACCTCGTCTCTCCAGTTCACTGATTATGTGATGCAACACTGCCCTCTACAGGCGTGCAGAGTCAAAACACTTATGCACAAAGGAGAAAATAAGCCCATAAAGCGAAATAAGACATATTTGGCTGGTCAAGCACGATATGTAGATGGATGACAAAGGTGGAGAAATTTAGAGAGCTCAACAGGCACTTATTTACAGATTGGCGTTTTTATATGAATATATGATTTTCCACTTTTTTTTTGGCTTTTTTTTTCACCTGCGTGGCCTTCACACTACACTCTGGTTGCTCTCTTATGCTGTAGGGACTCATTTTACTTGCATGGTTTGGGTCCACTTGTCCCCTCAAAGGGAAGGGTCACTGTGAATCAGTTTAAAGGTATTCAAAAAGATCATTTTTATCTGAGGATGAACCATTTGCATCCTCATAGGGGCGGTCACTGCCAAGATGACAATGTCTCCATCCATAGAGCACAAGCAGGTCAATATTAGGGCAGCAGAGCTCCTATGGCAGTGTAAATTGTGAAATATCTTTACTTTACTTTACTTTACTTTATTTATATAGCACATTTAATACAACAAAATGTTGGCCAACGTGCTGTATAAAGATTTAAAAAAAGACACAGTAACAAATAACTTCTCTGCAGTGTTGTTGTAAGGACCTGAAGATCAGGGTAAAGGCACACTGAAGCTGTGGCTCATGGTGGTCCAAAACCTTACTGATACATTTGATCTTTGTTTGCCATTTAACTTGTCATTTGTCAGTAGGAAGAGTATGTATTTTTGTAAGTGCAGAAATATAATATGCTTCTGGGGTTGTTGTTGTTTTTTTTGTTTTTTTGTTTTGCTTTAAAATTATTCTAATGGGTAAAATGTGCCATAAGTTTGTTTTTTTTAATCTAATCTCCAACTTTTTTGAAAAACTGCAATCTTTGTAAATGTTTTGTTGGCTGATCAGTGACTCACAGTGAAGGTGGCACTTCTACATTATACATGCAGAAATTATATTAGTGCTTTGCAAGGCAATTTTAAAAGTGTTAGGGCTTTTGGCTTAATTGGCTGCTTACTTAGAGGCTTTCTTGGCTTTGGAATTGATTTCCTGTCGAGAAGGCAAAGAAGCCAGATGATCCTGATTATAATACAAGCCCCCACATTATAGTAACAAGTACTTAGCTTCTCTGTAGAGGGAGTGTTCACATTTTTGTCATGGTTGAACAAAATTAGGAAACTAAAATTGACCAGTGGATTATCAGTGCTGGGTTTACAGTGCTGTGCAAAAGTTTTGAGGCACCCTTCTTTATATTTTCCTTGAAAAATGAAAAATAGATGCAGCAGTTTGTTGACACACATGGGAATAGATAGGGCAGAAACTCTCTCAGGCAAGCTTTCTTGTCATTTCCTTTGAGTAGTCTTCAGGAATAGTTTTCCAGGTTTCTTGATGGTTTGTGATCATAGTCATGGTGAAAAATGAAGCCTGTTTTCCAGATAGTGTTAGTGGACGGTAATCTGACGGTACTTTTGCGTGTTCCAGCCAGTGTGTTTATGCTTGTTTGTTTTTTTATCCTCTATTTGTCCAGTTTCCTCAAATATTTGCCAACATTCCTCTTTGAAAATCATCTTTTTGGTGGAAAAAAATATTATTTTGTGTTTGTCAAACTGTGCCACCTTTGGCATTTTTCTTAGATTTGACTGAAAAAATGGGAACAAATGTTGAGTTTGCAACAGGCTGCAAGTAAAAGAATGTCTAAAGATAAAACTGGTTCTTTGCTACATTGTCTGTTATCTGTGTACACATCACTGTTTCATCCCTTAAGTTAGTTGCTTTTTTTATGCCTAAATAATTCAGACGAGACTTAAAACAAAGAAAAAAGCAGCCAGTCTTCCAAAGCCACAAAAATGAAATTCAAAGTTAAAGATTTTCACCTTAAAAAGCTCAAAATGAAAACACACAACTAAAACAACATCTCTATGGCAACTACAGAAGACCAGAAACCATCAAACTGTGCAAATGTTTCGCTACAATGCATGTCACTGACATCCACGATGTAGTGTGAAAACCAAGAACAGGCTTCATATGCCTCCTTCCAATATTCATTATTAAAACACTTAGACCCCCGGAGAGCAGTCATTTTGGTTTTCTACCTTAGACCCCCGCGGAGTCATCATTTTGCGTTTCTACCTTTAAAAGCCGGAGAGCAGTCAGTCAAATGCTGGAGTCATTCATATCTATATTAGGTCGTTACCTAGGAATTCTGGAGGGAGGGGAGTGGGGGTGAGTGATTGAGGGGGTGGGGGAGTGGAGTGTTTCAGTTTGCCATCTTAGGGAGAAATCAACACATGTCCTTTGTATGTCCTTTGTTGCTGACATTTATTGATGAAAACAGTACAAAAAACCAACCATTTGTACACATATTTACAAATAATGATAAAAAGTGAGTGAGTACATTTCAACATTTTCAGCAATCACTCACAATCCTGGCACTGCCACGGTATCTGTCGTCTGCATTTACCACATGTGTACCTGTAGCAGTGAACACATCGCACAGTGGCCTGATTTTTTTTGCATCTGTGTTTGACCTGACACGTGGCCCTTTTTCCAGGGCTCGGTGTGGAGGGTTGTGTCCGAAGCAACTGATCTTTTCTTGCCTTCTTCGCAGCTACATGAGAGCGAGCCAACTCCCTTGCAAGCTCCACCAGGAAGTCCACCCGTCTTTCCTTCGTCCCGGTGCATGCTTGATACAGCACATGTGCATTCAGTGCTGCCATGTCAATCATGTTATAAAACACGGCGACTGGCCAGCGCCGTGTTCCTTTGCGGACAGTGTACTCCCGAACCATCTGGTCCATCACATCCACGCCACACTTTGTTTTGTTGTAAAGGGAGACAGTGTTTGGCTTCCTTTTGGTAGTGTTATCAGTCTGAACCACGCTGTGCATGCTGCTAAGAATATAGACTGTCTTCTTCCGTTTGGCCGCATACGCCGTCAGCGTGGCAGCAGAGGTTGAAAACACCTAAGAAATAAGATAAATTGTTATTTCCATAGCACTTTTACACACAATGAAACACATAAACATAGAACCACAAAAGACCTGCAACATACCTGAGTGGTGAATTCATTGCGATCTGTCTGTCTAGTGGATTGAGGAATTTCCCTGCGAATCTTGTTGACTGTGCCGAGGATGGTGGTTTTCCGTCCAAGAAGTTTTTGCGCAAGTGAAAGCGATGTGAAGAAATTGTCCGTGGTAACATTTCTGCCCTTGTCTAGGAATGGTTCCATCAGCCTCATTACTACATTTTCAGAAAGTCTCTCCCCAGTGGGACGATTGGGGTCCTTGCCAAGATATGGGAAGACATTGCAAATGTACTTGGATTTTAGGTCGCAGGCCACCCAAAACTTGATCCCAAACTTGTCAGGTTTACTTGCAATATACTGCAGGAAACAGCACCGAGTCTTTGATGGGAAAAGCTGTTCATCAACGGTGATATGTAGACCAGGGTTGTAGCACGTGATGCAGTTGGTGACAAATGATCCCCACACACTGGAAATTGCAGCGAACTTATCAGTCTTTGCTCGATCACTGCGGGTGGACTTGTCATCAAAGCGTAGGTGTTGCATGATGTCTTGGAAGCGGTTTCGTGCCATAGTTCCAATTATCTGTGGGTTTCCCAGGTTTGCTGACCAGCAGTCATTTACCGATGGAACCCTGTAAACCCCCCGCAAGATGACAATTGCAATAAATGCCATTAGTTCAGGGAGGTCCATGAACCAATGAACATGCTCCGTTTGCTGTGCATGTTGAATAGTCCATTCTTGAATGCTATGAAGCATGTCAAGAGTGATGAAACACAGGAAGCTCTGAAGGCGATTCGAGATACTTCTCCTGGCCTTAGCCGTTGGCTCTCCATCTGCAGTGTACGGTTCTATTGGGGTGAAAGGGAGACGGGTCCCCACATGTTCTTCACGCCACACTGTGCCATCTTTCGCTGTCTCAGTCCCCAAACAAGCTCTCTTTTTCGGTGGAGAAGCAGTCTCCTCATCTGCAGTGTGAACAAATTCAAATTGTGAGCAATGGGAAGGTCAAACAAACTTACTAACTACATCCACTTACTTGTTTGAAATGAAAAAGGAAATAACATAAAATGAAACTAACCGGAAGACTGATCAGACAGCTCTGAGTCCGAATCCGGCTGAACTTCTAGGTCTTCTCCATCCGAGTCACAAGGGTCGACTTCCGTCAGGATCATTTCCAACGCCTGCTGAGTGGTGAGTCTTCTCTGCATTTTCTTTCCTTGGAGAGGAGGTCCGTACACCACAGAATTCTTCAGGGCAATGAAGGGTTAGGCTAAGTGCAGTGAGATTGTGTCATATATATACCCAGTACAAAAAACACCCAGTGCTCTGATTGGTGCACAATCATAGAGATGATTGTGCACCAATCATAGAGCACTGGGTGTGCCCCGTCACAGTACCCCGCTTAGCGGGGTACTGTGACATCACACTGCAGATGAGGAGACTGCTTCTCCACCGAAAAAGAGAGCTTGTTTGGGGACTGAGACAGCGAAAGATGGCACAGTGTGGCGTGAAGAACATGTGGGGACCCGTCTCCCTTTCACCCCAATAGAACCGTACGCTGCAGATGGAGAGCCAACGGCTAAGGCCAGGAGAAGTATCTCGAGTCGCCTTCAGAGCTTCCTGTGTTTCATCACTCTTGACATGCTTCATAGCATTCAAGAATGGACTATTCAACATGCACAGCAAACGGAGCATGTTCATTGGTTCATGGACCTCCCTGAACTAATGGCATTTATTGCAATTGTCATCTTGCGGGGGGTTTACAGGGTTCCATCGGTAAATGACTGCTGGTCAGCAAACCTGGGAAACCCACAGATAATTGGAACTATGGCACGAAACCGCTTCCAAGACATCATGCAACACCTACGCTTTGATGACAAGTCCACCCGCAGTGATCGAGCAAAGACTGATAAGTTCGCTGCAATTTCCAGTGTGTGGGGATCATTTGTCACCAACTGCATCACGTGCTACAACCCTGGTCTACATATCACCGTTGATGAACAGCTTTTCCCATCAAAGACTCGGTGCTGTTTCCTGCAGTATATTGCAAGTAAACCGGACAAGTTTGGGATCAAGTTTTGGGTGGCCTGCGACCTAAAATCCAAGTACATTTGCAATGTCTTCCCATATCTTGGCAAGGACCCCAATCGTCCCACTGGGGAGAGACTTTCTGAAAATGTAGTAATGAGGCTGATGGAACCATTCCTAGACAAGGGCAGAAATGTTACCACGGACAATTTCTTCACATCGCTTTCACTTGCGCAAAAACTTCTTGGACGGAAAACCACCATCCTCGGCACAGTCAACAAGATTCGCAGGGAAATTCCTCAATCCACTAGACAGACAGATCGCAATGAATTCACCACTCAGGTATGTTGCAGGTCTTTTGTGGTTCTATGTTTATGTGTTTCATTGTGTGTAAAAGTGCTATGGAAATAACAATTTATCTTATTTCTTAGGTGTTTTCAACCTCTGCTGCCACGCTGACGGCGTATGCGGCCAAACGGAAGAAGACAGTCTATATTCTTAGCAGCATGCACAGCGTGGTTCAGACTGATAACACTACCAAAAGGAAGCCAAACACTGTCACCCTTTACAACAAAACAAAGTGTGGCGTGGATGTGATGGACCAGATGGTTCGGGAGTACACTGTCCGCAAAGGAACACGGCGCTGGCCAGTCGCCGTGTTTTATAACATGATTGACATGGCAGCACTGAATGCACATGTGCTGTATCAAGCATGCACCGGGACGAAGGAAAGACGGGTGGACTTCCTGGTGGAGCTTGCAAGGGAGTTGGCTCGCTCTCATGTAGCTGCGAAGAAGGCAAGAAAAGATCAGTTGCTTCGGACACAACCCTCCACACCGAGCCCTGGAAAAAGGGCCACGTGTCAGGTCAAACACAGATGCAAAAAAAATCAGGCCACTGTGCGATGTGTTCACTGCTACAGGTACACATGTGGTAAATGCAGACGACAGATACCGTGGCAGTGCCAGGATTGTGAGTGATTGCTGAAAATGTTGAAATGTACTCACTCACTTTTTATCATTATTTGTAAATATGTGTACAAATGGTTGGTTTTTTGTACTGTTTTCATCAATAAATGTCAGCAACAAAGGACATACAAAGGACATGTGTTGATTTCTCCCTAAGATGGCAAACTGAAACACTCCACTCCCCCACCCCCTCAATCACTCACCCCCACTCCCCTCCCTCCAGAATTCCTAGGTAACGACCTAATATACATATGAATGACTAGCCAATTTAGCTTCCACTTCCAGCATTTGACTGCTCTCCGGCTTTTAAAGGTAGAACGGTAGAAGCCTGGAAATCCCAGTGTTAATGGTGTTACTGTCTGCCAGGTGAGCCAAGCAGTACCAGGTTGGGTTCTTATTTCCTGATCAGTGGGGCTCCTAGCCACCTGCGTGCTCCCAAAATATTGTATCGTGACCTGACTCCAGCTTCAAGAGCACCACAGGTCTTCTTTGCTATTATCACCTCAGTGGGATCCTGTGCGAACAAGCCTTTGAAGCTAATAATGTCTTCTGCTTGGTCTGATATATATTTATATTGATTTATTTTGACATCACTTCACAAAGGCAAAGACGCCATCACCATGAACAACTTGTCCATTCCTTTGAGTCCCGAATAAATGATTTCATAGAATGTCTGCTTTTAATTTGTTAACTGAGCGCCTAAACTCAGAAAATTAAGTACCTTGTAATTTCTCCAAAGCCTTTCCATTCAAGGTAAAGTATTATTTTATAACAGATTATGATGTGTAAAAATGGTACAACTTTAAAAAAATAAAAAATACTAATAAGTTACTGATCTTTGCATTTCAATGTGAACAGTTATTTGTGCCAACAGTGGGCAGCAGCAGCAAACTGTATCTGAATCTGAAAATTGCTACAATTGGTTCAACTCTTAAACTTTAGCACCACTTCTGCTCTCATTCATAAGAATCGCTCTTGTACACAAAACATCGATCTAAGCTACCTGAGAGATGAGCGTTTGTCTTCTATACCTGAAATTTCTCTTATGAACGCTTGCTGTAAGCGTGTGTGGGGGGCAGGGGAAGTGAAGGAAGTGAAACATCAGGGTGGCTCCTGCCAACTGCCTCTGGATGAAATGACAGAGACAGGTGCTGTAAAATCGCCCCTTTATACAAGACCCCTCTCTCACACACACATATTCATGAACACAGTGACACATGAAAGCATGCAGACACCCACTCAGCACACACAGCCTGCCAATTCACTCGGTTATTTCACTGCTCTACTTTCTAGCATGAGAGTTTCATGGCTGTGGTATCAACAGTATCTCTGTCGCAAGTGTGGCTCTGCATTCATAACCCGTTTTTTCATTTTACCCACGCTCGATGTCCGAGTTTGTCTTCAATTTCGATTTTGAGTAAAGCAGTCTTTGTGTCGAAGGAGCAGTCGTTGTGGTCCGAAGCTGTTTGCTTTCCAAAGATCCGTGTCGACCTTTGACCTGTGAACAAACTTGCTGAGAGGGTTGCAAATACTCCATTATCCCCATTGAGCCATCCCATAAACTTTCTCACTCTCAATTCTCCCTCCACGCCTCCACCCTGAACGACAATAGCCCCTTCTTAAGGCCAACACGGTCGGCTGGAACACACTTTGCAGCCTTTCAGTCGCACTTAAAATGACAGAAACGATATCACCCAGAGAGCCTCGCAGTTTTTTTGTCTTCTGCTTTGATAGAAAGAGAGGCTTAGAGAAGAATGAAAGAGACGTGTGGTGCTGTCAGTGGAGACGCTGCTAAAATATTTACCTCTGTTTATGCAGCAGTCAGTGAAGTCATCAAGGGTTTACCATCAAGCATGGAGAGCATTTAGATGAACTGCTGGTTTTTGTGTATTTACTTTTACACAGGAAAAATGATAGTAACCTGCTGATATAATTTACCACCATGGGTGTGTGATTATGCATATTTTTATCCAAATCATCAATTCAGTTCAGTTTTATTTATAAAGCACTGAATCATAACAACAGTCACCTCAAGGTGCTTTATATTGTAAGATAAAGACGCTACAATAATATGAACGAAAACCCCAACAATCAAACAAGCCCCTTGGAGCAAGCACTTAACTACAAGCTGTAGAAGAAAGGAATGTTTAAAGCCTGATCTCACAAGTAGAGAGGGTGTCTGTCTCCTGAGTCCAAACTGGGAGCTGAAGCTGAAGGCTCTGCCTCCCATTCTACTTTTAAATACTCTAGGATTCACAAGTAAGCCCGCAGTCTGAGAGTGAAGAGCTCTATTAGATTGATATGGAAATTAGAGATCATCCAGGCTTTTTTGTACTTAAGACATTTTCTTTGGTGTAACTATTTGCTGTGAATGTAAAGAAAACAGTCTGAAAGAATATATGTGTGTAGAATATTTAGAATAACACCTCTTTGTTTTCATGTAGTGATTTATATCAGGTTAATACGACATTGCTATCTTGCTGCTCGCTTTAAGGCTAAAGTCAATACAACCAGTTAAAGGTTGAAAGTAGCTCACCTGCTCTGCCTGAAGGTAGTTACAATTCTAAACAGCTTGAATCTGCAGTTATTTAAAAGCGCAATTTTATATTTCAGTACTACAGATTAACAGTAAAATGCGTATCGTGGGTGCTGAGACATGTGTTACACACCATCTAAATAATGGGCTTTATTCAGCTCTCTGGGATTTCTTCAGCAGTTTGTCTTTAGAGATGTCCTGATGTAACAAGTGTATGAGTTAATGCAGTAATACTGTCTGACTGTTACAATGGAGTGATCCTTGCTTGCTGGCATGAGACATGTGATGCTGTAGCACCAGTTTAGAGTTTGAAGCCCGACAAACTGCGAAAGTATTTCATTTTATCCACAATCGAAACCTCTTCAGCTGAAGAAGTTCCACAAAAAACGCTGCACATATCAGACGCGATCTTTGTACTGAACCGCAAAGCAGCGAATTGTCTTCAGTTTTAAACAGCTCATCTTCTAACATAAATAGTTATAAATGTTTATGAATGCAACATTTGTGCGTGTGTGTTTATTATTGCCAAAACCTGGCTCTGGAAAGCAATATATAAATTGCTCAATCTGCCCTGTGAGATACTTTTTTGAAAAATGAGCCAAGCTTTTAAGAGTTATGTGATATTTTTAAGCGTTAGTGGGTGGACAAGATTAATGGGTATATCAGAGGGACAACTCAGGTAGAGCAATTAGGGGATGAAGTTAGAGGCAAGGCTGAGATGGTTTTGACATGTACAGAGGAGGGATGGTGGATATATCGGACAGCTGCCAGGCAGAAGGAAAAGAGGAAGACAGGAAGTGAAGGAGGACATGCAGAGTTTGTTTTTTGACGTATTTGTAAGTGGAGCAATACTGGTGTTGAAACAATATTTGAGTCGGAGCTGTTGAGCAGTTGAGAGCCTGAAATCTTTACGGCATCATCATCCATGTAATGCCTCCTCATGAGCTCATTAAGGTGCGGTCTGCCCGCACGCAGCGCTGGTGCTGTCATAGCTCCGCAGTGTCCATCACAGTTTTTCCAGATGCTATATCACTGCACACATATGACAACACTTTTTACATTCTGAAGAAATCCTCCACTAAAGTCATCTTTTCACTTGCCCTTTATAGCGGTTTTATTTTACACTGTGGGCCACATCCGGCCCACTTTGACCTGAAGTGTGCAAGACTAATGAAACTCCTCTATCCTGTCAGTGTAAAAAAGCTTAAGGTCTCATTTAATCCCTGAAATATCTGAGCATAAGAAAAAGGAGTGCACTTTTAACAGTGTGCCTCGGTTATTTTAATTATAAAATTGTTTTTTTAATAGATTTATTTATTTGTTTGTTTGTTTTTTACTGTGGAGACATTTCTATGGTAGTTCATGGAAAAACATTTGCCATTTAATTGTTTATCTATTGCTTAATTACACTGGTGTTGCATGAATGGCAGTGGAGGAGGTCTTCATCAGTAGGAAAAGCTATAGTTAAAAATCTCAGCCCTCCTTCACGTTTTCCAAAACCTTCCAGTGGGCCAGATTGGAGTCTTTGGCATGCTGATTCTGGCCCCCGAGCCTTATGTTTGACACCCTTGCTTTATAAAATTGAGGTGTGGATTTGCAGGTATTACATTAGATTGATTAACTGGAAATGGTTCAACTTTCTCTCTCCTATAGACTCACTCTTTTCCAAGCTGTAATCACTAAAAAGACTTTTAGAGGAGAAATCAGCTTAAAAAGAATCAACATAGCGATTAGTTCTGCAGTTTAATGCAACAGAACTAATAATGCATTTTTAATTGTTTTACATCCCGTCTGGTCTTTCTTTCATTCACTTCTTTTGCTTTGTGTCTCTGAAGTGTTTAAAACTCATTCACTGGTGAAGACACAGTGTCTGTCTGCACCGCTAACAGCTGCCCTGGCTCTCTCTCCCTCTCCCCCTCTCTCTCTCACTGGACTTGTGAGTGACAGCACATGTGCTGGGATACATGGGAGGCCTGCTTCTGAAATTCTAACTCCATGACTGTGAGACATACCCCAGCTATGGACAGGGTGGAGCTGTGAGAGACAGATGCTGTGAGAGGAAAAGGGGGAGAGAGAGACAGTCTGAGAGCGGTTGGAGAGAAGGGAAGAGAGGGACGGGTTTCAGGGTTGGAGAGTCAGGCCTGTTTTGTTCAGGGGAGCCGCTCAGCAGCCCGGTTCTTTGTGTGGACCCTCAGATTTTTCAGTCATCAGAGATCTGTCTGTGCTGAGTTTCTGAGTGTAGGAATTGAGGATGGCGGTCCGGATGTTGATGGTGTGCGCGCTCGCTACGTTGGTTTGTCGGGTAAGAAAAAATCTTTGTCTCCTCATACCACCTGTTGACTGAGATGAACAAACTTTCATGATTTATTGGAGCTTTAGGCTACGTGTGTGTGTGCGTGCGTGTGTGCGTGCGTGCGTGCGTGCGTGCGTGCGTGCGTGCGTGCGTGTGTGTGTGTGTGTGTGTGTGTGTGTGTGTGTGTGTGTAGTTGATTAAAAAGGCAGCCAGTTTTTAAAACATCCAAACTGGTCGCACTGACTTATAGCAGTTTTGTAGCAGATGCTGAGAGGTGAATATTAAACTCAGTGCACAGGTGCCTGAGCTATTGGAGGGAGTACATGTGCTCCACTTTCTGCATGCTATAAAAATATCAGCGAGAAGTAACTGAACGCATGTATCAGACTGGCTGTGACCATGTGAATCTGTACGGATCTACACTGGGCCAGCTTCCAAGAACCTCTCTGCTTCCTGCTCGTGCTCTTGTTTAGAGGACGACCTTTAGCTGCTCTGCTCTTTAAATATACAGTTTATGTTTTTACCTGAAACGTGTCCTTGGCCAAGCAGTAACTCATTTTCATCAATAGACGCACCATTCACCGGCTCTGCAATCAGAGATCGGGCCTGATATAAACATTACATCCAAGTCTGAGGAGGATGATGGAGTGTTTTGAGGAACAGGAGACTCCAGATGTGTACAGAGGGCTCATGGCATCATTAGTAGCCCCTGTCAGCAGACACCATTATGAAATCTATAATGGAGGACAATGTAAACTGACTTATTGCCCACAGCCCTTCCAACCACCATCAGTCCTCTTCTCTGTTTGGAGTAGTAATGCAGCCCAGGTTTCGTGAGGGAAGTCTTGCCATGATGTTTTATAATTCACTATAAATGTGGCTGATCCTATAAAGCTATCAAAATGAACGGTTCGCATGTTTTCCGCCGGTTTCTCTGATCTGCTGCTCGGATCATTTGGGTATTCGGTAACTAATAATAATGAGATAATATACATTGTCTCTTTTGGTCACGCGTGTGATAAATCACTGACACCGGCTACAGAGGAAGCTATTTTGTCACAGGACATCAGTAACCATTTTATTTATAACTCTTCATATGCACATAAATAATCCTGTAAATGATTTGAAAGCTCAGTAAACACTGAAGTGACCTTTACAGTTCAGGATCCCAGTCCTCAGGTCTGATATCAGACAGCTGCTTAGGCTCTGAGTGTAGAGGGTGATAGGGGATCACATTGCTCCTTCAAACGCTGGAGGTGTTACAAGTCCCAGAGTGAGAGTAAAACATCCATATAATACAATATAACCTAAAAAAAAAGCAATCATTTATGGCTCTTCTGAAAACTGTCTATTAGCACACATGGAGCAGCAGATTTATGGTAGGTACAGTGGTCGGTGTCCAATGCTAAAATCATTCTTTCATGGTCTTCAGCTTATCCTTACCATGGTCACGGGGGGGCTGGAGCCTGTCCTATCTACCATAGCCCAGAGGCAGGGTACACCCTGGACTGGTTGCCAGTATGACGCAGGGCTAACACAGAGACACATTCGCACCAATGGCCAATTTAGAATGACCAGTAGCCCTAACCTCATGACTTTGGACTGTACTGTGTGAGTGAGTGAATTCGACTTTTGGTAGAATTTCCTTTGAGTTAAGTAGAAAGGTGCTATATAAGTATTGGTCCAATTACAACGTAAGCAATTGTTGTTCACATATGAGAACTTCCCAAATACCTGTTGCCTTATTTCGGATTTGATATATGTTGTGGTTTGCCATGCAGCTTCCAACGCTGGACCAAAGCCTTCATACGTGTCACAATCTCCTCATGTCACCAATCCAGTTCAGTAAAACGTTTAAGAAGATTGCAGATACAGATTTCTGTTCTGGCTGCCGCTTCCTGTGTAGACCTCTACACCAGCCCAGCATCCACTTCAAAACTCTAGGGAGTTGTTTCCTCATCAATCCCTAATTTGTATTTGTATCATACTTTTGGGGAGCGATGAGCTTGGAGTCTAGAAACTCTAAGTATATTATTCTTCTGCACTGCTGTAATGACTGATTTTTGATTGAGATTGGTTTAAATGCCCAAACACAATAGAAATGTACCGCATGAACCCTTCAACCAAAGCAAACAAGATGAAACTGATGCAAAGCCCATGTGTGGAGTAAACCGTTCCATAAACCAATCAGAAGAGAAGTACGTAAACAAATCAAACTGATTACTCTTTAGCTGCGTTCTCCCTGAGTATGTCTGCCTGTCTGTGCATAAAACCTATAAAAAGGGCTGTAAAAATGCAAATGTGTGATTGGACACACACTTCTGCCCTTTCCACAAATACCTGCTTCAAAGTTTAGGCAGTTTTCCGGAGACAGCTTGTTTTTAATACAAAATCTTTTAATACAAATCTTACAGCAGCGATTGAGCTGAACAGACATCCATCTTCTAGGATGAATGAGTCAAAGGTGTAAAATAAAAGGAAGGAAGGAGGACAAATGCATCTTGTATTCATTATTTTTGCTCATGCCAAACGGTTCTATTTTAGCAACTCACCACGTGTACACAACAGACCGAATTAACACACATAGCATATAAACAACTTACCCCAAATCTTCAATCTGAATGAAAAAGAAATGTGTTCAAAGTAATCCCAGCCAGCGGTCCTAAGACGTTACAGATGGACACGCTGGGCAAATGCACAAACATTTTGGGCATTGTTTCTCTTCTGTGTACACTTCACAAGTGAAAGAAATTTGTCAAGGTCTCTGCTACATAAATAATCAGAGTAAAATTAATTGAACCATCAGCGGTTGTCAGGCCACTCCAAAGGCTTTCACTAGTGTCACCTGATAGCTTTCAGTTGTGTTTTAATTTTTCAGTAAGCTGTTTGAACTCGAGTGTTGGTGCCTGCTTTGGGTACGCTGTGGCGAAGAGAGGGCAACAGCCACAGCTGTTCCCAGATGCATATGTGATGCCATTTGTCCCGCTCTGTAATCCCCCCTTGCAGAAAGAGGAGTGCGTCGCATCTGGACCATGAAATCGGGTACAAATCAAGAGTGTGGAGCGGCTGGCCAGCTGGCGCTGAGGTCTCACTCATCGGAAACAATCAGTCAGAGGGTCTGAATCACAGGTCCTGCTGGGTGTGGATACCTGCAGGCTGTTTGCGCTAGCTAGAGTTTCAGAAAGAGCAAAGGGTACAAAATACAACTTCAATTTCATAAAAAAAAGATTCAGCTAAGCAGTAAAGTCAATTTCCTTTTCTTTGTGTTGCCTCTTTCTTACAGACTGAGACGTGGAAAGCCATGTGGTGACAGTTGGTAATTTAGAGGTCATACATATACTCACGCACCCTCAAGAATAACTCAGCAGCAGTGCTATGATGGGTTTCTACCATGGACCATTTGTATCCCTGGTGAAATCGTAAATTAACACATACAGAGATGTTAAAAGGACATCCAAATGACTTGGACGCATGCAGCATTTCTTGAAAACTGCTGAGTAGTTTGTTAAATACTGTCATAACTTCTTGTTCATGAGAATTATTACTTTGAGTTTCCTTGTTTTGATGTTCCTGAATTTAGTGGCTGTTATATTGTGAATAATTCAAGCCCAAGACTTTTATCTTGCATAATGTTTTTTTATTCCTGGAAACTTTAAATTTCCACTAAGTAGGTTTTAATCACATATTTCCCAACAGTATAAGCTTACAGTGATGCTTCCACCTCCAATGAGTCTAAGAGGTCTTGAGGATGAATAGACTGTTTTTGTTGTTTTATATATTCCAGTTAATAGGATTTGTACAATGCATTTTCTTTACTAAAGGCCTCAAGGTGCTTTATATTAAAGGTAAAGACTGTGATCACGCAACCCCCTATGAGCAAGGATTGGCAACAGTGGGAAGGAAAAACTCCCTTTTAACAGGAATAACCTCCTGCAGAACCAGGCTCAGGGAGGGGCAGCCATCTGCCATGATTTTTTGGGGATGAGAGGAGGATCACGGGACAAAGACATGCTGTGGTCGAGCCTGAGATTATTAATAACTAATGATTAAATGCAGAGTGGTTCCTAGCAGCCTGGACCTGATGCAGCATAACTCAGGGAGGATTCTTGGTCATCTGATCGAGCCTTAACTATAAGCTTTATCAGAGTGGAAAGTTTTAAGTCTAATCTTAAAAGTAGAGAGGGTGTCTGTTTCCTGAATCTCCTGAATCCAACCTGGGAGCTGGGTCCACGGCTGAAAGCGCTGCCTCCTATTCTACTTTTATCTTAGGAACCACAAGTAAGCCTGCAGTCTGAGTGTGAAGTTCTGTGTGGATGATTGTAAAGTGGCCAGTACAATAATTGTACTGGCCACTTTAATATAACCCAACACTTCACAGATCACGTTGTTTCATTTTATTATTTAGTAACTCCATGCTTATTTTTGCCCCTAACAAATCTACTTTTAGCTGAATTTTACAGCCTTGCATTGCATTCCTAAAGCTCAGACATCTGTTCTAAGGGGGAGGCACACTTGTTGTGCCACCATAAATAGGGTATATATGCCCATGTCAGGCAATCATGACTTAGCAAAGAGTGGAGCTGTGGGATCAGTACTGCTGGTGGCTGAGCGGTCGAGAGTCTGTGCTTGAGGTCCGGTAACAGAAGTGACCTGAGGGACACCTGTGTGACCTCTAGCCTGCAGCCGGGGGTACTCCCTGGTATGCTGCAGGCATGGCTTCTCAAACACTCAGTGTTTTCTTGAGCTATTTGTGCGACTGTTACACAAATGCATGCAGAAAGAAGATACTCAGGCTGATAGAGATTTGGTGCAAGGATAAACAGAGGTGCTGACTTCACTACAGACATGGTGAATTGTCAGGGACAAGACTTCATCAATATAATGTCATTTTAAATACTACAAAGCCTTACTTTTGCTTTTAATCTCTCCCTGTTATCCTTCACTATTTTACACCTTGTAACTTGTGTCTCTACTTTACAGAATATTTCAGATGACTCCCATATTGTGTGAAAAAACATTGTTTTGCAACCTGTGGCATACATTTCCATTGCCTTTTTTGTAACAGTGGTTCATGTCCAACAAATAATGCATTTGTAACAGTAACAGTACTTGGAAGGTGGACAGCTCAGAGGGCTCTGTGACGGAATGTCTCAGATTGAGTGCATTTGCAGGGTTGACAATAGTGGCAGTAGTTTTACAGTAATCGCCTCATGATGAATTGCTGGTATGCATGCCTGACATTGTGTTTGGATGGAACAGATATGTGTCTGCGTATCTTTTCTTTTAATACTAAGTAAGTATTAAAGTAATTTAAGAAAGTTCGTTTTTACTGCAAATTACATCACTTAGAAAACATTATGTGCAACAGAAAACCTAATAGATTTTCCCCCAGTGGAACTTACCACATGCAACATAACACATATCCATCTCTTGCTTCACAGTATTTCAGTACTCTTCACAGTGTGATGGTATGCTTTTTTCTCCGAAGCCGGCATCAGTGAGTTAGAGTCAAACTTTCTCGAACCTGTTAAAGACTCCTTAGAGTGCTTAATGGTTCTTGCTGTGAAGGCACGTCGTCCCCAAACGAGGCGTCCGTGGTCCTGTGAGGGTCCGAGGTGAAAGGCCAAACTGTAAAAGTATCTGGGAAAAGCCTCTAAAAACAGTTAATCTGTGTGTGGTGTCGTCGCTCAGCCTGTCAGGAGAGGCACTCGCCGGTCTAATTGGTAACACGACACTTTGGTGCTGCCGCATTTCGGTCTGGTAAAAGCATTTTAACAGTGCTGATGGAGACACTGTCTTCCAAAACACAGCCTCATCTTAAGTTGAAGCAATGGGACAAGTCAGTGATTCAGAGTGTTTAAAAAGAAAAACAAAGAAAGAAAAAGTTAAATGTCAATTTGTTATCAGGGGTTCATGTTTGAAAACCTCTTGTTGCTGATGTTGTGATGGTGTTTTCTTCACCATGGAAATAACCCCATCATCATCCACTTTAACTGTCTTCTCTGATTTGTCCGGCGTTTTTGTGTTGCTGAGCTTCTGAGTGCATTCATTTTTTTAAAAGAATGAATCAGTCGCTTTTTCTATAGATTTGTTTTTGGGTTTTTTTTGTTGTTGTTGGGGGTTTTTTTAGCCTATGACATGCGTTACTTACACATCTCATCTATGGGCCTCATATTTAAAAATTTCAAGCCTCTGATAGAGAAATGGAAGATACGGTATTAAAATGGCTGTAAGTCCTACTCATTTACATCATGGGCCACCTACAGCCAACTTAGATCTTCAGTGGGTCGGCCCACTGACACGCCCCTTTCTGTCAGTCAAGAAGCTTAACTAACATACTAACTGTACTTCTAATACTATAGGTATTTAAGTAACTAAAAAGTTTACCTTAATTACTTTGGTTTAGTGTAAAAGGCCATGGAGAAGATTTTTATCAGCTGGAAAAGTTGTAAAACTTGTTAAAAGTACAGTTAAAAGTCCTCCTTCACATTTTCCACTACTATCCAGCAGGCCAGATTGGAGTCTTTGGCAGGACAATTTTGGCCCTTAGGCCTTATCTTTGATAACCCTCTCCTACACAGTTACTAAGTTCATTCATCTGGTCAAGGCTTTTCTTTGTGCCGTTTGCATGCTCTTCCTGAGAGTGCATTCTCTTCAGTTTTTGCATTTAAGCGGAAGAAAGTGGATGGTTGATGAATAAATTTAAACCCCTTGAATCAAAGCTGGAAGTCTCCACTTCAATCACATATTTCTTGCTTTATTTAAAATATACTGGGTTTGCACGCAGACCACCACCATAGTGGAGTGTTAGAGAAACGTAAGCAGGTTCCTGACAGAGGAAAAGCTACAAAAATCGTTTCTTTGTCCAACAAACCTGTTTTCAGTCTTTTAAATAAAGCAGACGAGATGAGCTCTGCAAAGTTTTTCAGTTGCATGAACTTGCATTGTTACTGACTTCACTGCAGCTGGCCATGTGTGCATTCTTAAATGTGACCAATTCAGACAAAATTAGAAAGTTCTGTATTTGGAGAGGAGGGGAGCAACTGTGATGCAGCTGTTGTTGATTTTAAGATTAACCAACAATGCAGTATGTGTGCTATGCCTGTAGAAGTTTGTGAGTTCATATATCGGAAGTCTTTAGTATGAAAGGAGATAACTATCAAAGCGATTTGGTGTGGGTGACACGCACTGCTGGAATCTGAATGTAAACATCTTTGCCAGTGTGTAGATGTTGATGGCTACAAAAAGTTAAATAGGTATCCAGGCGTTGGGAATATAGAACGGTCTAAGATTAGCCTGCCCTCTGACTCGACCTGCAGATGCCAGCAGTGGCTGCCATTCCTCCATTCACTGTCCCAGCAGCATACCAGAGGATCAGTATAGCAGATCACTCACCCTAGAGACAGGATGGGCTCACAGCCCGTTTAAAAAATATTCACAATTTTCTTTATCCATTACTCAGCATATTTACGCACCCTATAAAACTTTCATGAAATAGGTTAACAATTAATAGTTAGACATGTACTGCATGTGTGTAAATGCAAAGAGAGATATATGAGAAAGCCTTTTGCATAGCTGATAGATCTGCCTTTATTTCTGGTCTTGTGGGTCGAGCCTCTGAGCTCTTAAACATATGAGGAGTAATCCTGAGAACAGTCAAATCCCAAAGAGAAGCAGGAAGCAACTTATGGAAATGTGTAAATAAGCTTATGCGGGGGTGGGTGTTTGGTCTCTGCACATGCATGTATGTCAGTCTCTATGTGTGTGCATATATGAGTGGGGGGGAAATCATGTATATGAGCGTGTCTGTGGAATTCCTACAGCCGAACAGATCCGTAAGGTGACCCCAAACTCCCAGTCAGGTGCAGAGCTGAGCATAAAGGGGTATTTGTGAGTGTGAGCAGGAATGCGGGTGGGAAAGCACAGGATCTAAATCCATAGTCGACAGCTGTTGTGTGAGTGGGCTGCTCGCATGTAATGTGTGAATGTGTGTGTGAATGGGTGGATGACTGGATATGTAAAGCGCTTTGGGGTCCTTAGGGACTAGTAAGGCGCTATATAAATACAGGCCATTTACCATTTACCATTTTGGGGCGTACACAATCAGGACGAGCAATGTGCTGAAGGAGAGCCTGTGAAATGAGCAGGACTGTTTTTGTTTCCTCGTCCTGAGATGAATTTGCACCCAGATCAAAGGATGATGACATGTTAGTGGGTGTAACCTGAATCTGCGGCCCTGCTCCCCTTCAGCCCCCAGACAATCCCACAAACTCCACATCACAGATGGCCTCGGCTCTACGCTGCCATTCCATCAGGCCACAGGGAGCGTTAGAGCTCTGAGGAAGACTCTCAACATTGATTTAAACAGCTGCAAATGTAATGATATAATGTGTGTATTCCATGAAGGTGACTTACATGTGATCTGACTGCTGCACATTATAACTCCATTACAGCTCAGTAGTAGGAAGCAGTGTGTGTGTGTGTGTGTGTGTGTGTGTGTGTGTGTGTGTGTGTGTGTGTGTGTGTGTGTGTGTGTGTGTGTGTGTGTGTGTGTGTGTGTGTGTGTGTGTGTGGTTATCATGCTGTAATTTTTTTTCCCTCCTCCAGGTGTGGAGCTCTGCAGAACCTCACCATAGTGAGAAAGAGTTGCATCCTCAGGTCCTTCACCCATGGAGAAGTAGAGGCAAAGGGCTGATCAGAGTAAAGAGGGACTGGATCATTCCTCCAATCAGAGTGTCAGAGAATAGCAAGCAGATTCCTGAAGACCTTGTCCAGGTAAATGCCAAATTAAAACTTTTCACATCGATTCATCACTGCATTCGTCTTCTTCTTTTTCTTCTTCATCTTCTCTCATGGGTCGCCAGGTCTGTGGTTTTCATGCAAAATCAAGCACCGGACCGCTTTTCAGGTTTTTGTTACAGGCCTATTTGGCATGGTCATTAATAAATATAAATCCATATTCCATATAAAAAAATCTATTTTTACTAATTATACACTGAATATAAAACATCCAGGTAGTAACCATGGTGGCATCACGCATTGGGTGGTAAAGTCCAGTTCAATAAGGAGAGAGCATTTGAAGAACTGAACATGATTTGTGATTTATTGAAATATAAAGTCTGAGTAATAAACTTTTTGATGATCAGAAGTGAACATAGCAAAGCAGTGCTGTGTTAGGAAGTAGACCAGAACCCTCCAGAGTCCAGACACTGGTGTTAGCAGAGGCGAAGCAGGTGGAGATTTGAACGAGAATCTCTATCTGGCACGGAAGCGGTGGATTGGGGGAGGATGGGGGTTGCACGGATGAGAGTGAGGTTTAAAGCACATGGGACTGAGGCTGACTGGCTTGCAAAAGGCAGACAAGAAAATGATTGGGCCAGGGTGATGACGACACCGTGGGAAAAGCAGGGGGGGAGTAAAAAAGAGACTAGGAGCCCCCACCACATCCAGCAATGCAATGCAGATGAGGGAATACAGAGCTTCTTGACTGAATTTATATATAAGCTTCATTCATGAAGACATTTGCTTATTGTTTTGAAACCAGGCATAATGACATCTGAGAAACTGAGGGGCACTGCACACTCATAGGCTTTGTACAGATTTCCCAACAAGGTGCTAACTTTTGCAGGTGCAGTAAATAAAGAGTTTGGTGACTTCCTTCTAAAGACTAAGTCCACGCTAATTGTGTTAATTAGTGAGGACTGAATCCTATTAAGTTGATTTCTTTAATATTGAACAACACTGACTGTAAATTTCATTCAAACATATTACACACAACATAGAGCCGTTGTTGCAGACTTCCCATGACCTAAATGTACAAATCATACCTTACACTGAGAAATAGCCATTTTATAGAAAAATTATTACATAAAAAAAATACAAACTTGTTGTATTGATTAGTCTCACAGCCCTAATTGTCCACAAAGTGACTCATTTGAAGTTTTTGATGATCATCAGCTTTCTCTAATCTTTCTGTCCAGATCAAATCTGACAAAATCTTCACCGGTGAGGTAATCTACAAGTTAGAGGGACAGGGGGTTGACCAGGAGCCCAAGAACCTGTTTGAGATTGATGACAAGACAGGGGTGATCAGGAGCAAGCAGCCACTGGACAGAGAGAAGTACAGCAACTTCACGGTAAGACTGCGTTTATGGGAGTTAAGTTTTAAAGCACAGGTCGCCAGAAGTGCTAACTTACACAAGCTACAACGTGCTGTTTAAGAGCTCCCGTGTGTTCCAGAGCATGTTTCTGCCTTAAAGCAGACAGGAAAAAGCAAAACAAAGCAAAGCCAGAGGTCAGCTTTCCAGGGATCTTTATGAGCATCTCGGGAAGGACTTCTGAATGTTTGAGATCATATGACTTGTGATGTAACCCTGACCCAAACATCCTGCTCTTTTCTTTCTGCCAACACATGTTGTGTTCAGATAATGTAAAAGTCTAAAGACACCTTGAGGGGATTGCTGGATGTGGAAGATTGTTTCTGCCACTGGAAAAAAAAACAACCATGTATAAGTCAAAATTTAAAACTTCTGAGAAAATAAGTTCAATTCAAGTTCAATTTTCAACTTAGCTCTGCCGATCATGCTTCCATAGTTGGATGTTTGTGGCAAGCACAGTGATATTTGATTCTAACACATTTTCTGTTGTATTTGTATTGTGTGTGTGTGTGTGTGTAGCTTAAAGCCTTCGCGTTGTCCCCCAGTGGAGAGCGACTGGAGAATCCGACCACCATAGAGATATTAGTGCTGGATCAGAATGACAATAGACCTGTCTTCCCTCACAGCCCGTTTGTGGGCACTGTCTCTGAGTTCTCAGTCCCAGGTACACACATATATGACCCATTTAGATAATAACAAGCAAACTATTTTTTTCACCTAATAGTCCATTTTAAAGGCACGGCGTTTTGTAACGTTGGACATTTTCTCAATGAAGTCCTGCAGTCTCAGCACCAACGCCACACATCCGTGATCCACTCTGATGGATCTTTTGAGGGACTTTATGAGATCTGTCCCGCTGACCTGAGCTCTCAATCATTCACGACAGGCACATCGGTAATGACAGTGACAGCCACAGATGTAGACGACCCAATGACAGAAAACGCTGTTCTGAGCTACTCCATCATTGACCAGGAGAGCATTCCTCCCAACGCCATTACCAAGATCATGTTTGGCATCAACAACAAGACAGGTGCCATCTACACAAGAGATGTAGGCCTGGACAGAGAGGTAAACAGGAGGAGGGCTTTTGCAGAGCATCATAATGCTTTTATTTCACTAACGTGCTGTATTGCGTCCCGTAGGTGGTGAAAGAATTCAGGTTAAAACTACAGGTGGCTGATATGGGGGGCATGGGACTAACAAGTGAAGGTGTGGCAATCATACATGTTTCTGACATCAACAACCACGCACCGCAGTTCAGCCCTGACTCAGTAAGTCTCAGAAGTCTCAGGAAAATACTTTCCGTAATTTTAGGATCTAACCTGTCACTTCAATTTGTTATCACGATCGGTGATTTCTTTTCTGTTTGTGGCGCGTGTAGTACAACATGACAGCGGTGGAGAACAGGAACGACTACGAGCTCGGACGAGTGAATGTGACAGACAGAGACGATACTGGAACGAAAAACTGGAAGGCCAGATACTTCATTTCAAATGACTACAGAGGAAACTTTGCTGTCCATACTGATCCCATCACCAACCAGGGGGTCCTCACAGTGGTGAAGGTAAAGCCGGGGAGGGGGAGGGAATGTTTCCAAAGCATTCACAGAAACAGGGACAACAATGTGGTTCTTTATTAAATATTGAACATTATTAAACAGGTAAAAGTTGGGGACTTACATAAATTTGATAATTTAATCATTAATAATTTATACAGCAATAGCTGTAATAGAATAGAAAAATAGCAATAATAGAAAAAAATGACATGACAAGACAAGAAGATCTTTCTGGTGTCCAGGATTGTTGTAAATCGCATGCTTTTTTTTTTCAAACTTTATTGAAATTATAAAGCGAACAGTCAGTCATTCCAGTTCAGTTTGTACAGTAGACATACAAGGCAAATAAGAGTAACAATATACAGTACAATGAAATAAGAAGGATAAATAAGTAAAGGAGAAAAAAAGAAAAGAAAAAAAAAGGGGGGGGGATGTGACAGACTTCATAACAACTTTGTACTTGAAAGTTGTGACAGCTCATTCGTTAAACATTTCTGAATGAATTTCAATCAATGATAAACCTTTTTTATTGGAAGTTAATTTAAGAGAGTTTAAGTAATATTCAATTTCAATCAAAAACAAATTAAATGATGGGGTTGAGTCTTGAAATTGACATTTATGTATATGGAATTTCCCTAATAAGATATAAAGATTGACAATGGCACATTTTTTTTCCCTTTAGTTTCAAAATAAGTGATAATGTTCTTCCCTTCAATTTTGATTTCGTATGTTGTCTTGCACAGTATATAATTTTCAAGCTCTCTCCAAAATGTAGCACTATATGAACAGCCATAAAACAAATGAGTAACACTTTCAAGTTCAGTTTTACAAAAGGTACATTTTCTATCAATGTCACAGAATCTTGAAACATACGTGTTGGATGAATATATGTTATGTAATATTTTCAAATGTAATTCTCTAACTTTGTTTGTAATACAAAATCTAAAAGGAACAAGCCACGCTTTATCCCAGTTGATATTATCAAAACTAGCATTCCAAAAAAACTTCCCTCTTGGAGTTATTTTCTTCGCATTATACAAACATTCTCTAATATGTTTATTGGTGCATTTCTTGCTTAAGAAATCAATACCATTTATATAAAGACTGTTAACGGATGCATGTGGTGTGTTCTGTTTTTTGTAGCTTTTCATCAACTCAGTCAGTCCGCTGGGAACGGACTTTATTACAGAGCTAAAATCTTTAAATTTGATAGGGAATGTTTTTTCTGTAATAAAGTCATTGTAACTAAGTAGCTGGCCTTCAGAGTCAAATAAGTCTTTTAAATATATTATATTTTTATCAATCCAATTCTGCAAATATAGTGATTTGTTCCTCTTAGTAATACATTCATTATTCCAGATAATAGATCTATGTGGAGAAAAGTTATGTGAATAACATAATTTCCAAGCCAACAATGCCTGTTGATAAAATGCAGACATTTTAACTGGTAACTTTGATATACTGTAATTACAAGACAATAGGAAGTGTAAACCTCCAACATTTCTAAAAATGTTATGTGGAATGAAATGCCATAATGATCCAGGAGATTTTAAGCATTCTTTTACCCATTTCACCTTAAATGTATAGTTCAGATCCATGAAGTCCAGAAGGTCAAAACCACCTTTATCTTTAGGTCCACAAAGCAACGATTGTTTTAGATGATGGTGCTTATTCTTCCATACAAAGTTAACAAATAAGTTATTAACATTTTTACATGTGGAATCATACACATTAAGGGAAAGGGCTGGATACACAAATCTGGAAACACCTTCAGCTTAAGTCAAAAGGATTCTACCAAAAATTGATAGGTCTCTCTGGAGCCATCAGTTCAGTATAGTTTTAGTTTTTCCATCCTGGGAGAAAAGTTGAGTTGTTGACGCTCTGTGTCCTTCTTACAGACATGAATACCAAGGTATCTAACACAGTTTTTGACAGGAATATTATATAAGGATTTGACATTTGATTGGTACAAACTTAAAATTTCACATTTAGATTTATTTAGTTTTAAACCAGAGGCAATTGAGAAATCATTTATTAATGAAATAGCATTTTCAATCTGATCTTTGTTTTTTAAGAATAAAACGGTGTCGTCTGCTAGTTGGGTCACTCTGATTTCTTTACCAAAAATAGATAAACCTTTAATGACTGGGATATTTAAAATGTGTAATGAAAGTGGTTCAGCCGCAATCAAAAATAAAAAGAGTGAAATTGGGCAACCCTGGCGAACAGATCTCATGACTGGAAATCTTTTAGTAGTATTTGGATATAGTATAACACAACTGTCAATATTTTTATAAAACATTTCGATAGTTGACACAAAGTTTGGACCAAAACCAAAGGTTTTGAGTGCTTTAAATAAGAAATAATGTTCTACCGTATCGAAAGCTTTATAAAAATCAAGAAACACAATAAGGGAATCATCATCTATATTGTCAGAGTAGTCTAATAGGTCAAAAATAAGCCTTATGTTTGAACTGATATGGCGGTTGGTCATAAATCCGGTTTGCGTTTCAGCTATGATCTCATCAAGATTTTTCTTTAATTTTTTGGCATAGACCAATGAGATAATCTTATAATCTATGTTCAAAAGAGTGATAGGTCTCCAATTTTCTATAACAAGAAGATCTTTATCAGGTTTAGGAATTAAAGTTATAATACCCTGTTTCATGCTTGTGGACATTTCTTTTCCATCAAGGCATTCCTTAAATAATTCTAATAAAGGATCAACAATGATATCCCAGAACTGTAAATAAAATTCCACTGACAAACCATCATTACCTGGAAATTTGCCCTTTTTCATTGATCGAATTGCCTCTGAAATTTCTGATTTTATTTCTGAGATAGTTGGTGCAAAATTTTTAACTGACTCGATAAATCTATCACAATCATTGATATTACAATTTGATTTGTATATATATTTGTAGAATGAACCAACATGTTTTGAGATATCTAAATAATTAGTGGTTATGTTATTATCAATCTTAAGAGCAGATATATTGTTTCTTCTTTGGTTTCGTTTCTCAAGAGCAAAAAAGTAACTAGAATTTCTTTCACCTAGTTCTAGCCATTTTGCTTTGGACCTTATAAAAGCCCCTTTAGCCATGTTAATATATGCATTATCTATTTATTCCTTTAGTCTTTTCAATTTAATTTCTTCATCATCTGATAGAGCATCTTTCTTCATTAATATGTTTAATTCATTCATAATACTGATTTCTTTAGTGTCATGTCTTTTTTTAATTTCTTTGCTTCGCCTTATTGCCGCTTCCGTTACCTTGAATTTGAAAAATTCCCATTTTAGTGTGTGATTCATATTGGTATCCCCGAATATCTGATCTGCCGTTTTTTCCACTATACTACAAAATGTATCATCATTCAATAAATTATTATTTAGCTTCCAAAAACCACGTCGTTTACTTTGACTTTGTTTATTGCCAACTAAGTGAATTGTGATCAATTTGTGATCAGTTAATGGAGCAAAATCATGAGAAGATTCTGAAACAAAATGTAAACATGGAGAAGATATTAACCATAAATCAATTCTGGATTGTAGAGATCTATTTGCATTGCTCCAGGTAATGTAAATCGCATGCTCAAAAATACTGACATAAACAACTGACATCACCCTTTAAATCTACATGGCCATTGAGACCGTCATACTCTATCAAACACCACCATCTAGTGGATTGTATTCAAACTACATTGTGCTCAGATCCACTTTAAAGCAGAGATGTAATTTTACATTTAGACTCGATCTGAAGTGGGCCAGAGAAGTCAAACTCTACTCTGTATAAGTGTAAAGACATTTAGGTACACATTTAGTCCCTGAGAAGTCTTAACATGAAGAAAAGAAGAACAGTTTTATCAATAAGCCTCTGTTTTTCTACATGATAAATGTGGGAAATTATGCTAAAAATTCTGATAGTTCATTGCCCAGACAAATGTTCCAGTTGATGGTTTAAAACAGGAACTTTTCTGTCATTTAATTGTTTATCTTTTAGTTTACTTTCCTATGCTGTGAATGGTGATGGAGAGGTCTACAGGGGAAAAAATTGAAAATCTATGCATTCCTCCACATTTTCTGAAGCCTTTCAGTGGGTCAGACTGGAGTGTTGCCAGACTGATTCTGGCCCCCGGGCCTTATGTTGACACCCCTGCTTTAAAGCCTGAATCATGAAATAATTTCCAGAAAATTTAATATATTTGCTGAACCTTCTGACAAATTAAAGGAAAAATTCATATTAATTTTCCACATATGAGTTTTAATTTGAATTTGCTACATTCACGTACATTTGTGTGTGTTTTTCATTTTTCTTAAAAAACATACTTTGTAAATATAGGCCTGTGTTTCCAATCAGATGTTAAATCCTGTTTCAGATTACATGAGATGACTGAATTTGTTGTTTTAGTTCATTTATACTTTAAGTTTCTCCTGTTCTGTATTGCAGCCCCTGGATTATGAAGCGCAGAGCGAATACCGCCTTCTTTTGAGCGTGGAAAATCTTAATCCTCCGAGCAGCAAGGCTTCCAGGCTGACTTTGAGCTCTGCCACAGTTACGGTCATCGTTGTGAATGAGAATGAAGCCCCACGTTTCAGAGAGGAGCCCATACAGATTGAGGTCCTCGAGTCTGTGAAACCTGGCACATTACTGAAAAACAATATTGCCTTTGACCCTGATAATTCTGATCTGAGGTATGATATGGCAGTGAAACAAGAGATGTTTTCCTATTTCCTAAAATAAATAAATAAATATGCGACCACGGGGTAATTTCCTCTGCTGTCTGTATGATAGGTATGAGATTAGCAGAGATCCTGAGAGTTGGCTGGACATCAACAGAGATACAGGAGACATTACAGCAAAGAGGAAGTTTAACATGAGATCTCCACATGTGAAAAACAGTATCTACACTGCTGCTGTGAAGGTTATAGGTCAGCACGTCTACTCATTCTAGACTTTTAGCATAAAAAAAAATCAATGTACATTCAAAGCTGATTCATTTTGTTGTTTTGCTATTGATTTACACATTGTGTATTTATCTTTTCTTGCATAGATGCTGGTGGTGTTTCAGCCACTGCTACAGTGGCGATTACACTCAAAGAGACGAATGACTTCCCTCCTCAGGTTTTCCCCCTGACTGGCTTTGTATGCAGAGGCGGCAGCAGGTCACGTAAAGGTTTGCTTCTGACTGCTGTAGATGAAGACCTTCCTCCGCAAGCTGCACCCTTCCTCTTTCAAATACCTGACGATCTGTCAGCCAACTGGACCATCACTCAAGTAAATGGTAAAGAGCAACAAGAAGCAGAATTAATGGTCGTTCACTTAGGAGCTTGCAAATATTATTTCCTCTCATTTTCTTTTTAAATTTTCTTTTTTTTTTAGATACTCATGCCATGCTTCAGCCGCTTGTAGACCTGGAGTTCAGAGACTATGCTGTCATGGTGCAGGTATCGGACTCCGGCAGCCCAGCTCTGAGTGCTGAGGCTCAGGTCAATGTCACTGTTTGTCTCTGTGACTCCTTCAGAGACTGCAAGTCTGAGGCAGGGGCAATCTTAGGCTCCAGTGTGGGAATCAACTTCATCGCACTCATTATCATTGCGGCGAGCACTGCACTCCTGCTGTGTAAGTAATTTCAGCCTTTCAATTAATGTTTAAAGCAAAAAGATTTAGCAAGATGGATGGGTTATTCGTGCAAAATAATCCATATCCATATTGCTGCTTTAGTGAAAAAGTTTGCCACAATAGGTTAAAACCTGCAATAAGTGACTTGCTTTGCATGCAGTTTAGTGCACACATAATCGCAAAGACTTATGATCCAGCCATGAGAATAACAGGCAAAACATGTATCCAAATCCCAGCATGCATTAACAAAATAAAGCTGCAATAATTAGATTAGTTAACTGACCATTTATGTTTGAAGCAAAATGTAAGAAAAAAAGTAGATACAAAAAACACCGATAATGAATAATCAGATAAACATTAATACATTCATTTTTGCAGTGCTTCTCCTCCTGGCTGTTGCTGTGACCGCCTGTGGAAGACGCCACCACATCAAGAAAGGAACAGGACTGCTCATCGGGGAATCTGAAGACGACATACGTGACAATGTCTTCAACTATGATGAGCAAGGTGGAGGCGAGGAGGATGAGGTAAGGCTAAAACACAGGTTGGGAGACCATGTAAACAGTGGCACGTGTACAGAAGAGAGTCTTACTCTTTGTAATGTAATTGAATGTTAATAATATTTCATTGTAACTGATGGTTTGAGTGTGTCTGACTTCTTTCTCTCACAATGCAGAACGCCTTTAATATTGACCTGCTGTGGAATCCCCATGATGCACCCCCCACCCCGGGGTCCTTTTACCCAGGGTCTGGAATTCCTCCTCGAGGGAAGCAGCCCCTTAGAAAGGACGCCCCACATAACCTTCCATCGCCCACCTACCCACGGAGGCCTCCTGCAGATCCTACTGACATCGAGGACTACATTAATGATGTGAGAGGCTCCTACCATTTATTTATTTAACACAATAAATAAAAGAAAAACTTGCTCTTGAAGCAAAAACTCAATCCAAATCTACATAAAATAAAACATGCATCATTAGATTTCAAAACTCTTACTAATGAAGTTACTAACAGGTATTCTAAACGACAACCAAACACAGCACAACTAAATCTGGATTGTGTTTTCTTATGTTTACATGTGTAATCATAAAGGCATGCCCATAGCACAGAAAGACTCATACACTCAAGGGTGAATTTCACGAGTTTTAAAGTAAGTTTCAAGTTTAAAGTAGATGATTATTATCTACTTTATAGTTATGTTTTTTTCTTTGAGAGTGTTCCTGCTTCCTCATCTCTGCTTAAGGCTAATGCTTTTCCCCCAAAACCCTTTATTGTCTGACCATTTCTTAATAACATTTAATTTTACACTAATGGATTACACTGGAAAAACAATTTCAGTACAGCAGATATCTGTCTGAAAGTGCTGTAATGAAATTTTAAGTGCTTCCTTCTTTATTGTTTTCTTCACTGTCATGTGCCAACACAATGCAGACGCTGGATATTGCTGCTCATCTGAAAGAGAAAACAACAAATTCGAGAGGTTTGACAGGGTTAGCTAGGACGTCTTACTTTTTTGTCACTAATTGCCAAGGGCTTGCTTATAGGGGGTCGTCTGATTGTTGGGGGTTTTGTCTATTATTGTAGGGTCTTTATCAAACAATATAAAGTGTCTTGAGGTAACTGTCGTACTCAATTGGTGCTATATACATAAAACTGAATTGAAATCTGCAGGCTTTAAAGTGTCTGTAAATAAACCACTACTTAAAAAGCCTTTACTTGGCCTAACTATAGTAGCTGATTATAAACCAACTAATCTCCAACTATGCTGCTATTTCAAACATTCTTGAAAGCGTAGTTGTAAAACGACTACATGATCATCTGCAGAGGAATGGTTTATTTAAAGAGTTTAAACCAGGATTTACAGTGCATCACTACTGAAGGTGACAAATGATCTTATGGACTCTGACATTGGCCCCATTTCTGTGCTTGTTTCGTTAGACCTCAGTGCATCATTTTACACTGTTGACACGATCATTTACAGCAGAGATTAGAACACACTGTTGGTATTAAATGAAATGTCCTGCAGTGGTTTGAGCTGTATCCATCTAATAGATTCCAATTTGAGCACGTAAAGGGGAAGTCTTTGTCACACAGGGTTCTGTAATAGCACCAATACTATTTATATTTTACGTTTAGGCACTATTATTAGAAAACACTGCACTTCTATGCAGATGATGCCCAGCTATATACATCTCCCATTTACAGGTTAAACAGCATTCCCATAGCCTTTTTTTATTTAACCTAATCAGCTAAGAAACATTTTCTTTCCTCAGGGCCTGGAAGCTGCTGACCATGATCCAAATGTGCCTCCATACGACACCGCCCTCATATATGACTATGAAGGAGATGGCTCTCTTGCAGGAAGCCTCAGCTCTATTGCTTCGGGTAGCTCTGATGGAGATCAGGATTACGACTACCTTAATGACTGGGGACCACGCTTTAAGAAACTTGCCAACATGTATGACCCGCGTTAGGGTGAACAGTATGCCACAGAAAGGATGCCTGTGTGATTGACAAGCAGTTCAGGACACAGATCATGCCTTTGGAGGTTTGTTTGTTTTTTTCTTTCTGGGCACATTTGAAATGTCCAAGATTTAAAGTGTGTCCAGGTAAAACGAATGCTGTAAAAGCACAGGCCTTAGATCTAATGTGCCTCGTGTTTTAGTGGACACACTGACAAAAGGGCTCACTGCTAAGTTTTGTGGTTAGCTCAGGAAAAGAAAGTGAGACAGTGAGAAATTTGAGTTGAAAGGATCAGTCACGAGGAAACGAGGTGTGCATGCTACAGGGCAAAAAATGTGTTAAAATGTGCGTTCATGTCTGGCGTTGTTTGCTCTCATTCTTGGATGGCTCAGTAATGACTCATACAAGCCTGAGATTTTAAATATGTTCTTGTTTTTGTATACATGATTATTTTATAAGACTAATTTTCTTGCATATTAAATTTGCCTTTTTTGGTGACTGATCCTTCATTCCAGCATCTGTTAATCTTTTTGGAAGCCATGTCAACAAACATACTGAACCATAAAATATTCTGTAATTACTCTTTTTGGAAGTGAAGATTTTTTTTACATATATGCATATATGCACGATTCTACCCGTGTCTAATGAATAAACCAGAACCTTTTTACTGTGTTTCTTGTCATTATTATCATCATTATTATTATTATCATTATCATCATCAATACATACCATTAATATTAGATGTTCCACAAAGAACAACACAATGTTTAAATAAAACTTTATTTAAATATTTGGCAAAACCATTCTTTGGAGCTTTATATTCACTTCTAGCAATAAAACCAACGTGCAGTCCCTGACAAACATCGTTTCTCAAAAAAGAAACACCTTCTAATCTGTTCCTACTTAATTACTGATTCAAGATGAGAGAAAGACCAAAGTGTGTGGTGGAAAATCTGCTGCTTCATCACCAGCATGACATACATTTTGAAATCTCAGCTTTAAAGGTGTTTTACAAAATGCAGAATGTGGTTTCCTCAGAACAGTTATTCCTCACCGCCTCTGTTTCAGGTCTAAGCGGTCTAACTGCAGCTCACTACAGACTAATGCACACCTTGATGAGTTTTTAAAACCCCAGTCACAAACATCAGTGCCAATATATTTTGTGCATGTGACCTAACAGTACAGATTATTTCAGTAAAGAAAAACTCCAGTTACAAATGCTCAAGCAGCTTCACTTCTGCCATCTAAAATAACACAGATTTTCCAAAGAAATATCTGAAGCTAACCCTGAAAATGATTTATTATATTTTTTAAATTAAAAAGATCACATCTACTGGAGCCATCAACACCTATGTTGGCATAAACCTGCTAAGTGCACAAAGTAAATACTGTTCAGAGGCTTTTTCTCAACTGTTAGCACTTGTATTTGTTTGTAAACCTGTTTAAAAACACTTGTTTTTATTGTCACCATTGCATAATCATATGTCTCGGCAGCAAGCACACGAGAGAAATGATGGAATCCCCCAAAAATATTCACTCTGAAAGTTGCAGATTATCACACACATTAGCTAAGTGGAGACAACTGCAAATGTTCATTTGCACGAAAGTTTGCACGGACTGCAGAGTTTTTTATAAACTTTCACTGTTAGAAATATAAAGCACTAAAGAAGGGACTAAATACGCTGTACATTTCGAAGATCACACCAGCTGAGGGTTCATGTCCTCGTCTGTCTGCTTGTGGGGTGGAGGCGGCTGAGGCTCGTCTTCTCCTGTGTCTTGTTTGTCCCTCTCTGCCTCCACCCAGCTCTGTGGGAGGATCATCTTCTTGGGCCCATGGGGTGGTGGACCCAGCAAGGCTTCAATGTCATCGTAGTTCACGACTTCACGCTCAAGCAGCGCATTGGCCAACTGGAAAGACAGACCCAGCGAGTTTTTAAAGGCAATACAGAAGAATTGGCCTCACATGATTAAAACGCATAAAGAAGAAAACAACCGACCAGTGTTAGTTTGTCTCTGTTGTCCAGGAGCAGCTTCTCCGTTTGTCTGTATGCACGAGCTATCATTATCTTAGCCTCCTGCAAATACAGAAAGATGTATTCAAATTTACCAATTCACTTTTAAAACAAATGTCAATGATTTGCAACTGCTTTTAAGATTACATTTGAATGAATACAAATAACATTAAAACTGAGAAATATTATGATTATAAAAAAAATATTATTTTTAATAGGATGCTTGTAGCAAAGCATCCAAACCTTCAGAAAATGTCCCGTACATACTCTAACAGCTGCAAGAGCTACAAATGTATACTTTAGCATAATAATATTAGCTTATTACTTCAACATTCACAGTGCTAATCTGAGAACAGAGGACTAATCCGATTTTTGAACCCACATGGTCCATCTGCTGCTGCAGGCCCTGGCTGAAAGGACGGCGCCCAATGGCACCTTGCTCTTCTGTTTCTGGGAACGAGACCTGCCCGACACTGTCGCACATGCCGTACTGCTTCACCATGGAGTAGGCCACACGCGTCACCTTGCGCAAGTCATCTTGAGCTCCTGGGGACACAGAAAAAAAGACGCTTAATGTTTAAATTTAATTAAAGCCCACTCCCACATCTTTCAGGTTTAACCAAACTTGCCAAAAGGGAGAATATTTATTTGGCTGCCCAGCAATTAGATATTTGACTGATAATAGAAAATGTATTTAAAGTAAGCAGTATGACCAAAAAAAAAAGAGAAGTGTTCACTGGTAGGTTGTGATTACAGGAAATAGAAACCATAAACATGGGTGTAAATCATCAGTCATGTTAATGTAACAATTTGCTCTCTGACCTTGGATCCTGGCTTTCTTCTGTGTGTTAGTTTGTCACAGTTGGAGACTAATCACACTAAACACCAATAGCAACATTTCCCCCTGATGATAACAGTCTACTCCAGGAGGACAATGGACCTCTCTACACCACAAAAACTGCTTGGTAAGAATATCCAGGTGTACAGGAACAACCTTGAAACACAGATCCTACAACAGAGTGCCAACCAGTTTCACCCTATGGCTACGTTCACACTGCAGGCGAAAGCGCATCAAATCTAATTTTTTTTGACCCTATGCGACCCATATGCGATCATGGTGTGACAGTGTGAACGGCACAAATCCGATATTTTCAAATCCGATCTGGGTCACTTTCGTATGTGGTACTGAATCCGATACATGTCTGATGTTTCAGAAAGCGACTGCTGTTTGATCGGTCATGTCGCATTAAATCCGTCTTTTACGTCACTGAAACAAGACAGACGCCAATTATCAGCTCCAGAGAAGACATCACGAACGCTTCCTGGCCATCCAGTGTAGATGTCAGTGAAACTGTTGGGAAGACAACGTTGGAGAAATGTGAACATTTTATTTGTACTGTATAATCTGCAGATTCTGACAGAAATCTGCAACTACCCTTTGAAGCACCGCTCCTCTAAAACAGCAATAAGGATAATTATTAGGTTATTTACATTATTATGTGAATAACAAAATAACTTAAAGCAAAAATTGGGAAATGTAAAGTCCGAAGTCTTTATATTAAGGGCCATCAGTCAAACAATACTGTTTGGTCTGGGTCTAAACAGAGCGCGTTGTGTGTGACGTCTTCTTTTGCGCATGCGGGCCGCTTTATATTTTATTCCTTCCTAGTTAAATTTACCCTTTTTAATTTTTCATATTTATTTCCTATCTTATTCATAGCCTTTTCCTTTTTTGTTCTCTTTAGGTCACGAGCAGTTGTCCAAGCATTTCACTACATATCGTACTGTGTACGTGACAAATAAAATTTGAATTTGAATTTGAAAGCGTTCACACTACAGCGCGTTTGCTGTCGCATTTTATTTGTAGTGTGAACGAGCAGACCAAAAAAAAATCGGATTTGATCAAAAAATCGGAATTGAGCATTAAGACCTGCAGTGTGAACGTAGCCTATGATAGCTGGGTTAGCCTCCCACAAGACCCAAAAGATCCTCTAAAATTACCCTGGAGCAGACCCCACAGGACACCTGCAAAGAAGGCCTGACTGTAAGCTCCAACAGGCCAGAGCTGGTTTAGTGTCAGAAAAAGAGAACCTTAACGATATCAAGCAGGTGGTTTTAACATTGCAGCTGATTCGTGTGAAGATTAGTTGCAGGGTACCTGTAGTAACCTTGTTAAAGGTGATTGCTTCAGCAGCTCTTCCTCCTAGAGCCATACACATCCGCTCAAACAGCTGCTCCTTGGTGAAGAGATACTGGTCACGGGGTAAGATCTGGGCAAATCCTAGAGCTGCGTTTGTACGTGGAGCAATGGAAACCTGAAACACATCACATGATCTGTCAGTTTATGAAAGGTTTATAAAAAGGTGAATTGTACAGATTAAGGGTTAACCAATTGCACTGTTGCCTTTTTAGAGTATTTACATTTGTATCATAGCCTATTAAACTGTATGCTTTTCTAGATCAACATATAACCTCCACAGTCCTTGTTCATAGTTGTGTCTTGTGTGGGACATGCGGCATATCCATTTGGGTTTTTATACACAGATGTGTGAAAGTCTAATACAGCAAATGGTATAAGAGGCAGAAAAGGAGCAACTGAAGAGAGACCCAGGATTATGAATAATCCAGGCATCTGTATAAACTGCCAAAACACTTATCAGTGGTGAAGTGGAGAAACAAGTGCTCCTCTGAAATGAAACCCTACTCTCAACACGCTCTGTGGAACACTTTGGACTTATCTGATTAAAGCTAAACATGACAATTAGATCTGGAAAGATTTACTTATATAGAATGCGTCACATTTCAAGTACCTTCATAACTGCTTCTGTGTGCTCAAGGAGCCATCCTACTAAGGCATGTCCAGACTCATGGAAGGCAATGACCCTCTGCTCCTCTTTAGACAGGATCTTACTCTTCTTTACGCTTCCTGATGACACACATTTGTCAGATTTTGCCACCGACACATGAGAAATATTTATTTCCCAGAACTTAGCGTGTGCATTATTGTACCTGCTATAACTCTCTCCACCGCATACTCAAAGTTAAAGGTATCGATGGATTTGTACCCTTCTCTGGCAGCATGCAGAGCAGCTTCGTTACAAATGTTTGCAATGTCTGCACCTGCAGAGACACCATGAGATAACAAACGTTAGAATAACACTTCAACATCAGCAGTGTTGAGATGTTTTATCCTTTTTGATTTAGAACTTCTCTTTCTTCATGGAGGCAGATAGACCAGTACTTTAGTATGCCCAAAGATGTTCATAGACTTCAGTTAGGACTAGGAATGATGCTCTTTAAATGATACCAATGCCAAGAGGGAGTCTACTTATTAAACCAATACTGATTATTTTATTGATTCCTGATTTGTTGTCTGAGCAAGCCTACACAGAAGATAAGCTAACAAGCTTGATGATTACGATTGACTGGACAGTTTTTTGGTTCTTGATCCCCATCCCTAAGGAGAACCATAAATGTGCACGTACCACTGAAGCCTGGGGTGAGCTCTGCCAGACGCAGGGAGTAGAAATTCGCTGGCTGAGTCAGCTTCAAGATCTTCAGATGCTGCTCAAAGATCTCCTTCCTCTCCTGGAAAACAATCGAAATGAAACAAACCAATCCAAATCTCCTGCACAGCAGCAAGGTTAAGTTGTTATTAAATGCTCAGCAACAAATGACAAGGATACCCATTTGGAAGATACCCAATGATACCTGCAGTGTTGGCAGATCTATAAAGATGTGTCTGTCCAGTCTGCCTGGTCTCATTAGAGCATTATCCAAAATATCTGCTCTGTTAGTGGAAGCAAGAACAATGACATGGTCTGTTGTTCCCATGCCTGCAAAAGAAGAGGAGGTTAGTATTCTGCCTGAAAAGCGAATGGGCTGCTCTAAAACCAGATGTTTTACTCACCATCCATCTCTACTAGCAGCTGGTTGAGAGTCTGCTCCTCCTCAGTGTTGGAGAAACCTGACATGTTGGTGGAGCGCTTCTTTCCCACAGCATCGATCTCATCGATGTAGACGATGCAGGGTGCTCGAGTGCGAGCCTCCTTGAATAAACTCCTGACCCGAGCAGCACCCAGGCCTACAAACAAACACATCGCTGTACATGATCTGGTTCTGCTGGAGGTTTCCTCCTGAAAAAGGGGACTGTCGCAAAGTGCTTGTTCACAGCTGGTCATGTGATTGTTGGGATTTTTTATGTATCACTGTTACAGCGCATATACATATAAAAAATAGGGCACTCGCTCTTACAGGCTCAAGTAAATCAGATAGCTTTCACTACAGTAAAACCCAATACTATATCTATATGATGATCATAAACAACATCATCAACTCACACAGTGAATATTAGCATCATGTTGATGCTCATGCTGTGTGTCCATACCTCCAATGACCTCCACAAACTCAGAGCCAGCCATAGCCAGAAACGGCACCTGGGCTTCCGTAGCTACAGCCTTAGCAAGCAGGGTCTTCCCACATCCTGGAGGGCCAAGCAACAATGCACCCTTGGGCACCTTGGCGCCAAGCTGGAGGTATCGTTCAGGACTCTATGAAAAGGTAAAGCTAGTGCTGTGAGTATTAAGCCGCAGAGGAGGAGGTTTGAGGATTCAGTTGATCAAGGCTTTCTTAATTAAATCTCAAATATTTAATGTGCTTCACTTGTGCAAAATGAACATATTTTAACTTTTGAGTACGTTTCTTACCTTGAGGTAGTCAACAAATTCCTTTACTTCCAATTTAGCCTCATGCATGCCTGCCACATCTTTGAAGCTCACACCTTTACCCGACTTCCCATCCACGATGGTGAACTTGGCCATCTTCAGCTGATTCTGTTAGGCAAGTTGGAATGTGGAGTTAGTCCACAGAACAAACAACATAGATGTCAGTTTGCTAAAATGTGTTTCATTTACAAAAGCACTGAAGCCGCCATCTCTGCCACCCATGCCAGCAAGTCGAAAGATATACCAGAGAATCGCCACACCGATCGCAGCCATGCCCAGAGCATAGACTGCACTGAAACAAGAATAGAGGGAGGAAAAAGGCTGTTTTTAACTTGAAATTACGACAAACCTGTAGTTCAAATATTAACATTTATGACCACATTGATTGCATGCATACGCCCATAGTCTAAGAAACAATAATGAAGTTCAAATGGATTTGAAAAGAAGTGCTTCTTGGATTCAAACAACTTCTACTGGAAGTGCTGTTTGGCAGGGATACACGTAGCATAAAATATGAAAAAGAAAAAAAAACGAAAAAAAAACTCCAAGGCATTTTCTTTTCAAAATAAAATTTAAATTTAAAATTTATTTTCACAACAAAAAACTCCCAACATGTTTCTGGCACACAGGCATTCATGAGGAGAAAATAAATAAATAAATAAATGAATACTGCTGAACTTATGTTTTTATGAAAAGCAAAATAAGCCATAATTTTGTTTTTGTTGTCGTATCTGCTCTGTATGATTTTAGCAGTGCCTTGAATTATTTCTTAATCCTCAGAAAAGATTAGGAAGGCACCTCATAAACGATTTCTTAGAATGTCTGCTCTGATAAGAGTTGTTTTCTTACTTCCCAAAAAATCCAGTGCGCTTGTAGGACACTGGTATTCTGTCCTTGCTGTCAATATTCAGCTCCTCCTCGGCAGCTCTCAGCTTCTCCTCGAACTTGTCAATGTTGGCAACCTGCATTCTGTACATAAGCGCCAGCCTCTGCAAAGCATGAGACGTAGCAGGAAATTAGAATTAAGCATGAGGGTCTCCTGCACTACTTTGAGTGTGTTAACTGTGTGTGTGTGTGTGTGTGTGTGTGTGTGTGTGTGTGTGTGTGTGTGTGTGTGTGTGTGTGTGTGTGTGTGTGTGTGTGTGTGTGTGCAGAAAATCATGTACAACATACAGGCCTTCCGAAGATGACTGCTCCGGGATGAAGGTATATTTCCACAATGTCACTCTCGGGAACGACCTGCACACGTGACACCTCCCCCTTGGCAAGCATCTCGTTCACAAAGTCGTTCCAAGAGATGTTACCGCCACTGGTGTTAATGGAGTTCAGCAGGCTCATGATGAGCGCTATGATGAAGAGGGTTCGCAGGCGTTCCCGGTACATCTGATCCTCCTGTTCACGACGTTTCTTCTCCTCTGAAAGGTGAGGCCGAAAATAAAAAATAAAATAAAGTAAATGACGTGACAAAGAAACCAGGTGTGGTGCAGGTATTTATCAGTTGCATCAAGTAGCAAAAAAATATGCATCGCTTACCTTCATCTTCCTCTGGCGTCTTCCCCTTTGGCCCATTCTTTTTATCTTTGTTTTGATTAGACTGAGATGTACTGAAGAGATTTGTTGCCCCTGAAATCAAACAGTTTAATTTAAAGCAGCTATAAGTGAATTTTTAAACAACTTATGAAGGTAAACTAAGTATTTACCGAGTAAATTTGCCAAACCAACAGGGTTCCTGAGCAGGTTGTTCCTAATTAGCTCTTTTCTAAGTCCCACCAAGCTAGGCCCCAAAGGTCTGTGGAGAAGACTCTGTTATGGGAATATTGGAGAAAAAAGGTGGAAAGAAATCAGAATCAAAATCAGAACTAGAAAACCTAGTTAAATCAAAAGTGTGTAAATTTATTATCAACAAATGTGTTTACAACTTAAGGAAAAACAACAGACAATGTCACAATCTCAAACTGAAGACTTTCCAGAGTAGAATAAAAATAAGTTATTAAGGCATCTGTGACGGTTCTCAGTCATCCAGGTCATCATAGTCTAAGGAGAAAAGCCTCTGGACTTTTTTTAAGTTTCCTTGAAGAAACTTGAAAAATTCCAGACGCTTTTCTTTCCACGCTAGACAAGTGATTAAGGCGATCATATTTGACACTTTCAAATTTAACAAGTTAAATCATTATAATAAAACTATACCATATATGTGAAGTAAATCTCAGTAACAACAGTGCAGAGAGATTAATATTTTCTTACATGAAGTTAGAATGACATGTGAGAAGGAAATTTGACTAGAGCCATGGATACTTCTGATTATTTTATTATTAGATATCAACCTCAGTTGATGCCAAAAAAGCTATTAGCACTGTTTTGGGAGATAAAATTACTTATAGATCAAGTGTTGAAAAATCAATCATGTTGAGCCTTCTGCTAAAAAGATATTTCTTGGCCATTTCTTTAGGTACACCTCGTCCTCAGACCTGCCTTAATCCTTTGTGACATCGATCCAATAAGGTGCTGGACAAATTTCTCTGAGATTTTGGTCCAGATCGACATGATAGCAACACAGCTGAGTCATGGACGGATCAGGATGGATTCATGCTCTCGTGTTGTTTATGCCAAATTCTGGCCATGCCATCTGAATGTGACAGAAGAAATCAACTCAACAGACCACGCAATGTTTTTCCAATCTTCTATTGTCCAATTTTGATGAACCTGTGTGAAATTTAGACTCAGTTTTCTGTTCTTATCTGACAGGAGTGGTCTTCTGCTGCTATAGCCCATCTGCTTCAAAGTTCAGCTGCTCAGAGATGCTCTTCTGCTCAAAGCAATCTGGGAATTCTCCTCTGACCTCTCGCATCAACAAGGCATTTTAATCCAGAGAACCATAGGTCACCGGATATTTCCTCTTTTTTGGACCATTCTCGGTAAACAAGAAGAAACCCCCCTGCAGAACAGCATTTTCTGAAATACTCCTGTCTGGCATCAACAACCGTCAGTCATTTAAACCACCTTTCCTCCGAATGAAGTGGCCATCCATGGCCACTCATCCTATTAGTTACTTCACTCTTACCTGTATGAGTTTCTGTTGCTGCTGATCTGTAAGAGTCCGCTCTGACTTTGTAAGAAGCGTCTTCCTCACGTGATCACACCTAGATGGGACATTTTGAACACCGCGGCTGGATAATGGCTTGCTCTCCAATACATAACAGTTTCGCTTCAGCAGCGTCCACAATAAACCTCTGCTGTATTTGCGACAAACACCAGCACTTTGCTGCAACAACAAAGCTGACATAGTGGCTGTCGTTAGTCGAAAGCGAACATTTAACGGAGCTAATGCACCGACATAGCTGTCTCCGTCTCCTCGGAGGTTTAGAGCTCGGTTTGGAGCTCGAGCTCGTTGTTATTCAACCGCTCAGCCGGGCAAAGACGGCAGCCCTGCGGGGACCTACTTCGGCGCGAGAAACTCACAAAGACTATTTAATTTAAAAAAAAAAATCGGATTTCATTATTTAATAATCCTCGTTAGAGATACATTGTGTGTTCAGTATGTGCAGAATGCTAAATAATACAGTTAAACGCATCTCGGAAAACGAACTTTGAACTTTAACCTTTCTTTGTCGATCTTTAAGGACCTGCAAGCTGCGCATATGTTTGCGCAGGATTTACGCAAAACAGCTTTAAAGCAGCACATTTACGACACATCAGTACAGTTACCTTTACCCCCCTCTTTATTGTTGCGAAATTAACCGCAATTTTCAAAGAATTAAAAAAAGAAAAATGTGTGTAATGTATGTAAACGGTTTAAATTAGCAAATTTACTGCTTCCCGTGAAGCCTGCAGTAAAGCGTTGTGGGTGTTTGTTTACTTGATTTTTCAGTCAAAGATGTATCACTGGTCCACCAGAGAGCGCTGTTGGTTAAGATGATTGAGCTGTTTTGGTACGGTGCGATTTAGCAAAATGAATGCATATGAAAACAGACAATGTTGGTTATGTGGAGTTAGATTGAGAGCAGGGTGCTTTTGTGTTTCGGTCCAGTTTAATAATAATAATAATAATAATAATAATAATAATAATACCCGGTATTATTAATGTGAATAAGCTTCAGTCAAGTAAGAAGAAAGAAGAAAGGCTTTGTGGATAATGAAAACAATGTCGTAGAAACGCAGACTGTATGGAACTGTATGTACAGGTCTGATTGAATGGCATAAAAGTGACCCAATGAGAGTTTGGAGTTTTCCTTTCGGCCAATAGGAGCATTCGTATCATCCGTTCACGTATCAGTTTAACCACGGGTCTGTCAGGTTTGTTCACCAGCACGCTCCGGTTTCTTCACAGACTCATCAGCCGAAAGCTGCACTTAGATCACGTCATTAGACATATAAAAGGCCGTGAAACATGCATATCTTAAGAATTATAATAAAAAGTTTTCCAGAGCGTTTTTCACAAGGATAATCATTTACAATTTCAAAGTATCAACCCCAAACCGCCGATAGTGTTGTTTAAATTATTTTACATTCATTAATAAATTCTTAAATACTAAAAAACATGCCAGCGAGTATGATGTATGTATAACTACTATGACTTATGATGATACAGAATTTTTTCTTGCGGGTTACCAGGCCCAATGGTATCAGGAAGGTCAGTATAGCTAAGCTAAAAAGACTTAGAGGGGATAACTACTGCTCTCGTACTAAATGAGTGGTAAATGGACTTAAACGGATTGGTTATAGAATAGCAGTGTGCATAGAGGCACACACCGAGGTCCTGTAGGTAATTATGTGAAGCTGCAGGTGTTTAATTATCACAGGGATTCCCCCCCCTCTCAATAAGTGTCGCAAAATAGCTCACATCAGGGTCAGACAACACGAACTCGCGAATGTCTGTGCGCCTGCGCGACAAAGTCTGTCTGAACTATTTTGTCATAAACAAGTGCTTCCACTTACTGATGCGAGCCAACCGGCGTAAACGTGTCTAGGAACATGTACCACGCGAGCTGGCAATGCGTTTTTATAAAGACAGAAAAACGAGTGCACCCAACGCCCGTACTCCATTTCCTTTTCGTGGTCCTCCAACTATATAATGGAGCGTTGTCTCAGGCGTTTGAAACTGTGACACATGGGCCGCCACGTTGGGGCACGTCTCAAGCTTGGACAGAAAGGTGGATAGGGTGGTTGGGCTGATCCAAAATGGCGTCGTTTTCAAAGTGCACTGCAAAGGTATCCGCCTACAGCATCGTAGCCAATCAGAGCTCGCGTTTCATCCGCGACTCGTTTCCGTGCCGAGCGTCCCCGCACACTGTATGCTAAGGCCGCTCGAAAACCGCTCGAATGGTTTGGCGGAGAGGATTAAAGCGAAACAAAAATAACATCTTTTGATGGCTTATATTTACCCAAGCTAGCCTCGAGCTACATAGGTGGACCGTTAAAGGTCCGTAGTTTTTGGAGAAGATGAAATAGCAACGCTGTAAACGAATTCTCGTGGATATTTTAGTGTTTTTTCTGTGGACGTCTGTTTGTTGGTCTACACGATTTTAACAAGCTAGCGCTAGCCTCGACTCGAATGAGCTGCGATGGTCGTCGCAAATTTATGCGGATGTCTCCGGAGCAGTGTATAGTGAACCGACGGCGACAAATGGGACCATCCAGCATCGGCGGAAAACACCACGGCGTAGACTAAACGTTAAAGATTCAGTAACTGGTTGAAATTGTGGGAATCAGACAGAGGTAGGTGTGCTTTTACTCTCCCTGCAAAGCTAACATGGCAACAACAACAAACTGACTCCTGCTGTCCCCGAGATTAACCCGTTATTATGGTGTGAATGTGCAATGTTTTCGTGCATTTACTCTTTTTAACCAGCGCTTTGACATTGTATCGCCATTGAACTACATGTACTTTTGTTTTTTTCCTCTTAAAATATTAAGAATTACTTCTCAAGTGCAGCTTTATTGAGGGGTTATCCTCTTCATCCCCCCTCCCAAGTGATCCGAGTTTGAAAGAAGGAATCCCTTCTCTTAGATACACATTGAGAAATCGTCTACACTCTGAAGCAAAATTTATTTAGTTGTGGTGAATCATTTTTTGAGCTTGATGTGATTGTCAATGTGTTGACTCTTTAAAATTAAGTCTAAATATCTTAGTCAGCAGCCAATACTGCAAACATTGGTACCCCATGCCCACGTGTGGCATTACTAACAGAGTAGCGCTGTGCGTGTGTTTTTGAAAGGTTTTTGCAAGCAAAGGTGGTTTGATGTAAACTGTCCGCGGTCTTTAGGCTAATAATTGGCTTATTTGTATATTTATGCTTTAAGACTAAGGGGCACCTTTATATCCCAGACAATAATTAACATGACATTACTCAAGAGAGTGCACCAGTAACATCCAAATGTTGACCTATTTTCAAAAGGCACAGTAGCATTGCTCGTTTAGCTGGTGACCTAACGCAATACTGGTCTTCCAGCTTTTCCAGTTAGGTTAGCGTCTTAATTCTCTAGCTCTTATGCATTTGGATATGCTTTGGATTTGTACAACCCTGTGTGTAAACAAAGCAATGAAAGACATAGTCAAAGCTGAAACCAGTGAAGAGGATTTGTTTATGCATTGCGGGTCCACAGGCTGCCCGGATTTTATCACTACGTGCTTGCATACAGTTTGGAGCCTAACTGTATGAATGGATAACTATCTAAATTGGCAGTGTCGGTTCAGTGGAACACCCCCCTTCCCACCTCCTTTAAAAAATATGAAGGAAAGACACAACATGGTGGGGTTTGAGGAAATTGAATATGGAGGAGAAGCTTGCCACTTTGGTGCAGTACCAGTGCTGAGGAAAACACTGCAGTGCCGTTGGTGGTGTTTTATACCAAGATACTGAGTGTTGAAGCTTGTTGGGGCGTTCATGTTGACTACACTGCAGAGGCAGTGATGCATATCTCTGTCTCCCTTGAGCTTGCGTAGGTTCTGTTTGTCTGTGCTATAGTTAAAGCCTCAGTTCCTTTGCTGTTACAGCACAGACTGTTCATGTCCACATGAAGATGGTGATGTGCAGGATTTATGTGTGAAATTTGTGCCTTAGCAGAAATGTAAACAAATTTGGTCTCCAGTAGATCTGGGCGATAAAGATCATTGAAATACGAGCAATAGAAATCACGGACAACATGAAAAGCCAGGGACAATGCTGAACCAGTCATGTGGCTGAAATAGAGTTACGTCCACATCAGGTTAGGTTGACACACAGAGCATAGGATGTGCAGCGAGCAGCAACTCATGTGCTATTGTTTGGGCTACTGCAACTATACACACTAGCACATTAGGAGCGCTTGGCGAGATAAAATGCAAAATTATTACAGAAAACTGTTAATGAAAATCCAGTTAACAGTGTTACTGAAGTGGCACCCCAATGGACATAGACTAAGGGTCAAAAGATGAGGGTACGATTGAAAAGAAGAGTTAGAACAAACTGCCAGCTGCGTTGTTTCCACAAAGGCAGTTAACACAAGCGATTGCTTTTACCCTCTGAAGCATTGCCATCCTTCAGAGTACGCACAATACACTCCAGACTATTTCTTCCATACCATTTCTGTCATATCATGAATGCTTACTTTATTGTAAAAGACGCAATGACAGAAAGTGCAGTTGAAAATGTTGGATTTAAGTAGCTGATTCAATTAACTAACCCTAGTTAACATTTCTCTTGAGCAGCACTTTACCAGCTCTACACGGAGTGCAGAGCTGGTAAAGTGAATGTTGAATGAGTCATACTTTGCTAACATGTTGGATTTTTGGTCACGTTGCACGTAGAGCTGGGCGATATAAGATTTTTTCATATCACGATATGTTTTTTTCATTTCAGGCGATAACGATATCTATCACGATATAAGCCAAATAACTATATTTGTAAGATTTAAATGTGCCGTTGCTCACAAGTAAAATGTGAAATAATCAGCAGCTTGTTTTTATTTAAATATTTATTTCCCATAATAAGTTCATCCATTAAGCGGCCGCGAATGGATGGATGAAGTTCAGCAGGGTAGATGTACTTAAGGAACATGAGACTTTTTCAGATAAATAAAGGCAAATATTGCAAACTACACAAAAGGCAGCCGCTAAAGCGTTTAAGTTTCAAAATAGAACAAACGAAACAGACTAAATTGTCAATTCCACTTAGAAACAAAATATTAATTCTAAAAATAAATCTTAGTTTGTTTTACAGAAGAACAGACAAAACTGACTAACTTTTGTCAATATCAAATAAACTGAGAACTAAAAGGAAATTCTCAATCTCTCCTTGTTGTATAGCTTAGCTTTTCAAACAGTTTTAACAGTTACTTTAGTCTGACAAAAGCCGAATGACGAATTAGCGCTTCCAGTCAGAGACTGAGGCTACGTCCACACGTACACGGGTATTTTTTAAAACGGAGATTTTCCGTTTTCGTTTTAAAAAAGAATCCCGTCCACACATAAAGGCAGAAATGAAGGAAAACGCTGCTATGAACATGCCAAAGCAGCAGGTGGCGCTAGATTCCTAACCGTGCAGAAATGTTGGCCAATCAGAAGTCTAGAAGCCTCGGTGGGAAAAAGTAAACAAAGCTGGGGCATAGAAGCAGAACCGAGTCGTATGTGTGGAGGGACAGTAACTGTGTGTATATGTAAGCATTTAAACACTGCAGAGAGTAGAATTAACAGTAACAGTATTGTAGAAATTCATTTCACCGAAACAATAACGTGGCGCACAGTGTGACGCATGCACCAGTTTATTGTATTTCCAGACTTGCTTTCGGCACAATTTACAGTGCACGCTACTCTGTTTTTTGTCAGACTTGAAATAGCCGAAATACCTTCACACTACGGAACTTCTATGGCTCTTCCGTTCGACAATCTCTCCGGCATTGGAACCATCATCTGTTTTCTCTTCGGTAACCTTCGGTCACGCTCGGTTGATTTCCCTAGTCGGCACACTCATTTCCTCCATTACCCGGGCTGTACGGTGGCTGGCTGCTTCCCAAACAAATACACATGTGCGGCTTGGCACTTGTGCTGTACGTAACAAGTCACACGACGTGACGCTGCGGCTGTGATTGGTTTGGCTCTGCGCTACTTAATTTGGATTGGCTGACCTTTTTTTTTTTTTTAAGAGGACAAGAGCGGCGAGGTCTATCGCGATAGTTTAATTTCTCTATCGAGTAAAAGTTATATCGCGATACATATCGTTATCGTTCTATCGCCCAGCTCTAGTTGCACGTCTGATCCATGTATGAGCCTCACTGCCCATTTCATTGAGACACTATTGCACTTCTCGTGCCTTTAAGAAATGTATGTGTATATGTTTTTGCCTTGGAGCATAGGCAGACCATCATTCAGTGACTTTGTCAGTTTTGTGTATGTTCTCCTTTGTTTCCTTGTGAACTTTGATTTGTACATTTGATTTGTATTTGAATTTTTTGTTCAAAGATATTAGTGATAACTGCCATCCTGGTTGAATTCAGCTGAATTGCATGTCCCGTCTGGTTCCCCTTACTGATGCCTCTGTTTCTAAAATTGCTACCAAGGAAACAAGACATATACTCTCACTGTAACAGGAAGTGGAGTTTTGCTGGGCTTTGATAAGTTATGAGCCTGGATTCAGGCAGGCTGACTTCTGTGATTTTGCTCTTCTGCTGCCCAAGAGTAGTTTTCATGTCTGAGAATAATCTCAAGGGTCCCCCAAAATGTAGAAAATAATTTTGCCTGTGTGTCCATCCCCACTAATCCATTTTCATTTTAAGCCCTAGGTTGTTGCTTGTTTTCCACTAGCATTCTCATTACTGTGGCGTTTTGGGACCAATAAAATGGAGCTTTCTGCTGACCCAGTTTTAAAACTCTGGGCTTGTGTTTTGGTCTGGACAGACAGATACTTAAACTTGTGAAAAGGCCACCACAGATGAGCACCTTCCCTTCTGACAGCGATTTATCAAAGTCATCCTAGAAGCAATTCTCGCCACTCAACAGCCATCTTGTTAACAAATTTGGGCAGTTATTTTGATGCCCCTTTTTATAATTGTAGAACAAGTCTGAGCTCTTATTTTCAGTAGTCACTGGAACAAAATCAGAATGTACAGAATCCCCTGCTCATACAGATTTCAATTCACTCTAAAATAAGAATTGAAGAGCTGTTCCTTTTTTCCCCCTCGCGTAAGATATGCATGTACTTGTATGTGTATGTTGTGATGCTGACTGTATGCAGTTTCTCAGTCAGCATCTCTGGCTAATCCCATTAGAACACTTGAACCACATGCCTTGATTCTTTCTGGTTACAGATTTAATTGATCAAGTGATAAGGGCACTCTGTTATATCTTTACGATGAGTAGATGTGGCCTCCAACACATAGCTGACACTTGTAAATCTGCTGTGCGTAACTGCAAGTTTATCAACTGGAATTGGCTCATGTGATTTCCAGCTTGGATGCTGATTGGCTCTTTTCCTGTTACAGAATTCTCCTATAGAGTCATGAACGTTTGCGTGCCATGTCTCTGATCCTGTCAATTAGGGCTGCACGATTAATTATTAGAAAATCTCGATTCATACTTATGTGCGATCTCATTTCCAAATGACAACGATAAATTTTTTTTAAAAAAGACGACGACGATGATTGTACCGCATTTTGATCCGGGACGTAATCTGCATGAAAACAAGCGCTCACTCTTCCTGCTCAACAAATGACAAGGGCGGAGCCTTATACCACGTGATACAGAAGCTGTGCCGTGTGATGCTAAAATTAGCAGGGGAAAAAACAACGGAGAGCACGTCAGGGATGACGAGAAAGTGACAGGAGAAAATCCGTCCCGGTCAACCACCCAAACATCAATAACGGGAACCTTACAGCGCTTCCCTATACACGTCAAACTCCCGCAGGCACAAAGAAATTACGGAGGCTATCACTTATCACCTGACCAAACATATGGCTCCCATCAACACTGTGCAAAACCAGGGATTTAGGAAAATGATCAACACCCTCGACAAATGCTACACTGTGCCGTCCCGCAACTATTTTTCTATTGTTGCACTACCTGCTCTATACACACAGTGTCGAGCAACGGTGGAGATGGAATTTCAAGCAGTACAACAACAAAACGTGAGACATTTGTTGTTTTTAGGTTTATTTATTGTTTTTATGTTCAGTCTCAACTGTTACGAAGTTGATGTGGAGTTAATAAGTGCAATAAATATTTATACTAGAAAAGAAAATCGTGAGAGAATCGTGATCTCAATTCTAAGCCAAAAAATCGTGATTCTCATTTTATGCAAAATTGTGCAGCCCTACTGTCAATTACAAATTTAAGTTAACCGGGCGATCGTGGCTCAAGAGTTAGGAGTTCGCCTTGTAATCGGAAGGTTGCCAGTTCGAGCCCCGGCTTGGACAGTCTCGGTCGTTGTGTCCTTGGGCAAAACACTTCACCTGTTGCCTACTTCACCTGTTGCCTACTGGTGGTGGTCAGAGGGCCCGGTGGCGCCAGTGTCCGGCAGCCTCGCCTCTGTCAGTGCGCCTCAGGGTGGCTGTGGCTACAATGTAGCTTGCCATCACCAGTGTGCGAATGTGTATGTGAATGGGTGGATGACTGGATGTGTAAAGCGCTTTGGGGTCCTTAGGGACTAGTAAAGCGCTATATAAATACAGGCCATTTAAACTTAAGCCATCTCATACATACACATTTAATAGCTTTATCTTCTTGGTGTGGTTACTTTTCACATTGTTAATAATAATACTGTCACTACCATTATTTCCATTAGGCATGCACCAGTTCAACTTCTTTCTTTCCAGTATGACACTAAAACATTGGCTTAGAGCATCTGCTGATTTGAAGAGTTAAATAGTAAGCCGTGGTCTTCATTGTGGGGAACAGACTGGTAATTGATCTTTTATGTTTCACAGGGTATCAGTATAAAATGTACCAGATAAATACATCCAAGAATACATTTATTCATTTGGTATTTATTTGTAAAATAATAAATAACACAGTGACAAAAGCAAAAACAAAACCTACAGTATCTAACATTTAAGACGAGTGTGTATTTAGGATATTGTGCTTTTTATAGTTCTGTTAGTGAGTTTCTGTGAATGCACCTCGCACAATAATGTAACACAAACTTGCACAACATACTCAGGATGCATGTTGGCAGGAGAAGAGTGAAGTGAATTAATTCCATGTTATTTTATCATAATTGTAAAAACATCTTTTTTAACAAGTATCACACAAAGAGCATAATGAGTGAGAGACGCCAACAGCCTATACATCAACATCATCTTCACTTTTCAGTCATTGCAGCGCACTTGAATAGTGCGGTTATATCAAACAACAATGCAAACATAAAGAGTTGCTGCTGGCATACCATCTTGAAAGTGACAAAGCTTTTACCTTCCCCCATGCTAGCAGCTTATCCACCACTGCTGACAAGAATGTTGCATGAACATGAATATCTATCTCAGCTTTTTTGGTCTGGTTTTGACCAATACCTGCTCCAAATTACTACGTCCCTAGTTGCTTCGGAAGCTCATGTTGTGTTCTGACAGCACGATTGCCTTAAATTTGTGTGTTACCTGATTTATAAAAACACTCATGCACAGTGTTTGCGATTAATCGTGTGTTGTGTGTTCACGGGCAGTTTGTGTAGACAGAGATTATCTGAAACTTTGCTTAAACACTTGTCTGGACAGAGATTAGTGTCGATGCAACCTTACTCAACCGCTGAGGTGTACGGATATCGGCCAGCTGTTAAGCATGTTGTAAACCTTAGTGCTCTGTTTTTCCTCTTCAGTCTTCTGTCTCATTCAAAGATGGACTACCTTTGTTTTGTTTTGTTTTTTGTTGTTTTTTGTTAATGATGAAAAGCTGGTATGAAGGTGAACAAGTCGATGTATTATGCACAAACAACAGAATGGCAAGGAAGAGAACAAGACCTGCTTGATTGCTCTGTTTGGCTGGCTTGACAGTAGCTGTTGCACAGGACAGACAACCAGGCTATTATTGTTAGCAAATCAAGTGATAACCCGTCAGAAGTACAGAATAATGAATTATGCTTAGTTATCAAGAAAACTCAAGCTAAGTAAAGGTAAAATGCAGCGACAGTTGTTCAGTAGCCCTTATGCTTAAAAATATGACTGAGTACTAATAACTATTCAGCAACATGCTTTACTATATTCCTTTAAATGACTGCGGTGGTTTGCAGGTTGTTATTGTGCGTGTTTACTAATTGACCCTGCAAATCGATTTAACTGCTCAATTTCAGTTTTGTCTTTTTAGAGAAGCTGTACTGAACATGTACTTATTGAAATTAATTGTGTGTGTATACCGTGCTTTTTTTTTTTTTTTTTTTTTATTGGGTTTTTTTGTTTTGGTTTTTTTTGGGGGGGGGGGGGTTGTAGGGGGTTTTGTGTGTGTGTGTTGTGTTTTATTTTTATTTTTTTGAACATTTGACAAAATTTGACCTATAGTTTTGGGTAGAGTGATTATAGTACACTTTAAATTTATAGGATTATGTTGTGTACAGCAGTATAAGTTTGTGGCGCTGATTCTATTTTTTGTAGAAAGTGGTGTATGACTGTTATTTCAATAGAATATATGGCTAAATTTCACATTTGTTTATGTAAGGGGTTGTCTTTAAAAAATGTTGTGATATTTACACCGTTGCCAACATTTATGTGTGCAGCATTGAGGGGAAAAAAAGAGTGGTCGTGTGTTTTCTGCTCTCATGTGTTATATAATAATGCAATTCAAAGGTGCCTGGCGCAGTGTTGCAGTACTCTTTGCAGATCCATCTTTAGCTGAAATGGAAGGATAAAACAGTTGTGTTGGTCGTAAGAGAGAAAAGAAGCCTTTAGCTGCAACTCGAGCACTCACTCTGCCTGCCTTCTGTCAATGCAGCGTCTCCCCTCCCCCTCTTGTACTGAGAGTGTGGTCCTTTTAGGTAAACAAGCATGGCTACTCCTATTTCTTGCATCTGCCTGTCTGCCCCCCCCCCCTTCTTCATGTTTAGTTTTTTTCTCTTCCTCCCTGTTTGAGTTGTGTAAATCTTTTATAGCTGCTCTGTTCTAACAGTACAATCTCAGTGGATACTCAAATGGCATCGGAAGCCCTTTGAAATTCAGTCTAGTCCTTTGCCCCCTCCTCTGTCCTCGAAGCGAAATGGAACAAAATGGCGGGCCCCAATGCTGCTGTTTCCCTCAGGGACTGTAGAGCCTCGTTTCAGGTTTTAGAAGGTCCTGATGGTTGATGGAGTCTTTAACTCGTGTTAGATTCTGCTTACTTGCTAGCCTTCCGCTGCAGCACTTTTGATAATATTTTCTCTTCCCTGAGTCTCTGCACATCAAAGGGGAAAGGTTTTCTACTCTGGCATGCTACTACTTCTCCAGAAATGTTTTTTTTTTTTCCCCCCACAGACTTGGCTTTTGATCTTTCTGATCGAAGCTTGAAAATGGAATATTTTTCACTCTTATTTTCCAGGGAAACCTATTGATATGCTAAATTATAATTTTTAGACATGCAGAAAATGTCAAAACTTTTATCACACAGTAGTATACTCCAGGGTTCGATTTATTTAGAGGTCATAAATGCCGTATGGCGTGAGCTGACCTATGCCCTTGGATAGTTTGCCTTCTAGCTAAGATATCTGTAGGTGCGTAGGCCAATGTTTAGTCACACTTTTAGTTCCATTCTGATTGACTCCAAAGAGGCTCAGGTACAAAGTAAACCTAATGTTTGTACGAGCATGTCTTCATAGTTTCATTTTTATGTTTTTCTAGATATGCTACTGTTCACATTCTTCATATGACTCCACGTGTGTCTTAAGGAATAATTAATAGTTGAAAGTCTTGGCTATAAAAAGCTTCATCTCATTTGTCCATTCAAACTGAAAGTGTCTGAATTGGTAACACTATTAGGCAAATGGCTGCATTCTTCAATCTGGGCAGGCATGAATTAGGGGTGTTGTAAATCTGGAGACAACAGTTGGTGTTTGAGTGTACGGATGAGCAGTAGACTGCATGGAATGATGTATTATCCATATGTGGGGTTGGAAATGTCCTGAGGTTAGTCGGCCAGGTCTCTAAGCTAATGGCGCAGACAGTCTGTGTGATGCGTCCTGGTCTGTTCAGATTGTCTCTGACACATGGGGAAAAGACATGACAGGGTGCTTATCTGATCTCTCACCTTCTATGTTTCTCCCTTCTAATTTACAGATTATTTTAAATGGCTTTTCCATGTCCTTCCAGAGCTTAAATGATGCATTTGTGGTTTTAAACCCTCTGAAAAGCTGTGTTTTCTCAGTCAGAGGCTTTTGTGAATGCCATTAGCTCTTTAAATGGCTTTTGTGTAAATCACTGTTTTAAAGATGATTTGTCAGAGCCATTGGTGCTGCCTGTAATGTGGTTCTTCTGTACAGATGTACACTTGGAAGTTGGTGGCTTCTGCATAGACAAGCCAGTGTGGTCATAGCAAATTGGCAGGCATGCAGCCGTCTGCACGAAGCCTAATGTGGACCTTCTCAAGAGTTATGTTACCCAGACCAAAGTGGAACCTTTCATACTTAGAAACGTATAATACACCACTGTACTGCTGAGCTTGCAATATACCAGTGTAAGCACAGTGGAACAGAGAAGAGGAGAGAAACTATTTGGATTTGCTGTGCAAATTCCCATCAGTGTTCAAAGTTGTGTTGACAGCCTTCTCTTTCTACATGACATATTAATAGAAGAATCATGCCACACTGATTGTAAGCACTCTATATGAAAGACATTTTGGGTCTGTTCCTTTCTGTTCTCTGCAGTGATCTTGTTTTTTGTCTGTTACTTACCTTTGTCATCTTCTGATAAAATAAAATATGTTTTGGTTTTATTGCCGAGTTGAGAAATGGTTTCATTCTGACAACAATTATGCTCAGAGGCCCACAGCTATATCAGCTTTCTGCTGTCCTGTAGTGCCCTCTTTATTTTGGGACTAAGCTATAAGCTTAGACTTGGGTAAGGGGGTTAGGACAATGTGCTGAGTGGGGGAGGGTAGAGTGGGGTGGCCTGGCTGAATCTCAATCACAGAGACCCTTTCGCAGGAGCAGTGCTGGCCTTTTGATGGGCCAGCTGCAGCCATTCATGCGCCCATTTACATTGAAATGCAACAACAGGAAGGGGGGAGGGGATGGCTGCAGGGAGATGGGCCTCTGCGGTGGGATGTGAATGAAAAGTAAAGGCAAACCTAAATACCAGAGAGACAAGATCTGCTCGTATACATGCATCCATTATCCCCCGCCCCTACCCCCAATGCTGCGGGGTAGTATATGTAACACAAAGGGTCTGAGCACCCTTTTTGACTAGTACAAGCATTTTCACAACTCTGCTGTTTTCTGTCTTTACAATCAGGCTGGTTTCTATAAAGAGCTTGTGATTCTCGACACTGTCCATGTTACATGTTACTCTTCTCTTCACCTATTGTTAATGTTGTTGTACTTTGCCTTCTTCATGTTTTGTTTTGGGGTTTTTTTTTGGTAATTGCCTTCAGTTGTGTGACATACTTTGTCAAAGCTTATTTATGGATCCTGCATGGGCCATGAAGTTTCAAGTTCTTGTTTCTGGCTTGCTGTAATGGAGGTCATTGCTCTATTGGTAGAAGAGGCCTGGTCCATTATTCATTAGGGGCTTCAGACATAAACTGTAGTTCAGACAAATGAGGCCACTGTGTCAACACTGTGTCAGTTCCTCTAGCTTTCCAGGATAACTTGGATGTCCTCGTAGTTGTGCATGTGACACTGTTGAAGGATATTGGGGGAATGTGTTAAAGCCATGCTTAGACTGGCCGTAGCATTGCATCAAAAACTGCAGGCTTTTCAGTCTGAAGCATGAAAAAAACACAGATGAAAGCCTGAACTCTTTCTCACAGCGCACTGTAACATCCTCTAATAAATATACATCATTGGCCTTTCATATATGTTTAACTGCACATTTATTGGGGAGAGACCTACTCACGATTATTCAAATGAATAAATTATATGCATTTGTACAATGGTTCTGTTATTTACAAAAGAGTTACTTATCCCTATTTAAGGTACTCTGCTAATTTTACGCCCGAGACCAAATTTAGAACATTTTGTGGACATTTCCTGTTCGGTAAAACCTTTATTGTGACTTTGTTGAACTGGTACATGAAGGCTGTTAGTGAAGCTCTTAACAGTTAACAGCTAGGACAAGTGAGAAGAGGTCACGTGTACGGGACAGTACATAAACTACATATGTCTGGAGCTTATCATGAAAGTTTGGGGAGGTAGAACAATAACACAACTTTGTCACTTTCTGTTTTGTGCAATCTCACATAACCACATTTCTATTGTCCACGTGTTTGCAGCTGAAGGTGCACCCACAGGGTTTGTAAACCATACATGACACACAGGCTGGCGAGAAGGAAAAAGGACAAAGCTGCTGCTGTAGACAAAGTCACTTTTTATGATGACTTAATTCTAAAATATACCAGAAATGCAAGTTATTTTTGTCAGTATTGACATTCACAAGGAGGCAGTTCCTCCATAGAGGGAAATTTTTTTGTTGAGGTTTGTTGGTTTGTCTCTGTTAGTTTCTGGATAAATGGAAAAGCTAGCAGACCCATTGATACGTAACCTAGTGTAGAGGTTAAACATGAGAAATAAAAGAACCCCATTAAACCGTGGTAAGGATCCAGATTACTTTCATTATAATTAGGACATAATGTGCTGGGCAGACATAGCCATTTTTTTTTTTTAAATGTTTGACAAAGGCCTTTTGTCCTTGATTAATTATTTGGTCTGTAGGACAGATTTAGGGTGACTGTAGGTGGTTCAAAACTGCTTCCATTTGAAAATGATTGAGGCTGCTGCGCACCGCTCTTCAAGTGCTGCAGAATATATTTTAATCCTTCCTGAGATCTGTATGTTGAGACCACCCAGTCTCACAGGAACATTTCTCTCAACCTCATGGCTTCATTCTTAGCCTGACATATGCCATAAACTCTAGATATCTAGACAACCTTTCCAGAGTATTTTAGTCAAACACAGTCCACTCAAGTTGTAGAAGTATCTCAAGTCCTATTTGCAAAAGTAGGATGCACCGTAATGGTCACAACAAAGAGCAAATTTTAATCCACGTGATATAGTTGCTTATGTACTGAGTTTCATTTAACATAAACTCAAATTCCCCCAAATCCCATTTCTCTGTTATCAGCCAATCCTGACATTAATGCCCTGCAGTTTGGCCAAAAAACTGAAACTGTTGCTCATTCTCCAGTAGTGAATTAAGTAGCAAGGGGTTTTCCCGCCTTAAAATGTCCCTTTGGGGGGAAGGGGTGACTGGTTACTGTAGTTAATATGATTGCCTATTATGCTGCAGACACAGAGCACAAAAATATTATGGAACATATATTTGTAACCTGATTGACATAAAGCTGTGCACTTTTAGGGGGTTTACATTTTTAACATATTCTAAACAAAAGTCAATTATACTGAAGTACATAACAAATCTGATTCATTTTTTTATTTCAACATTTTAAGTGTAGAGGGAATTATCTTTTGGGGCTAACAAAAAAATTCCCTGAAACCAGTAGCTAATGTGTTTAACCCAGCTGTCATCAAGCAATGGAAAATCACATCATCTCAGTCAGCCTGCAACAGGGACTTTCCCTGCTGAATATGTGGCAGCTCAGAGCAGTTTCTTAAAGCTACAGGCTAACATGTGTTTGGCTCTCAGACTGGGCTTGTACGTCCGCATTGTATTTCTGTGTCACACACTGTGATACTTCATAGATGTTTGTTTTTTGCCCAAAAAGGAAGCAGTCTAAATGAGAAGTGGAAAACAGGAGAACAGGAAATGTATAAGGCATTTGAAGTTGGTCTGGAGCAGCCATTAATCTTTCCAGCATTCGCTGTGTTTGTCTTCCAAAGCCTGAAACAGTCGCAGATCTGTGATTGGATGACTGCAGTTAACCAGAGACTGATCCTTTTTTTTTTTTTTTATGCTAAAACCTTCTGTCCTATAAATATACTACTGTGTGTGTGTGTGTGTGTGTGTGTGTGTGTGTGTGTGAGAGAGAGAGAGAGACTGTGTCACTCATACTCCCTGCATTGAATCTTTTTATAGAAACGGCAGCTAGCAGTGTAATCTCTGGTGTGGATGTAGGGCAGTCTTTTATTCCTCCTCATTACTTATGCAAAGCCAGTTTTCACCCACAATCAGAGCTTAGTCTGTTTTGAATGTACAGTTTTTTTGTTTTGTTTTTTTACAGAAAGGTGTTGGAGGAGGACCACATTAGTGCTTTAAAGTTTCAGCACTTGTACTAGAAATTGTGCATGTGTGCGATCGTGTTGCTTCTCCCTTTAATATAATTCTAAAACCTATTGCCTCATTTTCCAATCCATAACTATCTTGCAGGATTCTGTTTACATTTGTTTTGTGAGCACAGCACAGTTTTGTGGGATTTTGAACTGCAACCCCCCCCCCCCCCCACCCCCAATTACATTCATCCTCCAACAAGCACCTCTAAGACATGTAGCAAAATATGTTTGTTTGTTTTTTTGTTTGTTTTTTTATTTAGCAAGCGAGCTCTCAAGGCTTTGATATTGATGCCAAACCCTTAATTGTTTTTAAATCTTAAATCTTTAAATCTCCAGAACTTCTAATGTGCTTCTATTTTAAAGTGCCTGTTTAATTTCCTGCAATTTTTGTCAGAAACTATTGATACTTCAGAGTGTCATTATAACCGGTAAGCTTTTGGGATCATTAGACGTTGTTATATATGTTAAAAGAGTGTTTGCAGAAGGATATAAAAAATAAACTTATCAATATCAATATCCTGCGGCATATTTTTATTTTTGGAATCTAGCTTTGCATACTTCGTTGTTCAAAATCATGCTTAAAGGTAGAGGTCCTCTGTTCATCCTTTGTCTGAAACAAAACATATTAGCTTCCTTTAAGCTGTCTATCTTCTGATTGGTTGCACCTTGCAAACAAAAGGTTTGAACAGTGAATGGATGGAGCTGCTGTGCTTAGAGAGAGCTGTGTGCTTTTGTCATTAGGGATATCCTGTCTTACTGGTATTAAATCAAAGAGTAGAAAGAGAAACTCTGAAAGTAAGGGTTTAGATTAGTCTAAACCATGAGATTTATTATTTATAACTTGTACATACACACACCTTACTATTTGACAATGGCAATTTAATTGCATGTAAATAATGACAGAAAATAATGAAAAGCATAGTAAATTCATTTTAAAGCTAGTGAGTGTTTTCTTTTTTTTTTCTTTTTTATGGTCGCTTCTCTGGGGTTTTGGTCCTTCAGAATAAATAAAGGTTTAATGTCTTGCTTGCCTCCTTTGCCATGCCAGCGTAACGTAATTTTCCTCAATTCGATTGTTGATTTGTACTTGTATGGATATGCTCTTCATGTAGCCATTTGCCACAAATGCATGCTTGTCATACTCACGTGCAACATATCTGTTTAATTTCATCATATTGCCCTCTGTGATTCCTGGATAGATGATATTGTCTGCTGAACTCAGCCCCGCTGTGCGCTGTTATGCTGCTCTCTCACACATTTGGCTCGACTCCACTCATGTCCTCTTGCTTTCCACATCCCAGCCCTCTGTTCTCTCCCCTCTCTCCAGCTTCCACTTTGCCTCAGCCACCATTTCCTTCGCATTTCAGAGCCCAGAAATATGCTTGCACACTGCATCCTCACATGCTCATCTACCCTCTCTCTGACAGTCTCCTCCCCCATCTCCACCTCTATGCAGTAGCCTTGGTTCCTCAGGAAGCACTGTGTGCAGGAGGCTAAGGGCGTTGAACCTAACTGTTTGCCTTGTTTCCTACCATGACAACAGTCGATAGTAAATTATAAGCACACACCAACAGGATTAATTTACAGGAATGCAAGTCAAAAGGCTGGTGGATTTCGATGTCGAAGCATAGGCACTATATAAAACTTAGGGTAAAGCTGACTGTTTCATTTTTACTGAGCATAATATAATCAGAATGTAAGTATAAAGAGTTGCCCAAGAGCAGTTAAAGGTTTCTGCATTTCTTGACTTTTATATTTCTACAGGATGAGTATGTGTCTTGTTTTCTTAAAATCAATTACCTTTGCTTCATATAGGGAGCTTTAGGTAGAAAGATTTGTGTGAAGTGAGGGGAACAATTTTCACTCGCGTACAAGTGCACCTTGATAAATAAAATGCTGTGTTGTAATACTGCCGTTGCTGTTCTCTTGGTGATGTATTAATAGTATTTTTTTTGAGTATTAAATGGCCACTATTCAAACTGCTGTGTTTTTCTGCTCTAGTGAGTGCATGGCAGTCATACCTCCACAGAAAGAGTGGAGAGAGTTAGTAGCTTGGTTTTCATCCATGAGATTAAAGTGCTCTGCAGCAACCTCATGTGCAATTTGTCTTCTTGCGTCTTAGGAGTAAGAGAAGGAAAAAAAATACACAATGCTCGTGGGGTGTATGTGTTCATGATCTATATCCTTTATCGGGATACTGCGTGTTGTCATAGCATTTTTAGCTTCAGTGACAGATCTTTAGAGGGTAGTATTTGCTTAACAGAAGCATATATAGCCAGAGACTAATGTAGCTGTTTCTTCCACGCTTTCCAGTAGTTTCCCTGCTTTAACACATACACACTGTGTGTTGGTGCTTAGACAGCTTCCTAATGGGAACAAAATGGGAAATCTAAGAGAAACACAGTGTTTGTGTGTGGCTGCATAGGGATGCTGCCAGTAAACTCATCAGAACATGTTGAAAGTCTGAAATGGCTTCTTGTGAATTGTGTGGTTTTGTGCGGTTACTCTTACCAGTATATAAACTAGGACGTGTCTTCATACCTGTTTTCACTCATGATTCTTGTTTCACTCACATGTAGCACACAACAGGAGATGCTTCCTATCAGACCTAATCTGATATCTAATTAGGGCTGAACGATATATCGCATTTGCGATAATATCGCGACATGATCAAGTGCAATTTTCTAACCGCAAAGGCTGCGATTATACTGCGATTATATTATACAATTCATGGGCTGCATCCTCCTGAGGCCGCATTTGTAGACCGATTACGTCACAGCGACGCGCCGAAGGCTGTCCAAATTACTACCATATCCCAGAATTCATAGCGCGGCCCAGCCAAACTCCAGTTTCCAGCAATGGCGGCCGCTACTAAGTTTTAAAATTACTCATACTAATCTTTCTGGGTCACAAAATAAACTTTTAACATATTTTCAGGCGAGAAAGTAGTTGTGTAAACATCAAATATCTGCTCGGTTTATCAAGATATCCCATATTTGCAAAAGTGCTTCGACGTTTTCAGAGGCGTCTGCTACCCACCAGCTCGACAGCTAGCCGGGAGCTCGAGGGTTACTGATGCGGCCGAGAACGGCACAACTCCCGGCACATCATTTTCAGATCACCGCGGAGTTTCGCTGCTCGGGTTAAACGTAATATATAAGTCACTTAGACAACCTAAAAATGTTATTGTTGGGCTTTTTTCAGTGTTTTGTTTGTTCGTGAGTAAATCGGTTTGGCTGAGATTAAAGTTATTAGATTAGATAAAATAAAACTTTATTAATCCCCCGGGTGGGTTCCTCCTTGGTTTTCACACAGCTGACTAAACGTCAAACAGAAAACTTATTAAACAGAAGTATGAGACAGTCGAGAATTTACACCAGTGTCTGGTTATATTTTAGATAGCAAGAAGCAGACGGCCGAGTTTATTAAACTCCACCGAGACAGCGGTGACGCTAATCAGAACTAGCCTTCTGATTAGCTAATCAGAAGGCTAGACCGTCCAATTTCACGCCTTTAAACTTTAAAGGCGTGTTTGTGTGTGTGTTTATACAATTGCTATTATGTTTGCACTTTATGTGTAATGTTACTGACTGCAGAGATCAGTAAGATGTGTGTATTTTTTATTTATTAGTTTTATTTATTTAATATTATTTTTTAATTGAATGACTGTCTAGTAGTTCACAGATGTCGAAAAACTGAGTGTGGTAAAGCCACTGATTTTGTTTATGTATATTTCTGCAATCTGCACATTGTACTGACTTTCATTTTAATGTTTACACCAGGGTTCCTTGTCAGCACTTTATGCTCAGATGTTTGTAAGCTAAAAATAAACTATTGTGTATGTTCAAATATACTGTTGTGATTGAAGAAGTTAAATAAAAATGTCAGTCATCAATTCATGCATCACCTCATGTCATCATAACAGAGGTCTGTCTTCCAGGAAAGAACAGTTTAAAATTAATGTAATATAGTATTGGCCATACTATATGATGTATTGCTTGTCTTTGTTTAATAATACAGAAGACAAATACCTTAAAAAATAATCGCATATCGCATCGCAATATTGGGGCAAAAAATCGCAATTAGATTATTTTCCATAATCGTTCAGCCCTATATCTAATACTGAAAATGCTCCATGATGAGTGTTCATCTTCTAACTTACAATAACCTGGGTTACTAGGCATTCATTGAAATGCATGTTGGTTGGTCTAATCCTGATTCAAAAATCTAACTGGGTATTGCCAGTAATGTGGGCCAGTCTGTTGACTCAAGTTCTATGTCGTTCCTTGTTTACTTCGTCACATGTCAGATGCAGCTCATGGGAGGGCTAATGAAGCATAGAAGAAGCTAACAGCAAAGAGGCAGCAGATTAGAGATATTTCGTTCCTGCTTCACCAACTTTTATTTCTATGTTTGCAAAAGTTTTTTAGTTAACTGCAAACTGTGGGAACGTCAAAGGGGTCATGAATAAAAAGCTCCAGCGATGATGCCTTGGCTTCTCTTAGTCTCTTCAGTCAGATATTTTAATAGGCAGATGCTTTTAGTACTAATTGGGAAGCTTTTATTAATAGTATAGTTTTAATATAATGTGTATGTTTTGTTTGTTAAGTAAAAGATGTAGAGAATTGCTGTACATTTTAAAATACATGTCTAATTATAAAGTTTAACTTACAAAACTTACAGCATTCACATATGCTGTGGCCCTTTGTATGTACTCGGTATGTCCATACGATATTCAGACTCTTTTACTACATTTTCAAGCATGTTTGGAGTCTATGTAGCCAATGCTGTTATGCTACATACTGTCAAACTCAGAAATCCCTTCTTTCTACTAGCACATATATCTGATGAAAGGCTGCAGAATTAAAGCACTTCTAAATGGGATGATTCTTTTTGATACACCCCTTAATCTCACTATTGCAGTATTTTAGCTCCACAATTTTGTTTGTGTGTCTGTGTAAGTACTTGATGACTATGACTTGTAGAGTTGTTTTGACTTTTGACTGTGTTCTGATGTATTATTTTTCTAATAAATACAAATTTAGTTCTTGCGTATTTTTTGGATGTCTTTATTTGCTACAGGCTTTTGCGTTTAAGTCAAGCCTGATGTTATCTTAAGGCACTTTCACATAGGATGCGGCCATCTAGGGCTGTGCGATATGACCAAAATCTCATATCCCGATATAAAACCTCTATGGACATTGGCATTTTTACATGCTCTGTTGTAGGGCTGGGCGATATATCGAGTTTTTTAAAAATATCAATATATTTTCATACGAGATATAAGATGTGACAATATCCTTTATATCGATATAGTCTATGTTACGTTATAATTATACTTGTGGAGCCACAAGTTTGCCTCTCTTTCGTCCACTTTTGTCTCTACGCAACGTTACTCGGCCTCGCCTCTCCTTCACTGAATACAACTCCCCCTCCCCCATAGCTTCACCTGCAGGCAGCGACCAGATGGACACGGCAAATCTCCGTTAGCGAGTTGTGGGGCTGGATGGCGTCAACGTGTTAGCGAGCTAACCGCGCTAACGAGCTAACCACGCTAACGACATGCAGCCCACAGGGGCTGCACGGCCTAAAATCCTTTCATTTTCTCAAAAGTTGACAGCGCGCCTTATGCATGAATTCTGGTTGTGCTTACTGACCGCGAACCGATCTTAGGTGGTACACGGCGCTCAGCAATCTGTCAAAAAAATGTTTTACGACTTTGGTAAGCTACGGACCTGCAGCGCTTCATTGATTGTCGGAGCATTACGGCTACCGTAGTCTGGAGCCTCGCAGAGTGATACGTACTGTGCTTCGACGTAATATTACCGTATTGTGTGTGTATAAGGACCATAAATGGCACCTGTTAAGAGACATGGTTACGAAGCGGATTTCAAACTCAAGGGTGTCAGTCACGCAGTAGAAGTTGGGAACAGAGCAGCTGTGAAATCTGTCTTTGTTATTATGCTCAGCATCTGTTAGTTTACATTTTGACTGCACAATTATGAGCTTTTTGTTATGCACAAAAACAACATTGTTTTCTTTTATTTATGGAGCATGATTATTTAATAAATGCTGATAATTTATTTTTGAGTAATTTCTTCATGTAAATCTACGCTGTATGTAAATAAAAATGCCTGTGTGACATCTGGGACACAGGGTGACTAAGAACTCTTTTTGTTCTTAACTTATGGCTTTAAAAAAATATCGAGATATATATCTTAAATCGCCACCCAGCTAAAAAATATCGAGATATGAATTTTGGGTCATATCGCCCAGCCCTACTCTGTTGTCAGTTAATGTGTAGGTTTTAGTGCATTTGACAATGGCTCATGTCAGCTATGTGGATAATAATAATAATTCTATCACACATCAATGCTGCAATCAATGCTGCAGTTCTGTACTGTCCAATAATTGTTCTTATCATGTTATCTGCATCTTCTAGAGAGGCATGCTGTTTTATGGAGAACAGACTGTGCGTTTAAAGAAATCCATTTAATAACCGTGTGTAGAACTGGCAAGCTGGCTTTGTAGCTGGATATTTGATTTAGTGTATGTGTTGAGACAATGTGTGTCAGCTGGAGATATTTATTAAATGCCTGCTTTTTTACTGGCTAAGAAATGTGTGGGTGAGCGGATGGCTGCAGGCTTTTAGAACCAGCACAGTTGACTCGTTCTGTGGTGTTAGAGCATGTGCGGGTGTTTATGTACCATGTGCTGCTACTCCTCCATTTCCAATATTCATAGAGCTCTGTCTTTCACTGAAACCATGGCAACAGAAAATGACAAATGGCAGAACTGTGGAAATGCTCAGGTTGTGTGCGAGGCTTAATGGCTGAGCAAGCTTTCTCGGTTTAAACATTTTTTTTTTTTTTTTTTTTTTTGTGTAAACTGCATCAGTGAACACCATGGCTGGCCTTTTCCTACTCTACAATCCTATTGTTTAACACGAGCGGCACAATAAATACATTTTTCATTTTGCAGTCCCATATCTTAGCTCTTTTAGTTTAGTATGTTTGCAGACAGCAGTGTGTGTAGTCCATCAGACATTGCAGTGCAATTTTCGGCTTTGTGCGTTTTTTGAAAAAGGCGAGCAGGAAATATTTGTGTTAAACTAGCCTATAGCTTTAAGTGAGGAAAAGCCATTTCTAATAAATGGAACAAAAATATTTCAGATGAACAAATAGTAAAATGCTGGTTTTCATATTACAGACTATAGATTTAGTGTGATGTGTAATGTGATCTTATTGTATGTGTTTGCAATAGAAGGATCCTGTGTGTGTGTGTGTGTGTGTGTGTGTGTGTGTGTGTGTGTGTGTGTGTGTGTGTGTGTGTGTGTGTGTGTGTGTGTGTGTGTCTGAAATTTTAAGCTTAAGGAAGTTGGTCCTATGAAAACCGCCTTTTAAATGGCATTCCATATCAATCACATGATATGAAGAAAGGAAGAGAAGAAACAAGTGTAGCGTAGTTGGAATGTACTGATGGAGAGAATGGGTCTGAAAGGCACTGCTGTTTTTGGCAGTTTTTTCTGGAGCATCAACCAGTGCCTCTGCTGTAAAATAGGACAGTGGCAGGCCAGCAAATCCACCCACTCCAGCCTACACCATGTTGACACCGATGTGCAGGTTTATATTGCAAAATATAGCAAGGGTTCTTAGAAGAAAACGTGTTTTGGATTTAACGTATTTGAAATCCGTCACTGTGTGAAATGGATGTATGTGACCATGACTCCCTACAGCACTTGTTTGCAATGTTGTTATGATTTTGGCAGCTGTATATTAAGAAATTATTAGGAACATAAGACTTTCCTTGCTCCTCATTTTCATGTCTTTAACTACTGAACTCTAGTAATGTTTAGTATTCATTCTGACTGCAAAAAGTGGCTATTTTTAGCTTTAGATTGGACAAATCTTGCTCAGTCTACTTTTCTCACACCCACACTTGTAACATATGAGCACAAGTTGCATGCTCTTTTATTTTTCTCCTTTGTTTATATGGATCCCTGTGATGATTAACCAGTTGAAATCCCGTGGATGTTTCACCTAGTGAGATAAGATTGTCCTCTGCCGTAATCTTTGCTCTCGTGATGAGACCTTGGATTCTATTTTAATTTTTAAAAAGCACCTCTGAAATATGAATTTCACAGCTATAGTGCTTTCATTGCGGTCCTTCATTTTAATTCTGTCTATATTAGATAAAAGGCTCACTGGAAATGATCGGTTTTTACAGTAAAACGAGAAGCATTCTTTTTCTGAAGACCACCCTGTATATGCCCTAGCTGTATATTGAGAACACATGCAACACATCTCGAGTCCAGCATTTGAAAAGATGTATTTTGAATGTGAGGATTTTTTTCCCTCAGTCCAGAGAGCTTGTTACCTTGACAACAGCAGTGGAGCCGTAGTGAAGGGAGCTGAGCGTGCGAGCGTGTGAGCTGAGCTTGCCGCGGCATGGCTGTGCCGAACAAACAAGCGCTGTCGCTAACTGTGTCACGAGTGCTGCTGCTGCCTTCTCATTGCAGCCCTTCTCCCCCTCCCCTCACTCCTCTTCTTTCTTTTGAAATCAGGCTTTTATATAGCTGGTTTGTTGTTCAGCTGGTATCCACCCTTCACAGCCCTCCAACAGACTCTCCTTCTTATGTTTTCTAAAGAAGCAGTTTGTCCCAACTCCCTGCTTCCTTATTCACCCACTTATTCTGTTTATTTTTCCTCCGTTCTTCCATGCTGAAGCATGAGTGTATGTGGTGTTTATATTTTTTTATTTATTCATTTATTTTTTAAATAAAGCTTCAAATGATGGTGTATGCATTGGTGGCTCGTGCTGGAGATGTGTAGGATCGCTGTGCTCTGGTCCCTCCCTGCAGAAACCAGCCTTTATCAATAATGTAGATGTTTTTGAAGAGGAGATGTGCGGTGTGCATCTCTTTTTCTCTCTCCTCCCCTTGGCCCATCCTCCCTCCCCACAGCTGTCTACCCACACCCTCCAGTATCAGGTTTCCCCTCCAGTGTTTGCGCATAGAGGAGCAGATGACTGAATCTAATTAGTTAAAATATTACAATAAGGCCTGATACCTGATCCTTTGACATACTGCAGGCTGAACCCAGGCTGTTCTGCTGAGCTGCTGTTGCTTCATATTGTTTATCTCAAACTCGATATAACCACGGGTTTATCATCAACACCAGGCACCCTTCAGATGCTATTAATGGTTTACATGTGATGTTACGTCCATATGGGGACCCCCACCTCAAGGGCAAAGCAAGACTTTATTTCAGTACAAGCCAATTTTTTTTTTAATTGTTTTTTTTTTTTTTATCAGGTGTGTTTCGGCAAAATGGTGGTTGCAGATAGTTATTCCAGGGTTTCCACCAGAAAAGTCATTAAGGATTGGTGGCTGTGACTGGGAATCAGGGTAGGGTGGGTTGCAATTTAATGTAACATTCAATTACTGTGGCTTTATCCACCCGTGAAACAGTAATTGTGTGCCACTAGGGCTGCCACAAACGATTATTTTGATAGTCGACTAGTCACCGATTATTTTTGCGATTAGTCGACTAATCAGATCATCATCCATTGGACGTAAAACTACAGCTTATTGCACCAGCAGCATCTGCTCTTATATAACTATCATTAGCTTACAGCTTTAAGTGTTTAAGGTCTGTGCTAACTAAAAATAAAGACAAGATGATAGTTTATTAAATTTTAATGAAATCTGCAGATTGTTTCGGTGAAGTTTAATCAACTCCTTGCTATCTAAAATATAACGGGACACCGGAGTAAATTTTCCAGCATCTCACACTTCTGATAATCAGCTGTCTGCTTGACGTTTATTCAGCTGTGTAAGAACTATAACTTTAATCTCAGCCAAACCGATTTACTCAGGAACAAATAAAATACTAAAAAAAGCCAAACAATAACATTTTAAGTTATCTAAGTGACTTATATATATTTAACCTGAGTAGCGAAAGACGGCAGTGGGTTTGAAAACGATCTGCCGGGAGTCCGGTGTTCTCACGGCGCTAGTGAGCCTCGCCCCCGGCTCGCTATCGAGCTAGTGGGTAACAGATGTCTCCGAAAACGTCGGAGCGCTTTTGAAAATATGTGGTGTCTTGATAAACTGAGCAGATATTTGAGGTTTACACAGCTACATTCTCGCCTGAAAATATGTTAAACGTTTATTTTGTGACCCAGAAAGAATAATAAGAGTAACATTAAAACTAACTAGCTGCCGCCATTGTTGGAAACTGGGCTGGGCCGCGCTATGAATTCTGGGACAGAGCTTCTTCTTCTTCGGGGTTTAACGGCAGCTGGCATCCTTGTACATGCAGTGCTGCCATCTTCTGTTTCAGTCCGTTATTACACTCTTAAATCCTACTAATTCCTGCGTCTTTTGGGATCTTACAAAGCTTCAAACGACGCATCGACTATTAAATTAGTCGTCGACGATTTTGATAGTCGACGTAATCGTGACTAGTCGACTAATCGTGGCAGCCCTATGTGCCACAGACGAAACAGCAGACACAGTGGGTGAGAGGGTGACAGAGTTTGTTGGGGTTTTTTTTACCCTTTTCCTGAACTTTGTACAGTGTGGAATTTGTGGATGTACGTGAGCAGATGTCTGTTGAACAGGTAAAACTATATTAGGTTACTAAGTGAAGAGGCTCATCTAATTGTTATGGAAGCCCGTTTCCGCCACTAAAAAAAAAAAAAAAAAAAGGATCCATAACTCAAAATTTTGAGTTATTTTCTTGAAATTTCGAGTTATTTTCTCGAAATTTCAAGTTATTATCTCGAAATTTCGAGTTATTATCTCGAAATTTCGACATATTAACTCAAAATTTTGAGAAAAGCAACTCGAAATTTCGAGTTAGCGCTGCCAATCAGTAATCTACGTGAATGACGTCATTTCCATGTTACCCGGAAGCTGAAGCCCTCAGCTACAAATGCTACAGCTAAGCTACCGGTATTACATCCAGTCGTGAATGCACAGATTGCTGAGTGTTTTCAGCCTGGCTTCACAAATGATGTGTTATTAGCTGAATCACATGGTGTTACTATCAGCAAACATACTTTAATTTGTTGGGATCCGTTTTTGAGTGCGCGGTCCTGCGCCATATGCTTCCGGGTAACAAGAAAGCGACCTCATTCACGTATATTTTTGATTGACAGAGCTAACTCGAAATTTTGAGAAAAGTAACTCGAAATTTCGAGTTATTTTCTCGAAATTTCGAGTTATTATCTCGAAATTTCGAGTTATGGATACTAGCTTTTTTTTTTTTTTTAGTGGCGGAAACGGGCTTCCATAAATTGTGGCTTTGATTTTAAAAAAATATTTATATACATGATGCTTAATCATAGTACTTAGTACTTTCAGTTAAATGTACTAATGACTTGCCATTTAGTTTGATCACAGCTCCCTGCAGTATTGCAGCTAAAAGCTAACCCACCCTTATGAACCCTCCTTCTTCGTGAATGGTGGATCATCTAAAGCTGCAAGAATATTTTGGGGACAACTGAAAATAAGGTTTAATTAGATTTACAACATAGGGTAGTTAGTCTAATATTACTGCTTATATACAGACCATTTACCATTTGTCTCTACTGCTCTGCTATTCTCTCTGCAGTGATCCTGAAAATAACCTCACATGAATCTATGTAAAGTACCTACCTAATGTTGGCTTAGCCATAACGGTTCTAGTGTAAGTGGAGTGATTATCCACAAGACGTATGTAAATAAGTGGCCCTCTGGAATAGTGCTGGGCCATATTCCAGAGGCCGTTCATGGTAATACCGGTATAATGTTGGGCAACGATAAGAAAATGAAATATCGCGATAGAATATGGGTAAAACGCACATGTGCAGTGCCTTTGTTTTCATATGCACATGGTGGAAAAAGCGTGCCGGCGACGGAGAATGAGAAGGTCGAAAGCGGATCGGTGAATGAAATGGATGAACCAGAATTGGTTTGTAAAAATGCTGCAACTTCAGTGGTGTGGAACTGGTTTAGCGTTTGTCCGTCAGATACACAACAAAGCACTATTTTTGGTAGCGCATGCTAGCGGGCCGTCGTTATTACCGTGTTTTTTGGAAAATACAGCACACTTAAAATCAATCCTTTGATTTTTCTGAAAATCGACAGTGCCCCTTATAATCCCGTGTGCCCTATGTATGAGTTCTGGTTGTGTTTACTGACCTCGAAACGATTTTATGTGGTACACGGCGCTCGAAAATCTGTCAAATGTTTTAGTACGACTTTGCTAAGCTACAAAGCCGCACCGCTTGATGGCTTGTCGGAGCATTACGGCTATCGTAGGCAGGAGCCTGGGGGAGTGATAATATTACCGTATTGTGTGTGTGTGTGTGTGTGTGTGTGTGTATAACCTTTTTTTAAGTTTTGTGGATATTATACATGGTTTTGCTGAGGATATGTCGGCCAGTTTCCACTGGAAATGCCTTTTGGTTAAACTGTCAGCAAGGAATTTGCATTTGTGCTGTTAAATTTTTATATAACTTTAATGCAGATAAAAACAGCTGCTCGTTTAAGTGAAAATACATTGATGGTGGGGGGCTTTACACTAATAAAGTTGTGGAGTTGTAAAGTATTTTGTCTAGTGTCAATTATATCGTCAGTTATATCATTATCGCAAATTTTCAAATGCATATCGTGATAAATATTTTTGGTCATATCGCCCTGCTCTACTCTGGAAGGACCTTGCTGTTTTTAGTGATTGAAATATTGATCGCATATATCCAAAAATTGTTCGTAGAGTTCTCTTTTTTTGAGACATGAAATGACAGATGGACGAACTGACCTGTTGTTTGTTGGCCATTGTGCTGGAGTTGTTTTGATGTGCAGGTCTCTATACCCAGGGATGCACATAAGTGGTCAGCAGGTGCGCATTCGCTGTCAAAATTAAAGACGCGCACCAGATAAGAAGTTGCAACGTATATTTGCGTACATAAGATTTTCTGGAGGAGGACAGTAGGGCTGCCACGATTTGTCGACTAGTCACGATTACGTCGACTATCAAAATCGTCGACGACTGATTTAATAGTCGACGTGTCGTTTGAAGCTTTGTAAGATCGCAAAAGACGCAGGAATAATAGCAGGATTTAAGAGTGTAATAACGGACTGAAACAGAAGATGGCAGCACAGCATGTACAAGGATGCCAGCTGCCGTTAAACCCCGAAGAAGAAGAAGCAGCTGTGTCCCAGAATTCATAGCGCGGCCCAGCTTAGTTTCCAACAATGGCGGTAGCTAGTTAGTTTTAATATTACTCTTATTATTCTTTCTGGGTCACAAAATAAACGTTTAACATATTTTCAGGCGAGAATGTAGCTGTGTAAACCTCAAATATCGGCTCAGTTTATCAGGACACCACATATTTTCAAAAGCGCTCCGACGTTTTCGGAGACGTCTGTTACCCACTAGCTCGATAGCTAGCCGGGGGCTAGGTCACTAGCGCCGTGAGAACACCGGACTCCCGGCAAATTGTTTTCAAACTCACCGCCGTCTTTCGCGACTCAGGTTAAATATATATGAGTCACTTAGATAAATTAAAAATGTTGTTGTTTGGCTTTTTTTTTTTTTTTTTTTTTTTTTTTTTTTTTTTTTTTTGTATTTTATTTGTTCCTGAGTAAATCGGTTTGGCTGAGATTAAAGTTATAGTTTTTACACAGCTGAATAAACGTCAAGCAGACAGCTGATTATCAGAAGTGTGAGATGCTGGAGAATATACTCCGGTGTCCTGTTATATTTTAGATAGCAAGGAGTTTATTAAACTTTACCGAAACAATCTGCAAATTTCATTAAAATTGAATAAACTATCATCTTGTCTTTATTTTTAGTTAGCACCTTAAAAGCTTAAAGCTGTAAGCTAACGATAGTTATATAAGAGCAGATGCTGCTGGTGCAATAAGCTGTAGTTTTACGTCCAGTGGATGATGATCTGATTAGTCGACTAATCGCATAAATAATCGGTGACTAGTCGACTATCAAAATAATCGTTTGTGGCAGCCCTAGAGGACAGACATTTGTTTAGAACTCTTAAAGATGTCAAAGAAGCAAGCTCCTTTAAGCAATTACTTTGGTGTTCCTCCACCTCCAAAGAAATGTCAGAAGGAGTCCATTCTGCAAAAGAAGCGTGTATGGTTGCAGGAGGTGAGCTGGCTTCAAACCAATGATGAACACACAGAGATGTGGTGCAGAATATGCCGTGAAAATCCCACTTTAGCGGACAAAAACAGTGCCTTTTATATGTATGCAAACGCGCGTTGCAACTTCTTATTTGATGCGCGTCTTTTATTTTGACAGCAAATGCGCACCTGTGGACCACTTATGTGCACCCCCAGTCTATACCACTTCCATAAATGATATGTTCCCAAATTGTTCACATTAGAACATTTTAACGATATGTTGTTAATATAAAGTTGAGAAATTCATTGGTTTTTTTGGGTTTTTTTTTTTTTTAAAATCCAGATCTCGATGCCTGAATTTGAGCTGCTTCTGTGCATTTGAGGTGCAATACTATTTGCATTAGAGCAGGGCGATATGGCCAAAAATATTTATCACGATATACATTTGAAAATTTGCGATAACGATATAACCGACGATATAATTGATGCGAGACAAAATACAACTCCACAACATTACTAGCGCAAAAAGACAACCTTCCATTTATTTTCACTTAAACAAGAAGCTGGTTTTTATGTACATTAAAGCTTTATAAAAATGTAACAGTGCAAATGCAAATTCCTTGCTGAAAGTTTAACCAAAAGGCATTTCCAGTAGAAATGGGCTGACATATCCTGAGCATAACCATATATAATATCCACTGAAGTTAAAAATAGGTGCTTTGCAACATTAAACTGCAGTGTGCAGTACGCATTTTTCGGACCATAAGGTGCACGGGATTATAAGGCACATTAAGCGAAACAAAGCAGTCAGATAAATCAAACTTTATTAAACTCATTCTTCTTGCTTCCTCCACTTCTGTACCATTGATTCATTAATGTTGAATTCTCTGGCAGCTGCTCTATTCCCATATTAATGACTAACCTTGTATTGTGGATGGATTATCTCAGTTGTTCTCCTGACTGAAGTTTGGTCCGTTTACAGCATCCTGCCATGCGATTGCATTTGTCTCTAACCATGAAGAACCTTCACGTTAACTTTTATAAGTGGAAAAGTGTTAGTGTTCGTCCTCCAGCTTCACTGTTTATGTTATGCTAACATAGCTGTGTCGCTAGCGATCACGTAGCACATCATTATATACCAGCTAGCCCAACTTCAGTAACCCTACAAACGTCACTGCTGTTTAGTTTCCTGTCTTCATTTATGTTGGAAGTGATAGCAGAGCTGTACGTTTGATTTTTTTCAGAAATCTCTCAGTCAGAACATGCAATATCATGCTTAGGTAACTAGCGAAACTAGCGAGCTAACTTCCGCTAGCTTCTTGCTAACTTCTAACTCCGTTAAATGTAATAACTTTTGTTTTCATGGATGCCTGGAAGTTAAACTTTATAGTTACACCTGGTAAAGCAGCAATTCTGATCGTTTTATTAAAGATGAAAGAATTTAGACAGTTTTTAACTCTAAGTGATGCTGCAGTGTTGTTTGACCTGAAGCATACGGAGTTTAGGACCCAGATTACTCCCAGATTTAAGAGCATCTTAGTCCGACAAATATGACAATGACAACGGCCGCTTGCATGTTCTGCAAAAAAATGTGCTTTGTTGTGTATCTGACGGACAAACACCAAACCAGTTCCACATCACGGAAGTTGCACCATTTTTACAAACCAATTCTGGTTCATCTGTTTCACTCAACAATCGGCCATGTGCGTATGAAAACAAAGGCACTGCGCATGCGCGTTTTACTCCCATTCTATCGCGATATTTCATTTTCCTATCGTTGCCTAACATTATACCGGTATTACCGTGAACGGTATAATATGGCCCAGCCCTAATTTGCATACTGCTTTTTGGTTATTTCTTTGTCTCTGATGATCTAAGTCTCCATACATAGCTCTTGAGATGTCTGTTTTTTTTTGTCAGATGCACTAGCATTGGTTCACCCCATTCCATGTGTTCATTATTTCTAGTTTTTGCAGTACAGCATCTGTGATATCAAAGAAAAACACAACTTTTTGTTTCAGTCTCTTACCTCGGTAAAGTCCTGCAGTATTTCTGGTCTGAATGCCCTTGCACGATGCCTATGTGGCCTGTGACACTCTTTATGAAATCAGACAAGGGCCTGAGCTGTTGTTCCAGGTTGACTTTCAGCTGCCTCTGATCTGCTCTATGATAGGACAGCCAGACACAGAGCTGACTGAAGAGGTGCGTTATAGCCTTGGGGAGCACTGTTGAGTTTGTGTTTTATGGTCCAGACTTCTGATGGAAAACAAGTAGTGATTCAGGTTTGCAGAAAGTGAAGCAAAAAGATATCTGTGCCCTGAAACCTGTGTTAAAGCTTGCCTGTCCTCCATAATCCCAAAACATCCAGAGAAGGCCTTTCTCTTTACACAAAGAGAACACACACTTCAGGTGCCATTAGTGGTCATTCACATGGAACTGTTGGTCTCTGTCCTCACTGCACACAGTGAGTCTAGTCTTAAGTTTAAACGGCAGGACATTTGCAGTGTTGATACAGCTGATGAGATGGTTAGGTAAGTAAAGCTCTCTAAACTATACCTCTGTCTTTTTTTCTTTCTTTATTTTGCTGCAACCAAATGTTTGAGGCGCAGTTCTATTCTCCAAGCTCCAGTGAAGAGATTTATCTCTTTCATCAGTCATAGTCTGTCAGCATCAAAGACGGGCTCTGATTCTTGTTGAAGGTCACCATTAAAACCAGGGCTGGTCTCACTAGCTCGCTCACCTTGGAGCAGGATTTAGAAAGGCTTGTAGAAGTGCACACATGTTGTAGCTTATTGCACCGTGCCTCACATATTCTTCTGATCCTCGCTGACATGTGACCTGCAGTGCTGCAATAAAGTTGGTGAAGCAATCTGAAAAACACTGCTGATATTTCAGCAGCTTGATAATGGTGACAGTGAAGATGCAGAAGTGAATATGCAGACCTGTTGTCATGGTGATGCAGAGCTAGAAATGTCTTCTAATTATGCATGATCATGTTAAATGTTTGAAGTCAGCTCTGCATAGTTTGAAGGCGAGGCTTTTTACGAAGAGGAGTTAAGTGGAGCCACACTTTAAGCAGGTGTTTCAACCTGTTGACCTGTATTAGTATAGAAACAAATCTTACACAGTTGTATAGAAAACATAGAAACGTGTCAGCGTTTGGAGACTTCTACAGTCAAAAGTTAGGCTTTTATGGGACTCATGTCAGTCGGGTTAATGTTTTGTCTAAATTTGCCTGTTCAGTAGATTTTGTGCGTGTGCAGCACATATGCGTCACTCTCTCATGCTCTCCTGGTGTAGCTTAGTCAACGCTCTTTATCTAAGACGAAAGCATCAGTAAGAAGTTTGTCGGTTCCAGTAGGTAAACAACCGTTCCACCTTGGTGTTAGTTGGCTTTTGTTCCCTGAGCAATGCACACATATTTTGTGATTCTCACCGCAGATTTCATGTGAGCTGATTTCATAGGCTGTGCACAAAGATGATGATCCATTTTTCTTTCTTGCTTAGTCAAACAGGTGCCAATGAAATATCTCCCTGAAGATGGATATCTGTCATCTGTTCTGCACCGTAGTTGAACTTCTTATGTCACTCGTATTTCCTTAGCAGTTTCTTCTAAAAGAATTTGTGCAAAGGGACAGGTCGGCTGTCTTTTTTTTTCTGTTTAACAGAGTATAATTAAAATATAAAACACTGCTCTCTTTGACATACTCTGCAATACAGGCTAAGCAGAATAAAATATGCATGTCCAGAAGCATTTTGTAGAAAGCTGACAAAAAAATCTCAAATCTTACAAAGGTCTCTGGAGAAGGTAGTAGTGGTTGAATCACGCTCAAAACAAGTTGTTTGTGCAACACGTTGTCTGACTTGGTCAAACAGTACAAATAGCTGGTCTGAGTTGTCATGCTGAAGGGGAAAGGAATGGGGATATTATTTTTATTTTTTAATTTATTTTTTAACAATAAGGGAACATATTTTCATTGTCTCTGGAGTGACACAATGCAGTGTTTTACTATATTGTACAGATAACAGTTGTTAAATTTCAAACACTTTTACTCTTAGTAATATGGTGTGTTAAGCACTATAATGTGACTCGACCGATTAACCTTATCTACCAAAGTTGGCTTTGGTTTCATCGTTATGGTCTTTGTCAGTTGGTTTTTTGTTGGCGGGTTGTTTTTTTTGTTTTGTTTTGTTTTTTTGGGATCAATAAAATGGATTGTCCTTATCCTGTATTACAAACTCTGGGAGGGTGGTGTTGTACTCCCTGTCTGGATTGTAACAATCCATCAATCCTGTACTTCCCACTGGGAAAGCCCCCACAGGTTCCACTCCAGTACAAACACAAATGCACATCTAACCATCATCCTCCTTACCACTCAGGCCCTCCTAGGGAGGTCTGACCTTAATCCTGTCTTGCATTCACACTTGCCACCCTGCCTGTGCTAAAACTGAAAACAAGATGCTATTGAATTTTTCCCTTTAGCCCTGTTATAATGCATTAAAGCATATGAAATGATGTAATACGTGTGGGTTCAGATTGGAGTTTTGTCCCAAAATCACCGGAATGCCAAACCCAACACTGGGCCCCTGTTAAATACCCTCCCATGTCCCGCTGCCTAAATCCTGATAAACCCTTGTCCTCATTGTGTGGTTGGACTGGGGGCAGGGCCAACAGCAGTACACTGACTTCAGGATTTCTCTTTATGCCATTACTCGTTGACCTGTCTCTGACGTATTTCATATAGTCACTTGTTGTTCAGAGGTTGAATTTTTTTTCCCCAGACTTGCAAACCATACAGTCATAAAAAGGATACTGGTGCATGGAAATTCAAATTGCGTGGACATGACATGTCCAGGCGCGGAAGGTTAAGGATAAGGAAAAGTTTATCTTTGTAACATATTGAAATCACTTTGAAGTACATGAGGTAACATGTTTTTGATAAGACAAAGATGGGAGTATCTAGTGTTTAGTTGGAGGAGCAAATGTGGGGACAAAATGCTTCACTGCTTTTCTCAGTTAAATAACTAAGAGATCCTTTGAGGATAAATTTTACCCTCTCCGTCCATCTGAATGTGTTGCATAAAAATGTGAGACTGTTTGTGTTTTTCTGTTCAATAATTTTATATATATTATATATATATATATTATTTTTTTTATCCTTTTTCAGAATTCGTGGATTCTGCAGCAGCAGGTGTATTTTCTATTTGGATTTTAGCCCACTGACATTCTCCTACAGCCATGGAATCGGTATGTTGACACAAATAATTTTTTACTTGGTCTTTTTAGGCCTCTTTCACTGAACCTCTACTAGCGAGAAGTTTCTTCTTAAAAAGATGTTTTATGGCTGTTTGTTTCTTTTGAGGGCTTTTTGGGATTGGGATGCATGTTGTGTGCAAAGACATTCTTTACGAGGAGAGCACAGGAATCAAATGATATTCACATGGAGAAGTTTTCAGGTGTTTGCTATGGATTGAAGAGTTAGCTCTGAATTGACCTCTCTTTAGTTTAGGTGACCCTATATTCATAGCTTGTTCTCCTGAAGTTCTTGACTAATTTCATTGTGATATATTTGTAGAGCCCCCCAAGAATTAGATTTGGATATTTTGCAAGTAAACTTGTTTGATATGATCTTGTGTAAAACCAGTTTCTATTAAAGAAAAATGAAAAAATGGATAACTCCAGCTCTGGTGCGGTGTGACAGTCTCTCCGTGTTATTCCCAACATGGTCTTTACTATCAAACATCCATTTTGAAATCCAGGTATAACCAAATAAGCTAGAGTAATAATTCTTTTGGCATCTAAAACCAGACGAATTGGACTTGGATATACCGGATTTAACATGTCCCAGACCACTGTTTTCTTCCATTTGGGGGTAGGGCTGGGCCATATCATACCGTTCACGGTAATACTGGTCTAATGTCGGGCAATGATAGGAAAATGAAATATCACGATAGAATATGGGTAAAACACGCATGGGCAGTGCCTTTGTTTTCATACGCACATGGCGGAAAAAGCGTGCCGGCGACAGGGAATAAGAAGGGCGAAAGCGGATTGTTGAATGAAACGGATGACCCACACTTGGTTTGTAAAAATGCTGCAACTTCAGTGGTGTGGAACTGGTTTAGCTTTTGTCCATCAGATACACAACAAAGCACTATTTTTGGTAGAGCATGCTAGCGGGCCGTCGTTATTACCGTGTTGTTTGGAAAATACAGCACACTTAAAATCAATCCTTTGATTTTTCTGAAAATCGACAGTGCCCCTTATAATCCCGTGTGCCCTATGTATGAGTTCTGGTTGTGTTTACTGACCTCGAAACGATTTTATGTGGTACACGGCGCTCGAAAATCTGTCAAATGTTTTAGTAGAACTTTGCTAAGCTACGAAGCCGCACCGCTTGATGGATTGTCGGAGTGTTGCGGCTATCATCGGCAGGAGCCTCGCGGAGTGATACGTACTGTGCTTCAGCATAGTATTACGGTATTGTGTGTGTATAACCTCTTTTTAAGTTTTGTGGATATTATACATGGTTATGCGGAGGATATGTCCTCCAATTTCCACTGGAAATGCCTTTTGGTTAAACTGTCAGCAAGGAATTTGCATTTGTGCTGTTAAATTTTTATATAACTTTAATGCAGATAAAAACAGCTGCTCGTTTAAGTGAAAACACCTCGATTTTTTTTTAATATTTGTTTTGCACGAATAAAGTTGTGGAGTTGTAAAGTATCTTGTCTAGTGTCAATTATATCGTCAGTTATATCGTTATCGCAAATTTTCAAATGTATATCGTGATAAATATTTTTGGTCATATCGCCCTCCTAATTTGGGTTTGCAAAAATCACATAAAAAGTGCATGGAACAACAAAAACATAATCCAAACAGTTTATCGATCTGATCAGCTGTTCAGAGCACCTCCTACATTGGCATATACGGCATCAAGTTGTCAGCATGAACTAGGGCTGCTCAATTAATCGAATTTTAATCACGATTACGATCTGGGCTTTCAACGATCATTAAAAATGACTGAGCCGATTATTAGCCCCTCCCTAATTTATCCGCGACACCTTAAAGGCCGGTCCGTGAAAATATTGTCGGGCATAAACCGTCCGTGGCGCAAAAAAGGTTGGAGACCGCTGATTAAGAGGACCCGAGGGAAGCCCGGAAAGCTAAGCAGAAGTTATTTGGAGAGTGACTGCCGTTGGTTGAAAAGAGAGTTTAAAAAAAAAAACTTCAGTGGTGTTGCACACTATTTTATATTATTTTTTAAAGTCATTGTTAACCCTTTAAAGCCGGTCAGAGCAGCACGCTCCGTTTTGCGTAACTATTGTTAAATCCCTGTAGAACCTGAACCGTGTAAGCTAGCGCAATAATTTGTTTTGCATATGAAACCGGAGGAGTTGTACTTACATCTTATGCCATCAGCTTGTCCTCGGTCACGGTTTCCTTCCACATATAGCTTTGCAAAAATTGCATAAAAAGCGCTTGCAGGAACAAAAACATAATATTCCAGAAACACGCTTTGCCGATCCATCAGCTGTTCGTAACACTTCCCACAGTGAAATGATGCACATGCTGTTTTCTTTGCAAATTTGCATCATAGGATTGTTTTTTGTTTTTCCTGCAGTATATAAAAATTGCTGTATCTCCAAAATAAAACTATGAAGACACTCAAAATAAATTTCCTGTTGATGTAAACTATTTTTTGCAACTTTATTGTATTTAAAGTTTTGAGGGATAAGCCTCTTAAATTTCTCCAAGTAGAAATATATGTAAACAAAACAAAAGCGATTTTCAATTTTTTTTGTAGTTTATTGCACTTTTTTGCAATTTATGTAATTACTATGGACTTAATGCATACATATTATTAAAATATGGGCTATAACAGTTGTATTGATGTATAGCAACTTGAAATGCTCCCACAAATGGCACTACAGCATGTAAAAAAAATAATATAAGCTCTGGTGGACTCGGTTCTATAGTAGGTCTTAAAGGGTTAAATAAATATCGTCAAATAATCGTGATCTCAATTTCAGTGAAAATAATCGTGATTATCATTTTTGCCATAATCGAGCAGCCCTAGCATGAACCTCCATGTGGTTTCATGCTCACCGCTAACTACAAAAATAGGAAAAGATGTCATTTTCATGGGATTTGCAGTTTTTTATTTCCCCTGAAGCCTATCAAAGCTCCACTGGTGCTATGGCATCATCATATGGTATGTTTTAATGCGTTACTGACTAAATTGAAATAAACATCACAATTGTGTTAAGTGTTTCTATGAGGGCAAACATGTTTTGTTGCAGTGCAGCTTATATACTTACCAATGGTTTGTTTTATTTTTAGAAAGCAAACTTTGTTATTCAGAATTTTCACTTTGGCTGCAAATATATATCAGTTATAAAATGCTCTTTTTTTCTACTTATCATTAGACCCTTTACATGCACATATGTGCCTAAATGCTACAAGTAGTTGGATTTACTCTGTATTGTTAGGCATGCATGAGACTGTGCAGGAGATGCTTGTACCAACAGGCAGGCTGAAAGCTCAGCAGCCCCTGAGCTCTATCCATTGGAATGCATGTATTAAGAATAGGGCTTAGTGCAAGCCTAACCTCTGCTTTCCTGTCCCATTGTCAAAGGCTGTGTGTGTGTGTGAGACTGTAAAAAAGTAGGTCACAGCTCATGTAGTGCAGAACTAGCATGTGTCCAACAAAAGCCCTCCGTTACCCTCTATCTGTCTCACTCACACATGCATTGCACACGCACAAACACATCTTTATGTTTGATTAATGCGAGTAGCTGAGAGCACAACCCATTTTACTGTACTTCTATCAACAAACACGCACTGCCTTGTGGCAGGAAATGCAGTAAAGTTGGTAGCAGTTAAATATAATTCACAGATGAGATTGAAATGAAAGGGCAAAAAATAGTTGGTTTTGTTTTTTTAACTCAGCTGCTGAAGGTTCAGCGTCTGGACTGTCTGCACTGCCCGACACCCAACAGCTGCGAGGCTGCCTATGCACCTCTTCTGCACAAATTCATCTCTCTCTGTTTCCTCCCCATCCGCCTCTCTCGCGTCCCTGCGCCTGTGGCCGTGCACTAGCAAGAGCAGCTTCTGTTTACCTCTCCGAGCTGCCTATATCTGCTTACTGTCAGTGGAAACCAAGGAAACTGATCACAAAGCTTATTATCGTACCAGGAGTGGAGCGCGTGTGTGTGTGTGTGTGTGTGTGTGTGTGTGTGTGTGTGTGTGTGTGTGTGTGTGTTGCCACTCTCCTCCTCCCTCTCCTCATGTGATGCTGGTCACATGGTTTCCAGGCAAGCAGCTCAGTAAATCAGAATCAGACTTTTATTTTTAACCGCTTTAAATCCTCCACCTGGTCTCCGTGGTTAGCAGAGTTGACTGAGGTTCCTGGTGATTACTTGTTCTTTTCTCTGCCCTGTGTGTTTATTATTACCAACATGACTGTTTTGGTGTCATGTCTGCATGAGTTGTCTGCGTGAGTTTTATGTGGGGTTAACAGTGATCTGCTCGTACAAATGGTACAGACATCATTTTAGCGTTATCTTTTCTCACATTCATTTTTCTCAGCCTGAAGTAGAGATTCCTGATCAAGATTGTGTAGCTGAATGGGTTGCATAGTGAGCACAGATTTTTCATATCATGACTGAAAGAAGAGGTTCTACTACGGTGCACCAAAGCCCCTGCGCTGACTTCTTTATTAATCAGCATCCATACTGCGTTTTGACAGAAATGTTTAACTAATATGTTTGTAGAACTACGTTTATGAGCGTATGAACTATGACCACCATTTGTCTGTCCTAACTAGTAACCACCAGAAATACCAGCTAGTTAATCCAATTTTCTGTTTGTTTGTTTGTTTGTTTTTATTATATGCAATTCCAGTTTTCTGTTGGTTGATGCCACCCACCACTAGCAGCCTCAACAGACGGCTGCGCCCCTCTTTCCTTCTATGTCTGGAAATTGTAAACAAGCAAGGTGAAAAGTAAGCAGATGACAGCTGAGTGAAGCAGCCAGTTCTGCAGCACTTTGTTGTAGAAAATGAGCAGTTGTATATTGGCTGTGTCCGAGTAAACTGACACATGCGTAGCAGTATTGTGCACAGGCAGTGTGGACACTAACCTGTAACAACGAAAGGCTGCTGGCACACTAGATAAATTAATCCGAAGTGGTGTAGCTGAAGCCCCACCCACATATGAAGTGATAGACTTGTCATGTCTATCCAGTGGCAGTTCCAGATTTGATTACTGATTAACCATTATCAGAGGCATTCTTTGATATGCCTTTTGTCGCCTGAAGTCAGGTTTGACTTTATGGTCTCTGGCCAGTATGTTGCCATTAACCACGTTCTGTGTGGACAGGAAGAACCACACAGATCTGCAGCATTTAAAATATGATTTGACTATCGAAAGATTCTAAATTCACATGTAGCACATGATTGTATCCTGTTTCAAATGTTTTCTTGTTTTTAGTCTTTCTCTGCTTTAAACAACTGATAAATTAGTCATCAGAAAGATTCCTAAGTGATGGGAACGTGTCTTTACTGCATGGCTTCTGTCTCAGTCTATGCTGTAGCCAGCCATCAGCAGTGCTGATATAATTCTTTTATCTTTCAAAAGAGGAGCTGAGAGGGGAGATGTCTGGGTGTTCGATTTGGTGCAGATGAAAGGGAAAAATTCTTGTAATCACACCTCCTCCACTGGCTCCCTCACAACTCCCCTTCTATCTCCTCTTCCTTCTCCAAAGCAGGGCTTGTTCCTCAGTGGGGATTAGTGTGAGCGGCAGCTCTGAACAGGGAAGTGGGCCCTGCCAGTCACATTACATAACTCGCCCCCGCTACTGCGGCTCGGCATGGCCCGGCTGGAGAGAGGACCATAGAGGCTTTGTTTTCCCAGCCTTCCCTTTTCCTCTCCTGTGCTACTGCTCCTCCTCCCCCTGAAGCAAACTGCATACTGATGCTGTATAGAAGGAGCCTGTTTACAGGGAACAGGCAAAGCACTGTGGTATAGAGTTTGGAGAAATACGCTAATAGCCACACTGAATGGCAGAGAGCTCACATCTTAGGCATAGGAATTTGAGGTCCGCTATAGATTGTTGAGATTCAGGAAAATGGGAAGAGGGGGAATGCAGTACTAAGCTTAGCTTCCTACCCAGCGGCTCCATATCAGTGTGTTGGACTTTGACTTGCATTTGATGTGAAATATTTCAAGGATGACAGGCTGTGAGAGAGTTTAACTACTCCCTTATTGTTTTTGTGTCATTGTCCTGTGCTTTTTTAGCACACTCACACAGACACCCTCTTCCCCATGTGGCAGAATGCCATTTCTAGAGGGTAGTGAGTGGGAGGCCAGTCTTCTCCGTGTAACGAAGGTTCAGACCATTTAGCACTATGAGTGAGTGGAAGTAACTCGTAGGCGTGAGAGTGAAAAGAATACAAAGCATCGCATGGCGGAAGGCACATAAACACATCTTGCAGCATTGAGCTTGCTCCTTATTACTGCTGTTTTTTCTGCCATGAATTTGGGATAGTTAACAGATTGTTTCAGTGGTGAAAAGTGGTTTAAGTAATTTGGCAGAACATGATTGACTCTTAGAAGCCATGGACATTGCAAATCCATTTATTCTGTTTGTAAGAATTTAATAGCATGTCTTTAGAGACAGTTGACACCATATTTGCGAACCAACACATAATTGGGGGTGAAGAAGTTCAACTGTTACTACTTCTTTTCATAGATCATCGTTTTTGTTTTCTTGTTTTTTTTTTTTATAATTTCTAACTTAATTTTTGTGTCACTATATCAAGCAGTCTAGCTATGCCAGTAGGTTTTTATTTTGTGTTCATTTATGCGTGTGATTTTCAAACCACGTGCAATTACACTTGGTTATCAAAAAATGACTCTTATGAATTCCTAGGAAAGCAGAATTCACATCAGCTCGTGGCACCAATTTCAGCCATTTTGGAAGGTATTAAATCAACATGTAGTCCAGTTTTTGTTTTTGTTTTGTTTTTTCTTTTTCAATACTCACAGAAAAATTGACACAGTTGTTTTTTTTTTTTTGTTAAAATGAAATTCTACAACTCTGTATTTGAACTCTGTTGGAAGCTACAAGAGCAATGTGGTCTTATGTTTGATAACATGCCACCTTGACTTTACAATTGGGTGATTGGGTTATTTTCACAGACCACAGGCACCCTGCCCCCCCCCCCCCCCCCCAAAAAAAAAAAAAACAAAAAACAAAAACAAAACAAAAACACCCTTCCATTAGGAATGACCAAGGGGTACTGCAAAAAGGGGAAATAAATACTTTTTTCTTTTCAGCGCTTTTAACACAATTCAGATCTGGTTGCCATGGTGACTGTAACCTGCTGAACTGCTTGGCCCCTCATCACTGCATGCTGGTATATTTCATACTGCATTTGTGTGCAATCAGATTGGACATTTCTCTAATTTATTGTTCTTTAGGGTTTTCTCTCTGTCTTTTTATTGTATATATTTGTTAAAGAATGCATGCGTATACAAAATGTTATACACCGAGAGAGAGTGTGAGTGGCCAACGCATTCAATACTGTAAACATAGCATTTATATCTAATCCCGCTCCTATATTTGCTTAAAAACACACAAAATAGTGGTATCACTGCATAGCTATGAACACAGGATGTTGGTCTGCTTTCATCTATTTAAAAAAACAAAAAAAACAAAAAAAAAACTTAAATCTGCTCTTGCTGGGAGGTCATGGTTGTTTCTCAGGCAGTGTTTTCCTCAAGCTAAAGTACATGTTAATACACGCACGCACAAAGAGGAAGTGTACCTGATGGTTAGACTGATTTAGGCTCACTGCTGCTTCATGATGTTGGTGGTCTATGAATTGCCAGCTACTTATTCTATCATCAGCCGGAACCCTGTATTTAAAAAAACAAAGTCTCCTTGCTGAGTCACATTTTCTTCTTTCACTTCTTGTTTTTCGAACTGATCTTAAACATCACATCATAGCAGCTCACTTTCATTTTTGTCATGTGGCAGTATAATTATTGTTGGATTTATTTATTGTTAGAAGATGCTTGTCATTTTGTAAAATTACAATTGTTACATTACATCCTTTCTTTAAGGGGAAATCAGTTAAAATAATAACTTCCTCCATATTCTTCTAGATTATTTGTAAAAATTGAGAGGGCTATGCTCGTCTGGTTTGTATTTGTGTACTATCTCGGCTTCATCTCTACATTTTGAGACAGGCTTGAGTGCGCTTTCAGTGTGTCAGCCATGAGCCAAGTTCCCATCAAAGAGTAGCTGCTACACCAAAGACTGTGTTTAGATGTGACGGCTAATTTTAGAGCTGCTAGGCCGTTGTCCAAGGTGGGGGAGGATAAGATAACATTGAAGTAGTCCTCCCTTCCCTACACAGTTTGGTTTTGTTTGTCCATCCAATAACCCTCTTTCAGCCCCTGTGGCTGTTGTGCATAAATAGAAATGCTGGGTGGTGGTGATAGTGTGTGCAAGCCTAAATCGTATTCATATTTTCAAGCTCTCAAATGTTGTCTTAGATCTTACTGACAAGAGCACAAGCAATGACACATGCTGTCGCGTGCCAACATTGTTTGTATAATTGGTTAAGCGAACTTCAAAATTGGTGCTAAAAAAGAGGTTTTTGGTTTTCCACCAAAAGGAAGCTTTTTGTAAGTGGGATTTAATATACTTAAAAAGTACTTACTAAATGGCAGAACAGGAAAAAGCATCAACTGCTTTTATGTCAGGTAACACAGACACATTTCCTTAATGGCGTGGACTAATCATGCAGATATGCATGGTCACCCTCCAAACGCCCATTGTGAGCAGAAATAACCCTTATTATGTATTATTGAAAGTGAGGACAGTGGAAAGATAACAAAGCGATTCATGTTGTCTTGTTTTCAATTTCATGCTTCTGTGTCAGTTGTAATGGCTTAACCTGGATTAAGAGTTGGTATAAATTGCAAAACTTAACCATATGTTTTACTGTGTTTAGAATCTGTGCTACTCGGTAAATCTCCTCTCCTAGAACAGCAGTTTAAAAAAAAAAAAAAGGCAAGCAAAGGGCCATTAAATGTTGAATGAGTGCAGAGAGCGGCTAAGATCCGTACTCTACAGTTTCTAGCCATAATAGCACCGATAATGGACTGTGTTCTGATTTGTTTATGTCAGAAAAGCATCTGGTTTCAGGAAATTTAGCCCTGAGTGGGTGTAGATATGTTATTTGTTCTTTTATTTATTTATTTTCTGCCACTGATCTGAATTTCATCCATTCAAGCCATGCTCACACACAAACAGACCTACGAAATCCCAGTTACTCACTCACTGAGGCCGCACAACATATGTGGCAAAGCTGTCCCTGTCTGGCCCCACTCTCTCCAGTCCCTCTCACAGCCACAGAGCAGTGACCTTGGTTTCAAGTAGCTATGCTCTGTTAGAAAGCCAACACCTCTCCGGGGATGGGCTGACCTTGTTGTCTGACACAGTGTAAGTCTGCACGCCCCTCTCTCTATCTCTCTCTTGTCTTTTCTCCTATTCACTCTCCCACACCTCAGTGTCAACAGCCTAAACAGAGTCCTTCTGTGTTAACTTCACCTTTGCAAATGCAGAATAGTATACTGCACAGGAGTAGCCCTCTATTGTTGTGTTGTTTCAGTGCAAATGCAGCAAGACTGCGAAGGTTCTGCAGGTTTGGGCCTCTCCCTAGCCAGGTGTTCCTTCATCAGACAGCCTGTCCCTCTCAGTGACAACGCATCCTTTTTATAAGGGTGCGTGCAGCAGTGCACACGGGTGTCCCCTTCCTTTCTGTCTCTGCCTTTGATTTCCTGCAGCTGTTCGGCTGTGTATGTGGCATGGACGGGTCCGAACATGAACACAACTGAAAGAGTTTTTATAGGTGGAGATTTTTTTATGCTTCTCTACTAAGCTTATTTCTCTACTTCAGCCTTCTTGCTTTATATTGACTCTTTCTGTGCTTTTGGTGTTTAGTGTTATTGTTGACACTAAACACCCCCTAGTTTTCACTTGTGGTTACAAAAAAATGGGGGTCAGCGTTTACGTGCACTCTAATTGTGATTATAATCATGAGCTCTGTGTGACTGACCATTCATCTAGTTCACATTAACGTCCTTAGCTTCACTGTGCTGTGTTTTGAATATTGTTGGAGATGTTTTAGAAAGGCTTCTTTAGCTTCAAGGCTTCTGAGTGGGTGTATCATTGTAGATACTTTACTGACAGCACCGTGAAAGAAAAAATAAAATGCTGGCCTTTATAACTAACTTCTCAGCCAAGGACAGATATCAAACATGGTCCTCAGAATCACTTCTTAGATAAAAATTCAGGCCACTAGTTTAGTTCAGTGATTGAGCGGAAGACAAATGCTATATGGCTGAAATGCAGGGGGCACCAGGTTTGAGTCCAACCAAAATGGGCAAAAATGCCCATTTAATAACGATGAACATTCTGTGACAGGCTAACTTTACTGTTCTAAACATTAAACATTTTTAAAATATAGTTATAAAAATATAGTAAATAGGTCTGGAGTTTTTCTTGTAGCTGTCTTTTCGTATGTTCTAAGTGAATTTAGTGAAACTAAAGATATTCTCAAATGTTGAATAAAAAGGGACAGAAAAAAGAGCATTAGTATCTTGTTTATTGCTATCTGGAAAACATTTCCCCCTGTAAATCACAAAGTGCTTTGCAAAAATACTCATACCTGTCAGCATGGTGGCTTTTGATGTGTGCAGTCCAGTTGTGTCTGTTTGTGTATGCTTTGCGTCAGGCTTCAGACTGTGTAAAAGCTGGGCTGGGGCCAGCAGCCAGCCAGGAGGACAGACGAGGAAGCAGATGGATCTGTTTGGACTTAACCCTTCCCACGCCACTTCATCCTCTGGGCCTCGCCAAACCTGCACGTCTCTCTGCAGAGCAGAAGGAAGGGAGCGGAGTAGCTGACTGTGGGTGTGCATGGAGTTCGGGGGGATGGGATGCACACTGATGCTAATACCAGCAAGCAAAGAAGATGGACACAAATCAGAGCGAAAAGAGAGACTGTGCCTTTGCAGACTTTTAGTTACACAGTTTGTGTGTCATGAACTGTGCTAACACATGGCTCCTGCCTCCATGTTGGTCCACTGCTGTCTCCCTCCAGCTCTTTCCCCTCCCTGGTGCACTTTGCTGTCTGCTTTCTCAGCCAAACCAGCACTTAGCTTGTTTGTCCTGGGACTATTTTGCTTTTTCTGGGATATAAAGTCATCATAACTTGTGAGATCCCTCGGCTCTCTTCCAACTGTTTTAGTCTGTGTTATTGCTCAGGCCATCTTTCATTGATGGCGATTTCACCTGCAAATATATAATTTCTGACACTTGTGTATAAAAACCCATTTGCCGCAGACAGGCATCCATCGCTATCTCCTGTAAGCTTGACTTGTTCAGCACTTGTAAGCAGGAGTATGTCCTTAAAGTGGTTTCAGTGTGACCATACTGCATTGGCCTGTCCAATTTGTCTACAAGCATAACCATAGAGGGTTTGCATGTGACCTGAGTTTTTGTCGACTTTCCCACAGTTATTCCAAAATCTACAGCAAATGTCCAAAATTTATTATAAGCTATCAATACAAATACTCTCAAAATAGTCATTTAAAAAAAGCAGACTTCTACTGATATGCACCAAGCAATGTAATGCTTTTTCTGCCTGTGTAGTAACACCCAAGCAAATAGACAGTTGTTGGTCATAGATTAAACATTCAGAAAAGACTATCAGTTCCATTAGACTCACTATTGCTCTTTAGACTGGTAATTTGTTATTGTACACATCCATACACTGCGATATGATTTAAATTTTAAGCTTTGTTTACTACACTGTGTGTGACGTCAACTGGAGAATAAACATTGTTTTTGAAAGCATTTTCATTTTCTTTTAGTTCCAGAAACACTCCCAACAGCAGCATGTTACTAAAAATGTTCCTTAGGTTGTTTTGATAAAACAGGAAACACTTCCTTTCACTTTGCCCTCTCCATTGTGTTTAGGGTGTAAAGTCATGTCAAAATATGGGACTACATGCCCTCTGTTTTAGTTGTTTTGGACTCACAAATTTGATGAAGGAATGTGAGGTCCTGGTTTAATGGCAAATCGATGGTTGCTGAGTAAAGTTTCTGGAAGACTCCCTTCCTGCTCTCTGTGTTAACCAGCGGACTGTAAATAGAAAACCCCAGGGGAGGATCAATACCACATCTGCCTGTTGATAAGGAGGGAAGCTCACTCTGTGAAAGAGATGTTTTTTCTTGTAGTGTGTGTGTGTGTGTGTGTGTGTGTGTGTGTGTGTGTGTGTGTGTGTGTGTGTGTGTATCATATTGAATCTAAAAACATGCCACCAACACTTTTTGTCACGTTGGAGTGGTTGGGCAGGTTGGTTGACTTTGTCTTTTTGCCTGTCAAGCTGTGCCACAGGTTTTGAAGGACAACACACAGTTGTCTTAAGTATTATCTTGGCTTCTCTGTAACATAGTGTCATTTTTTTCTCTAAAGGAACACATTTGTTAACAATAGCTTTGGTACCCCTTTAGCAGGCCTACCAACTACGCACCTTTTGCCACCACAACAACCTTTGTTAAGCTACACTGTGTCCTCCCCCTTTCTCCTCCCCTTTGTCATCTACCAATAGAAGCGAGAGCTGAGTGTGGCATGGGGGTGGGTGGCGGGACAGACATCTGTGGTCCTTCCTCTTCAGCTCTCTCTGGGCTTCACTGAGTCAATGTTATTGTTCTCAGAGATGTAGATAACCATAACAGAAGGAGAGCAGGAGACCCATGGTCAACTAGAAAAAGGGGTGGAGCACTGAGGTTTTTGTTTGAAAGCTATCAAGTCTATAGTGTTTTTTTTTTTTTTGTTTTTTTTTTTATGGGGTCATGAGTGGTGGGGGTTGGGAAGGATGGTCTTTAAGGCCCTGACCTCTGATCTAAAAGATATATTCAGGACTTTTGCAAGACTGCTAGCTGTGCTTTATATTTCTTTTTATACTATTTTACTTGTTTCACCCAAAGAAGGGTTGTGTACTGATCTCTTTATTTAGCAGCCATCAAAACTCTTCTGTTCATGCAAGTTATTTTGTACCTCTTTCATCTTGTGACACTACTGATATTTTTTTTTTAATCTCTGTCAGAGTCAGTTGGGCCTTAGTATTGCTTTTGTTCAGTGTTTTATTTATTTTCGTAGTAGTGTAAGCGCATATATATGTAGGTTTGAATATGTGTATGTTTTCCCTTTCTTTTTTTTTTAATAGAAATGCCATCTGATTAATTAGACGTGTTTTTTTGCGTAGGTCCTCCAAAGATGACCTTCCAGTTATGTCAGTTTGTGTCTGTATGTGTGGTACACTGCTTGTTTTGGATAGTATTTACCAACTTTGAGAGTGCCTCTTTTCATTTGCCTCCATGCCCTTTGAGTTGGAGAATATTAAGTAGTGTATGTTGATGTATCAGGTGTTTTAGAGACGTAGAGGACCAGTATGATTTATACTTTTGCTATTTGGCACCATTTCTTTTTTTCTTCTTTATGTTATGTCGTATGTGTGCGTGTGTGTGTTTGCCTACCAACCTGAATTCTGAGGTCTGACAGCAAGACTTCAGATGTATAAGGATGAATAAAGAAGGAGAACATGGGAATCTTAGGTGTGTCACATGGCATATTAAGGTTTCCATGTGTTTGGCTGGGACCCTTGAAAGGGGAAAAAGTGAATTATTTCATTTAAATTTGTGGGTTTGATTTTTTTTTTTTTCCCGGCAATGTATTCCTTTTCCACTTCATTATTCAACATTTGCTCCAGTTGTGAGGGTTATATTTAGAAGTGTTGTTGGGGAAACCAACACTCTGTTTATCAAAGATAGTCGATGGCCTATTCCTTTGGTTTTAATGAACTGCAGCTCAGGGCAACTAAAAAAATTATTTACACAAACCCGTGGACATAATCCCTCTGGTCCTGCCACCTTTTCCCTAAGACTGTGATTATGTGTTACCTCATTAATACTTCCTTGTCTTCAACCGCTAAATGCACCCATCTTGTGAAGCTAGTAAATCAATGTAAACACAGTTTTGTTCAGTCTTCTGTTTTTAATGAATTAATTTGATTAGCGTTTATAAAATATTGTGCCTTAAATGATGAAACACTAAAAATACGGTGAGTCAAAAGACAGAAAGATCAAAAGACCTTCCAATTATAGGCTTTGTCGTGTCTTTATCCATTTTGGTGTTACGTACAGCGAACACAATTACTTTCATTTGTTTATTTCCTGCTCATATTCCCAAATCCCCGTACTTTACCTGTGATTGGCTCTTACCCTGACATTTTTGTCTCACTCTATCTATTCAGCCCTAACCTCACCAAGCTATGAGGATTAGCCAGTCAAAGGCAAAGTTGGGGCTGAATATCATAGAACATGTGAAATTGAGAGTGATTAGTCTGATGAGAAAGCTTTAGGCTGATTAACACGACTTAACAGATGTTACATTTACAAAAGCTACAAATTGACCTATCTTTGCTCTTGAAGTACATTTTACATTTTGTATCTATTGAAAGCAAACTTGTTAAAACCTTGTCTGAGCCACAGATTGCCGTTTTGTTTGATTTTTGTTTTGTTTTCCCCCCCCCATGGCCAGAAGGGAGAGTGACTCACTTCATCCACCCTCACATTGAGAGGGTTTGTGTGCTTATGAGGAGCTAGTGCCGTGTGTGTGTGTGTGTGTGTGTGTGTGTGTGTGTGTGTGTGTGTGTGTGTGTGTGTGTGTGTGTGTGTGTGTGTGTGTGTGTGTGTGTGTATACGTGTGACAGTGATGTGTTCAGATAAGACATCAGAGGTGTGGTTACTGTCTATTTTCTGTCCTCCACCTTTATCTGTTGCTCCTGGCCACATCACAGAACTTACTCAGCCACAGAACATGTAAGGTTTTGTCAGTCAGCTATAACCTGCTGTGTACCCTTAAATCCTAAGTGAGAAGGAAAATGATAAAATAATGTAAATAACGAACAGTCCAAGCTGCTACCTCTGTACACATTTTTTTAAATGTTTTTTCCAGGTACCATTATGCCATTGCAAAGAGCTGGTGACGCTTAGTGAATTTAGCCAGTTGTGCAGTATTCAAGTTTTTACAAACAAAGGTCTTTGCTGCTGAAAAAAGAAAAGAGGAAGATGAGCTTGTCAAAACCTGATGGGGATGACTGACAGATGTGTAATGTCTTTTCAAGAGACATTAGCGATGATCTGCAAATCAACAACAACAACATTGTTGACCTCAAAGAACAGAGGACTGTTCTTTGAACTCCTTTGCATAGCAGAAACTGGAAAGTTGAGATTGTGAATTGAGTAATAGTTGAGCTAAATTTACATATGTATTTGCAAAGCCTATTGTATTAATTCTTAGAAATTTACCACAGAAGATGGCTGTGCTGTTCCAGGTCCAGAATTAAATACCATGCATTCTACAGTCTGCTATATGGATATTGACATTGAAATGGCAAAAAATCATTGCATTTTAACCACAGTGTTTGTAGACTGGCAAGTGTTGAATTATATGCACAAAATCACAACAACAATAGCTATTTTATATCTCTTAGTCCCATGCACAAAACTGCTGTGTGTGTCCGTGTGTCCCCTCCTCTTGGACCACGAAGAGTTGAGCAAGCATAGTTGATGCACAGGTTCAGCTTATCCCCTGACCATTTTTACCTATATTAGATATATTGTAGTGTTGCCTAGCAGACATATAGTAATGGAATAAAATGAGCCATTGTTTGCATTTGTACACCTACACTTTATAAAAGCATTTTGGTCCATGAAAGTTGAATTACGCATGATACATTATACCACTATTGTGTTGCCTGGCAAGCCACTTACCAATGGGCTAAAATGACCTCATCATGGAGTGTTTTGAAAACCATACTTGAAGTTGTTTGGGGTTTTTGTGTACAAGAGCACTGTCACAAATTTTTGTGAATGTGTCAGTTATGAAATTCTGAAACAATCCAGATGTTTTGAATAACAAATGACCGATACGAGTGTTTTTGTTTGCTTGGTTGGTTTTATTTTTGTTAATTACTTAACCTGTTTGTGTCAGGGGAAACAAGGATGTCTTGATTCTAAAAGTAACAGCAGTTTTAAGTGCGATGAAGAGCTGAAATATCTTTAAATGTTCAGTCCCTGCAGAATTGAAACGACACACCAGCTACTGCCATACATGGATGTCATCTGAGTCACCAAAGTCTAAATAAGGTGAAACTGCGTTTGAATCTGTAGTTTTTCTAGCTGATGTCATGGTATCATTTTTAGTACTCGGTGATCTTGACTATAGTGCCCTCCATGTAAAATATAGTATATAATATAAGTATCTAAGAAAATAAATATAGTATAGTCTACTGCATTGCAGACTATAATGTTGATTTCAGATGGCTTCTTTTTTGTAGGTAGCACTTTAATGTTCATATGAAACCTGTATGCCGTTGTATGGAAATACTAATGTAAAAGCTCCAATTTCGCACTTGGTGCAGTAGTTTGTATCTGTGTGTTGGCGCTGAAAGCAACAAAGTGCCAACATTGCAAAGCTTATGACGTGCACTTCTGTTATGACTGTGTCTCACAGGAGTTGATTCAGATCTATGGTGACTTTGAAGTGCTCCTTTGTGGTCCTGAAGTTTTGTTTTTCACTGACAGAAATGTAAAAAAATAAATAAAGAAAAGATATTCCTTTGTCACACAGGACTAAGGGCATTTAGTTGTAAATGTAGAATAATCTTGCCAAAGAAGCATGAAGAGGCTTTGTTTTTAAAGTGAGCTCTTGTGTCAAAAAATAATGATGCACTGATTCGCTCTGAATTGGTATTGCTGGTACAGAACTTTTTATGTATTATTTGTGTAATTAATAACATCACGGTATAAATAAATGGGAATGATTATGAACAGAGCGTTGGTGTCTGTAGTTTGATTGGTCAGTAGTTGATTAAATGTTGCATTTTATTTTCTCTTTCTGTGTTTCATTTAGTGAAAAGGGTTCAAGTGTTCCTTCCTCTTACAATGGTGAATTACAACTGTTTGTATGCTACTGGATTGGTCATAGAAGCATGAGTGTGTGAGTGTGTCGTAAACGCAGTGTTTTTATTTTCATTTTATTTTTAGATTATTAATCATATTTGGGGAAGTCATCATTGCAGTTTTTTTTTAAGAAGTCCTTCAGATTTCCTCTTTTTTACAGATGTGTTTTATAGTTCAAGCCTCTAATGACACGCAACTCCAGCCTGATATAGAAATTTCAATTTGAAGTATGGATTTATGCTGCTTTTCTGTCAGAATCCAGTAGTTATCGATGCTGCTCACAGTGTCCCCTGATGTGGCTGAATACCAGAACTGGAACAGTAAATTATTCTGCTCATGCCTGTCACACACAGTAAAAAGCCTGGAAGGAAATGTATGCTCTCACATAAATAAACAAGTGACTTGACAGATGTGGAAATGGATGGATCTGTGCTCAATTTCCAGAAAACGATAAAGACAGAATTTATTTTTTAACCATTAGGGCTGCACCTTGTTCTTATAATGGAAAATATTTCTGCTGTCTGGGTTCACTGGGTTTGAAACTATTTTAAGGAGATTTTAAGTTATTTTTAAGTTTTCTTCCCACATTGTTTTTATTACCTTTGCCGTATTTGGTAAAGAACGCTGGGAATACTTATTCTACTTATAGTCAAGTCTATTATTTTACCAATAACATGTTTGACCCAGAGCCAGCCCCGGACTTCCTAGGACCCCTAAGCAAAATTCTGCTTAGAGGCCCTCCTGTCTGACCTGTGAGCCATGTAAAACATTTGCCATTGCCACACAGTCACACCTGACACCACACTGCTCCCACTACAATCTTCCCTCCTTCAAAAGCTTTGCTGTCACATTCTTGGTCTAAGAATAAGTAGACCTACTTAGAACTGATTGGTGTATAAAAGAAATCGATATTTACTGAATCGTATGTTCTTGCTGCTGCTTTTTTGCCCCACTTGGCACTCTTATTTATGTTGCTTTCTTTTGCTTTGTGTCTAGCAGTTTATTTTATTGACGTGATTCGCCATGTTTCCCAGGTGCTGCTGAATTTGTGTATTGAGCATAGCTGGGTGCTCTGTCACTTTTTTGTTTTAAATTATGATAAGATTAAATCAACCCTTTAAAGCCCTTTTATGTTCAATCGGGACACCTTATCCTTGATATTGGCATCTGTTGGCATTTTTCGTCCATAGCCTTGTGTGTTTCACTACCATACTTCGGTCTTATTCGCTTCAAGTTTGGTACAGCGTTCACTGGAAGATTAACTAGTTGGATTTTGGTCGACAAACATCAGGCTCATTGCTCTTTTTTGTCTGTCACATGTTTCGTGAACACCTGGAGGGACTGGAGGCAGGAATATCCTCTCAGGTTTAATGACAAACTGATTGGTTTTAGGTCACTGTGACATCACAAAATAGTTTTTGACTGCAGGTCAGTCATTCATACACTAACAACATTTTACACAAATGTCTTTAAACAAATATAATGAATTAAGCAAAAGGTAAAATGATCATGGCCGTGGTTTAATGCCATAAGTCCATAACATCGCTATAACAAATAAATTTCTAACCATATTTTACATTTTCAGGTACCAAAGTTAACAATAATCATTGGTGTCTGTGTTGATTGTATACCTCCTCTTATCTGAATTTGTTCACAGCACAACACATTAAACTTATCATGATGTATTTTTGTAATTCCAGCTGATCTTCTGGTACAAATTTAGTCAGTGTAAGTTTATGCGAAGTGGCCGCATGTTTCATATTATTTTCCTTTGTGTTTGTTGCTTTTAACAACAGCCATAATGTTACTGAGCACTGAACCATGGGAATACCCTGCATAAACAAACAGTACAAACACCTACTTGTCTTTAGTAATCTCCAGTTCCCATTCATATTGTAACGTCCTAAAGAGGGTGTGTAAGGGAAGGGAAGTTCCAGGATTATCGTGTCAGAGGATTGCCTAAATGTTAAGTGTACGCTTCCATTATGAGTTTTGTGTTTGTTTCGTTATGTCTAAAGTTCGTTCACTCAGTGTTTGATTTACCTTCATGTTTGATTACCAAGGCTGTGACACTGAGTGCAGTGGGTTGATGGCTAGCATCTAAATCAAAATGTTACTCCCAACAGCTAAACTGGAAATATAAAATATTAAGCAGACTTCAAATTAAAGTATATATCTGAAACTGTAAAGTAGATCACACGCTGTTGTATATTACATGAACATATTTTGTCTGCCCCTGTAGTATTGGGTGATATGGCTGGACCTAAAAAGGCTGAAATAAGAAGTGCGTTTTCTTCTTTCTTTCTCTCCCCGAGTTACATTGTTTCATCTTTTGCTCAGAGCAAGGTGAAATGCAAAGTTTTGGCATTTGTAACATAGTTGCCAACACTGTGTCATTAATTAACAAGGGAAAGCTGCTAGTCTTATGTTTGTCTGTGCATTTCCTCCCACACAGTTGAGTTCAGCCAAGGTGCAGGTATTACACAGTTACACCAGGCTATTGTTTTTCTTTCAGACCAGTTAAGTTTCATCATTGGTCTGCCATTTTATTTGATTCTTTTTTCCTGCACAAATGTTTATGACCTCATGCTCAGTTCACCTGTGCCCCAGTTGGCACTGGTTTTGCCAACTTTCCAGGGCTGGGCCTCACACAGCCAATATTGACGCTACAGAGAAATGAGGTCCTGTATAGTGTTGGAAAAAATCCTCAGCACCTGTCACAGATGCCTGAGTGACAAAAGAGGACAATGCTTTACCAGCAGTGTTTTCTCTACATGCATCTCTGGTTAATTGTGTATCATGTATCGTGTGTATTCTTTTATTTAGCAGGCAGAGCTGCACAATTTACCCAGGTTTTGATAATGTGGTTTTTAACTCCACAGTTAGGAGTTATCCTGACTCAGAATGAGCATTTGGGATTTGGCTGACCATACATTTAAAGAGGACTGATCTGCATACAGTGTGGATTTTTTTTTTTGTTCTTTGGCCCTTTGATTGGTTGGTTGATTAAGAAAAGTGTATTTTAAGTTCAGGTAAATGAATCTATTACAAAAACAATCTTACAAATCAAAGCCAAAGTGTTGTTGTTGTTTTGGTAGGATTAAACTGACATTACTCCAAGTTGGACCTGAGCTGCAGCTGCTATAGATAATATCAATACCTGCAAAATGTCTCTACAGGGTTCTGGATTGTTGCCATTCCTAATATAGCTAGACAAGTTTGTGCCTTTATTTATTAGCTCAAGTGATCATCTTTTTTACTGTTTGTTGAGAAGTTCAGAGAAATAATCTTTGTCTATATATGCCAGAGATGCATGTGTTTGGCTTAGAGAGGAAAAAAAACAACCTTTCTCCCCAAGATAGAGGTTTATGCGTTGAGAGATGTGACTCAACACATGCACAAACATTGTTGTGTCAAGGATAGAGAAATTATCAACTTTGTGAAAGGATTTGAAAGTTAAGTGCAAACCATTTGTTTAGAAGCAGAGAAGATGACAGACATCCCCATCCTGTGCATGAATAATAGTTATTTATATTTTTGGTCCTTGGCTATCGAAAACCACTACTGATGTAGGAGCACTCTTTACCCAATTCTCTAGTCTCGTGTTTTTCTAGTGTTGTGTAATCTGTTGTAGATGCAGAAATATTATTTACACATTCTGATCCTGGTCATGTCACTGACAGCCAACTCCAAGGAAAAGATCTTCTGGTTCCAAGTCAGAAGTATTGAAACTACTGTGCTTTTGGTAACCCTCAAATACATAGAAGTAGTTTGATACCTGTGCCCTGATAGAGGCCTTTCCATAATTTTGTTGGCCTGTAGAGAATTTTTGGACATCATAGATAATTTTTGACTTGCTGTGTGGGTTGTGCGACCTGTATTTTATTTGCAAGGATGTCACTTTTTATTCTATTTTGGATTATTTCAGTTTGGCACAAGTGGACTACAATCATGTTCTATTTCAGAGATAATTGAGGCTAGCAGGATGCACCTGACTACAATCTCGAGTACCATAGCAACTTTATTTTAATCTAAATATTTGATAAATTTGACAAAAAATTTCCACTTTGTCATAGTGTGGGTTTTGTGCATGTTCAGGCACAAAAAATTGTCTACAATGCACAGCGCAAAATGAGCAGGTGACTAATTTCATAATGCCCTAAACATAACATAAAAATATAAAACTGTTTGAGAAAATTCAGGTGAAAAGTGTTCACAGGTTTCCTTAAAGACAGGAAAATTCACTTTGTGTACAGACAGGTAGTATAAAAGCAAAACTTTACACTAGTGCACTTGGAAGGAAACAAAGTGAAAACCACCTGCCTTGTATTGGAGTGGGAGGCTGTACTTGCACATCTGTCTTTGTGAGAGGGAGTTTTATAACTTGGGAGTGAGTACATTTATGGAAAGTGAAGACATTTTGGATGACCCTCCCTGTTTAACACAGCTGTGAAGGACTACATAAGAAATAAGACTTGATTTGAGGGGTGATGTTAGAAATGGGTTTATCTGTGATGGCTAAGGTTAGCAAAAGGGCCTAGGGAATGCATTATGTGAATGAGGGTCTTCACAAAGCTAGTAGGAGTATAGATGTGTTTGTGTATATGTGAGTAAGCGAGTGGGTGGGCGGATGGATGGATTGAGGGGGGAGTGGGGTCTTAATGGAGCTAGATGTGTACGTGAGCAGGAATGAGATGAGGCAGATCTGCTCCTCACCTGTCCTGTAGAGAGGACACACACACACACACACACACACACACACACACACACACAGTGTATCAAGGCAAGCCTGCTCTGAGTGCTGGTCGGATAATCTGATGAATCTCCCTAGCAGCATGTGTGCCCACCTGTTAGTACAGCCTCTCGTTCCCACTTCAATCACTACCACATTACTGAGGAGGTGAATAGTGTGTGTATGTGCGGATGAGTGTGATTCTAGGAATGTAAAGCAGCTAACGGGTTACTGGACAGGACAACAATTAAATGATACGTGTGTGCATTGCTGATTGCATTCAGAAGTTTGTCGTATTGCACTCTAAAAGATATGTTTGTGTTAGGGAGTCAAACCTCATATTTACTATTACTTAACCAGTCACTCTTTTTATCCACAAAAAGAATTTTCTTAATACCACCTAGGATATTTTACTCTTATTGGCAGGGTTTGAACACTCCCAGACCCACAGCAGTTGTATAAATGAATCATCATGGTGGTCAGTAAGGATGGCTGACAGGTTTTGAGCGTAGACTATGCTTGCTGACCAGCTGATTTCCCTCCATATAAGAGTACCAATATTTTCTGTTCTTGAAAACGTTCTCAATAGGGTTGTTGTCAGTTAGTATTAAACCTCCGGCCCGCAAGCGTTTGACAGTGCACTTATGTCCAGGTGTGACTTTTCCCATCAGTTGTCATGTGCAGTGCTGTACGTGGTATCTGCTTGCTTGCCTTTATTCATTTTTGGTCTTTAAGACACCACACTACAATGCACCAACTCCACATACGTCCTCTACCGGGATTTGAAAAATGTGTAACAGGAATGACTACTCGTCCGCGGTGTCCGCAGCTGTCCATGTCTACATCCGCAGCAGGGTATAGTCCCTGCCTAAAGAGCAAGGAATTGAGCAGCAATGTGTGTAACAAAACAAGCAGTGAGCTGAAAATTGCACAGCGCTGAAGCTATTGAGTGAGGTGCCGAATATCGAAGAATAAATGAGATGAAGCAGTGTCGTCCTCTTTCTGTGTGGTTGCTGAAGCCACTGGCTGGGTGTTGCTTGGCAGACGTAACGAGCAGTCATTGGTCTCTTGCACTTCCCCTGTATCGCTCGGTGGCTTTCACACTCTGCAGAAACGTGAGCCTGAATAAATTGTCACACGCTCACAGATTATCTTCCCAGGATGTTATTTTGTGCTGGGAGGATGTTTGAAATGCCAGTCACAGCCTCACTGCAACCTCCCCCATCTCCTTTCAAACACACTGTCTCTTTCAGTGTACTGTTGAGAATGAGTGGAAGAGTGCAGTCTAGTATTGCAGAGCTCAGTGTGGCTTTTTGTTGTTGTTGCTTTGTTTTTGTTTTCTTTTTCTTTTTTTATAAAGTGTGTGAGTGTGCCAGCACACAATTGTGAGAGCGTGGCAGAACGAGGCAACACGTGAGCTGTTCTCACACAGAGATTTTATGGAGGGGCTGATTTACAGCACGGCTATTCACACTATTCTGCTTGTACCTCTAAACCCATCCCCTCTGTCTTTCTCAGTGAGCATCTTCCTCTTTATCTTCTTTCACTCCCGTTCTAGCCCTTTCTCCACATCTCTAGTCTTGTCCCCACCCCCATTCCCTTTTAGAGAAAAATAAGCACCAAGCCTCTCCAGCTAACAGGGAAGATTTCAGGCATAGAGGGGAGGGAGCTTAAGCTCGGCCGAGGCATTGACAGAGTAGTGAGGCACAGCAGGGGTGTGAGCAGCTAAATATAGAGCGGCTCTTTGGAGCGGTGATGATGTCACAGGCCGTGGAATCAAAGAGAGGAAAACAGGGAAAAGGTAAAACTGCAAGGCTTAGAGAGACAGCACTCAGTACTGGTTTGATAGCCATGGCCTGGCTCTCCCACAATTCAACTAAAGACTAATGCAAAGAGCTCTGTTTAGATATTTCTCTAGCTATAGATAATGTAGCTGTCTTCCTTTTGAGGCTATTATAGAATTATACTGAACCAAAATTTAAAATAATTTCTTTGAAATGACTTTAGTGGCCTTCCTGTCAGTGTTGAGATGACAGGTACCTTGATTTATTTTTTTTCTAATTCTTGAATGTATGCAGGGAAAAACTAATTCTGTGTCATGTTGACTTTTCATTCACTCAAATTTATCATAATTTTGTTGCTTTGGTAATCTTCATAAAAACAGGCGCTGATAAATTGCTTGACTGAACTGTCCTGCTTGGTCGTCTTGCACAGCAGGATGAAATGCGAAAAAGCTTTTAAATAATTTACATAAGGACCTGAAACTGTTCAAGCTGGTTATTATAGGGCAGTCGAAGTCTGTGTTAAGGCGTAGAGAAAATTGCTTTTGGTGATGTGGTTGCTCTAAAAATTTGCGCTTAAATAGTTTTTGACTTTGATCTTTCAGTGCATATGAAATGAATGTGTGTGTTTGTAGTGTGTTGCATTTGTCTGTCTGTGTTGTTTGTTTATTGCAGTAATATTTCCCCCCGTGGCAAAGTAATTCTTGAAAAAGAGATTTCAATTTCTATTGGTCTTTAAGCTGGCTAAAAGCAAGAATACTTATAAATAATGATAAAAGCAAACTAGAGGCCATCTTTGCAGACTCATGAGTACCTAGTGCTCATGTGATAAAGTAAGAACGATTACCGGGTCAGACCACACTCATATTCTGCCTTCCTTTTGATCGTAACTGCGCGCTTGTAAATTGTTTTTGGCTGCATCTGTTGACGAAATCTACACCAAACCTTCTTTGTGGTAGTTCTCGCTATAGCATGTGTCTATAGGCCCTCATCTCTCTCAGCCACAGACTCACAAGGTGAAAACAATATCCGCTGTGCTATCATAGCTGGTAATAAAGATGACGCTTACATAGATGGTGACAGTTACACTCACACACACACACACACACACACATGCACACACTCCTGATTTGTATTATCAGGAAGCTTATTTTTGTTGCACAGTGCTAATATGTGATTTTTCTCAGCTCTTTATCAAGAGGAATATGAGGAAATGTTAAAAGAAATTTAGATGTAGTGCATGCACAAATACAACTCTGCTTCTTCTTTCTCTGCTACGACTGTAGTATATTGTAGATAAGTGGTGTGTACAAGATAGGTGAGCAGCAGGTGACTGAAATTTACAGTTAAGGTGAGCTAAGTGAGGGGAATAGAGGAAAGGGTTTTCCAGTAATCCAACACGGCCTCTTTATCAGTGTTAGCTTTTGCCAGGTGAGGGTTTTATTGCAATGCGGCAGCTGCAGCACAAAGCCGGGGCCTATTCCTATTGATCGCTTAGCCTGATGGATTCTTAAGTACAGAAGGTTGGCTAGCCTAGTTGGAGCTGTCTGACATCATCTGCATTGAGTCAACCTGCTCGTGCTTTCAGAGAATCACTAATGCAAGTCTGCCGGCAGCAGGCGATGAGGGGGAGAAAGAAAAAAAAAAAACTGTAGCCGAAAGGTTATGTGTGAAAGTGTACAGTTGAAATTGAAAGGATGTAAATGACATGTGGTGAAGCTGAGCATGGCTGAACTGGACTATGCACTGAACCTTTTTGTGTTGGTAAACATGCCAGCTGTAAAAGTGTAAAGCTGCCCCTCTTTATGACCCGTCTTTAAACTAATGAGGGTCTGCCTTCCTCAGTGCTGTTCTCACCATATCTCTCTGTTGTCGTTCACCTAGCAACATGCTTTAGTACAACAGTTATCCGGGCCAAATAACAGCATTTTCTAAGGACTTACAATAGCTCAGCCTTGAAAACTGTAGTTGCCACTTTTCATAGGCAGATTTGGAAGAGTCCAAAATAAGCATTATCTTTGCCCTTGACCTAGATATAATTATCTTTTTACTCTGTTATCAAAATAGAAAATATTCAAGTGTTTCTTCTTTTTTCAGTCGTTTTTCTATCTTGCTCCTGGGAAGCATCAGCCCCATATTGTTGCGTACGTGGGTGTGCGTGCACATACACATGCCCCTCATGTGATCTGATGTAGTGTGGCTTTCTTGTATAGGTTGCTAGGCAACGTGCAGTAGGATTCTCAGTCATAATCTTTGATTTTTAGCTCAGAGAGACGGAAAGGAGAGAGTGGAGGAGGAAGCAAGAATGAGCAAGTGTTTCACAGTGCACGGCTAAGCCCTCTGCAAAAAAACATTCGGGTCCTTAACAAGCTGCAGTACTGTCACCGAAGCGGCACTGAATTAATGGCTGCTTTTATTATCTTCACACTTTCATTTGTTTTGTTTTTTTGCAAAAGCAGTTTTGTATCCCATACTTGTGACTTAGTTCTGCTTGTGTGTTGTTGTTCTCTCTCTCTCTCGCTCTCTCTCTCACACTTATTTTTAGTCATGAATGCAAAGTGTACAGAGGAGTGTAACAGTGTTGAATTTGGCTGTCTGCCTGCTGCTTATGTGAAGAAAACCAGTCATTCCGTTTTATGGAATTTGAAATGGGAATGTTCATCAAGCACATAAACAGTATTCAAGCAATTTGTTGTGACTGTCACTGGGTGTACTACAGAGAGAGAGTGCAGTATGAAGAAATGAAGCAAACTCATTCTGGGCTTGGCATTTACATTAAGTGGTAGAAAGGAGTTTTTTGCCTTTGGTCAAAGGAGCCATGCTAAAAAGGTGACTTTGAAGTTGTTTAACTCAGTGGATACAGATGATTTATCTTGTAGTATGACTTTGCCCCCATCATAAACCCTGCACTCAAATAGATCACAAAGTCTCCTCCTACATCACATGTCAGGTTGGTCCCAGTCACACATTTTGATTAAATATTTCCATGAAATATTTGCTCTCACTCCATATCATCACAGCATTATTCTGCCTTGTTTACACTGGTTTGTTTTGTACCTTGATACACTTATGCTTAAAGCATTATGGTCACACTACATTCAATACCTAATGCTATTCAGATTCACTTTCTCAGAGTTCAAATGTGTTATCTGTCATAGTTTGTAACTATTATACTAATATTTATCACAGGCCCTAATGTCTACGATTGAATTGCTTTTTCGCATGCTTATCTAAATGCGTAGGAAAACAAACTTGAGAAGCAGTGAGATGGATATGAAGGTTTGGCTTGAAGCAAGCCAAACATAAATGCGGAAAGATACAAGGCATTGAGACCAAAATGGGCTTTTTCCAATTAAAGCATACATCAGTGAGCAATACAAGAGACAAGTTGGGGGTAATAAGGTTGGGGAAGTAGCTGAGTGACGACACAGAGGTACTGTGCGTCTGGGTCATATATAAACCAAGTTTAGGTGTTGTTTATTTTCGTTTAGGTTGCTAGTTGGCAGTTTTTTCAAGCGATGTTGAAATTTCCACATTCCAACACTTCAAATGCTTCAGGAGCTTTCCGCTCAGCACAGCATCAGCACCACGGAAATACACGGATACATCCGTAGACTCGAGACAGAATTCACAATGCGTTTTCAGGGCTTTCAGGTGTATGGACCAATGTTTTCTTTTCTGATCAAACCAGAAAGGTTAAATGAGCAGCTGGGTTGGTCTCGCATTAACTGGCTGGACACAGAGGACATCGAAATGCAGCCGATTGAACTGAAAACCTCGACTCAGTGGGGGTCAAAGTTTGCAGAACTAGAGACGCAGCTGGAATCCACAGCTGTGCGTGTTCATGGAGCTTGCATTTTCACCTGCTGGACATTACTACCTGACATGTTTAACTGTCTTCAGAACATTGCAGAGGCCTTATTGACAGTATTTGGCTCTACATATCTGTGTGAGCAGGTTTTCTCTCACGAGTGTCCTCAGGTAGCCGTCTGAACGCTGGACGCTCGGAGACCTGCGTCTCTGAGTGGGAGACCAGAGATCACATTAACATGTGTATCTCTGTATTCACAAACATGCCATATTGGCCCAGTTTATTTTTCTTATCATTGTTGGGAGGAGACCATAAATAGCATTTGCATTTTCTGTTGTACAGTTCATTTGCTGTTATGGAGTTCTTGTTATGGATAAAAAGTGTTTCAAAATAGCTGATAACTATTCGCTGATAGCTGCCAACATCTGCGAACAAATATAATTCTATAAAGTTGTTCTATATAGTGCGTAACTGTTAATATAGAGCGTTATTAAATTTATTGCTAATGCAATCATATGGCACATTGACTTCTGAGGAAATTTTAGATGGCACTCATCATCAGAAAGGTTGCCTACCCCTGGTCTAGGCTGATGAGCTAGCTAGCACCCAAGCTGAAATGAAAAGCTTTTGTGTCCTTAATAAGAGTGCTGGCATCGGTCCAGCAGTTCTGGCTAGTGTGGGATTAGGCTTGGACAATCAGGACTGCAGGATCAAAACAAGGGGCAGGAACACCAGGGTCATTCTGCTTGCTAGGATACCATCTGCCCCGCTTGCCTGCCTGCCGCAGTCAGGGGGAGGGGAAAGAAAGAGACGGAGAGAGAGAGAGAGCAAGCAGTAAGAGACAGTGGGGTGGGGGAAGGGCAGACCAGAGCTCCACAGGCAACAACAACATTGAAGCAGAGCTAGGCAGCTCTGTATGCAGCTCAGCTTTGCTCTCTTTGGTTCAGCATGCACTGCTGTATTTGCATGTGCATATACAAAACCCTAAAATATATGCCTGTGCGCCAGTATCAGCTGTGAATGTTTACAGGCAGTAAAGACTGCCTGTCTGCCTTACATTAGCTTGCATATTGACAACAATAACATTAATCATCGTGAAGAATTTTGAGAAATTTCTGTAAGACAGGACTTTGACATGATTTAGGATTTGCCTTTTTTTCTTTATTTATAAAAATACTCCTGTCATTAAATTATGATAATAAATGTAAGAGCTGCCATTATCAGTTTAAAAGTTAATATTTTGAAGTGCCTAACCTCATCATTTTGCATGGATACAGATTTTCCAAGATTGTGAATGCAATTGTTGCTTTTTTGGTACCTCTGTACTATTGGCAGAGTATGATTCATACATGACAAATGTTCTTGTCTTGTACTTTGCAGACTGAGATAGAGGGGTCTCTTAAATGACTGAGCCGATTACTGCGGCTCTCCTGGGATCTAGTTTTAATATTCCGACTACATCGCGCTGTGGGGGGGGGGGGGCTACTGCCTTCATTTTATGACAAGTACAGAAAATGGAGCTGACTAAACAAGGCTTATCATTTCTCACGCCTTATTTTCCCCTGTTTTCTTCATTTCTCCTTACCTCTTTAAATGGCCTTACGCCTTCCTTCGCTTTCCAGTCACAGACACAACATTTCCTGCAGGCCTCATGACACACTCTCCCTCTCTTTCAATTCTCTCACGTACACAGAGACACAGAGATCTGGGAGTAGGGGTGGTGCTCAGATTGGTTCAGTCCTCCCCCCCCCCCCCCCCCCCCCTTTGTGTCTGTGAGGAATGGATTTGTCCAGCAGCATTGTATTGTGCTTGGCCTGTAAGAGTTGTTAAGGGGGGGACTCTGCATGGCTCCTAGCCTCTACATGAACTCAGATCTTGAGGTCTGCACGTTGCAAAGTGTGTACCGTGGATATCGACACACATGTGTGAATTATTTTTAATTGATAGACACCATTTGCTTGGTTTATGATTTTCGTAATAGAAGTAATCGCTTAGATAAAGTCCAATAGCATTCAGTATGTGGGGGAGGGGTTTGTAATGGGGGTGGTGTGATGGAGGACAGGAGAGAGGCTAAGGGAAAGGGACAAGAGGACAGAGGGCTAAATTGAGGATGAGGTTGTCTGTGATGGCTGGAGAAAGGAGGAAGAGATGGGAGGAGGCATGGCTGATGTAATGTGAAACAATATCCGTGTGTGTGTGTGTGTGTGTGTGTGTGTGTGTGTGTGTGTGTGTGTGTGTGTGTGTGTGTGCACATTAGTACTAAGGGCCAGCCTTCTGGCTCTCATCAATAATTCACCAGTCCTTTTAGTGCGTCTCCCCGCCTCCTTACATCACCTCCCATTTACCATTTACCCCTTCTGTCCTCTTGTCTTTTCCTTAACCTCATCTCCCCCTTCCTCGTCTCCAAGACACCCCCTGAAAGCACACACACCTCATTCTTCATTCCTCCCTGTTTTCAACCCGTTTTACAGCATCCCCAGCCAAGATAGGCTATTGTCCATCTCCATACTTGCAGACATTTCTGTAGTTTATATTATCAGGATTCATAATAGAGACATATCCCAAGATAATTAACAGTTGTGTGTGTGAGAGAGAGAGAGAGAGAGAGAGAAAAAGAAAGGGCTAGTGGACGGAAATGTGTTCAGACAGATGACGTAGCTGGTTGTTTTGGTTGCAACCATTCTCTTGCGGATGGCAGTCTTACAGCTCTTTGGCAGAGCTCCCATGGCCGCATTTAACAGTGATGCAGCACAAAACAGAAAGGGAAAGGAGAAAGATGTCGGAGGGAGAGGAGACCTACTGTTCCCTTCACTTTCAGTAATTGAGTTCTTGAAATTGTACTTTGTCTGTATGAATCTCTAGCAAAGTATTTATTTAAAAGCTAGTTAATCTTGTTTCCCCAAACCATGAATTATAATATTTTACAACCAAACTTACTAAAATATCTGCTGCTTAAATTCACTAACTACTTCCAATATATAATATTATTATTAAGATATAAAATAAGTTACTTTAAGGCATGATTATTGTGTAATAATTGTGTAGCTGCTTTAAGACCTCCAAAGGCTTATTCTACCTAGTTTGAAGTAAGGGGCTCAGACATATAATATATAATCTTAAAGATATATCGGCTACACATAATGCAGACTGTGATAGCCCTCGCCTCTGTGCTTACCATTTTTCCTTGTTCTCCTTTGCCTTCCCTCTGTGCCTCTCCGTAAAGCGCCTGCTCCCCCTTCTCTTCTCCCAAACAGGCTGACCCAGCTCGGGCCCACATGCAGTGTGAAAACTGCTCCATTGTATTGGAAAATCTGTGGGAGGGACAAAAGAGGAGGAGGAACAGGGTCCAGTGGTGGAGGTGATTAGGAAACCAGATCCATGGCTTGCCTTCAAAGGGAACTGGATCTCTCTGCAGTGCTTATTGATCAGCCAGGAATGTGGCTGGTCTCCTTGGTGTTGTAGTGAATTTCTAGCTGAGATATCATGAAGAAGCTGCACTTCCCTAAATCTCGGTGCTTATCAGTTTCATGTAAGACAACGCTTGTGTCCCAGCATGCATTAGATACATGCTGGGTTGTCATTTGATATATTTTTTTCCCCTGTGTATTCACACCATAAAGATGTACAGCATGAAATTTGTGTGTTTGCTTGTCCAGCTTTCTGTATATTTCTCTTCAATGGTAAATTTAGGAAAAATATCTTCTCTGGGCTTTCCAAAACAAAGTCGTGTGTTGCACAGATGAAGGGAGACAATAACATTGTGGCAGCCATTGTATTATTTAACTCCCTCTTTCCTGTCCTCTCATTTTCTTTTCCATCCTAGCGTTATCTACCCCCCTCGTGCTTTTCTTTTTTCCCTTCCCTCCCTCCCAGAGAGAGGCGCATACAGAACCAAGTAAACACTTTGATATGCGGAAGGAATCTCTCCCACCCCCACCTCCTTCTCTTTCTCTCTCACTCTCCTCACAGCCTATGTAGGTCATCATGACTCACTCCTTTATGCTTCAAAAGCCGGATCCCTGCTCAGTTCAGCTCTATCTTGAGCCCTCTCACGTTCATGGTTGTGTAAGAGAAGTGTGTTTGACAGAGTGTGCAGGCAGGCGAGTTGCAGATTGCCGTTCTAAGTTTGACATTGTTTTTCTCTCCCTCTCTCTCTCCCTCTCTCTCTTTTTTTTTTTTTTTAAATCTCCGTAGTGTTATCATTGGTGATGATCTTGTTTTGTTGTTTTCTCTGTTAGCATTCTAGCTTTTTTGTTGCGTTTTTTTTTTGTTTGTTTATTGGGGGGGGGGGGGGGGGGGGGGGGGGGGGGGGGTTGCCAGCACGGTAGTGATTTCTAGAGAGAAGTCTATGCAAGTACATATTAAAACACCCAATCCTGCTTGCCTCGGTTCTTGTCTGTATAATGCATTGACTGTGACCTAGATGCAGAATCCATCAGCTGCAGCAAGCAGATTTAGTATTGCGTCAGAATTAAAATGCTTAGGCCTATTTCCAGATTTAAGTTAGCTGTCAAAGTGATAGGTTGACATTGTCTTGTCTTTCTTTGTATTCTTTCATGCTATTGGCCAAGTTTCACCATTTTATTTTTTAAATTTATACTATTTAACCATCTAGCCACCTTCAGGGCATACTGTATTACATTAATATTGCATATCCTTACTCTTTTTTTTTTTCTTTTTTTTTTTGTTAAATCCCAGACCCGTTGAGGACATGCGTGACTATGTTAACAATCCATTAGGGTCAAATCTAGGCCAGTGCACACTGCACATCTGTTTGTGGCTGATTGCTTTTGCTTGTCCTCTGTCCTGCTACCTGTTGGCTGGAAAGCTTACTGTTTGTGTGAGCCTATGTTACTTGTCCTTATGAGGGATTGTTCAGCCTCGTTATGGTAAGGAGGGAAGCCCTTTCTTCTGTGCTCCTTGCACACATGGCAGGATATCTGCATATGAATGCTGCCTTCTGCTTCGATGCTCTGACACCGAAGAACCCTCCATGTTAAGCACAGGGGTCCTTCGACGTGCATGCGCACATGTGTGTGCACTCATGCATTCATATGTGTGCTTCATCCAAAATGTACTCTTTAACATTTTCAGTTGTAGGTGGCAGGAGAGATTAAGGTTTAGTTGCTGAAATTTATGGAATTACTTGGATTTGTGTATTAAATACTGGTAAAAATATGGTCTGATCGTCATCTAAATCACATTTGTAATCACTCAATGTTGTGCAAGTCTCATAAGCAGCTACAGGAAACGTCTTGAGGTTGCTGCTGCATTGGAGTTTCTACAGGTTACTAAATTCAAAACTGCACCTGCACATCTACCCTGAATACTTAAGCAGTGTGTTAAATAATGACACGCAAAATACATCTGCGTGTGTTAATAGTGTAGTCACATTGTGTCTTTATATGACAGAATGTAGAGAGCAATGATTAGAAAAAATCAGACAATGTTTTATGAGGTATCAGTACAGAAGTCATCATAGTTCACAGGCGTTAACTAACAGTTTTTTGCAACTGTGAATTACCAGCCCTGGTGTGTGTGTGTGTGTGTGTGTGTGTGTGTGTGTGTGTGTGTGTGTGTGTGTGTGTGTGTGTGTGTGTGTGTGTGTGTGTGTGTGTGTGTGTGTGTGTGTGTGTGTGTGTGTGTGTGTGAGAGAGAGAGAGAGCGAGAGAGAGCTTGGCTTTGATGACTACTCACGCTCCTGACCCAGATCTCGAAAGGCCTTAGTGTGTCACATGTGTGTCCTTTGTCCTCCAATCTCCAGTGGTGCTTTCATATTGGCTAGACCTTGGAGGGAGGAAAAGAGCGTACAGGAGCTTTTTTTTTGATGAGTCACTCAACCGAACAAAACCAGGAGGAGGGGTGAAGGGGGAAAAAAATACAATGCTCTGCAACCCTGGTTCCCCCCCGCAGTGCTCCCTGAAAACACTACAATATTACATCACATGCATGGAGGATTGGCAGTTATTAGTGTACATACTGGTTCTTAAAGTAGTCATCTGTTGTTTGCTGCGTTATGCCTTAACATAAATTACTAAGCTGAGCGACAGTTTAAATTGGCAGGGATATACAATAAGGAAAGGGCAGAGGAGGGATGTGCATCTGTTTGCAAGATGGGGGGGGAGGGGTGCCATGGTAAAATGGAAGCTTTGTGGAGGAAACCCGGCTTGGTTTTGGGGCTGTACATTCACAAGCCTGTATCATCTATCCTTTTTCCCTAACCTCAATGCACCCCTTGTCTTACGAACTGCCCAACCACAAGGACCTCCATGCAGCCCGTCTTGTATGAGTATTACCAGAAAACTTGACGAGACTAGGACAACTTTTAGCTTTTAGGTTGGTTTAATCCTCTGTTCTGCAGCCCACCTTTAGACTTTCTGGCCAGTATCATCTATGACATGGTCACCAGATTCTGATTTTCTTTTATTTGTATGTTCTTTACCAGTGTTCATGTGTGATTTTTAGCAGTAGCCTGACTCTCTGACATGGATAAATAAAAAGTGCGCCAGCTGCTTTTTTTCTTCTTTTTTCCCCCCAGAAGGCACTATTATAACACAGTTTTCTATTCTTTACTTTTTGCGTTCATTTGTCTCTCCTGTTCATCTTCAAAGTAAGTTTTCCATAAGAGAGTGGGCGTTTGCACTGGGCCATCAACAGGAAATTCCAGCCTCGGAGCGTGGGGGTAGGGGGATGGCTGAGAGTGAAGTGAGGAAGATCAGGATTCTGTTTGCCAGCTTTATGAGAGCACCCAACAGCTTCTGACTGGTTTGGTTTGTATATGAGCTCCCTCTGGCCCATTGAGTTAAAAACATAAAACACTACTATACTCTAATAGCTGCGTGTTTTACATCTGGGTACTCCAGCTTCTTCTCACAGTCCAATGACATAACCATGAATTGGTTATCCTGAATTGGCCATGTTGTGATTCCAGGTTAAATGATGTGTGTGTGTCTGTTTGTGTGTGGGGGAAAAGGTATAATATGGCTTGAGGTGTAAAGTGTTTTCAGTGGTCCGTAAAGACCAGCAAAGTGTTATTTAAATGCCAGTCCAGTCTTCAATACTATTTTTTCCATCAAATGACTGCTCAAACCTTTCTTCACACTGGGAGGTTTTTTTGGGGGGGGTGCCAACCAGTTTAACCTCAGCGCTCATTCTACACTTGGCCTCCTTATTTTCCACAGAACATCCTTGTGTTGTTTGTGGTCATATTCCTTGTTTAGCTTCATCACTGCTACAGAGAGGACAAACTTTCATCACCCACTACTGCGCTTAAGTTTCTAAATACTTTTCTCCAGATAATTTGTTCAGATAGCTGTATTTCCCAGAGTTTTTTTTAAAATTGCTTTTATCTCTGTAAGTCATTTACTGAATCAGTTAAGGACCATGTTAACAATTACTAATCATCTTTAATCATTAATCATTCTATATTTCCTCAATAAAAATCTGTTAAAAATTAATGAGATATTTTGCAGAACAGCTCAGGACAGTTGGATGCTTTGATAATAATAAAAGTAAACGGCCTAGACTATGAAGTAATTAGCCAAAGTAATGTAAATGGACATACAACGTTTAACAGATAAACCTTTTGTGTACTATATTCTGTAAGCTTCACTGATTGACACATTAGAGGAGGTAAACCGTGGTGGGAAGATATTACTTTGCTTAACACATTAGCATGTTTCAGAGATCCATCTTCTATACTGTCTGTAATGCTGTCACATTTAACAGACATACACTAGATTACAGCCACACGTGTCGACTGCACCTTAAGTTATTTGGCTCAGAATACTCTACAGCTATTAGAGGGGAAAAAACTGAACTTATTAACTTTTTATCTGTTATCTTCCAAATTCCAGCATAAACATTTGTCCAAAAGCATTGCCTTCAAGTGTGTTTTATATCCTAGCAAAAGTACTGTATATGAAAAGTGCTGTGAAAATGATGACATGGGTAACATCCAGCCCAAAAAACAGTTATTAAACCTCTTTCATTCCCCCATCTACGTGAAGAAATGAACCTTGTGGCTAGTTTGTAAGCAGTTTCTTTTTGAGTTGGTGAAACCTGCTCCCCAGTGTGAACAATTGCTATTTTCAGCATATTTTCCACATTTCTGTACAGCTAAGATGACTGTTACACTTGCTGCAGTGCATTCTTTGATGTTGGAGTTAGTAGTAGAGCATGAGCTTGAGCACCGCTAGTTAACCTGAGTTGCATTTTGTTTGCTCTCCATCTGGAATTTCCATGATATTACTCTGTTTGCAATCAAGTGCATTACATAATCTGTTCATATGGGAGCGGTGAAATAAATGGATATTACACTTTACTACAAGAAATACCTAGGTTGTTTTATTGACTAATTAATGAAATTCCTGACAGATACAGTACCTTTTTTGTGCCATTAATTTTTGGGAAATTTCACAATAAAATACAGGTATGTCCTTCACATAATCTGCATGATATGCATTGGTTTTAAAAACTGGGGTATCATAAATTTCATATAACGGCACAAAGAACACGTCACTGAGCAAACAGTAGGCGCTGACACCATGTGACATTACCATTAAAGGATGACATTGGTGCTTAAATTTCTATCAAAGTTATGTGTACGTACTTGGCCTCATGAAATGGGGAATTGAAAAGGGAAATGGCCCAAGAAGTGAAAACCACTGCTGTTTTCTAATGATATATGCCTCACCTGTGTGTGTGTCTGTGTGTGTGTGTCTGTGTGGTTTCTGTTTTTTTTTTTTTTTTATTCATTGTCTTTTCTCTTCTCATATGAAAGCAGTTTGTGTTACTGCTGTGGTAGGGCTCCAGAGGGTTTTAAGCTAAAACTATAATTGGCTAAATTGCATACATATGTTGATAACTATTTTCTGGAAGAGTGTGTGTGCGCGTGTGTTTGAGCGCATCTGTGTGCAAGCTTAGATGAGAAGAAGTGATACCTTGTGAACACCGGAAGAACAATTCCCCCAGGCGTGCTTCTTTCAATTATTGTAGTTTCTGTTCTGGCCAAAGATGGAGATCCCGTATGTATACACACACACACACACACACACACACACACACACACACACACACACACACACACACACACACACACACACACACACACACTTACCCTAAGATCTAAACAGATGCTGATTCAAAACTGCATCCGGCTGGTTGTGTTTTTGCTCTTTGGCTTAATAGTAAGGTCTAGTTTTTTAGTAAATAGGAGCTGTAGTTACCTAGCCAAGGTGCTGTTCTGCACATTGAGTGCTTACTTGTAGGGTAACATCCTATTGTTGTAGTGTTTTGTTTTCTTTGTTTTTTTTTTTAAATAATACAAAGTACCTCAAGACCACTTACATGAACTGGTACTACATAAATATTACAGAAGAGAATCATAGGATTGAGTATTTGACTGGAGGAACCTTGTGATGTGTCATCACAAGTGGAGGGCGAAAAAATCGATTGTCAAACATCTTCTATTAATACATTTAAAAATGCAACAAAAAGGGGAGGGGTAGTTATGTTAATAGTGTTATGGCAGTTGTCTTGTAGTAAAGGTATTTTGTGACTCAGTTATTGATGGAGCACCAAACTCCAGTACTAAAACATGAGAGTTGCCAACCAGCAGGCACTCCCCACATCGTAGAGCTGCTACTTTTTGCCATCAAGAAAAGGAGCCAACTGAAGTAATTCAGTCATTGTATCCATAGTTTAAGTCCTTAGGAGTGTGACTACACTTGCCAATAAGCAAGATCAATAAAGACAGTTAATCAGTATTACCTTATAGTGCTGGGCCATATCGTACTGTTCACTGTAATACTGGTATGATGTTGGGCAATGATAAGAAAATGAAATATCACAATAGAATATGGGTAAAACGCACATGCGCAGTGCCTTTGTTTTCATACGCACATGGCGGAGAAAGCGTGCCGGCGGCGGAGAATGAGAAGGGCGAAAGTGGATCTTTGAATGAAACAGATGAACCAGAATTGGTTTGTAAAAATGCTGCAACTTCAGTGGTGTGGAACTGGTTTAGCTTTCGTCCGTCAGATACACAACAAGGCACTATTTTTGGTAGCGTATGGTAGCGGGCCGTCGTTATTACCGTGTTTTCTGGAAAATATGGCACACTTAAAATCAATCCTTTGATTTTTCTGAAACCGACAGTGCCCCTTATAATCCCATGTGCCTTATGTATGAATTCTGGTTGTGTTTACTGACCTCGAAACGATTTTATGTGGTACACGGCGCTCGGAAATCTGTCGGAAACCCAAACCGCTTGATGGATTGTCGTAGCATTACGGCTATTGTAGGCAGGAGCCTCGCGGAGTGATACGTACTGTGCTTCAACATAATATTACCGTATTGTGTGTGTATAACCTCTTTTTAAGTTTTATGGATATTATACATGGTTATGCGGAGGATATGTCGGCCAATTTCCACTGGAAATGCCTTTTGGTTAAACTGTCAGCAAGGAATTTGCATTTGTGCTGTTAAATTTTTATATAACTTTAATGCAGATAAAAAACAGCTGCTCGTTTAAGTGAAAATACATTGATGTTTTTTTGGAGCGGGGGGGTTTGCACTAATAAAGTTGTGGAGTTGTAAAGTATTATCTAGTTTCAATTATATTGTCAGTTATATCGTTATTGCAAATTTTCAAATGTATATCGTGATAAATATTTTTGGTCATATCGTCCTGCTCTATTACCTTATTTCAGATAAATCTGTACTGCTCTTCGCACATAGATTGCATTTCCTCTATGTTAAAAAAGGATTTAACACTGATGCAAAAGCGAATGTTGATGAAAAGGATTGAACAGACAAAATATGAAAAGGTGGTCTTCATGAAAAACAAAAACTTACATAATAAATAAATAAAGCATTTAGACAGTACTGCAGTCACAATCAGTCAGCATTACATACATACAGCTGTGTTATTAAAATGAACAGCTCTATAACTAATGAATTGAAATCATTCACGTTCCACAACAAGAATTAATGGTATACAAGCATAAATGGTTGTGGCGTGAGGAATGTAGCTGAATGTGTTCTCGCAAAGCTTTCCCTGAAAGAGATTTCATCTGGATGGCAGCATATGTCGGTTTAACCCTTGTGTGTATTGTTCAGCATTAATATAGCCTTTACAGATGTGCAAGTTACCCATGCCATGTGCGTTAGTGCACCCCATGCCATCACGAATTCTGGCTTTTGAACTTTGCATGGATAATGAGACAGATGGTCCCTCTTCTCTTTCGTGCTATGGGCACGACATGCACCAATTTTTGAAAATAATTTCAGATTTTTGATTTGTCAGGGCTTTAACTTGTTTCTATGGATAAAACATTAAACTCTGTTCACTGACTGTAAGTCTCAGAGTTACTTCGAAGTCCACGTTCTGCCCATTCCTATTATTGAATTGTCTGTTTTTAATGCAGTGCTGCCTTGAGGCTTGAAGATGTATAGCAAATAGTACTTGCAGTGTTCCCATGTGTCCGTAGGCTGTTTAAAATGAGACATTTAGGTATTTTTAAAGTGTTTGAAGAGCTGATAAGTAGGCTGTACGGATGTGTGTGTATATTGATGCTTTTGCTTCCTCTTTGTCTAACTTTACTAAACATGGATTTAGGGCTGCTCAATTAATCGAATTTTAATCACGATTACGATCTGGGTTTTCAACGATCATTAAAAATGACTGAGCCGATTATTAGCCCCTCCCTCATGCTTTACTCTCGCGCTGCTCCGTGTGGCAAATCGAGCGCACCGCTCTGCATTTCGAACACGCGTCACAACAATTAAGAGGACCCGAGGGAAGCTCGGAAAGCTAAACAGAAGTTATTTGGAGAGAAGAGTGACTGCCGTTGGTTGAAAAGAGATATAAAAAAAAAACTTCGGTGGTGTGGAATAGGGCTGCCATGATTAGTCGACTAGTCACGATTATGTCGACTATTAAAATCGTCGACGACTAATTTAATAGTCGACACATCGTTTGAAGCTTTGTAAGATCACAAAGGACGCAGGAATGAGTAGTAGGATTTAAGAGTGTAATAACGGACTGAAACAGAAGATGGCAGCACTGCATGTACAAGGATGCCAGCTGCCGTTAAACCCCGAAGAAGAAGAAGCTGTGTCCCAGAATTCATAGCGCAGCCCAGCGCAGTTGTCAACAATGGCGGCAGCTAGTTAGTTTTAACTTTACTCTTATTATTCTTTCTGGGTCACAAAATAAACGTTTAACATATTTTCAGGCGAGAATGTAGCTGTGTAAACCTCAAATATCTGCTCAGTTTATCAAGACACCACATATTTTCAAAAGCGCTCCGACGTTTTCGGAGACGTCTGTTACCCACTAGCTCGTTAGCTAGGCGGGAGCAAGGCTAACTAGAGCCGTGAGAACACCGGACTCCCGGCAAATCGTTTTCAAACCCACTGCCGTCTTTCGCTAGTCAGGTTAAACATATATATAAGTCACTTAGATAACTTAAAAATGTTATTGTTTGGCTTTCTTTAGTATTTTATTTGTTCCTGAGTAAATCGGTTTGGCTGAGATTAAAGTTATAGTTTTTGCACAGCTAAAACTGTCAAGCAGACAACTGGTTATCAGAAGTGTGAGACGCTGAAGAATATACTCCGGTGTCCTGTTATATTTTAGAAAGCAAGGAGTTTATTAAACTTCACCGAAACAATCTGCAAATTTCATTAAAAATTAATAAACTACCATCTTGTCTTTATTTTTAGTTAGCACAAACACTTCAAGCTGTAAGCTAATGATAGTTATATAAGACCAGATGCTGCTGGTGCATGGATGATGATCTGATTAGTCGACTAATCGCAAAAATAATCGGTGACTAGTCGACTATCAAAATAATCGTTTGTGGCAGCCCTAGTGTGGAAACATTATGGGTTCGCGGAGTCAGACGTGGATCAAGTAGACACAGTGTGTAAACTTTGCTACGGTGTCGTAGCTGCACCACAGAGCAACACTGCAAAGTTCACTAAACATAGATGTTTACATTTTTCATTTATTTCTTATATTGCAAACATTTGCACTGTTATCAGTATTTGCACACTGTTTTATATTATTTTTTAAAGTCATTGTTCAATACATTGTTATTGTTAACCCTTTAAAGCCGGTCAGAGCAGCACGCTCTGTTTTGTGTAACTATTTTTAAATCCCTGTAGAACCTGAACCACTAAGCTAGCGCAATAAATTTTTTTCCATATGAAACCGGAGGAGTTGTACTTACATCTTTTGCCATCAGCTTGTCCTCGGTCACGGTTTCCTTCCACATAAAGCTTTGCAAAAATTGCATAAAAAGCGCTTGCAGGAACAAAAACATAATATTCCAGAAACACGCTTTGCCGATCCGATCAGCTGTTCGTAACACTTCCCACATTGAAAAAGACGTCAACGCGAACTATCGCATTTCCTGCCCGAAACCGGAAGTGACGTCATTTTCGCTGAAAATGTAGGTTTTTTTTACTTGTAGGCCTTAAAAGCCTATACTGGTGTTTTTATAAGTCATGTTTGACTTTTCTGAATAGTTTCTGTGATGCTTAGAACTCGAATTGCCCTGCTGGGAATAGTTTATTTTGATGCACCTGCTGTTTTCTTTGCAAATTTGCATCATAGGATTGTTTTTTTTTTGTTTTTCCTGCAGTATATAAAAATTGCTGTATCTCCAAAATAAAACTATGAAGACACTCAAAATAAATTTCCTGTTGTTGTAAACTATTTTTTGCAACTTTTTTTGTATTTAAAGTTTTGAGGGATAAGCCTCTTAAATTTCTCCAAGTAGAAATATATGTAAAAACACAAAACAAAAACGATTTTCAATTTTTTTCTAGTTTATTGCACTTTTTTGCAATTAATGTAGTTACTATGGACTTAATACATACATATTATTAAAATATGGGCTATAACAGTTGTATTGATGTATAGCAACTTGAAATGCTCCCACAAATGGCACTACAACATGTAAAAAAAATAATATAAGCTCTGGCGGACTTGGTTCTATGGTAGGTCTTAAAGGGTTAAATAAATATCGTCAAATAATCGTGATCTCAATTTCAGTGAAAATAATCGTGATTATCATTTTTGCCATAATCGAGCAGCCCTACATGGATTAAGTAAATTATTTAGAGAGTATGTTATCATTGTAGTGAACACTGCAATTGGCTATGCCTTAGTTGCACTGCTGTTACTGTTACAAGTGTACAAGTCAATACAACCTGCGAAATGTTAAGTTCCCTACATATAAAATCACAGGAAAACTCACGACGTCTACTATGTCTTGCTTTGTCAGAACAATTAGGTATTTGGATGAGAGTGGGGGGAAAAATACAGAAAAGCTTACACTGAAATGTGAAGCCAGAGAATGCGTTCTACAGTTTTTAATTTAAATGTCTTCTTAAATATTATCTTAACTACATTATTTGAAAAACTCTGAATGATGACAGTGTAGGGTACCATGAAAGATTGTTTTAAGTGGCATAGGCCACACTTTTCAGTTCTAGTACTCTCATCCAAATGTAAACAGATGTACAAAGCTGCACAGCAAAATCTGCATGTGCATAATAAGAAGCTGTGATTTTGAGCATACTCATGAAGAATATGCACATGCCCTCACCACTGCTTCACTGTGGCATCAGTTTCCTTCCCCACTCTTTAAGCAGGCATCGCCCCACCCCTCAGCTGGCTGTGCTCTGCAGTAGCAGGCCTTTCATCCCTCCATCCTTCCATCCCTCTATCCGGCCCTGCCCAGTGATTTATAATTCATCTGGGATCCTGCCTCCCTCCAACACTCTGCACCAGGACAGCATTAGCATTCTGTTTGGTCCCCAGCTACGCTGCACCCACGTGTGTGTTATGAATCTGAGGAATGATTCTTAGGCCTAGCCAGTGGGGCTGTACTTGGAACGGCTATTATTGTAGCTGTATGTGCTTGTTTGTCTGCGGCTTTGCTACTGTCCTCTGTCATTGTGGGAATCAAGTTGGGCTGTCTGTCTCTGCTCTTTTCTATTAGTACGTATGAAGACAGAGGAAATGGAGTACTAAGTCGGATGGTGGTCCACCTTCTGATCGCTGTAGAAAACAGTACAGCTCATTGGTTAAAAAAACAGTTATGATATATATTAGTCGTTTTGTGTCAGAAGGTTTTTATCCCAGTACTATATAACCTCTCATACCTTTACCACAAAACCAAAGCACGACAAGTCACCGATGAATTTTAGACAAGCCTATTAATGCGTCACCATCGCTCCCAGTTACCCTATTTCACAAGAAGCTCTGGTTCCATTAGAAATGTACTTCTCATAGAATCCATTCTCTGCATCTTTTTAGTGTTTTTCAGGTGGCTATAATGTAAACTTACCGGGGGTAGCTGTACTGTAGCAGTTAAGCTTTTGGCTCTTAAGCTTAGGTTTGCTTGTCTTGCTGCGTGCCAAAACTGAAAGGACGCATACACCACATACACCGAAGAGCAAAGCAGCTAATTTACAGTTTAACTGACATGTTGAGGTAGTGATCATTATTTTAACAAGCTAATATTTTAAAGAGTAGGTCTGAAAAATGCTGCATTCAATTGCTAATATATGCAGCTAAAGCATAACATCTGATTATTTCAGTGCAATATTGGATGTTTAAGCACAGCTTGAGAACATCTTGATAAATGATTACCTTGTGAATTTAATGCTGTGGAGACCTGGCATTGAATGGTTGATGTTAAATGTTGTGGAACAAACCATGTCTAAGAAAAGCCTCAATTCTTGTGCCAAAGTAATTTGTAAGATTAAAAAAGCTGTCCAGCTATATTTGATTTATTAGTTTTTTAGCAGCTCACGATACAGGCTGTGTACTCTGGTAACTTGATAGTTAAATAGCAATTCACAGCTTTTTTTTCATGTAGGAGCTTATTTTAGGTTTTAAAAATAAATTAGTAAACAGTCTAATGGGTGCTCTCTCAAATGTATATAATGCTTCAGAAATTGCATTGCAGCAGAATGAAAATTACATGTTTCAGGCTGTAGCCTTCGTCAGCTTGGTTTAAAAAGAAATTAAGCCAAATAGGAGGTTTTGTATTCGTTTTGCAACAAACAAGCATGTGCGCATGCATGTTTAGAGGGAGAAATCTGCAGTTGTTTGTTGCTCGGCTGACAGAGGCTTGTTGGAGTATTTTTACATGTGACAGAAACACATTTTAACCCTGGTGTCCAGTTCAAGTGTAGAAAACAAAATTAATTTCACTTAAATCAATGAAGATTGATTCCTTTTGGCACTTTATGTTAAGAAAACACGAAACAGTGAAGTTGTGATGTAAAAAGGCACACTTGGAAAAAACAAACAAAAAACCGTCTCAAGTGCAAAAAATAAAGAACGCGCAGTGAAACTGTTACTGTTGTAATCATCTACAGTCCTACAGCAGGCAGATCCAGTAGCTGCCAAAAACACAGTCACATGTCTGTGTAATCTGCCCCGTAGCTGCTTCTTCAATAATTTTATCACAGTTGCATTGCGGCATTCAGACCGCTTTAAATTGGGAACACTTTTCAGATGACAGTTTATACATTTGTGTGTGTGTGTGTGAGACATAATGCATTTATTTTTACCTCCTCACGTAATCCTTAATTAATGTAGATCCAGTCACCATGCCTCACATTTTACTATCGTACACTCTTACTTGTGTACATATACACTCATTCATTCATGTGCTCTCATGCAGGCACACGGCAGACATAAATTCAGTCATGCACATCTTAATGTGCTGCGCGTTTTATAAGAATAAATCCTGGTGGCTGCATTTCTCTTAGAGCTAAATTTTATATCGCACAGCCATCATGTCATGGGTTCCAATCTGGCTTGGGACACCTCACTCATCACCTTCCTCATTTTCCAGATGGCCCAAGCTAACAAATAATCAACAGCGGACACTTTATGTGGTACCGTCGTGGCTTTTCGTGGACACAAATTGAGAACCGTAGAATAAGTCTGCATTGATCTTATCAATGCTGGAATAAAAATGTCACTATTCTTTTTCCCTTGCAGTCTAGGTTATGTGACCTGGCCCTTTTGTTATTTAGTAGTAAAACTGCTTTGAGTAAGAGAAGATTAATTAACATTTTTCTACACGGATACTCAGGAAATCCATTAGAAAGCAGACTTCATTAAATTCATCTGACTTTAAACCAAGCTGGCATTTACACGTCATTATAGCACATCTGCAGCAAATCTTCGGTTTTAGTGGTTTTATGATAAGTTTAACAGGAATCATATACTTCAAACGATACTTGCAGAAGTTGTTTCCTTTGAGAAACGCACGCAACCAACGTTGCCAATTTATTATTGATGCTGTGGTGTAGGAAAACCATTCCATGTGCTTAAAAAAAAAAAAAAAGAAAGAAAGAAATTGAGCATCCCTAACATGAAGTAACCACCCTAAGCAATGTACATTAAACCCATGCAGTTTTAAACTGATGAAGGGAATGCAAAACGCTGTGCATTATGTATGAGGGAGGGGCTGCACTTCAGCATGTGGTCTTAACCCCCGGTGCTTGCTGTGATGCTTTAAATTAAATCTAAAGAAACTACACTCGTGAATATGACTTTGGAGTTGCTTGGTCATAGTTTCCTGTTTTACTGGCATCTCTTGTGTTATTTTCAGTCAGTGTTCATGTTACTATAGCTCTGCGTAGCACAGTGAGGATTTTTTTGTTTACATGTGATATGTTGCACAGTAGTTTCACTTAACATATTGTTTTAATTCTGCCTACACACTTCTGCTTATCAGATGCTGTTTTTATTGAATCTTGTGCTGCTCATTACTTTGTTTGTAACTGAAACATTGCCTCATTTCCATGCTCAGGAATAGGGTGACCTTCATTCAAGGAATACTGTACATACACTGCTAGCTGACGTAGCTTGACTTTGCTGTGAACTTTGTTGCGGTCACCAGTAGATTAAAGATTTGATATAAATCAAACTGACAGTATAGTTGGCATACTGTCAGTCTGTTGTATGAATTCAATACAGGAGCAGAATTTCTGAAAGATTAAAGGTGTTTCTTGATACTTTAATGTTGTAAATTTGTTTTGGTTGTTTTGGTTTTCTTATTAGGGCCCATTTTTGACCAGTAATCAAACCCTGCAGATAAATGGGTTTGTATTTGGTTTTGAAAGACAGACTGTGTTGCATGAATTATTGTTAACTGGGAAAGCTTACATTGTAAAATATTTAGCACTTGTGTTGGCTCGTGTATGTCTGTGTGTGTGCAATTGTCCAGGCATTGATGGGTAATTCACAGACCTTTCTCAAAGACTACATCTAAAATGTTCAACGTCAAAAACATGGAATAGCAGGTATACTGGGCTACTCTTGCTTGTGTTTCTGCTATCTTTCTCACAAAGTGGAGTTGACAGAAGTAATATCAAAATAATATAATTAAAACAGCCATTGTGATTTCTTCCAGTTTGTAGCGTACTCTATGGTAGGGCTGCCACGATTACGTCGACTATCAAAATCGTCAACAACTAATTTAGTAGTCGACGCATCGTTTGAAGCTTTGTAAGATCCCAAAAGATGCAGGAATAAGTAGTAGGATTTAAGAGTGTAATAACAGACTGAAACAGAAGATGGTAGATGTGTCCAAATTCAGGAACCGCATCCTCCTGTGCCCGCATTTGTAGGCCAATTATGTTACAGCGACACAATGAAGATTGTCCAAATTCGAAGTCTCCGACAAATGCGTCCTTTATTTCCCCAGATTTGAAAGATGGGTCAGGTGTATACTTCGTGGCCCAACCTATCCCAGAATTCATAGCGCGGCCCTGCTCAGTTTCCAAGAATGGCGGCAGCTAGTTAGTTTTAATATTACTCTTTCTGGGTCACAAAATAAACTTTTAACATATTTTCAAGCGAGAATGTAGCTGTTTAAACTTCAAATATCTGCCACCACATATTTTCAAAAGCGCTCCGACGTTTTTGGAGACGTCTGTTACCCATCAGCTCGATAGCTAGCTGGGGTTCAAGGCTCACTGGAGCTGGTGAGAACACCGGACTCCCGGCAAATCGTTTTCAAACCCTACTCAGGTTAAACATATATAAGTCACTTAGATAACTTAAAATGTTATTGTTTGGCTTTTTTCAGTTTTTTTATTTGTTCCTGAGTAAATCGGTTTGGCTGAGATTAAAGTTATAGTTTTTACACAGCTGAATAAACATCAAGCAGACAACTGATTATCAGAAGTGTGAGATGCTCGGGAATATCCTCCGGTGTCCCGTTATATTTTAGAAAGCAAGGAGCAGACGGCTGAGTTTTTTAAACTCCACCAAAACAATCTGCAAATTTCATTAAAATTTAATAAACTATCATCTTGTCTTTATTTTTAGTTAGCACATACCTTAAACACTTAACGCTGTAAGCTAATGATAGTTATATAAGAGCAGATGCTGCTGGTGCAATAAGCTGTACGTTTTACGTCCAATGGATGATGATCTGATTAGTCGACTAATCGCAAAAAAAATCGGTGACTAGTCGACTATCAAAATAAACGTTTGTGGTACAATCTATGGTCTTTCCCTGTCTTGTTCAAGAAAACTATTCAGACCAAACCTACACATGCCATCATTGGTTTTTAGCAACACACCATTGGCTTTTTCCAGGGCTCCACACTAAACTCTTGGTAGCCTCTGCATTGGTTGAATTTACATAACACCTCTTTATCCATAGACTGAGTACTACGCAAACAGACTTCAATGCGGGACTGTAAATCTGACATTTGACCACTGCTGTCTTGAGTTTTAAGTTCAATGAACTGTTACACTATGGTTGTAGCATCAGACTGTGATTTTATTTACACACAGACGACTGTGGGGCATTGTCTAGTTGGTTTTTTTTTGTTGTTGTTGTTGTCGTCATTGGCGGGGGGTTTCAACCCCACTTGGAGGACGCATGTAGCTGTGTAGATGGCGTGTGGATGCCCAATGCGGAGGCTAGTGTTTACGCTCTGGAGACAAAATCCCTTCCACACAAGCAGACATCCATATACATATACCTTGAAGTGGTAAATATTTTGCTGCTTCATATTGGTTGTGTGTGAAATTGTCTTCATAGTGTAAGTAGTTTGATAAGTAGGAGGACTTTAATATGGATTGTTGTTGTTTTGGCCTCATTTAATGGGAGCATGGGATTCCCAAACATACTGGTATTTCCATCGATCCTGCTTAACAACCTCTCAGTCAGAGGTTTGACATGTGAAAATAAATAATGCCATGCTATATTGATAATTTTGTGCCACTTTTGTGGGTGTTTGTCATTGTTGTGATAGATCTGCAAATGTATATTGATAGGTAATGCATTAATGTTTTCCCTATTTCTCCCCCTTTTATTCTCCTGACTATTTTGCAGTGTTCAAACTAGGGCTGCAGCTACCGATTATTTTGATAGTCAGCTAATCGGCCTAATTTTTCTTTGATTGGTCAATTATTCAATGCTTATTTCAGTAACTCTTATCTCATCTTCCTGCACGCATACCTCCTGTTCTAGGGTCCAGTATATCACCTGCTCAAGCCTGCCCACTTGTGAATATTACCCTGCTGCTCTGTCCCACAGCAAATTACGAATAAAGACCTAGGGAAACGTATGAATTTGAAAATAATCAAATGTATTTTTAACATTACTCCATAGGACTGTCAGAATAAAAATGAAATTAATTAAAATGTTAGGTTATACAAATTAAATTGCTAGTAGTATCTAGACACAAAAATAATGTGGAAATGGGAAACTAAATGGCTTATGGCTTATGTCCATTATTTCAAATAAAGCTTCAAATTAAATCGAAAAGATTTTATTTTCCAGTCCAAAATTACAAGTCAACAAAGTTTACAGATGAATTCACAATTGCAGAGGACATGTGGACAACAAAAAAAACAGGAGGCAGTGTAGCTACTCCTGTTTAACTATCGCATTTCAATCATTAGCTAACAAAACTGAAATGCTGAACTGCTTAGCAAGCATCCTGAGAAGCTTCCGACAAGTGAGCTAACATAAATATTACTGTGCAAACATGAAGATGAAAAAGATATCAAGGCCACACACGAACTTAACTCTCTAAAACGGATCCATTCAGAGTCAACATCACAGCTCCAAGGTGCCGGCGTTTTAAATGCTCGTGGACTGCAGTAGAGCTGTCATGGACGCAAAGCTCTGCTTTCATTGTCTGCATTTAGCTTTGTTTGTTTTCTGTGAAATGCTTTCGCGTTTTTTTTTTTATCTCAATTTTCTTACATCCTCTCGGTTTGCTGTTCGTGCTACGTTCTTCTTCGTTACTATTGAGTGCAGTCTTGGCAGACGACAAAGGCGATCCTCCCCCTATAGTTTCCCGTAGTGTACTGCAGTTACAAAAATCCATTTACGTGGTTTTAGAGTATGACGCGTTGACGATGAAATTCGGCGTCAACTAATTTTTATAGTCCACGTCATGGATTATGGCGCCGAATCATTGCAGCCCTAGTTCAAATGTCAATGTAATATACAATATCTAATTTAATATCTAATATATACAAGTAATTGCTAGAAGAGGCATTGGTTAGCACATATCAGTCTGAGTGAAACATCTCTTTTTGATCAAATGAGGATCCAAAGGTCAGGGAGGGATTGAAACCTCGTTGCTTGAGGTTGATATGCAGAGGCACTCTTCTATCAATAGGCTTCCTCTCTCGGTCCACAGCTCTTTCACTGGCTTCTGATAGGCCTGCATCTGTCTCATTTGTTAGTTGCTAGGCAACAGGCCTTCTGTGTGTGTGCGCGTGTGCATGTGTGCTCACACGTTGCTGTGGCAATGTCAGGCTTTAGAGAGGGGGGGGAGAAAGGGAGATGTTGAAAATAGAGAGAAAGGCAGATGAGAGAGAAGTACTCAGAGAGGTGAGAGGAAAGAAATGAGAATGAGTCAGAGCACTGATGAAGCTGAGGGACTGGAGAGGAGAGAGCCAAAATGCACTAGATTGTCGCTGGCCTTTCCTGCAGCCGAGCTGCATATATATACAGGCCTGCCACTATCTTAGCGAGGTCACTGGCAAAGACAGCGTGATTTACCAGACTGGCAGGCAGGCAGCAAGCCCTGAGCTGTTATTGGATGGAACAGAGAGGTGTAAGGGAGAGTGGACGTGCTCAGAATAGAAAATCAGACAGTGATTGGATTCCTCCCCACATCTCACTCTTCTCTTGCTCCCTGGCTCTCTCTCCTCCTAGATAATAGGACCACTCCCACTCACATTTCAGATATATTTTGTCATATCCAGATGTGGTCATCCTCAAATCAGCATTTAAGCATAACATTGACTTTAAAGTAGAGAAGGCACAAAAGATTCACATCTCATAACGTCGTATTTTACCAGAAACTTTTTTTTTTGCTGAAAATGCAAAGTAGTTAGCATATCTCATGTGTGATTTTCTATTTTTCTTTTTTAATAAAACTGTAGAAGCTTGGCCTCCACCCGCAGAAGCAGAGATAATCACAGTTCTTTAATACAGCACTATGCACAAAGTAATTCTGCGTCTTTTGTAGGCATGTATTTTCTTTTTTCGCATAATGCATCTTCTCTCTGTGCTTGTTTTTGCATTAGCACATATGGTAAATGGCCTGTATTTATATAGCGCTTTACTAGTCCCTAAGGACCCCAAAGCGCTTTACATATCCAGTCATCCACCCATTCACACACACATTCACACACTGGTGATGGCAAGCTACATTGTAGCCACAGCCACCCTGGGGTGCACTGACAGAGGCGAGGCTGCCGGACACTGGCGCCACCGGGCCCTCTGACCACCACCAGTAGGCAACGGGTGAAGTGTCTTGCCCAAGGACACAACGACCGAGACTGTCCAAGCCGGGGCTCGAACCGGCAACCTTCCGATTACAAGACGAACTCCCAACTCTTGAGCCACGATCACCCGATTGTGCGTGTGTGTGTGCGTGTTCATGTGTCATTCTCTTCTTCTCTACACACGTTTATAATGAAGTGAATGGGCCCAGGTCAGGGACTGAGCAGCCAAGCTGGGCTTTGGTTGCCAGGATACAGCAGCCGAGCCAGGCTGGTTTTATTTGCACACCAAACAGGCTAGCTAGCTGCTGCTGCTGCTGTTGCTGTCTTTCTGTAGATTTATCTGCTGCATAGCATGTCAATAGACTGCAGGGTAAGCACATACATAAACTAGGGCACAATGATTTGGTACAGTTTTGTTTTGTTTTTTACGGGGGGGGGGGTTTTATCTATAATTTGAAGATTTTATAATGCTTTATAATCAATAATCAATAATATTATATATATAATATATTTTTATATATATATATATATATATATATATATATATATATATATATATATATATATATATATTTATTTATTTATTAGGGGTGCAACGATATTCGTATCGATATTGAACCGTTCGATACAGTGCTTTCGGTTCGGTACGCATATGTATCGAACAATACAACATTTGTAATTTATTTTATCAACTTTCCTTCTGACGATGCTGTCTGTGTTGAGCGCTCAGTGAATCTGTGTTCGACTACTCCGCCTAGGCTGCACTGTCGAGCGCAGATCCACTGAGCGCTCAACACAGACAGCATCGTCAGAAGGAAGAGCGCAGGGCACCTCCCCCACCCTCATTCAGATGTGGTGTTTGGAATTATTTTGGTTTTCATGTGGCGTATGACCCTGAAGGTAAGCGAGTCATGGACTAAAGTAAAACAGTATGTTGGATGTGCCACACAATGCTCAATTACATGGGTGGGAACTAGTGTGTTAGCACAGTTAGCTCGTTAACGTGTTGGCCGTCTAGCCCCATGCACGGGGCGATCGGCGGTAGCTCGTTAACGGAGATTTGCCGTGTTGCGGCGTTAAGGTCATTTCAACGAGATTAACCTGAAAGCACTAGTGGGAACACAACGAATATGACTGCACATTTACGCCGACATCATCCTAGTGCAAAGACAAAAACAACAAGCATGCTACTAACTTTAGCCGAGTCATTTAGACAGCTGTTAGCACATGATTCTCCTTATGCTGCTGAGAATATAGCCCAGAAGAAGCGGATAGTATAGCTTTTATTTTGGAAAGAGCCATTTCTCTGTAATAAACTCTCTTTTCCAAAGATGAGTGATTCCTCAATCAGATACAGGGCTTGCAATATCGCTAGCCCGACGTCCCGGAGCTAGCGATTTTTCCAGTCGGGCTATTGTAGGAAAAATATATGTCAATGCTTTTGCATTCTTTCGGAAATGTAGCTGGGTAATTATGTCATTGGCATCGGTGAGCCACTGTCAATATGTGACATATTGAAATCGTGTTTGAATTTGCGCTTGTTTTTTTGCTTTCACTTTGCAATCGTGCGAACTGTGTATAGAGAGCGACAGCACTGATCTTTGAGTGATGATAATTTGTGCACCAATTCCTCTGACATCGTCTTATTAATCGTTAGCTTACTATGCAAACATGACAAGTGAAATCTCCCGCAGCTTAAACATGTGAGAGGTTGATCGCGCAGAGAATCGCTGAGCTTATGTGAGTGAGTGTGTAAAAGCATTTCAGTTCTGCTGAGCCAAATAAGACAGGTCAGGGTGAAGAAGTGACAGCCAAAGAAAAGCTTACCACAAAACGGAGAAGTTATGACAAATCAGACTATAAGGCAAAAAGAAAGTGCAGCTTTATGGTTTCATGGACAAAAGAATTTCTGTGGCTGCAATATGACGAGCTAAATAACCAGGGCTGCACATAAGTGGTCCGCAGGTGCGCATTCGCTGTCAAAATAAAAAACACGTACAAGGGTTAGGGTTAAATTTAAAAACTGTACTTTTGAGTTAAAATATATATTCATAATTTTAATAAATGACAAATTAAGAAGGCATGAACATTTTTTTGTATCAAAAAAATATCGAACCGTGACACCAAAGTATCGAACCGAACCGAACCGTGAATTTTGTGTATCGTTGCACCCCTAATTTATTTATTTATATATATATATAAAAATACAATAATATATATCAAATCTAAATAATATATATCAAATCTAAATAATATATATCAAATCTAAATAATGGGAAGCGAGGCAGAATAAATATGATTATTTGGTGTTAAATTTTAACTTAAATTCCTATTGCACCCTCAAAATTAATAAGAAAATAAAGTTCTTCATTATAAACAAACATAGATGCTTTCTCCTTGTACTCAAAATTAAGTGGTCTGCTTTTTCCAATAACTACCAAGTGTGGAAAAACTCTGTGGCTTTTTTACTGGTGAGAAATCTGTATTTGAGGTAAATAGGTTGGGGCTGAAAATGTATTTTGCATCAGCACTTTTTATGTGGAATTGTAACTGGTAAATTCACCATGAATTGTCAAATGGATAACCTAGCAGGAGATATGAGGATTTGTGCTCCCAACTAAGATCTTTATTATCTTTTAAATATAGATGCTAAAAGATGTTTTTCACCATTACATTTCTGCCAAAGGGAGTTTGTATTGCTTTACCAGTTTGTGTAATCCTCTAACGTATCACAGTATTTAGGGGTGAGTCATGCTAAATCAAGGCTGTGTCAGTATCTGTTCTTAGGCATTATTTTGAACTGGTGTCTTTGGTTGAGTACACTTGAAAGGCCTTGATCTTACTAGAGCTATAGATCCAGAATGCAAAGAATCACAACTGCAACTCCTGAGCATCTCTGCTATGAGGACATTTGACCTGCATAACACTTGTTTCACCATTTATGATACAATGGAGAAGTCATGGCACATCTGTTAGCCAACATCAAGATACGAGTTGACTGCTTGGCAGTTTGTGTGTGTGTGTTTGTGTGCGCGGTGCTGATTCGTATCTGATTGTGCAATATGCAGCGAGGTCGATACACGCACGACGCACACAAACACGAGCACAGGCAGACACAGCAACATGCCCATCCCTGTGTGCAGCTGCTGCACTGTTCAGCTGTCAGAGTGGAAAATTTGAGGTGTGTTTTTGTGTGTACATTGAGAGTTGGGAGTGGCGCGGGGCTGGGGCAAACAATTGCTTTTCAAATCTGCACCTGTACCTCTGCTATAGTTGTTTGTGTCTTTATGTCTCTGTTTTCCCCATACATAATCAAAATTGTCTGTCTGTATTAGAGCAGCTGCTTGGTTGTGCTGGCTATGGTAGAGTTTGGTCTGTGAGCCTTTGAGGTTGAGGTGTTTTGCAGTTTTATTGCAGCAGATATATGCAATAGCATTTTCATTTATATAACAGCACTTCTTATATGCTTGATAAGAAAACTCCATGTGTGTCACTGTACACATTATCTTTAAATAGAACATTAATTTTGTATGAGCGGGCACACTAATGTCCCTTGTGCTTTAAAAGAAATAAATTCACAGCTGTGTGCCCTTTTATTAAATGCTACTGCATTTATGTCCATTCTTCTATTTTATCTGCCTTGTAGGCTTTGAAACCATTGTAAACTAACTCTTGAAGTTGACCTCATGCCAGTGCAAGTGTGCTTGTGATGTGTCCCAGTGCTTCTGCAAGTATGCACATGGTATGCTGCAATATGCTGAAGTGTTGGCCTCCATCTGACCGCAGAGGGAGTGGCTCGGGATAGAGAGGATGCTACAGGAGGATGAAGAGAGAGAGGGACAGGGGGCATAGAAAGAATGGTGTGTGTGTTTATTCAGGGGTGAGAGAAGCTTGGAGAGTAGTACTGGCAGGTCCGGTCCTTCATTTAGAAGAGATTGCTTCTCTGGCTCAACACTCACCACTCCTTTCTGCAGTTATCTCCATGGCCACGTCTAACTTGGCTGACGTCATGCATAATACATTAAAACTCAACAGTGCAGTGCGTGTTTTTTTTGTTTCTTTCTCCCTACCCCTGATGTCAGGGAGCGAGTCAGCAGGCAACAGTTAATTGGTTGCTTATAAACTTAAAATGTATTGCCCCGTTGATTAAAAATGTAACTACAGATGATTTGTCTCTGAAATGCATATTTTATATATCTACTTTGCAAACCCAAAAGTTGTGAAGAGAAGAGAATTGAAATGGGACACCGTTACAACAAACACATTTGACAAAACTTTGTAAAACACAAACAAAAGCTAGGCTGGAAAATGTAAATGAACTGTTGAATTTAGTAACTCATACAGCCACAACAAAAACCCTCAGATTATCCTGCAGCTACTTATGAGTAACAGGACAGAGATGAGGAAGACGTGAGGACGGTTCCTCACTACAAATCGAGTGCGTTAATTAATAATTCTGGGATGTTTTGGTTGAACAGCCCTCTTCGTGTTATGTCACAAGTAGCTAAGGGATTTGTTCTAAAATTATCCTTTTAATTTATTATTAACTTTCTTGTGTGCTCTGTAACCCTGTCTTTCGTTGCCTTAAACTGAGGTCATGGTCTTGTGTCGTGACATTCCATTGAAAAAAAAAATTTCTTCTTCCAGTTTGGAAGTCCCTTAGGTTTTTGCCAGAAAGTTTAACTTTGATCTCACATGTCCACAGAATATTATCTAGCAACATTATCCAGCAAGTCTTGTGAAATATCTGGAGAGTCTTTTCAGATGTGCTGCGATGTCCTGATATGAACACCATTCTTATTCAGTGTTTCTTCTTATTGTGGACAAGTTGTCGAGATTTGTGCAGTTGTTCTGCTGTTACCTTTTGGTCTTTTTTCACCTAATTTGGGATTATTTTTGGTGTGCTCTTTACAGGACGCCCATTCCCAGGTAGTGGACCTGAATTCTAGCCATTTGTAAATGCTTCTAGCCTGAAAATGTAGTAGCAATCTTGCCATGGTTCACATCAACTGATCTCTCTCGAAAAGACACGGCTTTGACAGTAATCAGACTTTGTATGCCTTTATTTATAGGGAGTGACACCTCTTAAGCCACACTTACAATCTCATCTCCTTAATTGGAACACCTGACACCAAGTAGGTTTAGGCAAAGTCAGTGGCACAAAAGTGTACCGTGTGGAATTTCTCAGTGTGTTTTATCATATTGCATTTGTCTCCGGTTTGAAGGCCGCGTTTTATGACTAATCAATGTAGAAATCCTGATCATTCCTTATGGGTCACCAATGTTTCTGGCACCTTAAAGATAGCAAATGCTTAAACTTCTTTTCAACCGTTAACACCTCAAAACACCTGAAAGTTGTTTTGTTCGCTGGCCTAGATTACTATTCAGCACCACTTTAACGCACTCCCACTATATGCAAGCTCATGATCACTTACATTTCTGAATATGTAGATAAAACCCACCAAGTAATTGAGTGGGAGTAGTTTTTGCAGTGGTTGCCAAGTTAGTAATGTCTGGTTTCCATTACACATCATCTTATAAAGGCTGAAATTAAACTAAATAGTGTAATGTTAATCAAACACTCATTTTCTTTAGTAATGTTGAATGAATTTGCAGTTTGTTCTTGGAGAAAATGACTTTGTCTGTTGGTTGTAAAACATCCCAAAGTGACATTTTGTAGAAATCTTGTATGTACACTCATAAATGGACATATGAAATTAATCAACTGTTCAGCGGCGAAACACAGACACACTGTCAGCAGATATTGGGTGTCTTGTTATTGGCATGAAATTACACAGGAAATGATGCCCCTTGGTTTTGAACAGGGTTTCCTCTCCATGTGTGCCTTTGTGTGACTGCAAGCTTGCAAACAGCATTTTCTTGTGTTTCACATATCAGCGAAATGCTCGGTTGCTATTATCATCTATCATAGTAGTCCCAAAATAGTGCAGATTATTGTTCTAGAAGCCTCGCTGACCCAGTTTAATGTGTGTGTCTGTGCGTGGCTGCAGTGTTTGTTTATTTCTGAGAGCGGTCGACCTTCCTGTCACTTTGTTTGGTGTGGTGAGAGGTGGGAGTTGAGGGAGATTGCAGCAAGTGCCTACCAGTAGCAAAGAGGGACTAACAATGAACTGTGCGAGTGAGGAAGGTGCCTGTGGTTTGCTGTGTTTCTCATGTCTTATTCTTTACAGCTGTAAAGGGGGTCAGCACGTCCACTGCAGTTGTGTGCCTATCTGGTTGGCTGGCTGGCTGTCTTGACTTGACTGACTTGCCTGGAAGGATATAAATAGCAGTCTTTGAATAGGATAACTGCAGAGCGAAGGGAAGAAGGGTGGGGGGAGGGGAGTGGAGTGGAGATGGAAGTGGCGCCAGGGAAGATAGGAGTGCCAGTGTCTCAAAGTAGAGGGAAAAAATAATGCAGCCATGGCCTCATCTGTTCACTCACTCAGTCAGTCACAGGGATGATCACATTTGGACGCACTCTTTAGAGAAAGTACATTACAGAGGAGAGAATTGAGGAAAGGAATGTATGATTAATTCATGGCCCTGTGAAGCAGGCGGCCATGAAGGAAAGGCAGTGGATAGTAATGCACATATTGTTGTGTACTTGCACGTAAGGCAAAGTAGACACTAAGAACACAGAGGACAATAAACTGTACAGAACTCTCATGGTTTATTGTGAATTTACAATAAAACCACTTATACCAGAGATGATTGTTTTTGTTGTTGTTGCTGTAATACAATGGATCACCTTCCTTAGTCACTATGGCAAGGATGCCATAAATTAGTACAGGGTAAAGCCCACAATTACAAGGGCTGGCTAGCTTTGGCGGTAAGTAGCTGTTTGGGTTTTTGTTGAGACGTGCCGGTTAAATTTCTAAAGACATTCCTCAGCTGTTCCAAGGCCCACAACATGTGCATTATGCAATATCTTGGACATAGTCTGCCCTGTTGTCATTCCCAAATTCTAGTATGTCAGCACTTAAGATGTAGCTGATATGAATAGCATGCCTCTGTTAAAAGTAATTGTACTTTGATTGGGTTTACACTTAACAGAGATTTCTAACAACTTTTTTTAAGTATTCAGGCGGCTCTTACTGCTCTTTGGGTTCTGCCTGGTGAACAGATAAGCCCTTTGCCTGCCACAGCTGCAGCTCTCCTCCCTCTTTAAATGCTCTTCCTCCAGAGCCAGGGGTGTAATGGTTGAAAGTGGAGTGCTTGATGTACCACTAATGGCTGCATCGTCTGGCAGTGTGTAAATGTGTTTTCAATGAAACGTCAGGTGCTAAACTCCCCCTCCCCTCCATCCACACACCATTTTGTTTTTCTCTTTGTTCCAGACGGTTGATGACGATGCAATGGCAGCGTGAATGAAGCTTGGCGTGGGGAGAGCTGAACGATGCCCAAAGGTGGGGGTTCTAAAACCCCCCAGCTGGACCACTTCCCACTCAACACCGACATGGTGGAAAAGCAAGGTGGGAAAAAGGTAAGATTGAAAAGCATACAGTAAACACAGTGCACAGCAACAAAGCCTGTTTCACTTGGAGAAACATGAGTTAAAGTAATGACAAAATTAGTTTTAGATTGGGGTTTAGATCATCATTGAACTGAATGACAAAGACACGTGGTCTTCAGCAGAAATCATTTACTCCCTTTAAACAGCACTTTCTGACCTTTTGGTCATAAACCTGAGACGCTCACATCAGTTTAGTTATTTAGTAATTACCAGTTTATCTCCGTAAGCTTGACAGTTCCTTACGCAACATCAAAAAGATTTCTGTCCCAAACTAATGTTGTTGTTTACCAGTCACACCATGCTTTGCATTGGCTCTGTGGACCAGCTGGAGGCAGGTTCTGACTTGTCAGCTTACAGAGCTCATCTCAAATGTACTGTGGAGTAGAGCAATGTATGTGTTGCATCACTCTGCAATTTATAGGTATTTACTTTTAGTTTAACAACCAAAGTAATGAGTAGAATGTAGTGTGTAAATGAAATAATTAAAAAGAGTAAGATTCTTCTTTGCACATTTGATTGTATGGTAAGCTCTGTCCCAGCTCATTCCATGGAAATATAAATATTGATGTATGTTTCTAGGGGTGTGCTGTTCCCATATTTCAGACTGGTTTTTGGTGATCTTTGGTGGTCTTGTTCAGGCTTTGCTTTGCCACACCTCAGCTGTAGCGTGTTGGTTGCTAGCCAGAGTGAATTTAAAAGCAAAGCAATATGGTTTAGAAGTATTTTACACTTGCTACACCAATAGTTGTTGTTGTTTTGGGGTTTGTTTGTTTTTTATTAATGTTTGCAAAAGTTTTTTAGTTAACCACAAACGGGTCAAGTGAGTTGATACAGCTAAAAACTTGTCTTTAGTTCAATCAAAGAGACATCATAAAAATTGCTTCATTTAAGCCGTATCCTGTCAGCCTCATGGTAAGCGCATGTATGTGCAGGAAGACGAGCAACCAGTGCAGCTGTAAGAGCATTATGCAGCAACCTAATGAGATTAGTGCAAAAAATTTAAAAGAACGACCCAAATACATTTTTATTTTTCATTTGATTTACAGTGGGGCAAAAAAGTATTTAGTCAGCCACCGATTGTGCAAGTTCCCCCACCTAAAATGATGACAGAGGTCAGTAATTTGCACCAGAGGTACACTTCAACTGTGAGAGACAGAATGTGAAAAAAAAATCCATGAATCCACATGGTAGGATTTGTAAAGAATTTATTCGTAAATCAGGGTGGAAAATAAGTATTTGGTCAATAACAAAAATACAACTCAATACTTTGTAACATAACCTTTGTTGGCAATAACAGAGGTCAAACGTTTACTATAGGTCTTTACCAGGTTTGCACACACAGTAGCTGGTATTTTGGCCCATTCCTCCATGCAGATCTTCTCGAGAGCAGTGATGTTTTGGGGCTGTCGCCGAGCAACACGGACTTTCAACTCCCGCCACAGATTTTCTATGGGGTTGAGGTCTGGAGACTGGCTAGGCCACTCCAGGACTTTCAAATGCTTCTTACGGAGCCACTCCTTTGTTGCCCGGGCGGTGTGTTTTGGATCATTGTCATGTTGGAAGACCCAGCCTCGTTTCATCTTCAAAGTTCTCACTGATGGAAGGAGGTTTTGGCTCAAAATCTCACGATACATGGCCCCATTCATTCTGTCCTTAACACGGATCAGTCGTCCTGTCCCCTTGGCAGAAAAACAGCCCCATAGCATGATGTTTCCACCCCCATGCTTCACAGTAGGTATGGTGTTCTTGGGATGCAACTCAGTATTCTTCTTCCTCCAAACACGACGAGTTGAGTTTATACCAAAAGTTCTACTTTGGTTTCATCTGACCACATGACATTCTCCCAATCCTCTGCTGTATCATCCATGTGCTCTCTGGCAAACTTCAGACGGGCCTGGACATGCACTGGCTTCAGCAGCGGAACACGTCTGGCACTGCGGGATTTGATTCCCTGCCGTTGTAGTGTGTTACTGATGGTGACCTTTGTTACTTTGGTCCCAGCTCTCTGCAGGTCATTCACCAGGTCCCCCCGTGTGGTTCTGGGATCTTTGCTCACCGTTCTCATGATCATTTTGACCCCACGGGATGTGATCTTGCGTGGAGCCCCAGATCGAGGGAGATTATCAGTGGTCTTGTATGTCTTCCATTTTCTGATGATTGCTCCCACAGTTGATTTTTTCACACCAAGCTGCTTGCCTATTGTAGATTCACTCTTCCCAGTCTGGTGCAGGTCTACAATACTTTTCCTGGTGTCCTTCGAAAGCTCTTTGGTCTTGGCCATGGCGGCGTTTGGAGTCTGACTGTTTGAGGCTGTGGACAGGTGTCTTTTATACAGATGATGAGTTCAAACAGGTGCCATTCACACAGGTAACGAGTGGGGGACAGAAAAGCTTCTTACAGAAGACGTTACAGGTCTGTGAGAGCCAGAGATTTTCCTTGTTTGAGGTGACCAAATACTTATTTTCCACCCTGATTTACGAATAAATTCTTTACAAATCCTACCATGTGGATTCATGGATTTTTTTTTTCACATTCTGTCTCTCACAGTTGAAGTGTACCTCTGGTGCAAATTACTGACCTCTGTCATCATTTTAAGTGGGGGAACTTGCACAATCGGTGGCTGACTAAATACTTTTTTGCCCCACTGTATCTCTTTGCTGTTTTACTGTTGTTGTTTGTTATTTCACTAAAAACAGCCAATTCAGCTAATTTATAGTTGCGGATGTATTTATTTGTTGCATTTAATTTTTCTAAGTCGGAAAAGATAGCGTTGACTCAAGACTGATGTTGCCTTACACATATAGATCCCCAGTTGTTTCCCAAGTATAAAAATACAGTGTAATAATTCAACACACTCACTGGATCGCTACTAGGTATCAGCAGATACCCAAAGCCAGGGTACTGTAGAAGAACGTAAGATATCTGATTGGTTTTTATTCTGTTTTTTGCAAATGTCATTTGACTCCATGACATGGAAATGGGGCAAAAGTGAAACCTGTGCATAGTTATGCACTGTCCCCTCTCTGACAACATGGGCTATCAAAATAGGTATGTTCAAATCACATGAATGCATAAGTACTGGTATGTGCAAAAGTTAAATCAAACAGAAAAATGGGAATGAAGCAGATTTTTTTTTTTTTTAATTTGAGAAGTTCATGTGTGCATGTGATGCAGTTCTGGACTTCAGACTTCTCTCTAACCTTTCTGTGCATACATTATAATGTATGTTAATAAGGTGATGCTCTTTAGGTTGGGCTTTTCCCATCAGTGCAGTGTTTTACATCTTGAGCTTGTTAGAACACTAAAGTCAGTCTGGGATGACATAAATGGGATGTCCTAAATCCACTGAGGAACAGTTGCAGGTTTTTCAAGAAAAACCTCCCTGACGAGTACCTTTTAAAATACAAAAATAAAATTAAATAAAATTTCTTTCTCAAACTCACTTTAGCTTACTGCCTAAAATGTTTGTGTTACTATATATCAGGCGTAGGAAGCTTACTATAAGGCATCAAATCTCTGTCTGTCTTTTTTTGCACAATCAGGAGTTCAGCAACGAAACCTGCAACACAGATGAACGTTAATCTGCATCCACACTGTTCACTAAAACTTTGAAATTGGTGCTTAATTCCCTTGATAACCCTATATGTTTTTACTACCAGGTCATATGTTAAACACCAGTTTGTTTTACTCTCATTAGTAGTTGCTTGACTCACTTGCCTTGAAGTTGAAAATGGTTTATCTCAGGTCCCTGCCAGTGGTTATTTCTTTATTGCATATTATGACATTAACATGCTACCTAGTAACCACTTACCAACAGGCTAAAAAGTATCCCATTATTTTTAATTTCATAACGGTAACATCTAATTTATAGCCACAAAGCATTACACTCATGTTACTTGGTTTGGCAACCAAACAACAGACTAAAATCACAGACCAAACCATACTGTAGCTTGGGCACCAGCATGTACTAGTCATCAACTCATGATAGGTTGCGATTCCCCCTCCCTGACTTTTTTCTTGTTGATGTTGGTTAATGTCTCTTTACTTGACTTGTACAGATTTTATAAGTGTCGCCACAATAAGTGGTGTAAAGTTGTGATTTAGTAGGGGAATCTATATAGACTGCATGCTTACTTTAATAAAAAATTTGCATTTGGTATGTGTACTGTATTGCAAGACAAATGATACAATATATTGTGGTATGAATACTTTATTCCACCAGTCCTGCATATTTGCTATATTTTGTTTTCTTCTTGCCACATCTTCGACTGAGCTATTATTTAATACAACATACCTGCGCAGGTCTTTGTACTTGCGTAATCTTCTTACTCTCAGTTGTATCTTGTAGTTATTAATGATTGATAAACAGCTCGACGGAGATTCCTTTTAATTAAACTATAGTTCTTGCATTTGACTTCAGCACAAATGCTTAATTAAATAATGGACTATTGCATAATAGACTTGGGTTCAGTGTTTGTTGTCTTAAAAAGCCCTAAGTCACATGTCTGAAGTGCTTTTGAATTGGTGTCACCTTATTGCCCAGTTATGACGTATTCACTACCTTGAATTTGACACAGATACTGTCGTCACTGTTTGTGTTGGAACAAAGTTTTGGGCGCAGCTTGATGATGTCATGTGTGTATTAACTGTTCAGCTACCAGCAGCAGCTCTGAGAGGTGTAGAAAGCAGAGGTACAGCTTATGCAGGCATGGATTTACAACCCTCTGCAAAGGATTGCATCAGACTCTGGTATGGAGGGAGGGAGGGAAAGAAGCGAACAGGGGTGGGTGGAAAACTGAGTGAGACGAAGAGAGCACGCATTGCTAGGAGACCACCAAACAGGGTGTCGTGTGAAGGCAGATCAGAGGAAAGTCTTGAGTTGTCAAAGCTTTGCTTACACTTAATTCTCCAAAATCAACCCGGTTGAACTTTAGAGATTTGAGTTGGTGAATTGACCATTTTTCCCCAGTCCAGTTAACCAGAGCTATATGATGGTTCTTTTGTTTGTTTGTTTGCTTTAAGAAATAATTCACATAGTGTTTTCCATGCTTAAGATGTACTGTAGCTTTAAACGTATGCATCATAATTTCGCTCAAATGGTGTGTTCTCTCTTTGTGGGAGTGAGCGGGGATGCAGACGGGCAGACAGAAAGATCAGCTCATTGTAGCTGACACTGTTTGTCTCTACTGTACCATGACATCATGGTCTTATGACTGGGGCAGGGCAGGGGGAGGAGTTCAAAGAGTTGATACATAATAGAAAACCTGCCCTCAGGATAGAGATAGATGAGCAGGGTACTGAAGATAGGACAGAGAAATTAGGTGAATTAAAGCGTCTGTTTGTACGTTATCTCACCTCTGTCTTGCATCTTACGTTATGAGTCCTTAAACCTGTGTAGTTAACGGAGTCGTCAAATGATTAGATCCTTCCTGTAGAAGTTTTGCTTGAGCATTTGTATAGGGAGTTATAGGGAGCTATAGTGGACTGATTTTTTTTATTTTTCACTCTGTGCTGAATCCTGTGTATGCTTTTTGTTTTTTGTTTTTGAACGCTTAATCACAGATGGTGTCGTCTGAATCATACATGGAGTCATTGCTGAAATTCCAGTATTGACTACTGTATTGTAAGAGAGTACATTTAGACTTTCACGATACCGACCAGAACCTTACATGACAAATAATGTAATTATGAAAAACACTTTTCTTTTTAGGTAATATCATTTATTTTTAAAAAAAGATCCTTTAAAAGCATGGTATCCTTTTAATGCCACAACAATGTCCCATTTTTAGCATATAAACAGTATCAGCTCTCTTTTGTTTCATTTTATTTTTGTTGTTGTTTATGGACTGATTCTTATAGCGCTTTTCTACTCTCCTGGAGTACTCAAAGTGCTCTGTACAACACGCTGCATTCACCCATACACACCCTTTCACCCAAGCACTGTAATCTATACTGTCAGTGCATTACTGTCCTTCATACGTGTTCATACTCCGATGGATGCATTGGAGAGCAAGTCGGGGTTAGTATCTTGCCCAAGGATATTTGGCATGCATACTGGGGGAGCCAGGGATCGAACCACCAACCTTCCAATCAGCAGCTGACTTCCTCTACCTCCTTAGCATAAGCATGTAGTACATTAAATATAGAAACCTAAATACATGAGTCATGACTTAAATCCCTGATAAACCCACCACAGTGGTCGCAATGATCACGGCCCCAATCTTGTCTCACAGTCACTCACATTTATACCCACCGTTAAGGCGCAGGAAACCACTGCAGTATTCTCCTGAGCGATAGGTGTCACCACTCAGACAATATCGCCACAGAAGAAGAAGTCAAAACACGGAAGCAAAGACTTTGTCGGGTGTTGTTTTGCAAAGGTTTTTCCACACAATCGTACACTCGTGTCTTCAACCCAGCTGCGGCAGCCACGGCACAACGTGCCAGGTTACAAAGATCTTGAGGTGCACAAATGGCCAAAGCGCTGCAAAGTGTCACACAACACACTATGTGATGTCAAAATCAGCACGCAAAATATCAAGCATAATAGGTCCATTACTGGGGGACACGTTAAAAACATTTTTTGTTACACAGATGCAACACTTGTCTTTTAATATTGTGTTTTTGTCATCTACAAATATCTCTAAGTGTCCACTTTGAATTGATTCCTAATGTATTGCAATTAGGAATGCAGCGTATGGCTTTGACTTCATATATTTGCTCAGTGAGAAGCTACTGCTTTCCTCTTTAAAAATAATTCTGTGTTGAATTCTGTGTATTCTAGTTAAAAATGTATATAAATTAATAATGAATAATTGTTAGTAGCTCGTTGTAAGAGATACAAACCCAGCTTCAGTTCCATTCCCAAGCCTGGATAAATGAAACGGCTGCATTAGGAAGGGCATCCAGCGTAAAATCTGTGCCAAATCACATATGTGCATCCATCAGCTGTGGCGACTCCTAAAGAAAGGGACCAACATAAAGTAGCTTTAATAATGAATAATTATTTACTGCTACCACACAAGAAACTATTATGAAGATGACATCATAAACAACTTGTAGACATCTTCCACTGTTTGTGGTCTGTGGGGGTCTTTTTGTTTGTTTTTAAAAAAGGTATTCTGGATAAATTAGTTTGCATGAGCACCCAAACACAGAACAACCGTTAAGTTAAGCTGGGCAAACACATAAGTATTTACATCTGTTGATAGCAGATACACAGGGGTTTGTGATTGTTTCCAGCAGCTGTAGACCCCAGAGCCAAGCCGGCGTCAGCTTAGCCTCCTCTCCCTGTGCCTGGCTCTTTTACTGTGGCCAGGAATCTAGGAGGAAACTCTGGAAAAACTTTTGCTTTGAGAAGCTCTTAATAGCTAGAAGAGTCAGGCCAGTGAATTCAGTAGGAAGGTATAGCCAGAGACATTATGAAAGAGGGACACGGCGACTTAAAAATATGGTGGTAGATGTATAACCTCCAGGGGGGAAAAGCTTTTTATAAACGGAGTTTGCGGTCAGCAAACTTGTGCAGTCTTTTATCAGATGTTATTTCCTGGTGACCATTGAAATTAAAGTTAATTTAATTAATGCTTCAAAATGTGCCTGAGGGTGTTTTCAAGGTGGCAGCTGAGTCAGGAATTGCTTCTAGGACTTTAAAGTAAGGTAGACAAATAAAGTGCACTGCTCTGATGAAGACACTTGCTCACCCCAGTGTTTTGTTGCTTTCACAGGATAAGGTGTTATCAAACAAGACTCCCAAATTGGATCGCAATGATGGGGTCAAAGAGATGAAAGAAAAGGCCTCTAAAAGGAAGCTGCCCTTCACTGCTGGAGCAAATGGAGACCAGAAAGATTCTGACTCAGGTAAGGCTGTATTGCTGTGTGTTTACGCTCATGTTTCTGCATCTCGATCACCTTGTGACTTTGTATAGACTCAACTGGTTCTTATATAGCGCTTTTCTACTCTACCTGAGCACTCAGTGCGGAAATCAAAGAGAACGGAGAGTAGTTAGCACTGGTGTGCGAACAGGGCTTGACCTATGTGAAGTGAAAGTGCTCCCAACTTTGAATTAGCTGGTTGTTTGAGAATCAAGGAGTTTGTACCTACAATCATAGTCTAAAAGGAGAGGAAGACCACACAAAATCATGATCCAATTAAGTGGGGGTTTGGGCAACATACAAGCCTGACCAGGCCTGGGTTTGGTAAGGCTCCAGCTGTTTTCTTTTAATTAGGGAGAGAAGGACTAGTCCTCACGCTTGTTTGACTTTGGGCTTTAAGGGTTCAGGATTTAGTTTGTTGATAATGGTCCAGCTTAGAGGCTTTGGTAACAGTCTTCATCAGCACTGGGTGAGTTGCTAAATTGGTTCATGTTCAGTGTTTACACTTGGGGAAAAAACCTTTCCTCTCCACACACAAGAGGAAAACTACAAGTATGCAACAGATGACTGTTAGGGCATGAGGATGTGTTTAGCAAGATTGGACAAGTATTTTGTAAACACATAATGTTGTATGTGATTACTCCTCAACTTAAGCAAATTATAAATAAATTAAAAAGTTTGAGAGGCTGTAATATGTCTTAAATCTCTGGACATTTGTGTATGCGTGTTCTTCACTTCCATTTAAGTTGCAAGATTATTTCATGTTCTTCTTCACAAATGTTTACTTGTTGTGCATTAATATTCTAATCTCTTCTGCTGAATTCATTTTATTTATCCATTAGTTTTTTTTATCTTGAGATAATCTTCACCCTACCTCAATCACACGAGATGCGAAATCTAAAGACGGGAACATTAGCTGGAAATTCTTTTAGTATACTAATAGTTTCATGTTGTCTTCCAGCGCCTTGCCTTTCTTTGTCTCTGATCTGAGCTATATTGTGTTAGTTTCTAAGATTTACACACTGTACAAGCTTTGAAGATTAGCTGGCTCCTGGCATTGCACGCTTTCCAGTCACGTGAGAAGTTTATTAGGTTGCATTGTGTCATAGCGACAGACCTATTTTTGTTAGCGGTAGCTACCCAGGTAGTATATGGGGGCAGTAAAATGTGTGTTGTTAACCTGGACTTCCACCTGCATGAAAATTGGCGTTTCTACATATGTGTGTTTTGTAGTCTGTGGCCTTTCAATTGACCCTACTGGGACTGTTTTTAACCTCTCTGCAAAGTTTTACACCTCGAACACGTCACAGCCCCCCCCACCCTTCTTAATCTGTGCCTCTCTTCCAATGCTCATTTCCTTTGTGGCTTGCACACTGGTGACGGATAAATATAGCTGTTTAGAGAGCACGATTAATACGTTTTTTAAAATTCGTACAGTATACCCTTCTATTATATTCCAATCAAAATTATATCACCCAGTATGGGTCTTTTTTGTGTCTTTGTTTATTTTTTTATTCAGGCACGGTGTGTCTTATGTGTATCCCATCCCTTCTTTGCTTTTATAATCATCAGTATTGACCATTACCATCTGGCTAATATCATTCGATAGTATACTGTGTGATGGCATTCTGTCAGTTAGCCCAGTTTTACATGAACTTTCCTCACGGCTCAGCTGCTGTTGAATATCTTTTCACTGCAGGCATTTTCAGCGTTGTGTAAATACACAGACCTTCTATTCCAAACAATTTGAAATATGACATCATTTGGGGGTGGAGCTCTTGTGAATACACCCACTAAGCACAGGGTCTGTCAGTGTGTTTTGGGGGCACAATGCTGCAGCTACGCCTACGTCTTTCAGTTAGTCCGCACACGTCTCTCGTGGATTCTCTGCCCGTTACAATCTCGTGGATTGTAACGGGCAGGCAGGAAAATACCAAATTTCTTCCTGCTGCTGCTCTTTTTACTGGAAAACAATTTGTATCTTCTGATGTTTAATTTCTTCTTCTGCTGTAAACCTCTGTAGAGTCCACGATGTAACCAACAAAAGTGCTTGACACGGTTGTGTCTGGGCATTGAGTTATAACCCTTTTCAATTAGTACCTACTCTGCTGGGCTTGGCTCCATTAGGTGGTAGTGTCTGGTACCAGGCACTAAGCCCAGGTTCCAGGCGATCTGAGTTGAGGTGAAAATATGACATGAGAGCGACTCCTTCACAAAAATTAAAACTGCAATTTTTTTTTAAACCCAACGAGGGAATTGGCAGCCCAACACCATGGTCTCAGAGTCTGGGGGGAAAAAAGCTGTAGGCAGAGCGGCAGATATACCATCACCTCGACGCCCTACAGTGTTGTGTTGTGTCACATAAGAATAACAACTTTTGGCTGAGTTGCTATAATTACCCCACGCGCATCAGTTACATGACTTGAGTTGTGTCACGTCAAGCCAAGTAGGTCTTAATGAAAAAGGGATATTAGTATACGCAGCTACTGGCAGATGCAAAAAAGGAGCAACTACCTTTTTGGGGATGGGGATGTAAAAAGGGGCAGACTTAAAGGACGCAGATATGTGACTGGGTGGTTGGCATTATCTCAATCAGCTGTTCTGTTTGTGTTTTTGAAATTTCAGCTCACCTTACTCTTTTCAAACTGAGTCATTTTGTCCTCTTTGGCAGCATTCTAAGATATTAATTATTGCCATGTCTGAGAAGCTTTGGCTGAGACAGGTCATAAAAACAGATAGTGGTGTGCAAGGATCCTCAGTGCACACATGTATTCTCGCTAATTGGTTATAACGCATAGATTATCTTCCCAGATTCACGATGTTTATGAGTAAAAACAAAAGACAGAAGGCGCACTCACTGACTGCATCTGTTTGACAAACAGAGCGTCCTGCACCACATGATGTTCTTTCTATACATTTCTGACTTTCTCTTGCTCAGTGCGAATCATTGAGAAAACATCCTGTTGGCCACTTCCTGCCTCTTCTCCCTTAGCTTCCTGTTTATGCGACTTTTTGGGTCGTTAAACAGAACATTGCTCGATGCTCCCGCGTTACGGTCAGACTTGGTCTAGCTGGTTGGAGCGGTTCTTCTTGTCATGGTGTCTGTTGGCTAAGTGAAGCAGACAGTCTCTTTGTTTTGGCGTTAGCTCACACTGTCATATTGTCTGTCTACCATATCAGAATCTGCCCCCATTATATCCCGACATTTGTGTTTGATGTGGTTCCCTCCCTCCTGGCTCAGGTAGGCAGGCTAGTCATGGGGTGATAGTCCCTACCCAGCTTTCCTTCCTTTTTCAGTCTCCTCCTCCTTTATCTTGTTAGTCAAGTTTCAGGCAGTGAGGAGAGTAAGGTTTCAACCCTGTCTTTAAGCTGAGTAATATCATTTTACTAAGCCACATAAAAGCCCTGCAGTTTTGCCTAAATAGACATCCAGCAGACAGACATACTGTGTTTAATTTCTTTAATTCAGAAATCCACATGTGACATGTTAATTTGACTTGTGTGGTGATAATTTAACACAGTTGCATTTTACCAAGCTTTTTTCTTCAAATATTTTGATCCGTATCTTTCCTTAAAATTCCCACGATGATTAACCAGACAAAAATGTAGTGAAAGCAAAGTCACATTCCTTCCTTCATGAATGGAAAGAGCATATTTTTTTATGCTCATATTTCTCACAATATAATTATTGCTGCTTCGCTAGTGTTTCTTTTGTAGTTTTCCCTTTAACATGGTGATCATACCTCCTGCAACTGCTGTATTTGATTATAATTATGCAGCATGGATTTATAGAAAGTGCTTCTTTTCTGTTTAGAGTGGTCGCCTAGAGTCTGATCTGTATCGCAGAAGGACAGTTTTTTTGCCACTGGTGATGAAGGTTGTATTAGAGACTTGGGTCTTGTATGTTTAGCAGCAGATCTCTTTAAGTGCAGCTGGGTAATAACTGCCTTCCTGCTTCTCAGTCTAATAAACATAGCTTGGAAAAGCTAGCTTAGCTCTTTCTCTGTTCTGCTGCTGAAAAAAACATGTTTGGGCTGTTTCTGTGGTCCCTGCTGTTAAAGGCTTAGCAGAAGGAATGTGTCTAAATGGCAAATGCTTTGGGGAACGTGAGACTGTATCAAAGAGGGGTGGAGGGTACATTAGCTTTAAGTATTCACAGATGTTAGTGAAAGTTCATCAGCCCTGTACTTGCGAGTGGAAAAATATTTTCCTGGAAAGTTTTTAGACACCGGAAGGCTGCGCTGCCATGCTTCCTTCTTGCCTTATTTACTTGTGTTTGTGGCCTGCAGTGCTTCCAGTCTGGGAGTGAGAGAAGTTGCTCAGAAATCAGACTCAGACCCTTCTACTGGTCCACAGCGTCTTTGTACACGCACGTCTGAATTTGCTTCTTCCTCCCTATGACCGGAGGCCTGTATTGTTGCTTGAATTATGACTGTGAGGTTTGATACCCCCTCGGTAATGAAGCGCTGCAGTCATGTGTAGCGTTACCCTCTGTATGGGTCATCAGATGGTATGTTGCCACTGAAAATAATTGCTGGGTGTGTCTTTGTGGAGCAGCTGCTTTTGTCCAGTAGCACTGTGTCTCCAGTAATCCTGGCAGGCAGGCAGGCAGGCATGTGGTGACCTTGGCAAGGCCATGTTGAATTGAAATGTACACCAGCTATTTCGTAATAACTATGGTTGTGCCAAGTCACACCCTCTTTCCTTTTTTCGTCCATTCTGGCTGATTGGCTTGGAGACAGACAGACATAAACACACTGCCTGTTGGCCCCTCCCTTCTTTAAGGGCAGCTGGGTAATAACACAAAAGTCGCCCACTGGTGCCAACAAACCTCTCACACATACGGCTGCATTTACAGAATGCAGTAAGCGAGCAAGTCTTTGTTTTCTTTTTGTTTTTGTTTCACAGAGGCCCGTTTAGGTCATGGAAAGTAGCAAAGGGTTTGCTATGGAAATTCAAAAAGAGGATAAAATGTGTGAAATAAATAGGGAGAAACCCATTGATTATTGATAAAAATGAATACTTTTTGGTTTTGTTTTTTTGGTTTTGTTTTTTGGTTTGACAAAATGCTTTTGTTGTTGTTGCTCATTTGGTGACTGAAAGATTGCCCCTGGTATATAGAAATGCCTCCCTGTGGGAAGAATAAAGTACCTTCTATCGCTCTGTAAATCTCTATTCACACGTAGCAGTGCAGCCCTGAACTTTCCTCAGAATTACCTGGCAGCCAGTCTTGACCAGTCTAGTGCTTGTGAGAATAGATCAGGTAGTTTTTCTTTTTTTTAAAAGAGTGAATTCAATGGGAGTGTGTGGGCGTCGTGTGTGCCGCCTCCTGCTTTCTGTACACTGGTGCCAGTCCTTGCCAAAACTAAGCAGGGTTGACCATGTCACAAAGGACAACTTCAGATAATGCCCACATCTGATTCCCTCGGTCAGATTATGTTGACATTGTCTGAATTTCATTTATGAAAGCAGCTGTTCTCACATATACATGACACTTACTTGATTGATGCCAACAGTAAAGAAGCTGTTTGGACTCAGTGCTGATCTACAGTACTCTATACTTGATCTGGAAAGTCATAAAACACCTTTGGAGATGTGTCATAGTGAATGTTTACTAGTTATTTATTGATTTATGAACTTTAATAATCTGTCTTTTAGAAACATTTGAAAGTGGTGTTACTGCTGTGAGCCTTTAGTGTTCTTTTAAAAATTGCCAATTCATAACAGTTAATGTCTTCTACTGTTGTAGCACTAATAAGGCTCCCGTTACTCTCCCTGACCACATGGATCAGTAGATTAGATTTGTGTGTGTCTGTGTATGAATGATCATGCAGCTTTTTGCACATGCAGCGATATTAACCTTGCTTCTCTCCTCTCTCGTTACAGAGAAACCAGGTCCAGAGCGGAAACGCATTAAAAAAGAGCCCACCAACACCCGGAAGGCAAGCTTGCCGTTTGGAATGGGGATGCCAGGGATCCGGGCCGGGTACCCCCTCTCCGAGCGGCAGCAGGTGGCCTTGCTCATGCAAATGACAGCTGAGGAGTCCGTCAACAGTCCAGGTGCGTGTTTATCATTTAGGCCACGTCTTCTGTGGACGGACAGCCGACATTGGGGAAAAAAAGGATCGGAGGGAGCTTTATATGTAGAATCCATGCATGGCAGACCAGTGAGGGTGGGCTGTAGGCTGGGGCTGATTGTTTTTGTGCATTTTCTCAGTCATACTGTCCCTCTAAACAGAACCACTTTGTTAAAATTATTTCACATCTTAGCTGGAATCTAAACCTCTGATGTCAGTGATATGTGTTTTGTTTTAGCTGCTTTAATGGTTGCATATTCGTGCCGCCACAGTAGTGGAGTTGTTTTTATAAAATTCCGTACATAAGGAAATGAAACCAGCTTTTCTGTTTGTACTGCGTCTGGAGCTGATGGCGTAATCTCACTATTTGGGCTAAATGACAACAGAGAAAGTGTTGAGTTATCCTTTCTGGTGTTAGATGATTATTTTTCTTATTATAAGTTTACTACCTTCCCATTTCTGCAAAAATTGTACTTTATTTTTGATCGACAGTAATTTAGCTGGAAGTTTTTCAGACTTGTGAAATATAACTATTGTTACAAGTTTGTACTTTTTCCCCTCATTGTTGACATTTGAGACTGAATTAGTTTGATCCTACCTTATAACTGCTTTTATTTGTATGTTAATTTCTTTGTTGCCTGCCTGTGGGCATGGACATAGATTAAGCGAGTGTGTTTCAAATATCATTTGGGACAATAGCTGTACAAACTCAATAATGTAAATGTGATTAAGGATTGGATTTAATCTTGTAAATGTGATGAAATAAGCTCAAGTAAAGTAGGTTCAGCAATTGTGCTGTTTATTGCTAGAGTTGGATTGCCCCCTTCTGGCTGTAAGCAGTTATAGCACCTTGTTGTTCACAGTAGAAGTAGTAAACAAAACAAAAACAGTTAGAGTAAATTCTCCCAGAAGAGTGTGACTGACTCTTGCAGCACTGAAGTGAAATATGCATGTCTTACCTACAGATACAACACCAAAGCATCAGTCACAGTCCAGTCTGGGTCAGAAGGGAACGCCAAACTCTGCATCTAAAACCAAAGACAAAGTGAATAAACGGAATGAGAGAGGAGAGACTCGACTGCACAGAGCAGCAATCCGTGGAGAGGTACGCCGCATCAAGGAGCTCATCAGCGAGGGAGCTGATGTGAATGTAAAAGACTTTGCAGGTAAGGGCATCTTTGTTTTATGCTTGCCTTTGCTTTGTGTGTGTAGCAGTGTACCATTGATTCATTTAGAGTTTACACTTCTCTGACTATAATTCTTCTTGTGTTCAGGCTGGACTGCATTGCATGAAGCATGCAACAGGGGGTATTATGATGTGGCGAAACAGCTGCTGGCAGCCGGAGCAGAGGTCAACACCAAGGGGCTGGATGATGACACCCCTCTACATGATGCATCGAATAATGGACATTTCAAGGTAAAAATAAATCCGCCAAAGGTGTCGTGTGTCATTGTTGCTAATAGTAAAGAACAAAATAGGTTTTCAGGCTTCAGAAGAATGAAAATATTAATGATCAGTGGCCCATTTGTGATCCATCAAAACAAGTTTGTCAGATTAAAATCTGAGTTTTAAAAGTGAGAAGATGGCTACAGAGTGAGTTTAGATGTGGTTTTGTTTAAATACCAGGTTAAATTGAATCGTACCACTAGTCTTTTTTTCTTGAACTGTCCTCAAATTTTCTACCCTTTCAACACCTTCATTGCAAAAAGGTACACGCACCAGTGGAATACAGTAAAAATGTCAAATCTCACTACTTTTCTTCAAAATCAAATGCTGGCCGTGCATGGTTTTATACTGTAATGGCATTGAAATGAGATGTTGATGTTGTTTTAATAGAAGTCAATGAGACATTTTTGGCCACAAAGGTGTCCACAGGGAGCATCTGGAAGTAATGGTGTAATCAGATTTATAATCAAATTAATTTTGCTGCTGATCTTTGACATCCAAGACTAATCACCACCAGTGTCAATAAAGTGTTCCTGCCTGTCTGCAGCAGTGTTGTGTGAGGTTAAGATGGCACTGTTGGTATCAATGCTGTCGCAAATTGATCCAATTAAACATTTAGTATTGATTAGTATCTGAGAATCTTTTTTAGACAACCCCACTGAGAAAACATTTTGAAGACCACCCCTTACTTGGTGCTATTTTGCAGATGTTAGAATTTGTCTCACTCTGATTCTCCTGGCCTGAAAGCAGCTTCAGACCATCATACTTTCTCACCTCTACACGGCTTTTGGCATTTTACTAAAATTGGTTGCAGAGACGCCACATCACCCAGTCTGCTGTCAGTAAAGTCTGGAGGTTTTGGTGTGGAAAAGTTCTGTCCATCAAAAATCCCGCTCTAGCTTCGTCGTAACTAAATAACAACTTTGAAGTGGAAGATTAATTCTGTACTCTTTATCCTATTAAGCTTTGAACCACTTGAGAAGTTGCTGATATTACCTTTAAAATTGCAAAAAATCATTAAAGTTTTATCCTTTTCAGGTGGTTAAGCTACTTTTACGGTATGGAGGGGACCCGCGTCAAAGCAACAGGAGAGGGGAAACCCCACTGAAGGTTGCCAACTCTCCAACTATGCTCAATCTGTTGCTGGGGAAAGGCACTTACACCTCAAGTGAAGAAAGTTCATCAGGTATCATTTTCAATCTTAAATCTTTGAGTCACCTAATTGCACAACTGTTACAAAAGTTATTCAAATACATGAGGCTATAAGTAGTAAATTAATTGTGTCCTCTTCGTGCTCTTTATGTTCTACAGAATCTTCAGAGGAGGAAGACGCCCCCTCGTTTGCCCCGTCCAGCTCTGTTGATGGCAATAACACAGACTCAGATGTTGAGAAGGGCCCGAAGTTAAAAGGGAAAACCGCAGACCCTCCTAAATCTGCCGTCACACCTGTCAAAGATGAATACGAATTTGATGAGGATGACGAGGAGGAACGCGTCCCTCCCGTAGACGATAAACACCTCTTGAAAAAAGACTTCCGCAAGGACTCAGTAAGCAAGACCAACAGCTTCATCTCTATACCCAAGATGGAGGTTAAAACCTATTCCAAAAGCAACTCGCTCACACCAAAGAAACCTGGCAGGCGGATCATCTCTGACAGTAATAGTTCAGACGAGGATGATAGGACGTTGTGTTTCACGCCAGCGCCTACGCCACGGCAACAAGCCCAGCAAACAAATACTAAGACTAGAGACTCTGGCAGCATGAGCTCTAAACAACAAAAAGACAAGAATAAAGTCAAGAAGAAGCGAAAGAAGGACAGTAAAAATAGTGTCAGTAAAGAAGTCCGGTTTGGTAAAGTCAACGACAAATTCTGTACGTCTGACTCCGATTGCGCGGATTTGGAGAGTGAGGACGATAAGGGCTCAAATAGCATAAAAGACTCTTCTGCAGCAAACCTGAAAGACTCTCCAGGCTTTAATGCTTCCTCCTCCTCCTCCTCCTCCTCCCATGGAAACTTGAACTCTCAGAAACAGACGCCGTCTTTAGCAGAACAGCATCCAAAGCAGTGGAGGACGGATAACTGGAAGACCGTCTCGTCTCCCACATGGTCAGACGTCAGTTCGCTCTCAGATTCGGTCAGAACTAGACTGTCCAGTGGGTCTGACTACTCCTCTGAAGCTGAAGATTCCTGCGTGGAGTCGATAAAACAAGTAAAGAGGAAAGCGCAGGAAAACAAAAAGAAGAATAACAACGTGCACAGTAACACTGTGGAAAAGAAAAACTCAGAGCTCTACAAAAATACAGAGAGCACCATCTCCAAAACTGACGTGGATGGCAAAGTGGTGAAAAAGCATAAAGTGAAGCACAAGCACAAAAATAAGGAGAAGGACAAAGCTCCTAGTCTAGTGCTTAATCAAGATATGAATGAGAAATTTGTTAAGAGCTATTCTTTTGATTTTGATGATTCGAGGCAAAAGTCCCTAATTGTTGAGTCAGAATCACCAGCTGAGAGCAAAGTCAAATTATCCAAACATGAAAAAGACCATTCGAAAAAGGAGGACAGGTTTTCGAAAACAAAGTCTGAGGATAAGGATTGGTCCTCGGGAAAAGACCTGCACAGAACAACAAAAGAGGAGAAAAACAAGAAAACAAAGGACTCCAGCAAGGACAAGTTAAATAAGGAGGAGAGGGAAAAGCCTATAAAATCTGACAAGGAGAGGAACGTCAAAGAGAAGGAGAAACCCAAGGAAGATAAACAAAAAGCTCACAAAGAGGAGAAAAAGAAAAAGTCTAAGGAGAAGTCCTCCTCAAAGACAGACAGGAAAAGTGAGCAGAAAGAGGAAAAACATCTGAAGGCGGAAAAGGACAAAAATGCCAAGGAGGATAAGGAGAAGTGTAAAAAAGACAAAGTACAGAAAGAGGAGTCTGAGTACGAAAGTTATGACGTTAATCGTTTCCTCAACTTGGAGGACACAAAACTCAGTGCCTCCGATGACCATCATGACAGATGGGGCTCTGAGATGTCCTCTGACTCCTCCCTCTATGGTGACGACAGCTGGGATGCTCCTGTCAAAGAGTACAAGGACTACAAAGCCAATAATTCTGTTAAACTTATTGTTGAGACTGTTAAGGAGGAGACGAGGAGGAAAGAAAACAAAGTCAAGGACAAGAAATCAGACCACAATGAGAAGAGATCAGAAAAGGAGGCTACTTCTAAGAAAAAAGACAAGGACCCTTCGGAAAAGACAAACGAAAAGAAGAAAGACTGGTCAGAAAAACAAAAATTAAACTCCAGCCACTCAGTTGAGAAAGAAAAGAAGAGGAAAGAGTCCACAGAGGCAGCCAAGGACAAAAAAGACAAGGATTCTCTGGACAGCAGTCGAGACCGTAAAGACTCGTATGAGTTCATGAAAGAAAGAAAGGATATCAAAATCAAGCAGGAATCGATAAGAGATGAATATGGCAATGATACTTTCTTCAAAGACATTGATCCTGTCAGTAAATCGTGTGATATCAGAGAAAGGAACCACTCTGGGAAGGAGAAAGAAAAGAAGGGTGAGGGAATGGAGAAACGGGAAAAGACAAAAGCTGACAAGCACAAAGAGAAAACAAAAGACAGAGGAGCTGATCAGGAGAAGGACAAGAGTGATAAAAGCTCCACAGAAAAAACTGTCAAGGATAAAGATGCTGACCGGAGTACCAAAGACAAGAAGGAGGGGGCCAAAGACAAACATAAAGACTCTCATGGCAAAGACAAAGATCGAAAGATGTCTTCAGAACAGACAAAGGAAAAGAAAGAGAAGGCCTCTCAAGACAAACATTCAGATCGGGAGAAAGATTTCTTGGAGGTAAAGAAAGAGGAAAGAAAAACTGAGAAGATCCGGGAGAAAACGTGGTACAAAATAGCCGACATATTCACTGATGAAAGCGATGATGACGACGACAGCTACAGCGGTGGGGTACTGGTGTCTGATTCCATCAGAAAAGATTCGACACCCGATCAAGATGAGCTGGATCACTTCCCTTCAGAAAAAAGAAAATCTTCTGCAGATAGTAAACATAACACAGAAAAGGCAAAAGACAAAGAGCACAAAGATAAGAAGAAGGATAAGGCCACATTTGACACAGGTAGAGAGAGGAAAGGCTCCCAGGAGAAACACGGCAAGGACAGGAAAGACCCGGTAGATACAAAACATAAGGAGAGGAAAGACAGGATGTCAGTGGACTCAAACCAAGAGAAGAAAAACAAGCAGAAGCTTCTGGACAAAAGGGACACGAGCGAGGAAAAAACCAAGAGCAAATATAAAGACAAGCAGGACCATTCCAAGGAAAGAAAGCCCTCGAAAGGAAGCGGGGAGAATGAGAAGTCTCTCTTAGAAAAACTGGAGGAGGAGGCTATGAATGACTACAAGGATGACTCCAATGACAAGAACAGTGAAATCTCCTCCGACAGTTTCACTGACAGAGGTCACGATCCGGTCCTCACCAGTTACTATGACTCAATCAGCCTGCCTGATATGGCCGAGGACAGAAGAGACTCCCTGTCCATATCTACGCCACAAGACAAGTTCAGAGAGAAAGAGAGGCATCGGCACTCCTCTTCGTCCTCATCCAAGAAAAGCCATGACAAGGAGAAGGAAAAGACAAAAAAAGACAAAGGAGACAAACGTGACAAAACAGAAGAAATTAGAGAGTCCTACGGCCGCAGAGAGAGCCTGCCTTTTGAGAAAGAGCCTATGCCTCTAGAGGCAGACCCTTACACATTCCCATACGGAGGTAAGGGAGACGGAGAGGACGACTTCGATAAGACATTAGAATTTGAGAAGGAGATGTCCAAAAAGGACAAAGACAAAGGAACTGGCGTCATAAGTGACAGAATGAAAGACAAAAAGAAAAAGGAAAAGCATAAAGAAAAAATTAAGGAAGAGAAGAATAAATATATCGATGGCTTTGGGTCATTTAAACACTCCAAAGATGACGCAAAGTCAGGGTTGAAAGACAGCCCACAGGTCACTGTTCTGAAGGACCGGTCAAAGGAAGACAGTCCTAAATTTGATATGAAAAAAGACAGAAATCGGGATACGCTAGACAAAGACAACAGACTGGACCACAATAAATCTAAGGCTAAGGATGAAAATGAAAAGCTCTCTCAGCCCAAAGACAATGCAAGGAAAGATAATCGACCACGTGAAAAACTGTTGGTTGATGGGGATTCTCAGATGACAAGTTTTGGTCAGATGTTGAGTCAGAAAGACCAAGAGAATGAAGAGCGGCTCAAGAAATACAGAGAAAAAATGAAGCAGATGGAGAAGCTTAGACCCAAGTCTGGCGACCCAAAACTAAAAGACAAAACCAAGTCTACAGAGGAAATACGGAAAAGCCGCAGTGAGCTATCATCCAAGAAATCTAACAGCCTTGAGTCTGGTCTTAAAGAGAAGAAGCTGAAGGATGTTGGTCTCCCGGCCCAAATGATGTCTCCAGGCAGAAAGTTCCAGCCTACTGATAATCAGAACTCAAAGGATTGGCTCCCTGGCCACCAAATCAAGGACAACCTCCCTGCTTCTCCCAGGCCAGATCAAAGCAGGCCAACTGGTGTTCCCACACCTACACCTGTCATGTCATGCCCCAGCTTCGAGGACGTAATGCAAACTCCACGTACACCATCCTGTAGTGCAGAGGATTACCCTGACATTATGCTGGATCCGCTGGACTGTCAGAACTCGTCTGCAATGACTATGTCAATGAATGCCTGCTCCCCATCCTTCTTTGAAAGGTATTTTAATACTCAGACACACTGCATGTTACTAATGTTATAGTTTGATTGTTTTGGACTGAGGCTTAATGTTTTGTTTTTCTCTTTGTCCACTAGCAGGTACTCTAACCCCCAGACTTTTCCGGAGGGCACATGTCCTACCCCTGCGAAGAACCTCCAGCTCCCCCTTGTCAGTCGTTCTGCATCCTCTGATGTCCGCCGCCCTCTAGAAGATGAGTTCAAGGCAGAGGCAAACAAGTTTCTTCGACAGCAGAATGATCCAGGGGCGGAATTTGATCAGACGTCTGCCTGTCAGCCTCTCGAGGACAAATCTGCAACTCTGGATAGATTGGAGTTGATGTCTACGTATTTTCCTCCGATAAGGGTACCGTCACCTCGGCGAGAGCCATCCTATCAAACACCAGATGCAGCAACACCAACTCTTGCTGGCAACGACGGTAATGAACACCTTCCTGAAAGTGTGTACAACAATTTCTTGCCCAAACCGTCGACACCAGTTCACAGGCCAGACCCCCAGGAGCCATGCTTTGACATTGCAGCACCACCAACTCCAGCTCCAGCTGCCTTGCCACCCTTGGATATCGACGATATCACGGAGCACCACCACAGCGAGCCTAATCTGGTCGTCTCAAATCTTCCATCTGTCACAGAAGAACAAGAAGAGGAAGAAGAAGAAGAGGAGGAGGAGGAGGAAGAGGAGGAGGAAGAGGGCGACATGGATGAGAGACTTGATGGAGAGCACTGTGCAGTGGATGAGCCGGACCAAACAAGGGAGCCATGCTCGTTTTCTCCTCAAGTTGAGGATCCTTTGCAGAAGAGCTGGCCTGCAGAGTCTCCAGATCAGCATGAGCCAGAAGTCCACCAACTGTCCCCCACACATCCTGCAGCTGACCACGGAGAGAACTGTTTCGATCACAACATGGGCTGGAACAATGACATGGATATGAAATCTCCCCACAGGACATATGGAGAAATAGAGGCTGCTGTCTCCAAAATAACCAGCCCTTACTCCCATTCTGATAATGACATGCAGCCCTTGTCTGGACACCCCTCTGTCACTTCCCCTTATGCTACCTGGAGCAGGTGGCACAAAGATGACCCAGAGGACTTTGATGAGCAGAAGGAGGCTGTGGCTGATATACCCTCTCCAGAGAGGCCAGACACTGCTATGGATGAGGACCCCAACTATTTAAACAACTCTTCTTCCTCCAATAGGCTGGAGTCCTTCTTTCCAGACTGCAACAAGCCGAGCATCGAAGAGGGACACCAGGTGGAGACAGAGACAACATGTGTGGAACCAGACAGCAGACAGAGCACACACAGTTTCAGTGCTGCCGCTGAAACTCACATGGCTCCAGCTGTGGGCCCTGAGCCTGTGGTTCCCTGGGAAGATCCATTTTCAGCTGATGAAGACGACCTGGGACCTTTCTCCTTGCCTGACCTTCCACTGCCAGACAAGTCAGAAGAAGCTGAGTCTGGGGAACCTGAACTTGCTGATCACAACAAGAGTGTGTCGACCCACATTAGACACACTATTACAGACAGAGAGGATCTGGACATCATGGAAGTAGACCTGCCAACCCTAGCAAAGACCTCACGCTCTGCTGGAGACTTAGGCTTAGGGGAATCTGCTAGACAGGACTTTGTTGTGCCATCACCACGTGCCCCTTTCCAGCAGGAATTGGACCCCGAGCCTCAAAGTGTGCCTGTCAACAGCTCAGTGGGACTTAACCAACAACAGAGCAGCATTTTGGAAAGAAAACTACCTTATGGGGGATCGGATGAGTCTGATCCCAGCATGTTGTATACATCTGTAAAATCAGATGCCAGTCAGCAACCACATATACAGATGCATTCGCACTCTGAGTCATTGCATATAACCCTGGACTCTGTGCCTGCTGTCAAGCCGGACACGAGACAGGAGGAGATGCCTGAGGCTGTACCAGAGCCTGTGTCCTGCAGTCCTCTTCCTCAGATCCCAGAAATGGTCACCCTCTCCACCTCCGTGGAGCCACAGGACACTCAGGACACATCCAAGCAAACATTGGTGACCTTGACCACAGTGTCCACCCCTGTAGATGTTCCCAAGAAGGTGGATGAAATCCCGCAAAGGATGACCCGAAATCGCGCCAAGAACAATCCAGCTGCTGCTTTTGCCGTTGCCACCCCTCCTACCTCTAGCATAATAACCTCATCTACCGCTGCCACCTCAGTGACAACCAGTCCGGTGGTGAGCATTAACCCAGTTCCTACTAGAACCCCAACACCCACCTCAGCATCTTCCTTTACAGCTCTGAAGAAAGAGAAAGACTCTGGGCTTAGTGTCCCGTCTACTGCTTCTAATTTGACCCCAGCAGTATCTGTGACGACTTCTACGGTGGTTCTCAGCAAGACAACAAAAGGTCGTCCTCTTCCTGTCGACGAAGAGGAATCTCAAACCCAGCACCCACGGAAGAGGAAGTTTCCACGTTCTACAGGGCAGCAAGTCCAGGTTCAGCTGGTAAATACAGCCATGCAGCAGACCAGGGAGATGATACAGCAGACTTTAGCTGTAGTGGTCAATGCCATCAAGCTAGACGACATTGAACCCTACCGCAGCGAACGTTCCAACCCGTACTTTGACTATCTGCAGATTAGGAAGAAGATTGAGGAAAAGAGAAAGATTCTCTGCTACATCACGCCTCAGGCTCCACAGTGTTACGCTGAATATGTAACCTACACTGGCTCCTACCTGCTCGATGGCAAGCCTCTCAGCAAGTTGCACATCCCTGTGGTAAGTTCTGGTGTCTTTGCACCATTTCAAAATAATCTTATCCTGCAATGTAATGGTATTAATGCTGTGCTGTGTTTTGCTTATCAGATTGCTCCACCTCCATCACTGTCAGAACCTCTGAAGGAGCTCTTTAGGCAACAAGAGGCAGTAAGGGGCAAGCTTAGGTTGCAACACAGCATAGAACGGGTAAGAAAGTGTCATTTATACTTCAGGATCATTCACTGTCCTAAATTCACTCATTCCTCACTCCTTCCCTGCTTTTTATACAATCAACAATACACATGTGCACCAAACGCTGGGAGCACTTCTTTGATAAAAGATCAAAGCCTTTTTTAAATGGAAATGCAAGTGAAATCGGCATAGTCCCCACGCCTTGGTGAAGCCAAAGTGAACAAATCTGTTTCATATATCTCACTTACTTGAATGACAGCCATTTGTTTGACGCAATGATGTTCCTCTTCATATCATCAATGTTTATTTCTTTCTGTGTTGTGCTTGCTGTTCACAGGAGAAGCTGATTGTTTCATGTGAACAGGAGGTTTTAAGGGTCCACTGCAGGGCAGCCAGGACAATAGCCAATCAGGCTGTGCCGTTCAGCGCCTGCACCATGCTGTTGGACTCTGAAGTGTACAATATGCCATCGGAGAGCCAGGTGGGAAATGTATCAGTATCTCAAAAAAACAAGTGTTAAGTATTTCTATGTCCATTACTTAGTCCACATTCTTACTTTTTCTGCATTCTTAGGGTGATGAGAACAAATCTGTGAGAGATCGCTTCAATGCGCGGCAGTTCATTTCCTGGATCCAGGACGTGGATGATAAATACGACCGCATGAAGGTAAATACTGGCACTTTGCACAAAATAACTGATAATAGAAGCACAAAGTAACAACCACTGACTTTGCTAAATGCCATCTTGATGCCGATATTACATATTTAATGGTACATCTCTACATATGAGAACCATGACCTGTGTGCATAGTCACTATATTCATGCTATGCTTTTCCTTCCCCAGACGTGTTTGTTGATGCGACAGCAGCACGAGGCAGCAGCTCTCAATGCGGTGCAAAGAATGGAGTGGCAGCTGAAAGTCCAAGAACTGGACCCAGCGGGGCACAAATCCCTGTGCGTCAACGAAGTGCCGTCCTTCTACGTGCCAATGGTCGATGTCAACGACGACTTTGTCCTGCTGCCCGCGTGACATACCGCTTCCCACAGAGAGAAAACTTAGTCTCAATCACTTCTTATCAAGGAGACTTCGTTGAACCGAACGAATGGAAAGGGCTAGCAAGTTTGAGAGAGGACCATAGAGGGGGAAAAAATTTATTCTCTAGAAAAAGAATAAAGCTGAAAAACTTGCTCTCGATTCCCTTCCGTGAAGAAAGAAAAAAATGTTTTTAATGGGGGAAAAGAAAATACACAACTTGCACTTTCATCCTCAAAGTTTTTATGCGTTTGTTTGATCAGAGCGAGAGAAGCAGAAACAGTTTTTGCTTTGAGGCTCTGGCACTGGGACACACCTCCTCATCGCTTAGTTTTGGTGAGACGGAGGACAGATTTATTTTCTGCATTCGTTTGTGGTTCCTGCTTCAGTACCCACCACCACCGCTGCTACTGTGGGATCTACCAGAGAAGAGCTCTCCCAACAGAGTGGTGCCTGTCCTGGGGGAGGACTGAGGAGACGCCTCCTTCTTTTTGACACGAGTCTCCACATGGGCCAGGAGATCTTGACAGAGTCCAGCGCTGACCCAGATGCAGTCAGTGGAGCCGTGGTGAATTGTGTGGATCCTTAAATTGATCCAGGAGGTTAGAAGCAGCCACTTTCAGGGCTATGAGACCCAGATACCCAGAGGACGCCCTCTCTGTTCACACTGCACCGAGCTTGGCTAAACAGTAGTGAAACAAAGGCTGCAGCAGGTTGGAACAAAGCAAGAGAGGGTGGGGGTCACGATGTGTGTGCACGTCAGGGCCCAGTGTCTGAGAGGAAGAGACCGTTCGTGCAGCCTCTCAGCCTGGCTTAACAAAAGAGGACATGAACGGATCTCTGAGGACAGACCGGAGTGTTCCTCAGTGATCCTGCTCGTTCCACCACAAAACACATCAGACCGCCATGGACTGCAAAAAAAGGAAAAAAAAAAAAAAAAAAGAAACCACACACACACAGGACAGGACAACCAGAAGAAACAAACACAACGAATGTTGAGATTCAAAGAGACTATTTGAGAAATTGTGGTTTTTGGCAGGAGAGAAATATTGTTTTTGTCTATTTCTTTACTTGGGCATTTCATTGTTTCTGAGGAAGTGACTTGAAACACTACAGAGCCAATATTAGTTTAATGGAAAAAACAAACAAAAGAAAACTGAAAAAAAGTTGTATTCCGTAAATTATGTACAGTTTTTATATTCGTTAACCAATGTATTCTTGCTGCCTTCTAGATAATTTATTTTGCCACACATTACTGCACAGTTGTAAATAACCTATGTACTGTAATATCACTCAGTTAAGTGTAAAGAAAAAAAAACATAAAAGAAATAAAAATTATCTTTTTATGTACAGTTCACTTTTGGGCAGCACTTTCCCCCTTCATATCCATGGGCCAAAACATGTACACGATTCTGTCAGTATTGAAAGACTCCAGTGCACAGTTGTATAATCCCATTTTTTGACTCGATCCGGGGTTAGGTGAGGCGGCTCGCCTGGACCCGAGTCACCGCAACACAAGCAGCTGACAGAGAACACTTCTGCATTCAAATGGGCCTCTCACGGGCCGACAACCATACAGCCCCCTCAGATGTAGCAGAATAGTTGTTGAGGATTTATTTAAAGAATAGACAGAGGATTATTATTCATTGCTTTACTACACAATTATATCTGAAAATTTTCGAACCAAGAAAATGCCTTTTTCAGTGAAAAAAAAAATGTACTCATTGTTGGGCAAAGTCACACAGAAGTATATAAATAAATATATATATATATATGGGTGGGATGGAAGAGAGATGTCATTCACAAGCAAAACCATATGAGTGTAGAACTGTTTGAAATTATTATTTCGCTTGTTTTTAATTTAAAGAAAGCAATTTGACTTTTTTTTTTTTATGAATCATCGCACAACGTCACCGTCTAAAACCAACAAGACACGGGTCTTTCAGCGCTTCACTACTCGTCCTGTCCTCCCAGTGTCTGACTTCACATTGAACTGACTGAAGAGTTGTAACAGGCACAGAGACATTTTCATTCCTCACAGACTCCTAAAAACACTGTCAGTCTGTCAGCCCCTTATGTCACAGTACTGGTGAGCAGCTTATTTTCATGGTGCTGTTACAACTTTTACTCACTAGGTGGTGCCAGTGTGTCAGAAAGAAAAACACTTATTCATGGCTCAGCAGACCTGAGGCCTTCCACTTAGACGGGTGTTTTTAAAGTAGATTTTAAAGGTGTTAATTTCCATGTTAGGACTCCAGTACAACACCCACTTAAAATCACGGGAATAGGCTCAACAACCAAGTCACGTTGTCCTCCTTTTTTATTTTTTATCCTACAAGGGGCTGGGGCTAGTGTGGTCAGGGATTTTAAATGTTTCGGTTACTTCCTGTTATTATTCAGTTGTGTGGTGTCTTGTGTCAGGCCCGAGGAGACAGGTTACCAGACTCAAATCTTCTCAGAACAAACCAAAAAGTGAACAGACGTCAACAGAAGCAGTGGAGGGGGGAAGAAATAGGTTAATGCTGAATAGACTGACTTTTAAAAACTAAAGGATCCCATTGAACCGTTGATTTGTGATGACTTGTATTGGTTCTCTGTTTTTAGTGGGTTTTGAAAAGCTTTCCCGACCTGCCCCACGCACACGGTCTTGTGTGTGAAAGCTGCTCACGTATCCTGATGGCAATATTCTGATCCTAAACTTTTAAGTTATTTACACACTGTCAGTCAGCATAGCTGTGTATGGTATGTCTAGTCAAGTGCAATGGTTGTTGCTATTACACTGTGCAGACAAGGTGGCTAGATGTATTGTCCTGGGTATTATTTTTTTTCTTTTAATTTTGAGACACACACACACCCTGGTTTGGTATATGTTTGGAAACAAAAAGTCTGGAAAAATTGTTTTTTAAAACTCATGTTTTTATTTTACTGTTGGTTTCTTACAGTTTTGGGGACGAGGGTCGCGGGTGTCTTTTGTTCAAGAATCCTTGTGTGTTTTTTAGCAAAAAGTGTATGTAGCTTTGAATGTTGTTGTGTTTTATCTTTGGGGGAGGGAGGGGTTCTGTTCTGTATAAAAACCAGTGGCATGTCAATCACGTTGCTTATTGAGCAGAATGTATACCGCTACAACGCCCTGACCGACACCCTCTCACTATTGTTTACAACACATCGAGAGCGTTTCCGTTTTGAGTGGCACCTTTCTTTTTTCTTTTTTTTTTTCTTTTTTTTTTTGAAAACAAAACATAAAAACAGTTTCATAGCCCTGCCTTTGTTCGTACTTCTGCCATCGTTCGTATGTTTAACAACCTACAAAGGCTTGAAATGGTGATGGTCGACACAGCCGACAGGTGATCTCCCTCCCCCCTTCCGTTCCCCAGAGCAATAGACCAAACACACATCCATTCACTTTGATCATCCGGCGTGAATATTTGGCTAAGATACAGAGACACACAGCAGATGCATAGTAGAGCTCTTGGCCGTGGTGATACAGATGCTAGCCTGACACCACCTCAGTCAGCAACATATTACCTCTACTCTACTCACATTCGCTTATAATGTTTGTTTTTAGACTTGTTGTGTTTTCTTACTGGACATAAAAATATACATGATTTAGTTTCATTATGTAGAATCACGATTTCAAGCCTTTTTGTTTTTTTTAAATTCTTTGTTCCTTTTTATTTTATTTTTTAGAATGGATTATGACTAATAAAAAGCATGGAGAACTACTCTTTTAAATGGTGGGAAATAACCTATTTATTATCATTTATTTTGTTTTCGTTTTTTTTTTTTTTTTCTGGCACCTGTGGTATGTTTTGAGTTGAAGTTGGTCTCCGCTGTGTAAATTTTCCTCCTTGTAATGCGTGAAAGAGACATACTGTACATAGCTCTGTAAATAAAACCTCCCAGGACGTTTTGCACCCTCCTCTTTGTACTAGTCTGAAAAATTGCGTAGAATGTGGGGTTCTAACAGCAACGGGCCGTGTCGCGCTCGCTGCAGGTGATTATGATGTAACAATGTAACTTTTTTTTTTCTTTTTTCTTTTTTTTATTTGTACAATGTAGTTTATTTGTGTACATATTGATGGAGCAGCTAAAGGGGGGAGGGTTGGTTCACGATGGGTTTGTTGATGCTATCGTCAGTGCTGTAACAGAAATCCAGTACTTTCACCTCTAGCTGTTGTTGATTTCCTGCAAAAAAGAAAAAAGTGACAAAAAAAATTAAACGTGGAAAAAAAGACACAAAAAATTTAATAAAAAAGCAAAAACAAAAAAGAGAGAAACTGAAAGTGAGTATGGACGGGGGGGGAGACTAAAACTGAAAAGTAAAAATTCTAAATTGTTATTTTCTACAGTTGCATGTACAGAGAGCGCGAGAACTGCTGTTGTTCCTCAGAGATTATGTTCGTTAATAAAATTTTGAAATATTACCAGCCGTTCTCTGCATTTTGGTTTTTGTGTTTTCATAGAGCTGCCCAGAGATATTGTAGTTTTGTGTTGTTGTTTTTGTATTTTTGTTTCATTTTGGACTATTTCAGTTCATGTTTTTATTTTTTGAAAACAATGAGTGTCAGTTTAGTATTTTTCAGTGTTAGATTGTTCTTTTAATTATTATTTGAATTCATATATTTAATTATTCTGTGGAGGATGTCAGAGGCAGGATTTTGGAAAATCTGTGCGGTTCACTCACAGACTTGGAGACATGCAAAATGTCAAATATGTCCATCAAAGCTTCATCAGGCAGATTGCATCTTTATCAGCCTCATCTTTACTAAATTAACAAATGCTAAAGTCAAATAATATCTATAATATCATTTTTATTATAATGACATTTCCAAGATCACAAAATTTTTAGTTTTTACTTATTAGCTTTCATTTAACTAAAATAGTTTGTCACATCTAGTTTTTAACATTTACATTGAAATATACTGAAATAATATCCTTTCATATTTGAATAGCTCCTCCTAAGTACAGAATAATATTTGCATAATGGCACACTAAAATTATCACAAAGGTTTTTTAAAAATATAAAAAATGGCAGTTTTTAAATTTCCATTAAAAAAATTTTAACAGGAAAGTGTTTAAGGTAACAAGCATGTCTGTTTTCTTTAAGGCAGAGCAGTTGCACAAACAACCCAAAAGGCCTGGTTACGCCACTCGTCTTCACTCCAAAGATGTGTTTCTATTGATAGCAGGATGACGTGTTTGGTGTCCAATCTTTGTAGCGTTTCACAATCTAAATGTCTGAATTATCTAGTGGTGGATTTCGTGCTTTAGTTAAACTCATAGTCTGGAAGAGTCCACTGAGTCAACTTTAATATTTCTGTGTAAATCAGATTTTTTACCTTAATTACCAGCCCTCCTTTAACTCATGCCCAGAGGACTTCTGTCTGCTAACAGATTACATAACACTGCCTCACCTATTTATGGATTTCATTGCAGCTGATAAGGTGAGCTGCACAGTCACAAGGCAAAAGAAGCCTGTTTGTCTTATGAGTCACCAGACTAAAGCAATACAGATGTTTCTCCCACATGTTACTCCTGCTGTTCAGATAACAGTAAACAACTGAAGTAACAAAAGAAGAATTTCCCAACTATAGGATCAATGACGTTTGTGTTAATTTATCCCATCTAAGAAGTGCAAGGCATTTCTAAATGTGCCTCACACTGCAGGCATCAAAGTGCAGTTTTGTGTTTTATGGGTTCAAAGAAATATTAACATTTCAGATCGTACAAACTTTAAATCAGTTCATTGTGTAACCCAGCATAATCTTATGTTTTTGTGTAAGAACAAATCATTTTCCTTTGATGTCACAAACACTGCTTGTTGTATAAGAGATAAAATATTCTTTATTTAAAAAAATAAATCTTTTTAACAGGGAAAGTGTACATTAATAAGCACTGCTGTAAATGCAGTTGACTTAGCCATATGTCAATTTAAATCTCAGAACTGATTTTAAAAACAAAACAATATATATAATATCAATATTATTTAAAAATAAATAAATAAAAACAGAAAAAAAAAATACATTCAAAAACTACCAGAAAACCTGTACAACAGGGAAACAACATGGCACCAGCAGAATAAAGCCAATGCTGGCAAAACTAATTATCAATCTTTTTAACTGAGGTTTGAAAGTATTACATATATTCTGTTCTACTGTTGCACAGCAAGTTCAGGCTGAAAAAATAAGCCCGCTTCCAATGCAGTCCTGTCTAACTTGTAATAATAATACACTAAGTGGTTGAGGAGCCATATTGTGTAAAGTTGTATAAATAGCACAAATATTGATGTGTTTTAACAAGATTTTCAAAGTGGAGTAAAATGTACCTCTGTAAAATTAAACAGTAAATTCCTGAAAATAGCTGTGAGTTAAGCGTTTCGATGAAATTACAGAGGTTTAAATTTGAAAATTAATGTGAGCTTTCCACCAGGGTAGCTGTCTTCATGTCAAGTCCAGCTGTGAGTCACATGGAGACATCAAAAGCATCGACTGTTACTGACAGCTCCCTGGACTCCCGCTGTCAGTGGGGATTACCCTGAAATTAGTCACTCAGTCTCCAAGTAGCAGGTGTGTCATAAAAGTCGATCCCCGGGGCTGTGTGACCCTAAGATCCGCCCCCTGCCTGCCTGCTTCAGCGTCGTGCGGCTGTGCGCTCTCACTGCGTAAGTCTTCGGACCGTCTGTTACCACGAGCTGTCGACTTCAAATGGATTATGAAACTAAGGTTTTCCCTCACACCGGGGGCTATGGGCGCTATAACCGAATCGTGGTCGTGTTCAGCTGGTTCCCCAGTTTCGCCGTCACGCTGAATCTGTTCAGCGACGTGTTTTACACACTCATCCCGGACTCGTACCACTGCAAGCCAGACCCGACGCTGCTGCCCTCCGCGTTCCTCCTAAGCAACTTCTCCACACAAGGGTACCTCAACCTCACCATCCCCTGGGTGAACGGCTCCGGTCGGAGCCACTGTGAACTTTATAAGTACCCCCCCAACTCCTCGGACCTCTCCGAGAACGCGCCCAGAGAGAGGGTGCCCTGCACCACAGGGTGGGAGTACTCTCATGTAGCGGGCCTCCAGAGCAACTTTGTCACTGAGGTAAGACGCACGTTTAGCCCTGGTGTTAATATACAGATCTGTGGGGGAGTTAGGAGGCAGAGATACAACAGGTTGTGGGTTTGGGTTACATTTTCTTACCCGGTGAAGCAGTTTCCTTTCACGTGCTCGTTTCTGGCCTTGTTTCGTTGAGCTGCTCTGTCTGCTTAAAGGCACGCTGTGTCACGAACACGACTGTTGGGCAGCTTTCAGTCAATATTGACTCAAGTTGAGCAGTTAACACTTTCTTGTTGGCTTGAATCTTACTGACTGTCGTTTATCTGCCGTGGCTTCTCGGGAACGAAGATGAGAGGCCAGCCAGCCAGGGAACAAATGCTTCATAGTTCATATAAGAAGTGTATAATGATAATTTGCCTCCAAGAAAGCAGGTTGGCACTCAAATATGCAGTCCTACATGCACTTTTGCTTTTAAGCACGGTTTAACTGTCTTTTAACCCAGCGCGTGAACTCTGACTTTGACCTCCTAACACCCGAACTTTTTCATGGCATGCATTTTTAGTTTCTCTTTGCTAATTGGGCTGATTGGGACCTGATTAATGTAAAAACAAAGAATTACCAGATTTTTTTGTTTTTTGTTTTAACCCGATTTTTGTTTCTGAGAAAAATGAGATCCACATGAGGACATTGGTTTTAAATTTCGATGGAACAGTGGCAGTATAATGTCCTCATAAGTGGATATCCGGCCCTTGTAGAGCAAAATTTAGTATTTTGGTCTAGACAACCCAAAATGTGATGTCCACACATGTGGATACCAGGTCCTAGGAGGTTAAGCTTTTCTCCTGCTTTTGGAGTCATCCCAAAAGATAAAAAATAAAAATCCCATCATGACCTCACAAACCCCTAAACCATGAACAAGGGGCCTTCTACATGGGAAAACCCAGGGTCCTTGCAAGCCTGAAATAAACATCTGCATTAGTTTCCTACCTTTTCTGTAACTTCTGGGTAATTTCCGACATAAATATTTTTCAACAGTTGGATGACTGAACTTTGATTATAGATGGCACTGTCGCCCCCTTAGAAATGCTGCAAAACAGTTTTAGTCCACCCCACAGTGGGACTGGCCTTCTCAGCACAGAAGGTTATCTGTCAAGGTGTTTTGTTTTTTCCAAGGAGAATTCGTAAGTCTCTGTTAAAGGCGTTGAGCTTAATGTCAAATGTGATCCTAAATCTATCAGAACGACCCACGCATGAGAAACTGGGACTGTTGTGGAGGACTAGAAGCTGAACTCACTTCTGCTCATTATTAATTTGACCTCTTTATAAACATGTTGCTGTGGATCTCCACAGCAGTCCCAGTTTCTTCCTTTACCACCATTGAGTCCTAGCACAATTTAACAGCATGAAACGTGCACTACTTAATTTCAGAAACAGCTGGAGAGAGCACATCAGCAGCAGGCGGTGCTTTTTACAAATCATGTAATACAAGCTGAGCTCATATGGCTCATAGAGCTCAGCAACACTAATGTGAAGCAGCTTGAAGCTTTGTATGTTGGACGAGTGGTTCTTAACCAGGGTGCCACGAGGTAAGCAGGACACTTTGAGGAAGCTACGTTGTTTCAAGCTGATGACGTGGCATCTTAAAATCCCACAGTGACACTGCTTTAAATAAAATAATTAAACGTAAGCTTGCAGGTAGGTGGATGACAATGGACACATTCATTTAGCTTTTGCTACTTCTGCTGAAGCACTGTGAGGCAGGCTGCCAACACCCATGTTTTGGCATGACTCTCAAATGTTTTCATCTGTTGTAAATCATCCAGACTTGTCTGCTGTATGTCCTGCTGTATAACTTCACCAGAGGAACACCAACAAACCTCGTGTTACATAATGATATGATGATAATATACAGGCACAATTTCATTAAAACAAATGCAAAACAACTTAAATGAACACCTGGACCACAGTAATGCGTCCTAAATCAACGAAAAATCATTCAGGTGCACAGAGACTCATTAACGTTGAACAAATGACGTACCAATCAAATACATTATTTCAAAATAGAATTGCACAAACTGATTAATTTACAGATGAGTGCAGGTGCACAAACTTCTTTCCTTTTAGCTGTGTGCGTTAGTCTTTCCAGACCAGCACCAAGTCCCTTTATCCACTGCTTCATAGAATGAGCAAACATGCCCTTCCAGTATGGTGCAATTCACCTAGCTCTCCTAGCTCGGAGAGATGCCAAAGCCCTATAATTTGTTTGTTTCTGTGTTAGCGTGAAGCCCACTGGGTAAATTCCCAGCACACGTGGTTTGTATTTTAGGACACCTCTGACAGAATGTATTACTGTACGATCTTGGTGATCTGGCTTGACCTCTGAGGTGCCTTATCAACAGGCAGGTTGAAAACTGTGTGAGGCTCACGTCAGTCCTGTGTGAGCAAGAGGATGTGATGAGGAAGTAAAGGGAGAGAGGATAATGAAGGTTACCCCGAGGGTGATGGGAAAACATAGCATTTTAGAAAAGTGTTACAAAACTAGGACTGCATTTTTTTTTTTCTTTTGTCCTGGGAACTATAAATACTTTAATAAAAAATAAGAAAACAACACACTCTAGAGCTTGGTACTCCAAGGAAAAACTCATTTTAATTGCAGATTTCCATATGTTAAGACATCTGGGTTGACATGGGAGATTTCAAACTGCGCAGACGTATGGACACGTCATAGATGTTTTAGCTAACTGTGGTTCATGGACAGTTCACTATTAGCATCCTAATGAACAGATTGTTGTTTACAGCTCAATCATTTGTTAAAAAACACTCATATGCGTGACAGATATGGATCTGGGAAGGAAAAGGGGCCCACAGAGTTCTGTGCTACACCCCTACACAATCACACTACATCTGTTTTGTGCTGTAGTATCTTAAAACAAATATCAAAATGTGGACAGTTGTGGCTGTTAGCAGCTGATGTGGGGGGGTAATACGAGCAGGACACAGTCATTATGGGTAATTGCCCCTGAGCTTGTTCTCAGATTATCATCTGTGTATCGTGCCTTATCATGAGGCCTCTATGACAAACTGTGGCAGTGGGGAAATTAGAAGTTCCCCCCCCCCCCCCCCCCCCCCCCCCCTCCAGTTCCTTCCTGAGACCCTGAACACAACGGCTTCCTCCACTCATGTCGTCATTCGCTAAGACAAAGGACCACTCCAGTAACGGAAAAACTGAGCAGAGTACAACACGGGCGCTGGGTGGAATAACAGTCACTAACCATAGCTGTCCAGCACTCTCCTCTATAAACCAACTTTATCAAGTTTAGAGACGGATGTTCACGTTTGTGGCCACTAATGTTTGAGGAGCTTACCCTGCAGGGTCCAGGCTTCCAAAGGGCCCTTAATTTGTATGCAACTTTTTTGCAATCACACTGATTATTTAGTGCATATTTTGAAATGAGTTTGCGTTTGTTCAAATGACCATGCAGCAAATATGGCACCAGATGATATTCCTATATAAAATAATGCACAGAGAGGAGTTTAGTTTTTACCTTCTGTAGGCAGCTGGAAGTTGGTGAGGAGACCCGACTGATCAAAAGGTTCAAGCAGTTCATGTTTGCTCCAGTAACCTGGATTAAGTAAATCGGATCAGATGTCTAATTCACATCACTGTTCCTTCTTTGTCTTCTCATGTGCAGTCAGTCGTCATTGCTTGAAATAAGTGACGGTAAGTTCAATTGGAAAATAAGTCTGTGTAGGAAATCCTAACGACAAGACCCAGTGGGAATAAAAACATTAGCAAAGAGAGACAATTGTGTCCCGTATACCCTCAAAATGTAATTTTATTTTGACTGAAAAACTCCAGGAGAGGGTTGAAACCTTGATAGGAAATTATCTGTGTTGTGGATTCCTCCTTTGGGGGAAAAAAAAATGCTTGTGCCGCTGCGATTACCTTAGTTTCAGCACATATATTGACATAATGGCTTTACTTTTAATAGAAGAGTCCTCTTTTTAACTTGGCAAGATAAAGCTCATCTAAAATTGCTAAAAAGTAAATCGTAAGATCAAGTAAAGCCTAAGCAAATTTTATAAACGTGTGTGTGTGTGTGTGTGTGTGTGGATATAGAGATATACACATATATTAAAAAAAACACAAACAAACAACATACTGTAACTTCTGTCAGTGCTGTGCTTTTGGAAACCGAATTTCCCAGAGGAACCCACCCGAGGGATTAATAAAGTTCTATCTTATCTTATTTGGTACACTGTTTTCACTACTACTATTTCACACAGTCATGTGAAAAAGAACAAGAGGAAAAACTATGTGTGCCTCATAATTCAGTAGCTTGAGGAACCACCTTTAACTCAAAGTAATACAAAAAAGGCATTACTTCATCAGCCTCTCGTATCACTGTGGGGGAATTTTGGCCCACTCTTCCTTACAGAGTTACTTTGGCTCATTGAGGTTTGTAGGTGTTCAGTTATGCACAGCTCTCTTACAGTTGACGTCTGTACTCTGACTGGATCTTGATTCTTTTCTTTTTTTTTTTTTTTTTTTTGTCTTAGTCATTCAGTTGTCCTGTTGCGTGACCCAGTTTCCTTCAAGCTTTAGCTTTTGCACTGATGGCCTCACATTTGACTCTAGAATACTTTGGTGCACAGAGGAATTCATGGTCGACTGCCGTGTGCCCGTCCTGTGCGGTACCTGTGCAGCGCTGATTGTTTTAGACGAAAGAGACTTTCTTCTGGTAACACTTCCAAACAAACCACGCTTGTTCAGTCTTTTTCTAACTGTACTGTCATGAAATTTAACATTAACATGTTAACTGAGGCCTGTAGAGTCTCAGATGTAGCTCTTGGGCTTTTCTGTTTTGTTTTTCAGTCTCTCTGAATATTGAATGGTCAGACCTTCTGGTGAATTTGCTGGGACGTCCATTCCTGGGAAGATTGTTGCATCATATTAACGCACACTTTGACGCTTCAGACCTGCAACTGCTACAACTCTCACTTACTGATGATCAGTTAATCAAGTGCATTTGATTATCAGCACCTGGTTGCTATGTAGACTCTTCATTTCTATGGAAGGGGTACGGGTGCACTTTATCGCGGGTCTGCATAGAATTACTCATATGAGTCTAAGGCCAGGTGCAATTGGACACCACTGACATTGCATGAAATTTGTAAATCCTTACCAAATATTTACAAAAAACTTGATCACACCTAAAGATCTTATTGTTAAAGAGCAAGAAACGTTGAACTGGAACCATGAATCATGGAACCTGATTAAACTGGTTTACAACAAAACCGTATCACTTACTCAGCTGACAGATTAACAAAAATGAACAGCTGTTAATGATCAAATGTCCCATCACCTTCAGTTGAATGACCCTCCTGGCCTCTGTTTTAAATGTGATTCACTCCACATGATGCTGGTCAAGCGATCCGGTCACACCTGAGCGCATCTTTGTACCACTTCTAAACTGCATTATTTTCAAAATAACAACAAACGCACTGATCAGAAGAACCAATATTTGTTGGCTTGTTGATTTAAGTGAAAAAATACTCAAGATGATCAGATTTCTTAACTACTTGTTAAGTGTGGGTGGGGGTCTGAAGTCTGTCCCAGGAGATGGGACAGAAGGCATCGTATCTGTATTAGCTTTAAGTATTAGCAATTTGATGCCACTTACCAGTCTCTCAGCCGTATTTACAATTTTGATCCTCCCAGGAACCTCCTAGGCAAACCCTAAAATGTGCTCGGCACATTGGAAAGTGACCTCACGTAGTCAGTCGTTTTCATTTAGCTCCTTTCTGAGCTCTTCTCACTTTCTTCACTGTTTCCTTTGATGCTTTGACTTTACACTGTGCGGCTGGATCAATCTGTAAAATACAGAAAACATGACTGGTGTCTGTAGGAAAGTAGAGGAGATGAGGCTGGAGGGAAAGTAGATGAGAATCTTTCTTACAGGCAGGGACTGGTACTAACCAGGCGTAAAGCTGCTGGCACTTTATTCTAATGTAATAACACTGTCAGCAGGCATCTTAACTCGATTACAAACAACATGATCTACATTCCTGATTCCCCCACAGACGGCTCTCTGTGCGTTTGACTCAACTGCTATTCTCGGCATGTTACATAGTCAGGTTATGATGTATGCAGCATGTTGGGAGCAGCTCTAATTTGTGCCTTTTAAGTCTTTGATAGAATGTTTTATACATAAAGTATAATTGCATTGGTATGACTGAAACCTTTCGTGCTGAGGTTCTGCAGTGTAGGCGTTTAGCTTGATTTCTTACCTTTTTAGTTGGTCACTTGTTTTTCATCCAATTGCAATTTAAAATGAAGAAATTGACTTTTTATTTTTTTATTTTTTAAAATCTCACCATTTTGGAGCTGGATGTGGAGTACCTCTGGAAAACTGGCTTGCAAATGCTCATCAGAACTGGAGCATAAACATGTTGGAAGGACTGCTGCTAGAATTAACTACACATTAAATATCATTACCAAACTTTTCAAAAGGCACCAACACTACAAACAGTAGATGGACCCGGTTAGCCAGAAAATGGCTCGCTGTCAGGACCCATGAGCACCTTTATAATCATGCATAGTACCACGTTGGGCCCCTTTAGCCTTGATCTGTCCTCGACAAGGTGGTGGAAACACTCCTTGAGATTTTAGTCCAAGGTGAAGTGATGGCTGCACATCCATGATGTGAATCTGCTGTTCCACCACATCCCAAAAACCTCCATCAGATTGAGATCTGGTGACTGTGGAGGCCTTTTGAGCACGGTGAACTCGCTGTCATGTACAAGAAACCAGTTTGAGACGATTTGACTTTTGTGGCATGGTGCATTATCGGATGGACGTAAACGACAGTACTCACTTAGGCTGTGCCGTTTAAACCATGATCACTTGATTATAAGAGCTCAAATGTGCCCCACACCATTTCATCACCATCACCAGTCTGAACTCGTAGGGGCTGGACGGATCCTTGCTTTCATGCTTTAAAAAAACCCTACCATCATATTGCAACAGAAATCAAGACTCATCACAGCCTCAGAACATTTTTATTTTTTATTTTTTTACTATTTTCTGTAAACCATAGACATGATTGTGGGAACAATCCCAGTAGATCAGTCGTTTCTAAAACACTCAGACCAGCCTGTCTGGCAGGAATGACCATGGGACGCTCAGAGTTGCTTAAATTACCTTTCTCATTCTGATGCTCAGTCTGAACTTGACTATGCGATGGATTGCTGCCATGTGATTGGCTGATTTAGATATTTGTGCTAGCAAGCAGTTAAACTTGTGTACCTAAAAGTCTTCGTGTATACCTACAGTGTTGTTCAAGAACTCTGACATTAGAGCACTGAAATATTGAATTATTGTCTCACATTTCCTTTTAAACTCATGACATTCATCAGTGTTTGTGCTGCTTTTTCCTCCCCTGCAGTGGAACCTGGTCTGCAGTGACTACTGGAAAATCCCCGTGCAGCATATCTGTTTCATGACTGGATGGATTCTGGGATACATATTTCTAGGCACCCTGTGTGACTGGTGAGTAATAACCTCAGTTGATATGTAACTCTAAATAAGATATGAAGAACATAAACACCAGAATAAATGTGTTTAAAACGGTTGCATTAGATCATCATTTTTGTGTGTGTGTTGACTGTTTAGGCTGTGAAGTTTCACTCGTGCATGTTTTACGTCTGTGTCTTCAGGTTGGGTCGTCGGCGAGGTTTCCTCCTGTCCGTCGGTCTGTCCAGTCTGTTGGGTGTAGCTCTGTGTTTGTCCAGGAGTGTGGTGGTGTTTCTGCTGCTGCGTCTGTCTCAAGGCGCCTCACTCGCTGGGCTGTTTGTGTCCTCCTACATCGCCCGTAAGTAATCTGTATCCACATTTTAAAGCTGATGTCTGGCAGTCGAGCTTTCTCACTGAAGTAGAAAAAGGTTTTATGGACTGGTCACATGTTCACATTTTACTTACACACATAAGAGGCCAGAGGGTAAATAACAAGTGGCACATGATCGTTACTGTGCATCTGTCATGGCGTGCTGTGTGCCGTGTCATTGAGGGGAAAATCCCTCAGCCTGACATGCTCTCCGGGGTTATGGTTTCAACTTTAAAGCGTGCTCATCAGCTTGCTGTCTCTCTTTTATTTTGTTTTCCTTCTTAAATCATTGAACAAGAGATTGCAATGATACCTGATACTATATCTTTCTATTGAGAAAAATCTGATGTCGTGTAAAAGTTAAATAATGTTAATGTATTTGCCCAGCTAATTATCTGTACACCGTGCTGTGCTGAACTAATCTTATCAGTGGAAAAGATAGAAGCCCTTGTCGTCCCCACAGAAGCAGGTCAATCTTGCCCATCTTATCTTTATTTGTGGAGAGTCCTGAAATGAGACTTGATACTTTCATAGTAAAGTCTGAAATTCATGCATTAAAGGATATACTGCAGCATTGCATTAAACTAAATCTCCTCACCTTCAGTCTAAAGCAGTATCTTTGATAGATCACCGTTTGCAGTGCTTCATGTTTGATTCTCCAGACAAATTAGTTAAGATGCGTTCATGCTTCAAACTCTATGCTAAACTTGACAGCATTTTATTGTGAAAGTTGTTTGGAGCATTTGCATCACTGCTCATTTCTATTATCCGTATTCATTAAACTGTGTAGTTTGCAAAAAGAGGCTGTAGATAAATATAACCACCAAGTGTCTCTAATCAGTTCAGCTTCCATCATGAAGCCTCTGATAACATGAGGAATAATTAAATAACTTTCATGAAATCACATCATCCGTCAGACAAACTTCCACATTTGTCTGGTCATATAATTTTATTAGGAGACTAAAATATACAAGTCGTGCAGAGACATTACGTATTGTGGTCATAATTCCCTTTCTTTTTTCCTCTTTTGGCTGCTCCATTCAGGTCGCCGACAGCAGATCTGCTGCTGCATGTCCTCCTTCACTACATTCATGAATCTCCTCTTGAGGTCTTCCTCTTTTCCTCCTGCCTACATATCTAGTTGATTCTTTTGTTGTTAAATGTTACTGTGTTCACCAGCTAGTTGTGGACTTTCTCCTGCTCACAGGCTGTGGCAGGAGACTGTCATTAATCAGAATGAGCGAAGTTGATTTGTTGACAGTGTAAGGGATAATGCACAGAGACATGTCGATATGTAATAAATACCTGAGCAGTGACCGTGGTCCACTTGGTCCAGTCACTACAGTTCTTTAACATGACTGAGTTCACTGAACTCGGATGGCCTCAGAGTACCTTTGGGATGTGGTGGATCTGCAGTATCTGTGATGCCATCATGTCAGCCTGGACCGAAGTCTCTGAGAAATATTTCCAGCATCTTGTTGAATCTGTCATGAAGCCTTAAAACAGTCCTGAAGGCAAAAGTGGGCGCAACCCTAGTACCAGTCACAGGCTTACCCAGTGACTGGTAGGTGTACAAATATGCTACCATTCAAGACTATTGGGGGGGAGCAGGAATTTTTTCTGTTATTAGAATTATAGCTTCAGTTGTTTGTAGCAGGCACACTGGAGATGGATATTATATTGGTAACTAAAGAAACCAGGCTGTGACTGACAGCAGGCAGGTGACTGGAGCTGAGCTAAGAGGTGTGAAGGTCGGTCATACTTCAGCTGTCCTCTCTCTGTGGGGCAAACGGCACAAGTGAGCCACCCCACTATGAAAAGTCCTCAGCTTTCAGTCTTCAGCAGGAGATTCAGCAAAACTTCTCTGCTTGGTAGTGATTCGCAGTGAGCGAAGGTGGAGATTGTAGATGCATATGAGAAATGGGAGGAATGTGGGAGGCGTACTCCCACATTCCTGCAAGGTCAGGTCGAAATTCACTCCAGGGTTTGTTTTGTTTGTTTGTTTGTTTGTTTGTTTGTTTGTTTGTTTTTCTTTTCTTGGACTGTCCGATTATGTTGCTGTGTGGGGTTAGGCTGAGAGGGGAAAATGTTTTGTTTTTGTTTGGGTTTTTTTTTTTTTTTTTTTGTGGGGGGTGCTATAGGCAGGAGGATATAATAGCAGGACAGGACTGAAGGCAGGGCAACCAGGAAGTGAGCTCCTCACTACCCTAACGACCACGTCCACACTGAAAACCATTCCACTTCATCCTTCTTTCTTTAAAAAATAAAATAAAATTATAAACTTAATATGTTGAAATTTTATTTTGACAATTTGAGAGCAGATTCTATGTTTTAATGCTGGTTTTCATGTTTTTGCACGAGGGTGGACTTCAGGTCTCCCCTATTGGGAGGTCAGGTCTTTGATGGCAGGAGTCACTTGAGATAAGCCACTTCCTTTTCTGCCTATGAGGGTTTAAAAGCAGTCTTAATGGTGGTACAGAAGTTAAACCGATTGAACCCTGGATGAGTGGGTGACTCTATCAAAGATTTAGAAAGTGATAAGTGTAAATAAAAACTAAATAAAGGACAGATGTTGAGGAATTAACTTTTAAATTAGAAAAACAAGACTGATTCTTATTGAAATCACCTAAAATGGGACTTTTAAATTTCCTGGCTGTTCCATTTGGCATTTCCTTTTCTCTTAAACCAAACAGGAGGTGAAGGTAGGCGGGGCTTTCACCCTTACATGCTACATGACCTGTGCTGACATGAAGTTTGAGGATGTGCTACAGTGTGCTTTAGGCACGAGGTGGCTGCCATAGCAACGGGATGAATAGGTTTGCTTTCCTTCAGCTGTGCTCTGATGCTTTCTTTTTTTCTTCTTCTTATCCCCTTAGGGTTGGAGCTTTGCGACCCTCCCCATCGTCTGATGGTTGCTATGGTCAGTGGTTTCTTCGGCGTGCTGGCAGAACTGCTGTTGCCAGGCATTGCGGTTCTGTCCCGTGATTGGCCCGTCCTCCAGGCGGTGGCCACTTTGCCTTTAGTTCTTCTGCTGTCCTATTGGTGGTGAGTCAGCTGGTAGTGTTTTTGGAGGCGCACAGGTAAACACGCTGTTTGTTTTTCCCCAGCGGTTCTCTATGTGCCGTCCTCACGCCATAACATAATGCGATCTTCGTTCCTGTCTCAGGCCTCTTCAAGCAAGCCACCCCCGAGTTCACAAGAATCTCCATGTTTGTTTAATTGTTATCTGGGATATTTTAGTAGATAACACCCAGTCCTCACTCAAACGGTCTTTACATGAGACCCTATAACAACAAGTGTTATCATTCACTCAGATGCTCTGAAAAAATTGCCAGGTAACAGCTTAAAGGCCTCAGGAGAGGCTGTGTCATTTTTATTTTGCATGGGGAATCTACAAAACTAACATGGTATGCTCTGGGCTAAAAATTGTTCATGCATTTGTGTCATCGTGGCTAGATGGCTGAAATGCCATATTTACCAGCTTAGATTTGGGGGGGAAAAAAACTGTCAGTACTCCAAGCAATACAAAATGCTGCAGGCAAATTAAAGTATTTTAGACACGGCATCAAAATTGTTTAGATCTTGTTTCTGCTCTTTAATTATTTTAAAAAAATTTCCTCCCAGAAGAGGGAGACTATTTCACTTCCACCATGTTGTTGTCACAGCAACAGCTTCCAACTACAAATACAATAATTGAATCATCTCAAGTCTTATTGAATTTCTGAGCACATGATGTAGACCGCACACGTCCTTGAAATCTGTCTAATTACACTCCAACCTCAGGTGGAGGGGGGAACTGTATATAAATGTCTGTAATTCCCAGCTGTAAACAGTGTACTGTATTTTAAAGATGGATGGAGCTTTCAGGCTGGAAAGTGAAGCCAATGCAAAAAACTTTAAACATGCATTTTTCTCTAATGCCGAGCAGGGGGCAACTCCTACCTTGTACACTGCTTAGAAGTCAATGGGGAAGAAAAATGACCCCAATGTCTATATTTTGTCTATAAAGCAGAGTATGCCTACCGTATGATTTCTCATTTTTACCCACTCATAAGATCAAGTTTAAAAAAACACTTTAATACAGATTTTCACTTACTTGGCCATAACATGGTGACTAAAGCACTTATGATGTTGCTGTTTGAGATGTCAAAGCCTTTTGACTTGCTATTGATATTTGTGATGGATAATAACTGTTTTTTTTTTGTTTTGTTTTTTTCTTCAGCTGTGCATCGGTATTTCCAGAGTCTCCTCGCTGGCTGCTGGCCACAGTTCAGATTCCTCAAGCGAAGAGGAGCCTTCAGGATTTCTCTAAAAGAAATTGTGTTTTTCTACAAGACGACCTCTACCCTGGCGAAACCCTGCTGTCAGGTACACACACACACACACACACACACACACACACACCTCTAGGATTTCTCTGTAGGCGTGTACAGTTTTCTCCTGGTTGTTGGAGCACAGGCGCTAAACCTTAAACGTGATGCATTAAGAGAAGAAAAATCTGGACCTCACCAATTTCTAAACCCTGGTATTTCCTTGGTAGAAGCAACACGTATTTCCAAATCAAACTCAGTGGGGTTTAACTTTTGTTGGGACATCAGTTTAAATGATTTCCCTGTTTGTGGTTACAGAGATTGATTCAGTGTACGGCGAGGACAGTCAGCCACGATACCACTCTGCTCTGGAGCTGCGTCGGACTCACGTCATCTGGAAGAACTGCCTCATACTCGGCTTCACCTTGTGAGTTTCCTCTCTTCATGAAATCAGCGGTCCCGAGTCAGGGGCGCTACAATGAAGTCCATAAATATTTGGACAGTTTTGGTTCTGTGCATCACCAGAATTCATTTTAAATGAAACAACTCAGATGGAGTTGAAGTGCAGACGTTCAGCTTTAATTCAGTGGGTTGAACAAAAACGAACAAGAACTGCAGGCGAGTGTTTGATAACTGATACTGAGTTTTTCTTAACACTGAGGAGAAGTGAGAAAAAACCTTTTTGTGGTGTTTTTGTTCAGTAGTGGGTTTTTTCCTTGGATCGCTCCCATGGTGCCATGTTTTGCCCAGTCTTTCTTATTGTTGAATCATGAACTCTGAACTTCAAATGAGGACTCGAGTTCCTGTTTAAGTGATGTCGAGATCCAACTGGCAGTAATCAGACCTGAGTGTGGCTGGTGAAATTGAACTAAGCTTTCTAAACCAAAACAAAGTATGAGTTAGTTCATGATTTAGCAAGGAGGGCATCTACTCTCCACACAGGAAAGGCATGTTTTGTTAGCTTTTTCCTCCTTGTTGGGTTGTCTTCGTCTAATATAAAAAAAAATTTGACCTGAAAATTTGAAATCCTGGAAATATGTCAAAGTAAAAAATGAGGAAGGGGGGAAATACTTTGTCATCAGCTGTACACATCAGTGGTTTGTTACTTTGTTACAGAAGAGGTCAAATTAAAGGGGAAACAATTCATTTGTTTTTGTTTGTGTTGCTATGGCATCAACCATGAGGGCAGGAAATGTACAACATGCTTTCAATATCTGCTGCGCTTAAACCACAAAACTGATTACCAAGTGCCACGACAGGTCCAGAGCTAGATGGACTGAGATATTCCCTAACGGGTAATTTTTAGGATTTGAGGTACCCGCTTTCAACCTGATTATTTTATTTTTTCCAGATTCATTGGAACAGGCATCCAGTACTGCTTCACCAAAAACCTGCACACTTTCTCCAATAAGTTCTACTTCAGCTACTTCCTCCGGGTGGTAACTGGAGCGCTCGCCTGCATCTTCCTGTGTTTGTCCATCAATCACTTTGGCCGACGTGGCATGCTTCTCCTCTCTGCCATCATCACTGGACTGTCTTCACTCCTGCTGCTGGCCCTTACACCATGTATGTAACATCCACACAGGCCCATAAGATCTACTGTAAATTCCCTTCAGAGTTTCCTTGAAAAAGTTTTGGATCACATCCCAGAAAGTTTTTCACTCTCTGGTTTTAATGACTCTTTTATTGACGTTTGTGTTTGACAGACCTGCAGGGTGGCCTGGTGCTGGTGCTCTCCGTTGTGGGTTTGTTGTTCTCTCAGGCTCTCGCCATGCTCAGTGCATTCTTCACCTGTGAGGTGATGCCAACTGTAGTTCGGTAAATGTCTCTTTGTTCTTGATTAAACTGAAAATGGGACGTATTGATCCCATTTGCTGCAAAGTCAAAAGGAAGTTTTAAAGTACAAAGAAAAAAAAAAATGGGTTGAAACAAAGTACCGTGCGATCTTTTCACCTTGGTGATTTATTCTCCTTTTCCTGTGCTTCCTCTCTCTCGTCCAGAGGTGGCTGCCTTGGCCTGGTGCTGGCATTGGGTTGTGTTGGCAGGGCCGCCTCCTCCCTGATGGAGCTCCAGAACAATGGTGGCTATTTCCTCCATCATGTTGTCTTCGCTTCCTTCGCTGTCCTCTCCGTCCTCTGCATAATGCTCCTACCTGAAAGCAAACGGAAACCGCTCCCAGATTCCATGAAGGACGGCGAGAACCAGAGGCGACCACCCCTCTTCCTGTCGCAGCCCACCAGAGACAGCCTCCCTCTACTGCACGCGCGTGCCCCTTTGTCGGAGTACAACCCGGATAACTACTCCCTCCTGGTGTCTGCCACCAGGAAGATGTTGACTAAAGATTCTTTGCCTTACAGGATCGGTGTTCCTGCTCATCCCCCTCTGCTGTCAAACAATGAAACACAGGAACCAGAAACTCTGAGAGATGTGTCTTAAATTTAACCCTTCTCCTCCTCTTTACACTCTAGCTTGAGGGGAGGAGCCGAAATGTTACCTCTGACAGGCTATGATAAGCCTTCAGTGCAAGGGTCAGTGACTAGCTCTTCATAACTCATCTGGAGAGCTGGATGCACTTTAGAGCAATGGCTCCAACTTTGTCAGTTTTCATCAATATTTCCATCTGGTCTCTTTACATTTTGTTACTATGCAGTGGCGTCTTCACGCATGGATCCGGTCCACCGCTGTGGGACGATGGCCTCCTTTTGCTGTGTTTTGTCAGCCTTTTCTGAGATGTAGGAATATGTTGGTACATTCCCAGTGCAGCTGGGGTCACACTGCTCATGTCTGTGGTAGGCATTCAAAGCAAACTGGCACACTCCAGTGTTACCAGAGGAGCTCTGTCATGTAAAACTCTTTGATTGCGTTTCTCAGTAACACAGTTCTTCATTAAGTCTGTCTGCCTGACTCACCAGCAGATAGCAGCGCTGAGTGAGCTACAGATCACCAGAACACCCAAGACTATACTCGTGAAGCACAGCAGGGGGCGCTGATGATGTACTAAAAATGATCAATTATAGTTTGTTTTTTTTTTTGTCTTTTTTTTAAGGCTTTTTGTTTCCTGTGCAACTAACAAGCTTCATTTGTCCTTTTTCTGATGTTAGGATGTGATCAGTGTGGATAAACACAACCATTTCTTTACCATTACGTTTTTCTGTCTTCATGCTCCTTCTATAAACCACATCTATTACCAACTATTGCATTAAAAACTGTCTTGTTGTTTTCTACTTAAAAACTGGAAGTGGCTAAATTTCAAGATGCACTAACCACAGCAGCTGCTGAGCGAAAAGTGCGTCTGTGTCTGGAATGCTTCAGCTAAAACGCAACAACGTTGTGGAACCAGTAGACATATATTTACATTCTTTTTAAAAAAAATGGTTTGTTTAATGTTCTTTTATGTTTACTAGTGCGGATGTTTTACGTGTTTAAAGCCTTTAGTTCGAACTGTGAGATGAGATCATGTCTTCAGCCGTCAGTGTCGTTGTGTGATAGTTTACTGTTTGTGAATACATAACTTTACCTTCAGTGAGCAAACAAAGGTGCTTGTGTTGGAACTACAGTTGGTGATGTAAGCTTTTAAAACCTAATGTTTTATTGTTTCTTTGTAAAGTAAAATGTGCAAAAGCTGAGTGTTAACTTTTTAAGGAAAATAATCTAAATCTTTTTTTACTTCTCTGTAAAGCAAACTCAAATCGACAAAACTTGTTTTAAAAATGTTCAGTGATGGTGTTTCTCTCTCTGAACACTAGATGGCCCTGTTCACTTTACAAAACAAAGAAATGTACTGCTTGGAGTGAAAATGTTCAGGTGTGTTACTCAGATTATAGTTGTGTGACTTCATTATTCAACTAGGAAAAAAAAAACCCTGTTTACAGTCCTGCCCATAAAAAGGCACCTTTACTACTGTTTTTGTTTTAAATGAGAAAATGGATGAATTGAAACTCTGACTCAGGTTTAAATAAACTTTAATAACATAATTTGTTTGTCCATCTTTTATACCATTTTAGTTAATATAATTGAGTCTTAAAGCTTTAAAAACTGCATGAGGGGAGAAAGTTGTGCAGTAGTTTCTCTCAGCGGTATAGCATTACAGTTCAGGATGTAACTCAGGACTTACATACTGTAGGTTCTACAGTCACCCATTAAACAGTTGATGTAATCCAAGCCTGGAGAACCAGTGTAATCAGAAGCGCCAGTGTACTGAGCGACTGGGCTGATCCGTTGGAGCCGTTAGTGCTGGGGTATCCGAAGCTTGTTCTGCACGGGTTCTGCACATCTTCGTTTGGAATGGGAACATCATCCGGGATTTCGTTGCTCATGCTGTCGCGGACCTGACACACAAAGATGACATCGTCAGGCAGGAGACAAAAACACTAATGGGGTGTATTCACTGTGAGCCCATCTGCTATTCAAAGACATTGTTTAAAACCTGATGTAGCCACGGAGTAGCTGTCAACACCAACATTACTTATACACACACATTTTAAAAAAGCTCAGTGGTCTTTAGATGATCATTGATAGCTTAGAGATTGTATTCAGGCATATGTCCCAGTGATCCACATGAGGGTTCATCTGTTTATCTATAGTGCTGTTAAATTTAAGTCTACTTGATCAAAGAAAAACGATAATAATGCAGAGAAACTGGTAGAAGGTGTGGTTTCTGGGGATGAGGAACAATGACTCACAATAGTTAAATGTTATAACCCCCCCCCCCCCCCACATCATTATGCAGATGCTTATCTGGTGCTGTAAAGTCAGCTGAGATGCAGATATAATTCGACAAGTCATTACCTAACCGTAAACATCTAAGTTTTCGGTTAGGTAATGACTTTGTGAATTGCTACTTGTCGCAAAGGACATTTGTCACAAGACAACCTGCAGAAACCAGCTAGTGCAAAACATTTTGTGATGGATGTGATTGGAGGAATTATTATTAAACACCTTGCATTCAGAGCCATTTTAGAGGAAACCAACATGATGACTCGGATCCCCACAGCAGGTCTTTGAGTGGCCTCACACATGCAAAGAACTCACTCACTCCTGATCAACTTCCCTTGAATGTGCACGGTAATGCACCGTTTTAAGTTGTTACAGATAAACATCCAGTCTAGCTTTTGTTGCAGGCATTAACTTGGAGGAGTGTTGCTCTTGAGTTGATGATATATCCCACGATATTGATGGTCAGAGTTTGATATCATGGATTTTGGTTTTTAAGACATTTGCAGCTGGTATAAAATTGATTTAGTTGAAATGATTTTTTCTCTTCAGCCTTGACGATGTCATGCAGCTGGTCTCTGTGGTGCTCAAAAATAGTGGAAAAATCTGTGACTTAAAAGGACCCAAATTTCAGCCCAACCTTGTGCACTTTTGGTCCTGTAACAAAGAAAATGTCCATTTTATGATTTCACAGTTGGTGGAGAATAAAAACCTGACTTTGAGGGGTTAGGTGGGAAACACTCATTTGGTGGTTTTTAATGGAATAACAGATCTACTAGAGTCACTTCATCAACCAGCTCAGAATTACAATCCGGAAACAACTGCTATATCAGATTTTATTGCTTTAAGGTGTGCTGAGTATCTAATTCTTTCTTATCGTTGCAGATCCTCAGATAAGGAGGCTGATATCTCTGTCACGCTGGTTTAAATGGATGGAGTGAGGAAACGTCTTAACAGGTACTTTTGGTTGCTCTCTCTAATTTCCCAAGGGGAAACAGATCTGCATGTTTGATTTGGCCAGGTGCCCTTCCTCCTCATATTTATCCAGGCTTGGGATCAGCACTGGGAGTACGCTAGCTTTGTCCTCTACTTTCAAACTGAAGATCTTTTGCATCTAAGGTAAATATGTTTACCACTGAACAAGCCAATCAATCAAACGTGTGCAACCAACTTGACCAAGCTTCTTCACACAGCTCTCCAAATGATACATGAACCCATGAAGTGCATCGAGGTTTAGGTTACTTGTGTGTGTTTGTGTGCATGCATTTATTCCTTACCTTCTCAACCTCACTCATGACACGGAGCAGGTTATTTCCAAGAGCAGCTTTGACTTCCTCATCAGTCCATCCTCTCCTGAGCAGTTCAGCCACCAAATTGGGGACCTTGGACACATCCTCCAAACCCTCAGGTACTCTAAAAGGACAAATTTACAACCAGCGAGTTACATGTGATGTAAAATTGAGTGGATTTTTTTTTATACAGCACTTCCAAAAAGCAGTACTATATTTAAAACAAACAAACACAATTTTTTTTTTATCAAGAAAAATTACAAGAAAATCCAGCTCATTGGAAGCAAAATGTAAAGAAAAGTGTTGGTGGGTTTTTTTTCTTCATCAAGACAATTTTGAATATGACACGAGTCTAACTACCCAACGGGCAAAGTTACAGTACTGTGGAAAAATCCTGAACCACTCCTCATTTCATCATATTTTCCTTCCAACGACTCACACTTTCTTGCAATATTTTAAAGTGGTCTTGACCAGTAGTTCTCCAGGCTTTGTGAATGTTTTTCAAAGTGTTTCTTTGGACACTGGCTGCTTTTTCCATGCATCTTCAGTCCAGTCCTTGTACCTAACCATTTTCAGATGAATATTCTTTGCTTTTTTTTAAAAGCCATGTATAACACAGACCTTTCAATCATTCAAGAATAAAAGGCACGTAAAAGGATGAACCAGTATAGACACTTAAAAACAAGACTTTGTTAGTAGCACAAAAACACATCATTTGTTCCAATTTCTTTAGACGAATCTCTGAAAAATACCCAAGATAATAGTTTGACAGGAGAAGAAAGTGTTTTTGCACCAACAAGGTGATTCCCAAAGAGCTATTAGCAAAAAAAACTTTGGTGCATCTCTCCACGGTGAGCCAATGTCTTCACATTTCAGCGAGTTTATGTGGGAACACACCTGGGAACGCCATCATAATCTCCACCAAAGCCGATGATGTCTGCCCCGGCCACTTTCTTTATATGGTCGAAATGATCTATAATGAAAGCAACAAACTTGAGAATGAAGTGAATGGACAGAAGATAGCTTTGAGAATGAAAAGATAAATGTTAATGTTTGACTGGTTTACAGCAGATGTCATGGTCACAGCAGTAATTTACCTGCGACATCAGACAATTTAGCCGTATTGCTGCAGGTCACATAGTCATTGTAGAAGTTGACCATCACAATTCCTTTAGTTTCATTCTGGAGAGACAGACTAGTGTTAAATGGCTCTGATCTACTGCAGAGAATGACAGAAAGTCAAGAAAAGCATCAACCGGGCCACAAAATGCACGTCCCAATGAGCCGCATGAGTGCACTGACCTCTGCTACGTTTCCTGGTTATAACTTTACGTGTATCATTTTACAGTGCTGTACAATAACTTTCTTGCTTTTATCTTATTTTATTGACTTTAGGAGGGAAGTTGTCATTACGCATCATTTAACTTAACTCCATTTACAGCCATTTGCAGCTCATCTGTTGCATAAAGAGCTTTTATGGATGCGTTATCTAAGACCCCAAGCAGCAGTTCAATATCAGCTGGCTGCGTGTTTTACTGTGATCAGGTGATCTGTTGATGCATTTTGCTCCCCCACATCCAGATCACTTACAACATCTGTGGTGCACTTGGGCCCAGTTTTGTGTTATTTCTAAGAGCTGGAAAGAGCTAAATATTATTCCTATTCCACTCCATTAATTTGATGTGAGAGTTTCAGGCAAAAGGTTGTGGATGCTAACTTGTTAAAGTACAATATATTGTTATAATTTAAACCCTCTATTTGCATTGTGACTCCTTGCTTTTACTCCCACTTTTCAGATGGTTTCAACTATTTGAGGAGCAAACACCAAAGATGATGCAATAAGAGAGAGAATCAAACAATAACCATGTGAACTATTCATATACTGCTGATCTTCACGAGGTCCTCAGCCTTTAGGTTGACCTGCTGTTTCTTTCGGTTGTGTCTCGTGAACTCACCACTCGTCTCAGGACGTCATCTGGGACGTTCCTCTTATGTGGACAGACGGCGTATGCGGAGGAGTGGCTGAAGATGACCGGAGCTTTAGACAGGGTCAGCACCTGGTTCATCACCTCTTCAGAAACATGAGCCAGGTCGATCAGCATCCCCAGGCGGTTCATTTCCGCAATTACTTGCTGTAATGTGAATGCACTTTGGTTACCACTGTGGTTGTTATTGTTTTTATATTTTCTGATTGCTCCTTATTTATATATTAGTTTCAGTTAGTTTCAGTGAGGGTTGGGAGGATGTGCCCAGTGTTTCAGCTTTGATCTTTTTAAGTATTATTTTATGTAGCACACATGCTAAGAGGTAAGATTTAAGAAAATCTGTAAAGCTTTTCTCAGGCTTTTTTTTTTTTTAAAAATTCAACAACACATTAATTTGTTTATGTAATCATGCGTCAGCAATTTTTTTTTATTAGTCTGCCGTTATCTAACTCCATCACAAACAGCTCCAACACTCCCTCCACCTCACCTCACTAAGCTCATGTGCGTGTTATCAACAGCAGAGTTTTTTTACACCAATTCCACCAATATAACCTCTGGCAATAAATGTTATTTTCTTTGAAGTGCCTCAGAAGAAACTTTGGGCTAATGTCGTTAAGCTATAAAACATAATAACGGAATACTTTTTTATTGATGCTCTGTCAGTGTTTTCTGATGCTTCTTTTCCGAGTTAATGAGGTCATGGTTTTTACAAATGGCTGTCAGCAGTCTGAGTTGTAGCTCTCTCCTGATCACTTGCATATAAAACAACAATTTTAACTTCAAATCTCTCCTTCAGGCCTGCTGTCACTTATTTTCAGTCCAGTTCTTGTGTAAAAGGCCTCTTAAATAGTTAACATAAAGAGATTCTTAAACATTTGAAAAGTAGTGATTTACCATATACACAAGAAGGTCAGCTTTAACCTCCTAAGACCTGAACTCTTTCACGACATGCATTTTTAATTTCTCTTTGATATTTGGGCATATTGGGGCCTGATGAATGAAAAAACAAAGAATTACCAGATTTTTTTTAACCTTATTTTTGTTTTTAAGAAAAATAAGAGCCACATATGAGGATATTTGTTTAAAAGTTTGATAGAACAGTAGCAGTATAATGTCCTCGTAAGTGGATATCAGGCCCATGTAGAGCAAAATTGAGTATTTTAGTCTAAATAACCCAAAATGTGATGTCTACATATGGACACAGGGTCCTAGGAGGTTAAATGAAAAAAGAGGAATAGAAATAAAGCTACACAAAAGATGTTAATGTGTAACATAGTACTCCCAGAAATAATGATTTCCCACGTTTGCATCACTCACTTTGCCAAAAGAAGAGAGGCCGTTATGCTCCGATGGCTCTGATCCAGTGTCCACGAGCCAGTTATCTACCCTGTGAATGAAAAAGCAAGTGTTAGTAAACATGCAAAACTTAAGACAACGAACAATCTGGAACTCATTTAAAGTAAACTGAAGTGTTCATTAACATTTAATGAAACATTGAGAAAGATGGTAAATGGCCTGTATTTGTATAGCTTTACTAGTCCCTAAGGACCCCAAAGCGCTTTACACATCCAGTCATCCACCCATTCACACACACATTCACACACTGGTGATGGCAAGCTACATTGTGGCCACAGCCACCCTGTGGCGCACTGACAGAGGCGAAGATGTACAGAGATATTTTAAGGTCTTTCTCCATGATTTCAGACGTAGCAGATTATATAAAGTTCACCGTTTTCCCAATTCTAAAAACAAAAACAAAAATAAAAGAATTGGTAAAAGAATTTAGTAATATAGTTTAACATCTTCCTGGAGGCCGATGTTCACATGGTGAGGTGCAGACCTCCCTTTCTTTCATGCATGTCTGCACAAAACCTTTACAAAAACAAACAAACTTTATTTGTCACATACACAATCATACAGAGTACAACATGTAGTGAAATCCTTGTGTCCGAGCTGCAGACGTAACCGCGCCATTCCAGAGCTTGATTTGTTTAGCATGGGGATCCTGGATCCTGAGCTGCACTGAGTAGGAGATGCTCTGCAAACTCTCGGTACCTCAGCAGAGCTGGCAATATCATCAAGGACCACTCTCACCCCAGCAACCAACTGTTTGAACTATTACCGTCAGGCTGACGGTTACAGGTCACATAAAACCAGGACAAACAGATTCAGGGATAGCTTCTTTCCCAGAGCTATCACCGTAGTAAATAAGCACAAAAACAATTGAACCTATTCCATACCATCACTGTCATTATATTATGCTGCTATTCATACTGTCATTATATTAATGCTGCTATCCTGTATATATTGTACATACTATTGTTTGAGTACTTACGATTGTTTTTGTGTACTTTTTATATTTTACATTTATATTTATTATTGAAACTTGCACCAAGGGAGTGGCACTCCAATTTCGTTGTACTCTGTACAATGACAATAAAGGCTATTCTAAATTCTCTGTACACATGTATCGTGACACAAAAGGCATTCTATTCTCTTTCTGTTTCCTAAATTTAACCAGCTGCTGGTTGCACCTGGTTGGGTCACTGTTGAGGTAAAGCATATCAGTACAGATTCACCTGCCAGTGAATGTGATACTGCTGCCTGAGTGGGCCTGCAGGAATCCCCCGTGCTCTCCACAGCTCCAATGCAACATCTGAACCTTACTGTCGGCTCAGTTAATGAATGGAAACAGTGCAAACACGATCCAGAGGAAGTTATTCTTCACATAAGACGTCTCTTGATTCTTTTTCACATGAATTTATTATTGAAACTGTCACACAGTGACACAGCCCCTAACTCTGCATTTTCTGTTTAATGTTGTGTAGTTGTAATTTGGATAAACATTCATCTGAATGGGGAAGTGAAGGCATGTGACTGAGCATATTTAACTCAGCTGAAAATACAGAACTAGAACTAATAGCTACTATATTTTCTGCCTGGAAAACACATGTCATATAAATATAGAGGCTCAGTTTTCCAGACTAGTTCTCAAAAACACTTTTCAGTGAAGATGTTGATTGAATTTGTCATTGCGATTGATTTTTGTCTGTGACCAGGCTCGATCCATGCCTTGCAAATCACTACGGCTATTTTCAATTTTCTTAGCAAAATATAACGAAACAATGTGTTTATCAAGACTTTTGCGCAGCATTATAGTCAATCAATAGAAACATGAAAATAACCTACTCATTGTTTGTATTCTTCTGAAAATTCAAACAGATTTCTTCATATAAGTAACAGCAAATTAATTGATCTTTGAGGTCTTACCAAGGTGTGTTGCAGGAGTGGGTGAGTGTGAGGTAGCGCACCCCCAGCTGGTACATGGTGCGCAGGGTCCCCAGACTGCTGTCGAGTGAGTGACCACCCTCAACCCCAATCAGACTGGCGGTCTTACTCATATTAAAGGCCTTCAAGATGTCTGTGCAGATATGACAGTTGATGTGTGATACAACCAGGAGAAGGACAGCTATGAACTGTCGGAGTCAGTGTCTCACCTTGGCTACTGGAGGCAAACATGAAGATTTCAGGGTATTTCTGACACATCCTGTGAATCACGTCTATCTGCTCCAGCGTTTGTCTGACAGCATCTTTGTACTGAGTGTCACAGGGGACGTATGCTGCCCAAAACTGAGGACCAGAGCAAAGATTATACTATGTATAATTAACTTTCAAAGTTAAACAAAGATGAATAAAATACAATCATACTCTCAAACACATATGCACAATGCTGTAAAAAAGGTATTTGCCCCCCTCATGATTCTCTGATTCAGCAGGGTGTGGCTAATTCATAGTTTAATTTGTGGGTGTGGGTGGAGGCGGCTGCGTGTTTCTTTTTCATGGCATTGATTGTGAGTGGTTGCTGGAAGCTAATGACTGTCACTGGGAAAGTGATTGATTGCTAAAGCCCAAGTCACGCAAGCCTACAGATCAGTAACCACCTGTTGCTAGGGAAAAGTGTGCACATCCTAACCAGTAGGTTAAAATTTCCTGGTGATTGGTTTGGTCACTATGATATTGCTGCGGTCCTCTGTAGTTTGCATGGAAGTGACAGACTTGTGTACGTTCTGAGTCAGCAACATCCCGAGACCACAACCACCCAGTCAGTGAATGCATGTCTTCCTAGCAATGACTGTTTGTATCACGCCCCATGTAGCCAACACCTCTTGCGCAATGCACATGACATCATTCAAGAAACTTTAATAGAAATTAACTATGACAAAAAATAAATAAAACAAAAAACAAATCCCCCCCAAAAAAATTCTTTTTTATTGTTTTGGGGGATTTTAATTTGAGTGTTTCAAATGCTCGGCTTCTGTTGGCTTTTCTGAATCCCTGTCTTGATTTCATTTTCGTTCTAGTGATAGTTGCCTGAAAGGAGTATTATTGAATCTTTCATTTAGATTCTTATTTTCTGGGCTTTCTTGGAATGAGTGCCAGCTCTTTCACTCTGTATCAATATAAGTGCCCTTTGTTTTCCCCGTTTCCTTCCCCTCCACATGGTGTAACACCTTCCTTCTGTTTTTTGTTTCCCTCCTTAATCACTTAAGTAATAACTAGTTTTTAGCTTCATATTTCGTGTCTATTTGTTTCAGTTATGGTAGTTTCAACATCTTCTGTTCCTTTTGCGAAAAACGGTTCCCATTAGTGATTTATTTTTATTATATTATTTTATTGTTTTGTTTTATTTCTCCATGTGAGTATCTTAATTATGTTCAGCTGTTTTTGTTACCCTTCTCTGTCCAAACCCAAATAAAGCCGTCAATGTGAACATGTACAGCCCCAGTTTTCCTCCTGGTGTCCTGTGTGTGTTTTGTGTGTAGACTTTTTAGAGATTAGAAATTAACTATCAATATTTGCCTTTTAGTTTTGGACTCCGTCTCCTGTGCACTCCTTGTACAACTCTGTACAACTGCAATTAAAAACAAAATGTATTGACAGATATAGATTTTTTGAGATGCTTTTAATCTCTTGAAGAAATGGCTGACTTCTCTGCTAATAATATATTTAAAATGAGAGTGTAACATGACTTTTTAAAATGATCAGTCTGATTCAGTTATGTTATTTTGTGAGATGTCTCCAGTGAGGAAGGTTTGTAGATAAGCTGTGGGAGCCCATGAATAAGGAGCACATTGACACTGAAATTATGTTTTTCTTTAATAATTCTTCCATCGTGTGTACCTGAGCACCCAGTCGTCCATCCTTGATCTTAGGGATGTTGGTGTGAGTGTTTGCCAGTGTGTTAAGATCCACTTTGTTCAGCTGATTGTTGAATTGTGACCGAAGCTGCCAAGGCAAGTCATTATGACTGGAACAAAGCACAGGAGAAAGATCACATCAGGAAAGAAGTGAACTTGTTTTATTGGGTCAGCATTAGACTTCAATCGCAGATATTTACACACTAATCACAAATAAATAAATAAACAAATAAAATTTCACTTACCCATCAATGAGTGGCGTCTCTGACATTAACTGCAAGGCTCTGGCCATGTAATCGTTGGGATCCACAGCCAAGGTGATGGCGCAGGAAGTGATCCAGAGCACCAAGCATGAAGCCAAATTTACCCTGTGCAGCATTTCCTAAAGTTTAAACGCACTAAATAGATTCCTGTCTTACTCTTTGTTTGTCTGGTTTTATCCTGATAACTAAATCAAAAATTGCAGTGGCTGAGCCTCTCTTTGACCTTAATCTTAGTCCTTGAGCAGATTTCTTACTTAAATGTCCTTCAGTCCTTTGTCTGTTGGGATCTTTACAGATTTTCGCTCCAGATTCTTTCTGTTTTCAGTTGTTTATATGGTGCCAAATCACTACAAAGGCTGCCTCGAAGTACCTTTTATTGCAGGACTACTCTTTGCTCCTCCTATGTGCTGAGTAAGTTTACAGCGCCAGCTATAATAAATGCAGCTCAGTAGCTTATTAATCTCTGGCTCTCTTCCGCAGTGTGTCTTTGTCCTGTCTTCCTCCCCTGACCCTCAACAAATGGCCACCCCTTCCTGAGCCTATAACTGGTGAAGGATTCGTTTGGGTAAAAAAGGAGTTTCTTCCCACTGTTGTTGTTTGGTCATAAGGGGGTCACACGACTGTTGAAGCTTGACAGCAGAAAAAAAACTGGTTTCAATTGGTGTTTTACTTTTCCCTTTGAGTGTCTTAATTGTGTGGATGCCTTAATAGGCATCCACACTATTGAGTTCCTGTTTCTCTTTAATCTTTATACTTTATTCTAGTTGCTTCCGTACACTTTTTGGCACTCAACTACTCCCACAGTTTTTGTGCTATTTTCACCGTTCAAATCTTAAAAAATTCTGCTCTTTCTGCTCTTTCCGGCTATGACTTTTGGTGCTCATAACTTCTATACTTTTTGAGATATTGATTTTTCTTTTCAATATTTTTTGCCCTTTTTTGCATATTATCAGTGGCCTCACTGATTTTCCTTGCCGGGTTGAGCTGTGTTTTAGCTCAGTGAGATGAGCATCTGTTCTCGGACTGGGAGGCCCGGGTTCAAATCCCGCTTATGGCAACATTTCTTTCAGTTAACACTTAAACTTTTTTAACTCTTTTCAACACAAATTTAAGCTTTTTCACCCCTTTTCAGCACATTTTTCAGTTTTTTCACCAGTTTTCAGCACAAATACCAGCTTTTTCAGCTGCTTTCAGCAAAAACCTCTTTTCAGCAGAATTCTGCTCATTCAACTCTTTTCAGCAGAAATTCTGCTCATTCAACTCTTTTCAGCAGAAATTCTGCTGATTAAACTCTTTTCAGCAGAAATTCTTCTGATTCACCTCTTATCAGCACAATTCTCAGCTTCTTCTGCTCATTTCAGCACAATTGTCAGTCTCTCCACCTATTCTTTGTCAGAAAGACGTTGGCGAAGTGAGATGAGAACCTGCCTTGAGTACCAGAAGGGCCAGGTTTGAATCCTGCTCAGAGCAACATTTTTTGCTTTTTTTTTTTTTTCAACTTTTTCAGCTTTTTTCAGCAGATATCTTCAGCCCTTAAGGCATCCACACAGCATTTTCGCAGGAAATGCAAATTTTTCTAGTCTTCAGCTGTTTTTGTTATTCGTCTCTGTCCAAACCCAAATAACACCTCTGTGTAACATATACGGCCCCAGTCTAACTCCTTGTGTCCTTTGTGTATGTGTGTTTAGACTTTTCAGAAATTAACTATAAAGATTGTCTTTTGGTACTGAACGCTGGGTCGGTGTCAGCTATAATGAATGCTGTTCAATGAGTCTATAATAAGCCCCTTGAACTGGAGAGGACCCGGCTTTATTTAACAAAATTCAATTAGTTAAACTAAAAGCTTATTTTAAAGACAAAAATGACTAAATTTAGACAAAACTGAGGTTACTACATTTGGCTTAAATTTTCTTTGAAACATTGTATCTAACCAAATGCTTACTCTAGATACCATTATCTCCTTTAACACTGTGAGAAATCTGGGATTCCAGTAGTGTGCACATTACACAAATATGTAGGACTGCTTTCTTGCATTTGAGCAATACAGATAGATTCTTGATGATCCAAAATGGTGCAGCAAGTATACTGACAGGGGCTAGAAAGAGAGAGCATATCATATAATTGGTGGGGTTTTCTCTGTATTATTGTCTGGTCTTTATCTTAAAGCGCATTGAGGCAACTACTATTGTGATTCCCCGCTATAAAAGTAAATCTGAATTGAAAATTCTCCATCGTTATTGTGCACATTTTGAGCAACAAAACCTTTTGACAGCAGTCTTTTTTGCATCAGCATGCGGAATAAATAAAAGGATAAAAGGTTACAAGAACTACTAAATTGGCTTGATTGAATTTGAAAGTTCAGTTATAAATAAATAAATAAATAATAAAACAAACAAATTAAGACAAATTAAGAGCTTCCTTGTGAGCTTCTCTTCATTGGCTGACCGCTGAATCCAGAACGAAATTTAAAATCCATCTCTCCACATTATTATACCTTGAAGACATAATAGTACTTTACTCTCAGACTGCCTGCTTGTGTGCAGAGTTTCTAAAAGCAGATTGGGAGGGAGAGCCTTCAGCTATTCGGTCCCTCTAGTATGGTATGAAACGCCAGGACTGCCATAATGAATTAATTAAATACACCATTAAATAATTAATTAAAATGGGAAATAATTAAAAAATGTTTTTGACACATTTAATTAATTAATTATTGCCACATTTAAATAATTATTTAATGGTGTATTTAATCAATTCATTTTGGCACAGTTGACACCTTCAGGTCTCACCATGAAATAATTTTATCTGTCAAACTCACCCATCAAACTCAGGGGGCGGGGTTACCGCTGATCGAGTCAAAACCATTGCTTTGGCCTGATGGCCATTGTTTTTAGCACACAACAACCGGCATGTGGAAACTAACAGAACTGAACTTTGAAAAACCCTGTTTGTGTGTCACCAAATACCGTTTTAATATTTTTTAGAATGTAGTGGTTTAATCTTCATGTGTCTGGTCGGTTTGTCAAGATACAGCCTCTTTGCAAAAGTGCTTCGATGATTTCGGAGATGTCTGCTGTTAAGGTTCACAATTGAGGAGGGAGAGTACAAACCACCCATGGTCCAGAAGGTCTTGGTCAAACAATGATTTTAATGAACACACGTGTGGGAAGAACACTCTGTACGCCGACAGCCAGTAGTCCTCGACTTAATCAAAGCATGAACAGATATTTTATAGCATCAGGGTTTGATTTACTGACGCCCCTTCATGCGTCACAGATACATTTTATACATAGATCAGATCAACACCACAATGGCTTTTCACCCAGAAGATCATCTTCTATTTTCATGGCTGGTACTTTCCGTTCTTGTCTTAAAGTGAATTGTTCCTCTTTCTTGCCGAGACAACAAGGACGGTTCCTCTTTTACCGAGACACTTTTGCAGTTACAACCAGACATGACTAATCTCTCCTCTAAATAAATTTAACTCATGTGTGTGTCACGACCTCACATGCTCTTTCTCAATTCACCTGTTGCACTTCTGACCTTTCACCAGACCAGAGGCTCACTGAGACTATGTGTATGTCTTCTACTAAATAAATGTTTTAACCAAGAACCCCTACTAAAAGCTTAATACAAGAATATGAACATATAAAAGATATTAAAATGAACTGTTGTGTAAGCATGTACTGTAATTCCTTCTATGTTCTAGTTTTCCCTCAGCATGGATCATCTACTCTCACTAGATGAAGCTTAAGACCATTAATGAACCTGAACATCAACTCAAATAAGCACAGATATGCATTGTGTATAAAATAGTCATAACTGCTTAAGGCCTTCTTAAAGCTATCTGTTACATTGTTAAAGCCTCGTCTTAGCCTGCTGCTCAAAATAACTTCCACTTCTGCAAAACTCTCCAAGCCTGTTTCCTGTCCTGTTACTTTTGGCCTTTCTGAAAGACACACACTGTTCAACCCCTGAATGCAATATAAACTCCAGATTATATTATTAATGCAATGGTAATGATGACAATTATTTAACAATAGCAGTAAAATAATTTCCCTGCTCCACACTCCCTCTCTCGACCTCTGGAACACCAGAGGTCGCAATACATTGTGTCCTCGCTCAGACCCTCTCTAGCCGTCCTCTGGCTCAACCAGCTCCCATTCGAGAACACTCCATGTGTAAGCTTTGGTTTTCTCGGTCCCTCTCTGGTGGTTCAGCAGGCCTCGAGATCTCCAGGATCCTCGTTTCTGGTTTGTGTTATTAGCTTACCCAGTTTAGGTTTCCGGTTTCTTGTTTTTCCACCAGTGCTGTTTTGTGCCCACCGTTGTAAATAAATATTCACCTGCACCAGAGCTGCCGCCTTTTGGGTCCTTTTCTACAACTCCACACGGCTTGCCCCGCAAACCGTGACAAGTTCACTTTAATCCTTTAACCTTAACTTAAAAATAACAGTTTCAGTTTTACCATATCCAAATGATCAAAAACCCAAAAGGTCCTGAAATGATCCTAAATTATTAAACAATTAAATTATTAAACCCTAAACCCCCCTTTATCTTGATACATTTCATGTGTCAAGATACTATACAAAACTTAAAAATGCTCAGTTTTCCCCACTCATGATCCAATCTATGTCATAAAAATAAACTTAAAACAGAACAGTTATCAGTCATGTGTTTCTTCAATTAATGGTAACTGAGTTACACCAAAAAATATTTCCCCTTTAGCATTTGGCATTCTCCCAACAATATACTATAATCCCATAATCTAACCCCACTTAATAAAACAAAACAGAAATTTTCTCTGGTAAAAACAAATTGTTTGTCCACATTTATTCATCCTCACATTCACTCACACATTCACTCCATATTTTTGCTAATAGTGGAGCTTCCCGCGTCAGATTCTCCACCCTCAGCAAAATGAGCTCAGTCATTTTTTATTTTCCATAGGAAAATATTTCTTTATGCTTTTGGACTGGATTGACTCGCATAAAATCCTTTTTACAGGGACTTACGACCTGAATAGTCCCCAGGTAGCTTTCTCCTCAGCCAATTGTAATCTGGAAAGCCCCCTTATATTTGCTCCTCCCGAGAATTTTCAGCGCCGTTATTCACTGTTGCAGGCCTCCTTAAAACAGAAATGAAAAAAATAGAGCTGATTGTTAGCTCATAAAAACACAAAACAAAATCACCTGACAGGTTTTCTTTAAGTGCACTGTTACAAAATAATGGGCCCCTCCCAGACATGTTCATGTTTCCTAAAACTCCCTCTATTAAAAACAAAAACAACAACCCAAACCTAACTGACAAAATCAACCCATCACCACAACAACCTCAACAACCTTAAACACACAAAAGTTTTGCCACCACATAAGTTCACCTCCTCAATACACCGAAAGTCTCATTAAAACCACACAATTTGCACACAAAAATCACCCCCTTATGCTCTTTAACATACTTAAATTCAGCATAAGACCCCCTTACAACAACATATCACTAAACTATAAATTATTTCCTACCCAAGTCTGCACTCCTCTTGTCTGCCGTGCTTCCTCTCCTGAAAGTCACTTCCTCAGTCACACACACACACAGGAAGTTCCTTCGTCACCACTCACTCCAACTAATTTGCATACTGAGTCATCTCTCAATGAGTTGCTGTAACAACAGAAACATATGTTTAAACATTACCAACTTATTAAATTATTTTATTTCTTTCTACAGTGATCACTGGTTTTGATCACTCAGTACGAGAGAGCACTCCTAAGTCACTCTTTTAAAACTACTTTAATCACTTTTTGTTTACATAACTCACTCCCTTTGTCATATGGCTTCTTCTATTCCTCAATTACAAACTCAAATGTATTTTATTAAACATTCACACCATTGTATCATTCATACAAAATAGCAAGCTGTTCTTCATTGCATATGTTCGTGTTCTTAGCCAGGTTTAATCAGTGTCTATGCATTAAACTCCATGAGCTTGTCTTGTCTTTATAAGGTTAATGCATTTTCTGTTTGTGTATGTGAATTTGCATATGTTGCTTTTGCAGTGTGTCAGACTCCTTCATAATTTTGCCTTTAAACAGTCAATTTACTCCTTCCCAAATTTACTAACCCAAATTCTGATTTCCTACCTTAAATAGCAGCATTCCTTGTCCTCAGCCAGAAGGTAGGGCTCCACTTGCCACTTACCCCCTCTGCCTCAGCCCAGCGGCCTTACCCGTCAGGTCCCGTCTTCTTACTGAAGCCGAGTAATCGTGACTGTGCCTGCCTTAGGTTGTCCCAGGGTTTCGAGGTGGGATCTTACCCGTCATGGGCTATCCAGCCTTCCATACTCGCCTGATACGGGGCCCAAGTGGGCAGGGGAGGGAACACACTGGCTCTGGAAATTAAAGGAGTGTAAGCTGCTTCCTTCATTGCATCTTATATTAAACTATCTCACTTCTGACTCCCTCCTAGAATAATTTCACATATGGCACTTTGTGTATGTGTGTTTTCTATTCATTAATGTAATTGTCAGTTATTTTCTCTCTTCATTTTACTTTTTATCTGTTTGTTTGTAACGTTCTACTTTAGTTCTACTAAATCTTGACGTAAAAACAATACTCCCTTATTTCGCGCACACACTCTGCATTTTGCCTACGCACACACTTCTCTCTCAGACTTCCTCTGTTCACACACCACCTTGCACTCACTCTACTATCAACTTTCATAGTGTTATTATTATTTAGTATTTTGTACACCTCACACAGAATCATTCAAATCGAGTACTCACAGCATTCACATCACAACCTTCAACTTTCACTTTCAATCCTGCAAGACGCAGAGATGGACATCTCCTTCACCTAACATAAAACTAAATTACCATATCAACATACAATTACTGAAATTCAAACTCAAATACACCGTCTGTTTTAATAAAGTCAAAGAGTAAACAGGTGTACCAAGTGTATGTACTTATGTGTTTTTTAAACTGAAAGAAAAAGAAACTCAAACTCTTATAACATCACTCATGCCTCTCTCAAATTAAAAACACTTTCAAACTTTAAAACATCCTACTTTACATCACCAAAGAAATACCTCTCACACCTTTATTCATCATTTAAAACCTTCTAGTCACCGCATTCACACACTTAAACTGTGACCAGAGTTGAGGAATATAACTCAAAACACACTTTCCTAAGAGTATTTTAGACATGCTTGTCATAATCAAAAAGAGCAAGTCAAAAACAAACAAACGAAAAATTGAAACCTCCATTAATTCTCACCGCACACACAAGAAATTGAAAAAATAAAACACACCAGCAACTATTGCTGGAGAGAAGTTACTACTGAAAGTAATATGTTAATCTTAAGTATACACAGTGCACTCAATATATTTATATATCTACATCCAAACTCAGTCAATTACTATACATCCACTACGGCAACTCAATACTTTATTTATAACCCTCTAATAAACATAAATGGCATCTTAAACACACACTCTACAATGTTTGCAGCAGTATTTGTAAAACCAACTGTGGTTTAAACAGTTCACTGCTTACTCATTTGCATTTTCACACTCACACACACTCCGTCTAAAAATAGCTCCAGCATTGCCTCAGACTCCTTTCACACAGAGATCTCTTATTTTATATTACAAAGACATCTTATATTTACAACCACTGTCAGATCTGTCAGCTTTAGCGCCTACACAATTTAGACAAATTTAAAATAACCGCCCAGCGGATAAACTCCCTGAGTTTTTTGCGACCAATTAACCAGTATCAAGACTTTAACTGTTTCTGGCCTCATCTCTAAAATCCCTAACTCAATTTAAAAGCGTCAACCAACCCAAACTTTGCCTGAAGCTCTAATTTTGGCGTTTCACAGCCAAGGCTTACCCCAAAGTGTTAGGTTAAAGTTACACGCCCGAAGTCCAACTTCTCCTGTCCAAAAAAGCGCAGACTACCGTTCCAAACGGTAAGGAGACTAACTCCTAGCTATTTTGGAGGTTCCCAAGTTCTCCCCGGTTGCCAACCGTACTAACCCTATTCGCCGATAGGTCAGGGCCAAGCGTCCTTGGCCGGGAGGGAGCATTACCTCCGAGAACTGCGCTTCCTAGAACCCCCACGGTTCCGTTCTAAAATAATTTATAATACTTTGAAACAACAATCAACACCCAAAACAAGTGTATAACTGAGGCAGATGCAACCTAGTGGTCAATGGAGACTCCAACTCACAAAATGACCGCTCAGGTCCACTCTTATGACCAAATTTGAACTCTAACCTACAAAATAACCAATTCCCTACCAAACTACTTGAGACTCTAACTCAATTTCTTTGGGACTTCAACCCAGTATTTAAACTTTTCTTATCAGACTCTTAACTGCTTTCATTTCTTCTTAGCAGAACTCTAACTGCTTCAACTCATGAGATTTTTCATCAAAATCAAAACAGACATCCACCAGTAACTTCAGTGAGTAGACTTAAATTTTATCATGTCCAATTTGGCACACTTTGGAAATAATTCAACAGGTAGTGCCTTACCTTTTGGATAAGCCGGCTTATGCCCACTCACTTCGACCACTGGAATTCATGTCTGCCCGTCAGACCACCTCAGACCAAATTTCTCCATCTACACCTCCAATTCTCCCTCCTCAACCACCGGACGAAGCCCCCAAATGTTAAGGTTCACAATTGAGGAGGGAGAGTACAAACCACCCATGGTCCAGAAGGTCTTGGTCAAACAATGATTTTAATGAACACACGTGTGGGAAGAACACTCTGTACGCCGACAGCCAGTAGTCCTCGACTTAATCAAAGCATGAACAGATATTTTATAGCATCAGGGTTTGATTTACTGACGCCCCTTCATGCGTCACAGATACATTTTATACATAGATCAGATCAACACCACAATGGCTTTTCACCCAGAAGATCATCTTCTATTTTCATGGCTGGTACTTTCCGTTCTTGTCTTAAAGTGAATTGTTCCTCTTTCTTGCCGAGACAACAAGGACGGTTCCTCTTTTACCGAGACACTTTTGCAGTTACAACCAGACATGACTAATCTCTCCTCTAAATAAATTTAACTCATGTGTGTGTGTCACGACCTCACATGCTCTTTCTCAATTCACCTGTTGCACTTCTGACCTTTCACCAGACCAGAGGCTCACTGAGACTATGTGTATGTCTTCTACTAAATAAATGTTTTAACCAAGAACCCCTACTAAAAGCTTAATACAAGAATATGAACATATAAAAGATATTAAAATGAACTGTTGTGTAAGCATGTACTGTAATTCCTTCTATGTTCTAGTTTTCCCTCAGCATGGATCATCTAGACACTCTCACTAGATGAAGCTTAAGACCATTAATGAACCTGAACATCAACTCAAATAAGCACAGATATGCATTGTGTATAAAATAGTCATAACTGCTTAAGGCCTTCTTAAAGCTATCTGTTACATTGTTAAAGCCTCGTCTTAGCCTGCTGCTCAAAATAACTTCCACTTCTGCAAAACTCTCCAAGCCTGTTTCCTGTCCTGTTACTTTTGGCCTTTCTGAAAGACACACACTGTTCAACCCCTGAATGCAATATAAACTCCAGATTATATTATTAATGCAATGGTAATGATGACAATTATTTAACAATAGCAGTAAAATAATTTCCCTGCTCCACACTGCCCAGTCTCACGGCGAAGCGATAGACCCGCTCGCCTCGCCTCGCAAGCAATCGAGCTGTAATTACCACCGACAAAGCGCAGGCCCGGGACACAGCTGTAATAACCCCCGCTGACACTGACTTCTTTTACTGACGTTATATTTATCGGCTTTTTATTTCCTGATGTTCTTATGTGTCCTACGTGTTTCAGTCGCCAAATAAATTCGATTAACAGCTGATCTTTGGGTTTTTGTTCAGTAATCAGCGTGACCTGCGTATAAACGCAGAAAAGAGATAACGTTGGTGTTTCCGTCATGTAGTAACTGCTGGCTTTAACTGTACAAAGGTTGTTCGACACCATGAAACACAGACTTCATGATGTTCGGCTAATATTTTAATTGTGAATATTAATCATGAGGGTAAACGGACCTGTACACCACGGAGCGAGGTCAGCATGTCCACGATATCTTCAGCTCTCTGAGTCAACACAGTTTCCCGGCTGAGTAATTTAACTGTCATCTACGTATAATTCACGGGTCATATCAAAATGATTTTACAGAAAATCATCCTTATTACTGCCAACTATTCCAGAGACGTGAAAATCTACAGCATAAAGAACAAAAAAAATATAGCAGTCTAACGCAACACTGTAACAGAGATGAACGCATCCGTTTGTCGCAGATCAAAGTGGAATGAAAGTGATTGGTTGAACAGGTGTTCGTGATCTGTGTCATCTGCGTTTTCATCAGCGTAAGAGACTCAGCAGCAGATTAGAATAACAGTTATACATTTAATAAATCACCAAATGAATCCAAGAAACGAGCAAATCTGTTCTGACAGTTTGAGTTTGTGTTCCCTCAGCTGCAGACTCGCTGCTGTTTAAATGTTTGAGAGGAAGATTAGATAGAAAACAACGTCAAACATAGACTCAGCCTGTGTTCACATTTGATATGAGCTCAGGGTGTATAGTGGCTGTGTCCTGTTTTAAGATCATACATGTAAAATTGTTGTCTGACCTGCATCGATCCAGTCGCTCAGAGTCCGTGGTTACCATGGTTACTGCATAATCAGCTGTAATCTAAACAGCTGGCACAGCAGAAACCTACCGGCGACATGAGTGTTTATGGTTGTCATTGCAAAAGAACTGTCTGAAGGTTAACTGACGTTAACTTGGATAAATTATAGTTAAAGAGTATCACACTTAACACCCACGTGAGCTGTGTGACTGTTTACCACTGCACTGAAGTCAGTAGGCTATTATTTAAATACACGTGCTGTCATAAACTATGATATAAATAGGGAGGTCCTATTAACATGTTTAGTTTTAAAGGACACCTTCCTGCCTTTAGTGTCATTCATGAGCAGTATTAGTTTTCTTCAAACATCCAGAAGTCTGCACGATGTGTTTCATAGTTTCTAACAAGCCTTTGACAGTTAAACATAACATGACCGAAACACCAACAACCCCCCCCCCCCCCCAAAAAAAAAAAAAAAAAAAATCACACAAATTATTTGTTAACCGCATTTATTTTTACTTAAATAAACTCTAAAAATTCTAACAGATCGCTGGTGCTCAGAATACAGTTGAATAACTATTAAAAAACGGATGATATAATATTTCTGTCCAGGTTGCAGTCTCACTGGTGTCAAGCCAGCCTCCAATTCGAGACTTGCAGTCAAGCCAGCCTCCAGTTTGTTTTACGTTCCCTGTGTATTCAAAGTATTACGGGAATGGATGTGGAAACCGGATTTCAAAATAAAAGCCAACTTCGAGTGAATTAACAGATATGTTAATAACATATAATTTAGGCTTTTTTTTTTTTTTTTTTTTTACACAAACTCTAATGTTAGATCTATATGACACAGCCTTGTACCCTAATTGTGCCCTGTCACTATCAAGGCCATCTTATTTTAGATTTCAAAGTAAAAGCCCTGTGAACCTTCATTTTTGAACTACTCTTTCAATGACTTAATAATGCTCTTAAAAGCCAAAGTCGTATTTCCAAATACTATTTGAACTTTATATCAACACTTTCCAACCACAGTCTTTTTCACAGTGATACGATATCAATATCAAGTCATTCTGATTATGCCTTCCAAAATAAAAGACTTTTTAAATTGTCCATAATTGACCTAACTTTCAGTGATTTCAAAATGCTCTAAAAAGGAAAATTCCTGTTTCCACAGGGTAATTCCACCTTAGATCAACAGTATACAGCCCCACAGTGATACCATATCAATATCAAGTCATTCTGATTATGCCTTCCAAAATAAAAGACTTTTCAAATTGTCCATAATTGACCTAACTTTCAGTGATTTCAAAATGCTCTAAAAAGGAAAATTCCTGTTTCCACAGGGTAATTCCACCTTAGATCAACAGTATACAGCCCCACAGTGATACCATATCAATATCAAGTCATTCTGATTATGCCTTCCAAAATAAAAGACTTTTCAAATTGTCCATAATTGACCTAACTTTCAGTGATTTCAAAATGCTCTAAAATGGAAATTTCCTGTTTCCACAGGGTAATTCCACTCCAGATCAACAGTATACAGCCCCACAGTGATACCATATTAATATCAAGTCATTCTGATTTTGCCTTCCAAAGTAAAAGCCTTTTCAAATTGTCCACAATTGACCTACCTTTCAGTGATTTCAAAATATATTTCAAAAAAGCCTAAATTATATGTTATTATGTTCTTAACATATCTGTTAATTCACTCGAAGTTGGCTTTTATTTTGAAATCCGGTTTCCACATCCATTCCCGTAATACTTTGAATACACAGGGAACGTAAAACAAACTGGAGGCTGGCTTGACTGCAAGTCTCGAATTGGAGGCTGGCTTGACACAAGTGCAGCACTCTCCATGATGAACACGCTGTTGCAAACTCTGCTCCTCTCGGTGGAAATGCGCCTTCTCTTTCCTCTTTGTATAAAACATTTTAAAGGTCAGTTTAGTCTCAAAATTCACTATTAAATCCAAAACACACCAGATAAAGAAAAGCGAACGGTTCAGTCTAACACATGTGCCAGTGAACTATTAAACTTCAGTAAAACTATGCAGTTATGAAACGTAGCTTTAACCTCAGCCAAACCGATTTGCTCAGTTGTAAATAAAACAGCGACAAACAAAACCTGAGTGAATTAAGGCCAGTGTTTAACCACTGAGAGCTGAAACTCAGGTGAGGTTTCAAAGATGTGTGCCGGTGATTGGACATCAGCTGCTGATAAAGTGGGTTCGCCTATAAAGTGCTCTCGGAAAAAAAACAAAACTATATTTACTTATCTTGTGCAGAAAAATGCGCCGACATTGCGTTATATCGAGCACCGGCTGCCCAGTTAAACTGTTACTATCACCAGGTAACATGGGCGTGTTTCTTGAATTAGCAGCAGGTGTTAAACAGCTGACAGGTGAGGAGGAGGAGGATGCATGCAGGTAAACTGAGGCTGTGTCCCAATTCAGGGTCTGCACGCTTGAAGTACGCATTTTAAGTGCGGTCACCGCCACGCGACGACGGCTGTCGTGTAGGGGAGACCGGGGATAGTTGTAACATTTTTGACATTTCTGTCTGTAAATTGAAGCTCTTTTAAGGTAGTGGATTCAAAATGTAATGCAAAGTATCTACATGTCTCGGCTATTAAATAGTGCAGCTATTTTCTCTGCAGCACAATTACCCATTGCATGGTATGGCCTCAAACACAAAGAGTGAAATGTTACAATTAACCCCATAGTCTGGGTTAGTTGTAACATATCCTGGGGTGAAATGTAACACAATGAAATAAGGGTACTAACAAAACATTAACATGTAATCTTTGTTTATTCAACACATGAATGCACTTAGAGCCATTTATGTAGCTATTTGTGTGTGTGACAGAATGCAGAAATCTAGCTTTTGAACATATTCCAGCCCCCCAAAAAAGACAAGTTATGGAATTTTCTGCAACTGAATATTTCATTAATTTTGGTTGGTCTTCCTCGAGGTTGGCCTCATTGGCTCAGTGGGCATTATAACCTACAACTCTTGCACCAATTTTGAACATAACAATGAAGCTGGAAAAATGTAGTTGTTCACCAGCATCGCAATTCCATTACTTTTTATCATGGCTTACCTTGGTGTGGTTTGCAAAGTGCTTCAGAAAGATGAGGAAATCTGTTTCTTGCACCCATCCTGATTTATTTCCACTACCAGTACTTCCTACTGGTCCATCTCTGACACAGTGGTCTGCATAATGTATGTGTGGGAACACAAACAGTGGAGGAATTGTGTTGCCAATGGCATTAACCGCATGTACAAATGAAACCAGTGAACCTCTCTCTGCTGATGTCGTTGCCCCAACTTGTTTAATATAAGTTAAAGTAATAGTGTGGTAAGTTGTAACATCTGCATTATTGTTACAACTAACCCAGACTGTTGCTGTTACAACTGACCCAGACTCCTATAGCCATGAACTAGCTAACATTACAGGCAACGGCTAAAACATTAGCACTAAAGACCTACACAGAATATATCCCCACAGACATACAAATAACACAATTTAAGTTTGATGAGTTTAACTGAAAAGCAAATAATGCTATTAGAAATTGAAATAAAGTAGAAAAACTTACTTTTTGCCATACAAATTACTTTTTTTCGTGTTAAATTGTCTGTGTTTGACAAAATGTGCTGATTTTTCACATGTGATAGCAGAACTGAGTTGGGCATGCACAGGATGAGTCACATCATTTGAAACTTAGCCCTGATTGGAGAAATTGGAAGTGTTACAACTGACTCACGTTACAACTATCCCCGGTCTCCCCTACTTCAAATGCATACTCCAAATGCGCCGTCGATTTCCCCAAATATCAAGCGTGGTCCGGTGCACGCTTCGTGGTCCCATATATCCCACAATTCATAGCGCGGTGGTGGGTGTGGATAATTTTTCCGCAAAATACGGCAGAAGGGAGCAGCCGAAGAGGGTTTTTTTTTCTCCAAACTTTATTGAACTTATAAAGCGAACAGTCAATCATTCCAGTTCAGTTTGTACAGTAGACATACAAGGCAAATAAGAGTAACAATATACAGTACAATGAAATAAGAAGGATAAATAAATAAAGGATAAAAAAAGAAAAAAAAGGGGGGGGAGGATGTGACAGACTTCATAACAACTTTGTACTTGAAAGTTGTGACAGCTCATTCGTTAAACATTTCTGAATGAATTTCAATCAATGATAAACCTTTTATATTGGAAGTTAATTTAAGAGATTTTAAGTAATATTCAATTTCAATCAAAACCAAATTAAATGATGGGGTTGAGTCTTGAAATTGACATTTATGTATGTGGAATTAATAAGATGGAGCGGCCGAAGAGTGAACTGTCAAAAGTACTGAATATGACGTCACTTATTTATGTGCGAATGTTTAATAATTAAAGTCAGTCATATATCCACAAACACAACAAGCTGAAAGTCAGATATATGTATATATATATATATATATATATATATATATATATATATATATATATATAGGGGTGGGAGTTAAAAAGCTTGTCTTCATCCCACTCCTTTTCGAGCTAAACTTGTTTTTTCTTTTTTTGTGTAATTGTACATTACAATAACCTTATTATTTGGTTGCTCGAATAAAAGACATTCATTCATTCATTCATTCATATATATATATCTATATATATATATAGATATATATATATACATATATATATATATATATATATATACATACACATATATAAACACCCAGCACGCCCCTGCGGGCGGTTTATCCTTCAAGCTCGGGTCCTCTACCAGAGGCCTGGGAGATTGAGGGTCCTGCGCAGTATCTTAGCTGTTCCCAGGACTGCGCTCTTCTGGACAGAGATCTCCGATGTTGTTCCCGGGATCTGCTGGAGCCACTCGCCTAGCTTGGGAGTCACCGCACCTAGTGCTCCGATTACCACGGGGACCACCGTTACCTTCACCCTCCACATCCTCTCGAGCTCTTCTCTAAGCCCTTGGTATTTCTCCAGCTTCTCGTGTTCCTTCTTCCTGATATTGCTGTCATTCGGAACCGCTACATCGATCACTACGGCCGTCTTCTTCTGTTTGTCTACCACCACTATGTCCGGTTGGTTAGCCACCACCATTTTGTCCGTCTGTATCTGGAAGTCCCACAGGATCTTAGCTCGGTCATTCTCCACCACCCTTGGGGGCATCTCCCATTTTGACCTCAGGACTTCCAGGTTATACTCGGCACAGATGTTCCTGTACACTATGCCGGCCACTTGGTTATGGCGTTCCATGTATGCCTTGCCTGCTAGCATCTTGCACCCTGCTGTTATGTGCTGGATTGTCTCTGGGGTATCTTTACACAGCCTGCACCTGGGGTCTTGCCTGGTGTGATAGACCCCAGCCTCTATGGATCTTGTGCTCAGAGCTTGTTCTTGTGCTGCCATGATTAGTGCCTCTGTGCTGTCTTTCAGTCCAGCTTTGTCCAGCCACTGGTAGGATTTCTGGATATCAGCCACCTCCTCTATCTGCCGGTGGTACATACCGTGCAGGGGCCTGTCCTTCCATGATGGTTCCTCGTCTCCCTCCTCTTTCTTGGGTTTCTGCTGCCTGAGGTATTCACTGAGCACTCGGTCAGTTGGGGCCATCTTCCCAATGTATTCTTGGATGTTCGTTGTCTCATCCTGGACTGTGGTGCTGACACTCACCAGTCCCCGGCCCCCTTCCTTCCGCTTAGCGTACAGCCTCAGGGTGCTGGACTTGGGGTGAAACCCTCCATGCATGGTAAGGAGCTTTCTTGTCTTTATGTCAGTGGCTTCTATCTCCTCCTTTGGCCAGCCTATTACCCCAGCAGGGTACCTGATCACGTGTTGATGGCCCGGATCTTGTTCTTACCATTCAGCTGACTCCTCAGGACTTGCCTGACCCTCTGCAGGTACTTGGTGGTTGCAGCTTTTCTAGCGGCCTCTTCATGGTTCCCATTCGCCTGCGGGATCCCCAAGTACTTGTAACTGTCCTCTATGTCTGCAATGTTGCCTTCTGGTAGTTCAATCCCCTCAGTTCTGACTACCTTCCCTCTCTTTGTTACCATCCGGCTACACTTCTCCAGTCCGAACGACATTCCAATGTCATTGCTGTATAGCCTGGTAGTGTGGATCAGTGAATCGATGTCTCGTTCACTCTTGGCATACAGCTTGATGTCATCCATGTACAGGAGGTGGCTGACAACTGCTCCGTTCCGTAGTCTGTATCCGTAGCCAGTCTTGTTAATGATCTCACTGAGGGGGTTCAGGCCTATGCAGAACAGCAGTGGGGACAGAGCATCTCCTTGGTAGATCCCGCACTTGATGGTGACTTGTGCTATGGGCTTGGAGTTGGCCTCTAGTGTTGTACGCCACATCCCCATTGAGTTCCTGATGAAGGCTCTTAGGGTCCCATTGATCTTGTACAATTCTAGGCATTCCAGTATCCAGCTGTGGGGCATTGAGTCATAGGCCTTCTTGTAATCAATCCAGGCAGTGCACAGGTTGGTCAGTCTGGTCTTGCAGTCTCGGCTGATTGTTCTGTCTACCAGTAGCTGGTGTTTTGCGCCTCTGGTATTCTTGCCAATTCCTTTCTGTGTCCCGCTCATGTATTGACCCATGTGCCTGTTCATCTTAGCCGATATGATGCCTGACAGGAGCTTCCATGTAGTACTGAGGCAGGTTATTGGTTATATATATACATATATATATATATATATATATATATATATATATATATATATATATATATATATATATATCATAAAATTCAAATTCAAATTTTTTTATTTGTCACGTACACAGTCATACACAGTACGATATGTAGTGAAATGCTTGGACAACTGCTCGTGACCTAAAGAAAACAAAAAAGGAAAAGGCTATGAATAAGATAGGAAATAAATATGAAAAATTACAAAGGGTAAATTTAACTAGGAAGGAATAAAATATAAATTATGGTTAAAAATGAAATAACTGTACAACACAAATTAGAATGAAGGGTAAATTTAACTGGGAAAGGATAAGATAAAATATATAAATTAAAGTTGAAAATAAAATAACTGTACAACAAAATACACAATATAGAATAATAATCTGACAATACTATAATATTGGCCTAGAGCTGGGCGATAGAACGATAACGATATGTATCGCGATATAACTTTTACGCGATAGAGAAATTAAGCTATCGCGATAGACCTCGCCGCTCTCGTCCTCTTAAAAAAAAAAAAAAAAAAGGTCAGCCAATCTAAATTAAGTAGCGCAGAGCCGAACCAATCACAGCCGCAGCGTCACGTCGCGTGACTTGTTACGTACAGCACAAGTGCCAAGCCGCACGTGTGTTTGTTTGGGAAGCAGCCAGCGGGTAATGGAGCCAGCGCGTAATGGAGGAAATGAGTGTGCCGACTAGAAAAATCAACCGAGCGTGACCGAAGAGAAAACAGATGATGGTTCCAATGCCGGAGAGATTGTTGAACGGAAGAGCCATAGAAGTTCCGTAGTGTGAAGGTATTTCGGCTATTTCAAGTCTGACAAAAAACAGAGTAGCGTGCACTGTAAATTGTGCCGAAAGCAAGTCTGGAAATACAATAAACTGGTGCATGCGTCACACTGTGCGCCACGTTATTGTTTCGGTGAAATGAATTTCTACAATACTGTTTCTGTTAATTGTACTCTCTGCAGTGTTTAAATGCTTACATATATACACACAGTTACTGTCCCTCCACACATACGACTCGGTTCTGCTTCTATTAGTGATGGGTCGTTCGCGAACGAAATGGCTCTTAGATCCGGCTCTTTGACGTGAACGACGCGAGCCGGCTCCTTATCGCGAGCCGTCACGTGGGTTTTTTTTTTTTCTTTCTCTCAGCCTCTCTCTCGCACTTTTTTTCCGCTTCACTCTGCACGCGAGCCTTGTGCTTTACGCTGGGCAGAGGGGGGAGGGGCGGTAGTTACACTCAGTAGCACAGGAACAGAGCCAGAGAGAGAGAAAGAGAGGCAGGGACAACAACATTAGAAAGGTATAGTAATCATCCACAACTATTTTCGGTTGCAGATGATAAAGGATTGAGAAAGTTTATTCATGCAGGTCCATATGACAGAGAATATGCATGTTCTTTTAGTTTTCATATTATAATTTATATTTAATTGTGTTGTGGTTTGCAGTGTTTTGTGTTCTTTTCATTTTAAATTTGTGAAAGGAAAAAGCTGAAAATTTAAATAGTTAAAACTTGAAATGTGAATAGTTGATTTTTGTATTATATGATTTATTTATTACATTTTATGTGGAGTGAATAAATAAAAGTATATTTACGGTGGCCCCTAGAGACAAAGCACATACAAACTTCAAATCACGTACGAACTCTGAAGCATGTACAAACTCCAAAACACGTAAAAACACGTACAAACTCCAAAACACGTAAAAACTCGTAAAAAACACGTACAAACTCCGAAGCACGTAAAAACTCAGAAGCATATAAAAACTCAGAAGCACATAAAAACTCAAAACACGTACAAAAGACAACAGAAGTGCTCCAGGATGCTGGGCGCAGTGTTGAGCCTTTGTTATCTTGTGGCTACACAAGCCAGCAAGTACCAACGACCGGATTTGGTGTGTGGTAATAACAGGTGAATGAACTTTTTTTTTTTAAATTATTTGAATATATATATGAGTGCCTGTGTATAAATACACAAACAATACACACATGCTTTCAATTGTGTAATTTCAGTGATCTAGTAGCTCTGCTTTGGAAGTTCAGTTCATGCTAGAAATGTGTTTTGGAGTTTGTACGTGTTTTGTCTCTAGGGGCCACCGCATATATTTATATATAAACATATATAAATAAAACCACTTGTTTTTATGTTAGTAATTCCTTTTGTGCATAATTTTATATTATTGTTAATAATAAATTAATTAAAGCAACAAAACAACCTGAAGAGCCGGTTCGGAGCCGAAAGAGCCGGATCTCTAAAAAGAGCCGGAAATCCCATCACTAGCTTCTATGCCCCAGCTTTGTTTACTTTTTCCCACCGAGGCTTCTAGACTTCTGATTGGCCAACATTTCTGCACGGTTAGGAATCTAGCGCCACCTGCTGCTTTGGCATGTTCATAGCAGCGTTTTCCTTCATTTCTGCCTTTATGTGTGGACGGGATTCTTTTTTAAAACGAAAACGGAAAATCTCCGTTTTAAAAAATACCCGTGTATGTGTGAACGTAGCCTCAGTCTCTGACTGGAAGCGCTAATTCGTCATTCGGCTTTTGTCAGACTAAAGTAACTGTTAAAACTGTTTGAAAAGCTAAGCTATACAACAAGGAGAGATTGAGAATTTCCTTTTAGTTCTCAGTTTATTTGATATTGACAAAAGTTAGTCAGTTTTGTCTGTTCTTCTGTAAAACAAACTAAGATTTATTTTTAGAATTAATATTTTGTTTCTAAGTGGAATTGACAATTTAGTCTGTTTCGTTTGTTCTGTTTTGAAACTTAAACGCTTTAGCGGCTGCCTTTTGTGTAGTTTGCAATATTTGCCTTTATTTATCTGAAAAAGTCTCATGTTCCTTAAGTACATCTACCCTGTTGAACTTATTATGGGAAATAAATATTTAAATAAAAACAAGCTGCTGATTATTTCACATTTTACTTGTGAGCAACGGCACATTTAAATCTTACAAATATAGTTATTTGGCTTATATCGTGATAGATATCGTTATCGCCTGAAATGAAAAAAACATATCGTGATATGAAAAAATCTCATATCGCCCAGCTCTATATTGGCCATATTATATTTACATTACCACAGTGAGATGACTATAGTCTCATGAACAACATTAACTAATTGTTATTTACTAACTAATCTTAACTGTTCAGCACAGAAATGAAGCCCAACAATCATGTTTTACAGTCCCGTGGTCTCAGCCTCAGATACTCAACTAATCAAAGTGATGTCATGACAAAAATGAATGACTAACAAAACATTTTTCTCCTTCATTTCTGTCAAACAAAGCTGTATGTACCGTGTCTCGCGGTTAGTATCATGGTTGCTAGGCAACCTGAACAGCGCGACAAAGCGTATACCGTCCCATTTCACAAGCCTCTCACTTCCGCACTTCTCATACTTATAGTACGCACCGTACGTAGTATGCGTAGTGCGCGTACTTCAAGCGTGCAGACCCTGAATTGGGACACAGCTTCAGGGCCTGTTGAGCTGATCGCTGGTGTCCTGAGAAAAATGGCGGCTCATTCTTTATGTTACAGAAGCAAAGAGACACAAGACCAGGCGGAAAGGGACGATCGTTTGGTGAAAATGAGAATCTGCGAATATGTGGAACACGGAGAGTGGAATATGTAAACAAACTAACAAACAAACAAACTAAAAAAAGTAAAAACAAAACAAAACCAGTGAAGCTGGAACACCGGGGCTGTGAGCTCGGTACACTCTGTCAGCTGACTGTTAGCAGAGCTAGTGACATCTCTGAAAACATCTGAGCACTTTTGCAAACATGTTCTATGTTGACAACCTGACCAGACAAGTGACGCAGCAACATTCGGGGCTAAAACACTATTAAAAGTGTAGTTGGTGACAGAAAAACGGGATATTTTACTTTACACCACCACCATTGCTGCCTGTTCATTCTGGGATACTTACTGGGCTTAAGCCCGGGTTGTTTTGTCAGAAGCCCGGGGTCTTTTGGAGTGTAATGTTTTCATAGTTAGATGCCTGGCTGACAACTGTATAAAACAAAAAGTACACACAATACTCGAAGCACATAGTGCACACTGCCTAATATTGGTATTATCCGAGCGCAGGCACTAAGGACTTAGCGAGGGGGCGGGGCAGCTGCTGCCTGCGAGTGCTGTTGGAGAAGCGCAGCCAGGCAGACAGAGGACAGCTGAAGTTTGACCAGGTACCAAAGCAAATCATTCGTACTGTACAAATAATGTAAATGTGACGGTGTATCACGAAAGATTGATATCAAACTGATCACTTGACCCATATTACGTTACTTGCTCTTCAAGTGAATCAACAAATGGCGAAATGAAAAGCTGAACAACAACAATGCGGTTTCTTTAGAGAGTCTTAGCTTACGTGTGTTTATTTCATATTTTCAGTTGTTTCCCTCCACGGCTAAATAAATCGGTTTCAGTAATGCAGTGATATACAAGAATGGACATAAGGAGCTTCTTTC